>NC_067489.1:12500-734375 GCF_947179515.1 Apodemus sylvaticus | reverse complement strand
TTTCTCCACTATTCTCCAGTATATCCCTACAATTTACTACAGTGTTTTAATAAATGTTTTTGTTCAGTTATTTACTTATTCAAAGAACAGACATAAAACTTGTTTTTATTTCTCTTGGTATTTTTCTTTGAGAATATGCTCAATGGATACAAAGGAATTTCAATTTTAATAAACACACACACACACACACACACACACACACACACCTTTTGAATCAACAAATCAGAAGCAAATATCAGAATATTTGTAGTTTAACCTTTGACCTTGTGGGTAGGTATCATTTGTAGCTATTATTATGTGATTTTAGCTCAAACCTCATTCCTAATAAGTGAGTGGTATATATCCTCCTCCTCTTCTTACTATTTCAATTCTAGCATGAGCATTTTGTGTATAACATAAGTGTTCAGAACAATCCTCCCTTCTTTTTAACTTGATTTTTTAAAATCTGATGTTTCTTCTGTTGGATATAGCATGTCCTGACTATAAAGAAAATGAAACTGCCACATCACATTTTATACATATTTATTATGTTTTTATTATTTATAAGCAAAGAATTTAGAACATATTAATCAACCTGCTATCTAACTAATTACAAGCGAAAAGCATTACAAATCAAATAGTGTAGGAATTGAAAGCATTGGTGGGTATTCCCTTTTTCAAATGGATTATAAATAATAGCCTAGATTAACAAGATAACATTTGGTTGGACTGGCATTTATTTTAGACTATTTTCAAAGTAGCACTGAGCTGTTCAGTTAGTCATGAGGAGTATCAGTTTACATATGACTTGAAGGCTTTCCAGGCTTAAACTCTTCTATCCCTGCCACATAAAGATTAAAATCTCTGGACTTCAGCCACCTATTTGTCTATGTAGTACAACAAATTTAAAACAATCATTTAAGTCAAATATTGGCCTACTTAAAAGCACAGTAATGAGATCATCTCAAGCAATCATGGGTAAATTTTCTCCTCACTGGGCTCATGGTGAGTTACACAGGCTCAAAAGACTGAGCAGCTGTGCTCACAGCTTATTGCTGCCAAGGCTACATGAAAACACTCCAGCACCTCAGAAATTAGCCAAGAAAAACTATATTCCAGAGTGTTTTCAAAGAATAGGTGTCCTACCCATTCTTCCAGGTTTATTAGCAAAAATACTGATGGTGAGCAAAGGACTAACCAAGACTGGCACTTGGCAACTCCACAATGGCAGAATTGCTTTCACTTAGTAACTCTTGCTTTGACCTCATCAGCCTACTCTGAGGTCTACTCAGAAAAGAAGAAGCGATTCATACTGTGAGGTCCTGCAGGAACTTGTTTGAGAGAACAGTGTTAATTGCTTCACAATATTTTATTTTTTTAATGAGAAAAACAAATATCAGAGGATGCTTCTCTAATTTTAAATAATAAATCATTGACTAAATTATTTTGATTTGTTTTTCTGTCTTCTTTTGCCATTTCAAAAAAATGAAAAAAAAAATTCATTTTTTGTCCATTTTCAATTTGTCATTTCTTTATTTGTTGGGTATTCATCCTGATAAACTTGCTGAAATAACAAGGTAAGAAAAGGTAAAAGATTCATAAGTCAGTAGATTTATAGATCTTTAGACTGATGCATAGATAAATGAAAGACAAATATGTAATAGACAAAAATGCATATACATATTCAAGAATATACAGACAGATGCATGTGTGTGTGCTATGACTTCCATTTCTTTAACTACTTCATGTAACTATGTTATTTAGCTTTATTGAAGACATTATCCTAAACCCATCCCCCAAAAGTCATCTTACATAATATAATTTTATCAGAATGGAGCATAGGAAAGAACCTAGTGAATATTAAGAATGATATTAAAAAGATATTTAAATCACAGCAACTTAGCAGCGACCTCTGCCCTCTAACTATAGATCCACACTGATACATAACTTAGTTTAAATCATATGTAAATTCTGCATTCTCACATTACTCTTCTTACTGACTTTCTATGACAATCGCCATGTATGTATATCTAATTCTTTTCTCTACTCAGAAAAGAAGAAGCAATTTTCTACTCAGCAAAACCATAATAAACTCAGTCTTCATTACATTGGCTGTATGTAAAGAAATGCAACATAGATAAGTAATGAAAAGGTAAAATTTCTTGGAAAAGGGGGCATCTGAGTTGTTGGTATTACAAAAGTTATCTGTTATTCAGACATTAAAAACTTTAATAATTAGTTACAGAAGTTTAAAAACAAACACACACAATGACAAAATCAATTAATTAAGATGGTAGAGGTGCTTTAAAAAGTATGGAGTAAGTTAAGAGTGCAAAACACTGTTGTAAATATAAGCATGTTGTGCAAAATATAGAGTTAGGAACAGTAAATATAATACTAGCAATTATAGCATTTATTAAGCATTTACTGTCATAAGTTTCAGCTCCTTGGGTCTTCATATAAATAACTTGTTACTTATTTCTTCTTCTATTTTCAATCTAGTTGTTATTTGTGTCAATTGTGATATTTGTGTAATATCTTCCAGTTGAAAATATAAGTTGAAATGGGAATAGAGATAAAACACAGATCTCCCTTAATACCTGATAACCACACAAAAGTGGAAATAGGTGTCTGTGCAATATTGGGGACCAGGTACTAATCTGATGTTTCTTGGTGATAGCAAATCAGGGAGGCAGCTAAATCAAGTAAATTCTTACTTGATGCCAGTGGAGCAATCAGGACCTATCCTGCTGTCCTTGCATATCAGAATGCCCATGGGTTCTAAGGAGATTGTGATAAAGCATTGGTGCCTGTGGATCTCTAATGATGCAAGGAACCAAAGAGCACTACTACAAGTGTGAAAGGCTGAAGGGAAGAGTGAGGCACTGAATTTCCTCTCACACAATCCCAAGCCATACTCTGTGGAAACATTACCAAACCCACAATTCTTACCTGCAAATTCAGACCAATTTCACCAAAGAGTGGTCTTGCTTCACTTTCTTGCAGTGCATTAATCTTTCAGGTGCAAGGACTGATTAGTTTAATCTCTGAGAAGAGTCCATCAGGTGATGCCTTAAAACACTAGCCCATTTACTGAGGCTTTGAAAAGTCACCACAATCACAATATATTTGTTTTGACTCCTCTCTTTCATTGTGACTCTTAAGCAGATCTCACTTTTATAAATTCCTTTATTGGTTGAAATGTATAAATATAATATTTTAATAGAAAAAATAAACACATAGTGCATTTTTATCTGAGGCATGTTACCCATACATTTTAAGTAAGTTGTAAGTAGTAAAGACAACTCTTAGACAAAGACATAAAAGGTCTTGAGCCACAAAATGCCAAACAAAGTAAAAATAAATGTGAACCTAGCAAATTTGACATGGATTAATTATTTTAAAAGAAATCCAGCATTAAAGATAAAAAATTCAGGAGATAGCAGGTACTGGAGAGGTTGTGGAGAAAAAGGAACACTCCTCCACTGCTGGTGGGATTGTAAGCTGGTAAAACCACTCTGGAAATCAGTTTGGCAGTTCCTCAGAAAACTGAGCATACTACTGGAGGACCCTGCTATACCACTCTTGGGCATACACTCAGAGAATGCTCCACCATGTGATAAGGACGCATGCTCCACTATGTTCATAGCAGCCCTATTTATAATAGCCAGAAGCTGGAAAGAACCCAGATGTCCCTCAACAGAGGAATGGATATAGAAAATGTGGTATATATACACAATGGAGTACTATTCAGCCATTAAAAACAATGAATTCATAACATTTTTAGACAAATGGATGGAACTGGAGAATATCATCCTGAGTGAGGTAACCCAATCACAAAAGACCACTCATGGTATGCACTCACTGATAAGTAGATATTAGCCTAGAAACTTGGAATACCCAAGACACAACTTACATATCAACTGATGCCCAAGATATAGGAAGAAAAATGTATGGATCCTTGGGTCCTTTGTAGAAAGGAAAAAAAAAAAAAAAAAAAAAAAAAAAAGACAAAAGGTTGAGCAGAGTCTGAGGGAAAGACCATCCAGAGACTACCCCACCCAGGGATGCATCCCATATACAGCTACAAAACCCAGACACTATTGTGGATGGCCACAAGTGCAGGCTAACGGACGCCAGATAAAGCTATCACCTAGGAGGCTCTCCTAGTGCATGAAAAATACAGAGGGAGACACTCTCAGCCAGCCACTGAAGTGAGCCCAGGGTCCCCAAAGAGGGAACTAGAGAAAGGACCCAAGGAGTTTACGGGATTTGCAGCACCATAGGATGTCAACAGTATGAGTCGCCTACTACTCCCAGAGTTCCCAGGGACAAAACCATCAACCAAAGAGTGTGGGGAGCAGGCACAGCGGCCAGTCTAAAATGGCACCTGGGCTGGTTGCCAAGTCACATGACTCAGCAATGCTCCCCCACGTTCCACTTTGAAAGTCACGTACACACTGGAGAAGTGCACATGCGCCCTTTGATGTCATATCAGGCCACTCCCGGGCCATCGTTTCGATCCTATCACAAGCCTCCACGTGGCAGTCGCTGATTGGTGCAGGCTGGGATATATAACTGGGGCAGCAGGCTAGGATTGGGGGCTTCCTGAAGTACCTTTCCTGAATAAACTGTGTGGAGAAGAGTCTCCCGTGTCATCTCCCTTATTCCACTGGACGGATTTGGTAGCGACAAAAGAGTATACATGGAGTTATCCATGGCTCCAGGCATATCAGCAGCAGAGGGCGACACCAAAGGAAGGAGAGGCCCTTGGTCCTTGGTCCTGGAAAGACTTGATACAGTAGTGTAGAGGAATCCCAGGACAGGGAAGTGGGGGAGGCTTGATTGGGAAAGGGGAGACGGCTTATGGGATTTTGGGGGGAGAGGGAAACCAGGAAAGGGGACATTTGAAATGTAAATAAAAAAATGTACGTAATTTAATAAAGAGAAAAAAAAAGAAATTAGTTTTTAAATATTTAGGAGTGTGAAAGATGGTCCAGAAGAAGAAAAATTCAGGAAAGGGGGCAAGGAAGTTAATATCATGAGATAGAAAAACAATATTATTGCAACCATAATCATCTGAATCATTTGTTAATAATCCTAACTTAAAATAGTTTTTATAACTCAGACCTCCTCATCTTCAGGCTTTGTTTAATATTTTCACCTGAATAGGAAAATCAAACACTAATTCTATGATCTTGATATTCAGCATGCTGAAGAACTTGAGGAATAGTGAACTGGTGAATTAGAAGAAACAAGAAAGAAGATGTTTTTTTAAATAATAATACTGATCAAACGAAAAGTTCAAGATATGTAGGAAATATTTATGCATAGAGAATTGTGTGTGTCCATCTGGGGAAATTTTGATCATCTCAAACGCAGACTGCAATTCCTTACCATATTTTAAGAAAGATTTTTTCCCATTTTAGTGTTACAATTTATCAAGTATGAACACTGACAAATATTCAGAGAAAAGACAATCAGTAGCACATCATTTTTCTGGGGTTAATTATTTATATTTTAGTTGTGCACCACTGGTATTATGATATCTCAAGTAAAATAAACTGCTAATTTATTTGACACTGTATAATTTAGTAGTGTAGAAAGTTTCTATTTTCTCCTGGCCAATAATGTTGGACTTTAACAAAGAGAAATATCTTTTAAGACATGTCAGATATTTCTAAGAAGCAACATTTATTCTTTGATGCCATTTTCTCAAACAACTTAGGAATCTTGAGTCAGCATTACAGAATCTTATATGACTTCCAGCTTTGTGGGAATTGTAACAAAATCCCATTAGCTTTTACATCATACTGTCCTTTAACATCAACAAACCATTTCAAAATGTTTTCTTTTCATTATAACTCCTCTCTCTCCATTCTTTCTTTCCATCTCTCTGCCTCTCTCTGGATCTCCCCATCTCTATGTCTCAGTCTATCTCTGTGCTCAGTTTCTGCATCTCTGTCTCATTCTGTGTCTCTCTGTCTCTGTCTCTGTCTCTGTCTCTCTCTCTCTCTCTCTCTCTCTCTCTCTCTGTTGTCTTTTTCTTCCTCCTTTTGTCTAGATTTTAAATTATTATACTTAAGAATATGGAACAATCCTCCAACCCTAGGTTTCTTTTTACTTTCAATTATTAAAATTATTATTTATAGCATAACAGAAAAATTAATTTGCATTAATTTGCAATATTAACTGTTGCTACAAATGACAATAAAATGGATCATGCTTACCCTTTAATGTTGGTAATAGATGAGATCTTTGTTAGACCACTACAGAATAAAACATACCTTTATAGTTAGTTATAGCTTATGTGCAGATAATGTTTCAGGTATAACAAAAAAAATTTAATTCCTTTATAATTTAAATTTAAAAATTCTGTCACTTTTTTAGAATAACAAAAGCTGTTTGTCTTCTCTTCTAAATGTTTCTTTAAAAATTATGCAAACATTTGTTTTATATGATGTTATCTACTTAACATTGTGCTGAAACTATATTATTATAAATGCTAAAACCATGTTTGATCAAGATAATATGTAATCTAAAGAGAGTTTTATAAAAGTTGTAATATAATTTGCCCATCAATGCTCTTCTTAATTGGAGACTTAGAGCATGTCTTAAAATTGGGGTTTTGCTTTCTTATCCCAATTCTGTACTCTTCACTAAAATCAGTAAAATAGAAGATAAAGCAATAATAAGAAACATAATTCAAGTAATTCCACTTATTGAAAACAATATTACTTTTTGTCACTGGAGCCATTGGTGGATAGCTGAAGTCATCTCATTGTTTTCTTACAGCAATCCCTAATCAGAATATAGATTCTGAAATGGCCACTGTAAATGCCTGCCCTAAGAATACTAGCCAGACACCATGAACGAGAAATGTTCCCCAGCTCCTGTGGTCAGTTGTTATTATGACACATTTCACTTTCTAGATTTATGAAGCTATCCAAATTCCCATAATAATAATGAAGTAATGAATCCCATTGTTCAGGTAGCCAGAGGCTTCAAAAAGAATTATTTGTTTTTGGAGGAAAAGAATGAGTGAACACAGACACAATATTAACATGTGGCTTAATACACTCCTTGGTGTCCTTTTCTGTTAATATTTTAATATTAGAATATTTTAAAAAATAACCTATGGTTGTTTTAATAGTACATACAAGTTTACTTCCAGAAAATACAATTCAAAATAAAATGGTACCCTGACATCTCTTCTAAGAAAGTATGTGTTAAAAGTCAAACCCAGGATTTAATGAATGCTCACAAGCAACCTACCAATTCAGCTACATCCCAACCTACCAATTCAGCTACATCCCAAACTGAGACTGAGACAAATGTCCATGGTCCCAGATTTGGATATTGTCAATTCCAGAATCAACACAAAGGACCCAACCCCTAGGACTGAGCACCTCGAGACACTGATGAGACTTCATGCTGTCATGCATCAATAACATGTGTCAATCATTTTTTTCTCTTGCTTTCTTTACTTGATTTCCTGCTCTGTCTATAAAAGGAATGTCCCTGGACTGGAGAGATGGTACAGCAGTTAAGAGCACTTGCTGTTCTTCCAGAGAAGTGGGGTTTAATTCCCAGTACCCACATGGCAGATTATAGCTGTCTATAACTCCAGTTCTAGAGAACCCTACACCCTCATAAAGACATACATGCAAGTAAACACCATGTACATGAAATAAAATGAAATAAAATTTTTAAAATGGAATCTCTCAAAAGTATTGGAGAAAAAAAAAAACAAAACAATACAAAAACACCCAGCCAACCAAAAAAACAAAAACCAAAGTGCTTACCTTCTTGCTTTTCCTTCACTTGAGGTTTATTTCTATTATATATGTAGTACATAATGTATGTTGCTGCCCTCTTTTTTAAAAATCATCCCAGTTCTTCAAATACCCCCTAAATTTTGAAGTGATTTAAGCTATAATTATTTGAAAATTGCCTTAAATAAATTCTTCACATTCTATAGACAAATTTTGAAGTGATTTAAGCTGTGTTTTATTTGAAAATGGCCTTAAATTAAAGAAATTCTTTACATTCTACAATTTTTGAAGTGCTTTTAGCTTTGTTGTATTTGAAAATTGCCTTAAATAAAAAATTCTTTACATTCTACAAGCAAAACATTTGTTAGAAAATAAGAGAAAAACTTTCAAAACAGTGGCCTAAATACATGCAACTATGTTCACATTTTAATGTGTGAGTACTGGAGTGGTCCACAATCAGCCCAGTTATGACTGTATTTTTCTTCTATTTCTTCAGGTCAGGGCAAACTTTTACTGCTCTGTCTCTAATGGCCATACCTTAAGATGACCTGTTTGCTGTTTTAGTTTCACACCAGCCAAGGGCTGAGTCATAGTACAGACAATTTGCTTCCAGAATGTCCTTAGATATTTTCTTTCCTTCCTTGTTTTCAGTTGTCCTGTCCATCCCATAAAAAAGCTCTGCCATCATTTCTGTGCACATTACCATTTGGGCTATAACTGAATTACATGAGGTACAGCTTCAAAGTTGGACTCATTCACTGTTACAATTGTTCCTTAGTTGACAATGATGAAATTCCTCAAATGTCTGCTGGGACATTGTTGACAAAGATAAATTTCTCAGCATGTATGCAGGCAAGCATTTGAGTTTAGGAAAAGTCAGTCATTCTGAAACTTGACCACAGAGATCACCTCTAGATGAAAACTAATTTCAGCTTTTATCAGTATTTAAGTCTTTTTATTCAAATCATGACTAGGATTTGATTCAGCTAAGACTCGTGCCGTAGTAAACTAGCAATGTACTCACTTACTTAGTAAGACCTTATAAAGAACATTCTCGAGCATCTAAGCGATAATATAGTATAAATGAAATATCATTTTAATAATTGATTATCTTTTCTGTGAGATCAAACCATTCAAGGACAAAATAAGAAAGGAAATAACTGAATAAACTCCATATATTCTGGCCGATACCATTATTATCTATTGAGAAATATGTACTTATTTTCCCAAATGGTATCTGATCATTTCAAACATTTCTGTTAACTTCATTAGTTGCTCCCATACTTTAAACAAGGACCTCCACCCCAGACTGGACCCCACTTGTGGGTCTAACCCATTTTTTACTTCCTCTTTTTGGATTAAATAATGAGAACAATGGTCTATCAATAGTCAATAATGGCTCTTGGTTCACTGCCTATGAAATGTTCATACTCCCTATGTGCTTTAAACTTTCCTCAGCTCCAGATGTAGCCCAGGTTTTCAATCCTAATTTCATTGATTCTCCAGATGAGGAAAGGTTGCACTTCAGCCTATCACCCCTGGAGGCTAGGCCTTCCCTGGACATGTTTATGTACACCTTTCTGTTGCTAACTGTATTTCCCTGAAAAAACTATTAGCCTCTTGAGAACAAGCATTTCTTATTCATCTTTTATTCCCTTGGCTTGATGAAGTGCTTGACTCACAGGAAACACAGAATGAAGGGAAACTGACCTTAAGTGAACTTTCTAGAACATGCTAGCTCAATGAGATTAAAAAAATACTTTTTCTCAAACAGCCCATCACAAATCACAGCATTAAGTCTTTAACAAAATATATCTCTTTGCTTATAAATGACAAAATAATGATAAGCAAAATAATATTCCTCATTTTTATATTTGTATCAAACAATTGAATTGCTGGCATTTAACCAATTTACTATTTCAAGGGGCTTATTGAGTTTTCCTAAAAGTTGTCCATTGCTTAATTTCTTAACCAATGCTGACTATATAATTGATGTGTCTTTACTTTAGTAAGAAAAAATCAATTAAATTACATTTTTTCCATTGTGGGCATTTTAGTTCCACATATGTTTAACATTAAGATTTTTATTACCTCATTGCTCAACTTATTATTAATAAAAGTATAAAATCTCTAAAAGTAGAAACTTGGTAGTCAGTCCACAAATTCTTCTACTTGGTCAGAACAAATCCCATAACAAGCTGGGAAGTTCATGTGCATTTCTGTTTTTGAGAACATATTTACATCATCTTAAATCTTTTCATAATAACAAAAACTAAAACTGAACTACTCTTGCACTGTGATCAGAGTAATACATTAGCAAGCACTTATCCAGCCAGACTTTCCGCACAGACAAGAGGAAAAGTCAAGCTCAGATCGTCTACCATAGTCTCAAAATACATTTGGTACATTTGTTATATAATCATCAAAATAACAAACAGATTATAGTCTAATATTATATAAATATTTAATATACTAGATTAAAATGAGCCACCTAGCATTTTTAAGGTATCATATCCAAAGCATAAAACAAAGAAATGACAGAAAAGTCATTTATGAAGTCTGACCTGGACTTGGAGGAAGACAGTGTAATAAGCCCTGAGTGATGATTGCAATCAGGCCTCCATGACAGGCCACTGAGATCTGAAATGAAAAAAATGAATTATTACTAAATAAAAGGATTGGGTTTCATTGTTGAATTAGTTCACATATTTAAGAAAATGTACTTACATTGAGGGGTTGCATTGAAGGTCAAAGAATAATATTGAAGACTTTTACCTATTTCTTGCTGCTGGAGAGGGTCTTTTTCTGGGCTTAGAAGCTTGGCTTGTTTCTTCAGACTTCTGGGAGAGCACACATTTTCTGGAAGTATAACATCCAAGATATGCTGGGAAAGGAAGAGAGAAAGAATGTCTCAAGCATGTCTGCACCCACCATTGCAGCAGACATCAATAATCAATCCAGCTCTCATTTGTTTTTTTTCCTGTGAGTTATGTTCTGTTTCCTCTTGACTGTCTTGCGCATTCTACTCTCCATTCACTCTGAATCATAATTCTATCATTACAGCTTCATTCTCACTTTTCAAACATAATTTTCTTATATATATTTTTTCACTAGTCCTGAAAATGAGTTATTACCTTACCTTTGGAAAGAAAAGATAAAACAAGTACCTATTTCTGCAACATGGTGTGGTCAGTGTAGTGTGATTCTGTACCTCCTTTCTATTTCTAGAACAGCCCAAAGAGAAAGAGGTGATTTTTTTTAAAAAATGTTGTGTTTTGAAACAAGTTCTACTACTTTCTTCAATTATATCTAATAGAGAGTAACATGCCACACAATGAACAGTGCATATACTGTCAGCTTGCTCTACAATCCACCCATGCTTGTGTTTTGCTTTTGTTGTTTTTTTGTGAATACTTGCATATACTGACATGTTTTCTGCTTATGGCATTGCCATTTATATTACTAAAATTCAATTACAAAGATACATGAAGAGTAATAAAATTTAATGCAGCATTGAAGAACCAATATTACCTGCAGTATCACTATCATTTTCTACACTTAGTCTGAAGCTGGAAAGTCATGAATGAACATGAACTTTAAGACTGCCAGATAGCTGACATTGTATGTCAGAATGGTTCTGGTCTAAGGATCTTGTTTGCTAAGAATTTTCTTTTACTAATAATCTGAGTAAATTTTTAAAGACTTAAAATCTCATTTTTTTCCAGTCTGACACCACTTTTCCATATCATCATAGAACAATTATGATTAAAATGCTTACACACTGACTGTCCTTTTTTCTTAAGTAAAATAAAAGACATAGGAAAACAAAGATTGTTCTAGAATTATCAGTCCTATCTGTTTACAATAATTTTTCTTTCTGGTTTTCCAGATACTCACTTCTTTCCCCAATGAATAATGAATTCCTGAAAGTTATTTAATATATTTTCAACCAGATGTAGAGGATGTTTTTGTTAGTTTGACCACTGCTCCTAAAAATTGTTTGTTTAAATCAGTTAGTTAATCTTAAATCTTCTGTATCCACTGACATTAATAGAAGAGAAGCAGATGAAAATGATGATGTTTGCTAAAACCTAACCTTGAAGTGACAATTCACTTCCCAAGAACAAGGAGGCAGGGTGAAATTAATATTTTTAGCCTGGCAGTGGTGTTGCATGCCTTTAATCCCAGCACTTAGAAGGCAGAGGCAGGCAGATTGCTAAGTTCGAGGCCAGCGTGGTCTACAGAGTGAGTTCCAGGACAGCCAAAGAATATATTTGGTTCTGGAATTTCAATAATATTTCTGAAAGTCGGTGTGCTCCAGTGAATCCAGCAGGCCCTAGCAGGAGCCTTCAGGTGCCTGCTTTGGGATCTGAACAGCCTGGGCCACAGCACTCGGTCTCCAGAAAGTGCGGGAGACCTGGTGTGCACCCAGAGGCAGTCTGGGAGCTCACAGCACAGCTCGCTCCTGTGGCAAGGAGGTTAGGCTTCAGTCCTGAGGCCTCTGGCTGTAGCCCTCAGACCTCTCCGCTTCCGGATCCAGATCAGCCTGGGCGGCAACACCACATCTCCAGGTCCTGCAAGAGGCAAGAGGGGCTTCCGGGCAGCCAGCTGGGAGAAGTCAGTGTGCTCTGGTGAATCCAGCGGGCCCCAGCAGGAGCCTTCAGGTGTCTGCTTCAGGGTCTGAACAGCCTGGGCAACAGCACCCTTTTTCCGGGCAGTACAGGAGGTAAGCTGTGCACCAGAGGCCACCTGGGAAGGGGCAGCTTGCACTGGTGAGTCCAGCACTGACAAGACCAACTAACACCAGTGAGAGCTAGATGGCAAAAGGCAAACGCAGGAACGTCACTAACAGAAATCAAGGCAATATGGCAACATCTGAACCCAATTCTCCTTTACCAGCATGTCCTGGATACCCCATCAAACCAGTAAAACAAGATTTGGATTTGAAATCACTGGTCATGATGCTGGTACAGGAACACATGAAGGACATACTTAAGGAAATTCAGGAGAAAATGGATCAAAAGTTAGAAGCCCTTGCAAGGGAAACACAAAAATCATTGAAAGAAATTCAGGAGAATACAAAGCCAATAATGAGGAAACACAAAAAGCACTTAAAGAAATACAGGAGAACTTTGGTCAACAGGCTGAGGTCATGAAAGAGGAAACACAAAAATCTCTTAAAGAATTACAGGAAAGCACAAACAAGCAAGTGAAGGAGCTAAGCAAAACCATCCAGGATCTAAAATCAGAAGTAGAAACAACTAAGAAAACTCAAAGGGAGACAACTTTGGAGATAGAAAGCCTTGGGAAGAAATCAGTGGACATAGATGCAAATATCAACAACAGAATACAAGAGATAGAAGAAAGAATCTCAGATGCTGAAGAAACCATAGAAACCATGAACTCAACAGTTAAAGAAAATGCAAAATGCAAAAAGCTTGTAACCCAAAATATCCAGGAAATCCAGGACACAATGAGGAGACCAAACCTAAGGATTATAGGCATAGATGAGAGTGAAGATTTACAACTTAAAGGGCCAGCAAATATCTTCAATAAAATTATGGAAGAAAACTTCCCTAACCTAAAGAGAGAGATGCCCATGAATATACAAGAAGCCTACAGAACTCCAAACAGACTGGACCAGAACAGAAATACTTCCCATCACATAATAATCAAAACACCAAATGTACTAAACAAAGAAAGAATATTAAAGGCAGTAAGAGAAAAAGGCCAAGTAACATATAAAGGAAGACCTATCAGAATCACAGCAGACTTTTCACCTGAGACTATGAAGGCTAGAAGATCCTGGGCTGATCTCATGCAAACTCTAAGAGAACACAAATGCCAGCCAAAACTACTATAACCAGCAAAACTCTCAATCACCGTAGATGGAGAAACTAAGAT
Organism: Apodemus sylvaticus; assembly: GCF_947179515.1. Lineage (NCBI taxonomy): Eukaryota > Metazoa > Chordata > Mammalia > Rodentia > Muridae > Apodemus > Apodemus sylvaticus. Next base: position 720,717 of record NC_067489.1, on the reverse strand, counting down.
TTTCCATGACAAAACCAAGTTTACCCAATATCTATCTACAAATCCAGCCCTACAAAGGATAATAGGAGGAAAACACCAATACAAGGAGGGAAACTTCACCCTGGAAAAAGCAAGATAGTAACCTTTCATCAAACCCAAAAGAAGTTAACCAATCAAATTTAAAAAATAAGGTCAAAAATGACAGGAAATAACAATCACTATTCCTTAATATCTCTTAACATCAATGGACTCAATGCCCCAATAAAAAGACATAGACTAACTGACTGGATACGTAAACAGGACCCTACATTTTGCTGCTTACAGGAAACACACCTAAGGGTCAAAGACAAACACTACCTTAGAGTAAAAGGCTGGAAGACAATTTTGCAAGCAAATGGTCTCAGGAAACAAGCTGGAGTAGCCATTTTACTATCAGATAAAATTGACTTTCAATCCAAAGTCATCAAAAGAGACTCTGGGGGACACTTCTTGCTGGTCAAAGGAAAAATACAACAAGAAGAAGTCTCAATCCTGAACATCTATGCTCCAAGTGCAAGGGCACCCTCATTCATAAAAGAAACTTTACTAAAGCTCAAAGCACACATTGCACCTAACACAATAATTGTGGGTAACTTCAACACTGCACTTTCCTCAATGGACCGATCAGGAAAACAGAAACTAAACAGGGACACAATGAAGCTAATTGAAGCTTTGGGCCAATTAGATTTAACAGATATATATAGAACGTTCTATCCTAAAGCAAAAAAATATACCTTTTTCTTGGCACCTCATGGTACCTTCTCCAAAATCGACCATATAATTGGTCACAAGACAGACCTCAACAAATATAAGAAGATCGAACTAATCCCATGCCTCCTATCAGATCACTAGGGAGTAAAAGTGGTCTTCAATAGCAACAAAAACAACAGAAAACCCACATACACGTGGAAACTGAACAATATTCTACTCAATGATACCTTGGTCAAGGAAGAAATAAAGAAAGAAATTAAAGACTTTTTAGAACACAATGAAAATGAAGACACAACATACCCAAATCTATGGGACACAATGAAAGCAGTGCTAAGAGGAAAACTCATAGCCCTGAGTGCCTCCAAAAAGAAAATGGAGAGAGCATACATTACCAGCTTAATGACATACCTGAAAGCCCTGGAACAAAAAGAACCTATTTCACCCAGGAGGAAGAAGGCAGGAAATCATCAAACTCAGGGCTGAAATCAATCAAGTAGAAACAAAGAGAACCATACAAAAAATCAACAAAACAAGGAGTTAGTTCTTTGAGAAAATCAACAAGATAGATTAAACCCTTAGCCAGACTGACCAAAGGGCACAGAGAAAGTATCCAAATTAACAAACTTAGAAATGAAAAGGGAGATATAACAAAGGAAACTGAAGAAATCCAAAAAATCATCAGATCCTACTACAAGAGCCTGTACTAAACACAACTGGAGAATCTGGAGGAAATGGACAATTTCCTTAACAGATACCAAATACCAAAATTAAATCAGGACCAAATAGATCATCTAAACAGTCCCATAATGCCTAAAGAAATAGAAGGGGTCATAGAAAGTCTTCCAACCAAAACAAGCACAGGACCAGATGGTTTCAGTGCAGAATTCTATCAGACCTTCAAAGAAGAGTTAACACCAATACTCTTCAAATTATTCCACAAAATAGAAACAGAAGGAACACTACCCAATTCCTTCTATGAAGCCACAATTACGTTGATCCCAAAACCACACAAAGATCCAACAAAGAAAGAGAACTTCAGACCAATTTCCCTTATGAACATCGATGCAAAAATACTCAATAAAATTCTTGCCAACTGAATCCAAGAACACATCAAAATCATCATCCACCATGATCAAGTAGGCTTTATCCCAGGAATGCAGGGTTGGCTCAATATACGGAAATCCATCAATGTAATACACTACATAAACAAACTCAAAGAAAAAAACCACATGGTCATTTCATTGGATGCTGAAAAAGCATTTGACAAAATTCTGCATCCTTTCATGCTTAAAGTCTTGGAAAGAACAGGAATTCAAGGCCCATACCTAAACATAGTAAAAGCAATATACAGCAAACCGGTAGCCAGCATCAAACTAAATGGAGAGAGACTTGAAGCAATCCCTCTAAAATCAGGGACCAGACAGGGCTGCCCCCTTTCTCTTTATCTTTTCAATATTGGACTTGAGGTACTAGCTCGGGCAATTCGACAACATAAGGAGGTCAAAGGGATACAAATTGGAAAGGAAGAAGTCAAACTATCATTATTTGCAGATGACATGATAGTCTGCCTAAGTGACCCAAAAAACTCCACTAGGGAGCTCCTACAGCTGATAAACAACTTCAGCAAAGTGGCAGGTTATAAAATCAACTCAAGCAAATCAGTGGCCTTCCTATACTCAAAGGATAAGCAGGCTGAGAAAGAAATTAGGGAAATGACCCCCTTCACAATAGCCACAAACAGTATAAAGTATCTTGGGGTGACTCTTACCAAACATGTGAAAGATCTGTATGACAAGAACTTCAAGACTCTGAAGAAGGAAATGGAAGAAGACCTCAAAAAATGGGAAAACCTCCCATGCTCATGGATCAGTAGAATCAATATAGTTAAAATGGCCATTTTGCCATTTATACAGATTCAATGCAATACCCATCAAAATCCGAACTCAATTCTTCACAGAGTTAGAAAGAACAATTATCAAATTCATCTGGAATAACAAAAAACCCAGGATAGCTAAAACTATTCTCAGCAACAAAAGAAATTCTGGGGGAATCAGTATCCCTGACCTCAAGCAATACTACAGAGCAATAGTGTTAAAAACCACATGGTATTTGTACAGTGACAGGCAGGAGAATCAATGGAACAGGATTGAAGATCCAGAAATGAACCCACACACCTATGGCCACTTGATCCTCGACAAAGAGGCTGAAAACATCCAATGGAAAAAAGATAGCCTTTTCAACAAATGGTGCTGGTTCAACTGGAGGTCAGCATGCAGAAGAATGCGAATTGATCCATCCTTGTCTCCTTGTACTAAGCTCAACTCCAAATGGATCAAGGACCTCCACATAAAGCCAGACACTCTGAAGCTAATAGAAAAGAAACTGGGGAAGACCCTTGAGGACATCGGTACAGGGAGAAAGTTTCTGAACAGAACACCAATAGCATATGCTCTAAGAGCAAGAATTGACAAATGGAACCTCATAAAATTACAAAGTTTCTGTAAGGCAAAATACACCATCAAGAGGGCAAATCGGCAACCAACAAATTGGGAAAAGATCTTCACCAGTCCTACATCAGATAGAGGGCTAATATCCAATATATATAAGGAACTCAAGAAGTTAGACTCTAGAAAACCAAACAACCCTATTAAAAAATGGAGTACAGAGTTAAACAAAGAATTTTCACCTGAAGAACTTCGGATGGCGGAGAAGCATCTTAAAAAATGCTCAACTTCATTAGTCATTAGGGAAATGCAAATCAAATCAACCCTGAGATTTCACCTTACACCAGTCAGAATGGCTAAGATTAAAAATTCAGGAGACAGCAGGTGTTGGAGAGGGTGTGGAGAAAGAGGAACACTCCTCCACTGCTGGTGGGGTTGCAAATTGGTACAACCACTCTGGAAATCAGTCTGGCGGTTCCTCAGAAAACTGGGCACCTCACTTCCAGAAGATCCTGCTATACTACTCCTAGGCATATACCCAGAGGATTCCCTACCATGTAATAAGGATACATGCTCTACTACGTTCATAGCAGCCCTATTTATAATTGCCAGAAGCTGGAAAGAACCCAGGTATCCCTCAACAGAAGAGTAGATGCAAAAAATGTGGTATATCTGCACAATGGAGTACTATTCAGCCATTAGAAACCATGAATTCATGAAATTCTTAGGCAAATGGATGGAGCTAGAGAACATCATACTAAGTGAGGTAACCCAGACTCAAAAGGTGACTCATGGTATGCACTCACTAATAAGTGGATATTAATCTAGAAAACTGGAATACCCAAAACATAATCCACACATCAAATGAGGTACAAGAAGAAAGGAAGAGTGGCCCCTTGTTCTGGAAAGACTCAGTGAAGCAGTATTCGGCAAAACCAGAACGAGGAAGTGGGAAGGGGTGGGTGGGAGGACAGGCGGAGAGAAGGGGGCTTATGGGACTTTCGGGGAGTGGGGGGCTAGAAAAGGGGAAATCATTTGAAATGTAAATAAAAATATATCGAATAAAAAAAAGAAGTTGAAAGATAAAAAATATGATATACATAATATATATATACAATAAAATATATATTCAATAAAAAATAATATTTCTGCTGAATTATACTGTAGAAGGTACAAAGAATTGCAATTTTGAGTCTAGTTAATTTTTACATTTTTCAACTGTCATGGTGTGAGGTATGGTTTTAGTGGGTATCTTTTCTTTTTCAATACTTGTCTTTCAAGATTTCTTTTATTTTATGTAAATGTATATAGTTTATCCTGAATTTATGCCTGTATACCACACACAGAGACCAGAAGAGGGTGTCAAATCCTCTAGAAAGTTGGGAATCTAAACTCAAATTCCCTGGAAGAATAACCAATGCTTGTAACTGCTGAGTTGCCCTTTCCAGCCCTGTAATATTCTACATTCGACAATACAAAATTTCTTTGCAGCTATTTTTTTGTCTTTCCTGACTTCCCACATCACATTGATGCTATGGCTTGTAGAATGCAATCTTTTTTAACACCATCATGTACATCTCTATATCATTTTCTCTGTATCATTTAGTCAGGAACTCTTTTCTTGCTTATAGCATTAACCCAGGCCTTTGCACATTGTAGATGTCTACTAAATACTGACTAAGTATGTACTGAAGATGGAAAAAAAATGTTTCTTGTGAGACTCTGGCAATTTTTCTCTACATAGTTGATATTGGACCTCTCCTCAAGACAGTTTTTGGAATGACCTTGGGCCAACTCATACCTCTCTCCATTTCTTGTTTATAGTTCTAAAGAATAACTGAACAATATATCAAGTATCACCACATGGAAATAACCGGGAGCTGATTGAAACAAAAAAAGATGTCGTTCTCCCATTAAGCAGGACCTTTTGTCCAATGAGTCTCATGCCTCATGGTATGTGAGGTAGATAGAGCTGCATTTTGCAGTCCCCTGTGATACAAGTATGTTACTGAAACAAGACTTCATGAGCATATGAAGCCTTGTCAGACCTAGTCACAAGTGATCCAAAGTTTATTTCTTTCTACCTCATCTTTGTATTAATGACACCTGTTTTGTATAGCTTACTGTTTATAATGGTTATGCTCTAATTTGCTGTCCTTCAAAGCTGGTAAACAGTTCATAGCAAACTTGAGACCAGTAAGTACCACTGAAAACTCAAAATTATTTTTGAGATTTATAAATCAAGATTCTAACTGCATACTACTTTATTGCAAAATTCTGATCTAACTAAATAGGAGATGTCTGAGTAAGGTTCTGAGTAAAAAACAAGGCTATGTCTGAAAATCCACGCCTAAACACTATTAAACTTTTATCCCTACTTAAATGAGAACATAATTCTATATGTTATTTAGTAACAGAATCTAGTGTGCTTTACTTTCTGAACACATTATATTTTTATTAATTTTTAATTAATTATTTTAGTTATTTATATCCCAAATGTTGTACTCACCCCAGTCCCCTTTCCTAGAGTTCTTCACCCATCCCCCCTCCACTTGGCCTCTGAGAAACTGCTTCTCCCCAACCCAGATTTCCTCCTTCCCTGGGGTATTAAGCTTCTACAGGATTAGGCTCATTGTCTCCCACTGAGGCCAGACAAAGCAGTAATCTGTGGCATATGTGCCAAGGCCTCAGACCAGGTCATATATCTTCTTTGGTTGGAGACTTAGTCTCTGGGAGCTCTGTTAGTTGACACTGTTGTTCTTCTTATAGGGTTGCCATTCTCTTCAGTTCCTTCAATCCTTCAGTAACTCTAACATAGGGGTCCCTGACCTCAGTCCAATGGTTATCTGTAAGTATCTGCATCTGTCTCAGTCAGCTGTTGGTAGAATCTCTCAGAGGACAGCTATGCTAGACTCCTGTCTGTAAGCACATTACAGCATCAGCAATAATGTCAAGATTTGATGCCTGCCCATGGGATGGATCCCAAGTTGAGCAGGTCATTGATTGGTCTTTTTTTCAGTCACTGCTTCACATTTCTTTTAGACAGGAACAATACTGGGTCAAAAATTTTGAAGGTAAATTGGTGACCGCAACCCTCCACTAGGGGGCCCTGTCTCCAGACCTATTGGAGGTGGTCTCCTCAGGATCCATCTCCCCACTGTTAAGCATTTCGACTAAGGTCAACTACATTCAGTACTGGGAGCCTTGTATATTCCAGGTCTCTGGGACTTTCTGGAGCTTCGTTCCACCCTCAGCAGCCTCATATTTCCATTTATTTTCCTAGATCTCTGGGCTTCTTTCCTGCTTTCTTTCTCCCATCTCACCCTGCTTCCTCCCTCCTGCTGCCTTCCATGATTATTTTGTTCTAGCATCTAAGTGTTTTGAAGTATCCTCACTTGGGCCTTCCATCTTGTAAATCTTTTTATGGTTTGTGGGTTTTATCATGGGTATTCTGTATTTTTTGACTAATATCCATTTATTAGTGAGTACATACCATGTATGTCCTTTTGGGTCTGGGTTAACTCAGGACAATATTTTCTAGTTTCATCCATTTGCCTGCAAATTTCATGATATCCTCATTTGTAATACTGAATACTATTCCATTGGGTAAATAAACCATAGTTTCTGTATCCATTCATCACTTAAGGGACATCTGGGTTGTTTCCAGGTTCTGGGTATTATGAATAAACATTCCTCCATTGATGGTGGGATTACAAACTGGTACAACCATTCTGAAAATCAATCTGGAAATTCCTCAGAAAACTCAGCTATACCACTCCTGGGTATATACCCAAAATATGCTCCATCATATCACAAGGACATGTGTTCCAATATGTTCATAACAGCCTTATTTGTGACAGTCAAACATATTTTATTAAATAGTATAATTCAAAATGTCCTTCCATGGCTAAATTATAGGCAACACCATTTTGAAATGGCTTTCAAGACTTTGTATTTTTTAGTCAAACAAAAATCATTGCTATTCACTCATGATCTTCTCCTCTGAAGCAGCCCTCAGTGCATGGATAAATATCAGAGCAGGGATGTGTCAGCTAAATGGCCCAGGCAACTAAAGACATTGGCTCATCCAATTTAAATGAGCATTCTCCATCCTAAATCTTCACATATATGGAACCCAAATCGCATACTTATTGTCAAGGATAGTGTAAATTCTTAATTATCTTGTTATTTTATACCAAATTTATAAGTAATTTGCAATCTATATTTTTCTCTCTTCTCTCTGTCTTGCCTTCCTCCCTCCCTCCTTCCTTCCTTCCTTCCTTTTTCTGCCTTTCTTTTTTCTCTTTCTTTTTCTTTCTTTCTTTCTTTCTTTCTTTATTTATTTATTTATTTATTTTCATTTATTTCTTTCTTAGTTTCTTGCTCACTTGATTTCTTCCTTTCTTTCTTTTTTCATTTTTTTGGGATAGGATCACAATGTGTGTCCCAAATAGTCCTAAAACTTTTCATGAAGACTAAGCTGGTCTTGAGCTCAAAGAAATCCATCTACTTCTGCCTCCCAGGTGTTAGGGTTAAAGGTATGGGCCACCTTCCCCATCTGTTAACATTTTCTTCTTGATTATATTTTAAAAGTCCATCATAACTAACAGTTGAATATATCATATATTATTGATTTTTTAATATTTTTATTTTCTATATTCTTTGTTTACATTCCAAATGATTTCCCCTTTCCCAGATCCCCCCTCCCCATATGTCCCATAAAGCTTCTTCTCTCCATCCATTCTCCAATCACCTCCGTCCTTTTTCTCTGTCCTGATATTTCCCTCCAATGCTAGATCAATCATTTCCAGGATCAGGACCCTCTCCATACTTCTTCATGGGAATCATTTGTTATGCGATTTGTGCCTTGGGTATTCAGAGCCTCTGGGCTAATTAATATCCATTTATCAGAGATTGCATTCCATATGTATTCTTTTGTGATTGGGTTACCTCACTTAGAATGATGTTTTCCAGATCAAACCATTTGCCTAAAAATTTTGTGAATTCATTGTTTCTAATTGCTGAGTAGTATTCCACTGTGTAAATATACCACATTTTCTGTATAGATTCCTCCTTTGAGGGAAATCTGGGTTCTTTCCAGCTTCTGGCTATTATAAATAAGGCTGCTATGAACATAATGGAGCATATGTCTTTATTGCGTGCCAGGGAATCCTTTGGGTATATGCCCAGGAGAGGTATAGCAGGGTCCTCCAGAAGTGTCATGTCCAGTTTTCTGAGGAACTTCCAGACTGATTTCCAAAGTGGTTGTACCATCTTACAGCCCCACCAGCAGTGGAGGAGTGTTCCTCTTTCTCCACATCCTCGCCAACACCTGCTGTCTCCTGAGTTTCTGACCTTAGCCATTCTGACAGGTGTACAGTGAAATCTCAGGGTTGTTTTGATTTGCATTTCCCTAATGACTAATGATGTTGAGCACTTCTTAAGGTGCCTCCCAGCCATCCGAATTTCTTCAGGTGAAAATTCTCTGTTTAGATCTGTACCCTATTTTTAATAGGGTTATTTGGTTCCCTGGGGTCTAACTTCTTGTGTTCTTTGTATATATTGGATATTAGCCCTCTATCAGATGTAGGGTTGGTGAATATCCTTTCCCAATTTGATGGTTGCCATTTTGTCCTTTTAACAGTGTCCTTTGCCTTACAGAAACTTTGTAATTTTCGGAGGTCCCATTTGTCAATTCTTGATCTTAGAGCATAAGCTATTGGTGATCTGTTCAGGAACTTTTCCCCTGTACCCATGTCCTCAAGGGTCTTCCCAAGTTTCTTTTCTATTAGTTTTAGTGTGTCTGGTTTTACATGGAAGTCCTTGATCCACTTGGTGTGAAGTTTAGTACATGGAGATAAAAATGGATCAATTCGCATTCTTCCGCATGCTGACCTCCAATTGAACCAGCACCATTTGTTGAAAAGGCTATCTTTTTTCCACTGGATGTTTTTAGCACCTTTGTCGAAGATCAAGTGACCATAGGTGTGTGGATTCATTTCTGGATCTTCAATTCTATTCCATTGGTCCACTTGTCTGTCACTGTGCCAATACCATGCAGTTTTTAACACTATTGCTCTGTAGTATTGCTTGAAGTCAGGGATACTGATTCCCCCAGAATTTCTACTATACCCAGCAGAACTCTCAATCACCAGAGATAGAGAAAACAAGATATTCCATGACAAAACCAAGTCACCCAATATCTTACCACAAATCCAGCCCTACAAAGGATAATAGGAGGAAAACACCAATACAAGGAGGAAAACTTCACCCTGGAAAATGCAAGATAGTAACCTTCTTTCATCAAACCCAAAAGAAGATAACCAATCAAATATAAAAGATAACATCATAAATGACAGGAAGTAATAATCACTATTCCTTAACATCACTATCTCTTAACAACAAATGGACTCAATTTCCACAATAAAAAGACATAGACTAACAAACTGGATACTTAAACAGGATCCTACATTTTGCTGCATACAGGAAACACACCTCAGTGTCAAAGACAAACACTACCTTAGAGTAAAAGGCTGGAAGACAATTTTACAAGCAAATGGTCTCAGGAAACAAGCCGGAGTATCCATTCTAATATCAGATAAAACTGACTTTCAACCTAAAGTCATCAAAAGAGATACTGAGGGACATTTCTTGCTGGTCAAAGGAAAAACACACCAACAAGAACTCTCAATCCTGAACATTTATGCTCCAAATGCAAAGGCACCCTCATTCATAAAAGAAACTTTACTAAAGCTCAAAGAACACATTGCACCTAACACAATAATTGTGGGTGACTTCAACACTGCGCTTTCCTCAATGGACCGATCAGGAAAACAGAAACTAAACAGGGACACAATGAAACTAATTGAAGCTTTGGACCAATTAGAGTTAACAGATATATATAAAACATTTTACCCTAAAGCAAAAAAATATACCCTTTTCTCAGCACCTCATGGTATCTCTCCAAAATCGACCATATAATTGGTCACAAGACAGACCTCAACAAATATAGGAAGATCGAAATAATCCCATGCCTCCTATCAGATCACTATGGAGGAAAAGTGGTCTTCAATAGCAACAAAAACAACAGAAAGCCCACATACACCTGGAAATTGAACAATACTCAATGATACCGTGGTCAAGGAAGAAATAAAGAAAGAAATCAAAGACTTTTTAGAATTTAATGAAAATGAAGACACAACATACCCAAATCTATGGGACACAATGAAAGCAGTGCTTAGAGGAAAACTCATAGCCCTGAGTGCCTCCAAAAAGAAAATGGAGAGAGCAATACACTAGCAGTTTGATGACACACCTGAAAGCCCTGGAGCAAAAAGAAGCTAATTCACCCAGGAGGAGTAGAAGGCAGGAAATCATCAAACACAGGGCTGAAATCAATGAAGTAGAAACAAAAAGAACCATACAAAGAATCAACAAAACCAGGAGCTGGTTCTTTGAGAAAATCAACAAGATAGATAAACCTTTAGCCAGACTAACCAAAGGGCACAGAGACAGTATCCAAATTAACAAAATTAGAAATGAAAAGGGAGATATAACAACAGAAACTGAGAAAATTCAAAAAAATCATCAGATCTTACTACCAAAGCCTATACTCAACACAACTGGAGAATCTGGAGGAAATGGACAATTTCCTAGACAGATACCAAACACCAAAATTAAATCAAGATCAAATAGATCATCTAAACAAGCCCATAACCCCTACAGAAATAAAAGGGGTCATAGAAAGTCTCCCAACCAAAAAAAGCATGGGACCAGATGGCTTCAGTGCAGAATTCTATCAGACTTTCAAAGAAGACCTAACACCAATTCTCTTCAAACTGTTCCACAAAATAGAAACAGAAGGAACACTACCCAACTCATTCTACAAAGCCACAGTTAAACTGATAGCAAAACCACACAAAGATCCAACAAAGAAAGAGAACTTCAGGCCAATTTCCCTTATGAATATCGATACAAAAATACTCAATAAAATTCTTGCCAACCGAATCCAAAAACACATCAAAATGATCATCAACCACGATAAAGTGGGCTTCATCCCAGGGATGCAGGGATGGTTCAATATAAGGAAATCCATCAATGCAATCCACTAAACAAACTCAAAGAAAAAAAACATATGATCATTTCATTAGATGCTGAAAAGGCATTTGACAAAATTCAGTATCCTTTCATGCTAAAAGTCTTGGAAAGAACAGGAATTCAAGGCCCACACCTAAACATAATTAAAGCAATATACAGCAAACCGGTAGCCAACATCAAACTAAATGGAGAGAAACTTGAAGCAATCCCACTAAAATCAGGGACTAGACAATGCTGCCTTCTCTCTCCATATCTTTACCGTATAGTACTTGAAGTCCTAGCTAGAGCAATTAGACAACATAAGGAGGTCAAAGGTATACAAATTGGAAAGGAAGAAGTAAAATTATCACTATTTGCAGATGACATGATAGTATACTTAAGTGACCCAAAAAACTCCACCAGAGAACTCCTACAGCTGATAAACAACTTCAGCAAAGTGGCAGGTTATAAAATCAACTCAAGCAAATCAGTTGCCTTCCTATATTCAAAGGATAAGCAGGCTGAGAAAGAAGTTAGTGAAATGACACCCTTTACAATAGCCACAAACAATATAAATTATCTTGGTGTGACTCTAACCAAACAAGTAAAAGATCTTTACCACAAGAAGGTCAGGTCTCTGAAGAAGGAAATCGAAGAAGACTGCAGAAAATGGAAAAATCTGCCATGTTTGTGGATTGGCAGGATTAATATAGTTAAAATGGCCATCTTGCCAAAGGCAATATACAGATTCAATGAAATCCCCCATCAAAATCCCAACACAGTTCTTCACAGAGTTGGAAAAAGCAATTCTCAAATTTATCTGGAATAACAAAAAACCCAGGGTAGCTAAAACTATTCTCAACTGTAAAAGAACTTCTGGGGGTATTAGTATCCCAGACTTCAAGAAATACTACAGAGCAATAGTGTTAAAAACTGCATGGTATTGGCACAAGGATAGGCAAGTGGACCAATGGAATAGAATTGAAGACCCAGAAATGAATCCACACACCTATGGCCACTTGATCTTCGACAAAGGAACCGAAAACATCCAGTGGAAAAAAAGATAGCCTTTTCAACAAATGGTGCTGGCTCAACTGGAGGTCAGCATGCAGGAGAATGTGAATTGATCCATTCTTATCTCCTTGTACTAAGCTCAATTCCAAGTGGATCAAGGACCTCCACGTAAAACCAGACACACTGAAACTAATAGAAAAGAAACTGGGGAAAACCCTTGAGGACGTAGGCACAGGGGAAAAGTTCCTGAACAGAACACCAATAGCTTATGCTCTAAGATCAAGAATTGACAAATGGGATCTCAAAAAATTACAAAGTTTCTGTAAGGCAAAGGACACTGTCAAAAGGACAAAATGGCAACCAACAAATTGGGAAAAGATCTTTACCAACCCTACATCTGACAAAGGGCTAATATCTAATATATATAAAGAACTCAAGAAGTTAGACCCCAGGGAACCAAATAACCCTATTAAAAATATATACAAAGTACTCAAGAAGTTAGACCCCAGGGAACCAAATAACCCTATTAAAAATGGGGTACAGATCTTAACAACGAATTTTCATCTGAAGAAATTCAGATGGCTGAGAGGCACCTTAAGAAATGCTCAACATCATTAGCAGATGTTGAGAAATGCAGATCAAAACAACCCTGAGATTTCACCAGGGTTATTCACCCTGAGAATAACCAGTCAGAATGGCTAAGGTTAAAAACTCAGGAGACAGCAGGTGTTGGCGAGGATGTGGAGAAAGAGGAACACTCCTTCATTGCTGGTGGGATTGTAAGATGGTACAACCACTCTGGAAATCAGTCTGGCAGTTCCTAAGAAAACTGGGCATGACACTTCTGGAGGACCCTGCTATACCTCTCAAGGGCACATACCCAGAGAATTCCCCAGCATGCAATAAGGACACATACTCCACTATGTTCGTAGCAGCCTTATTTATAATAGCCAGAAGCTGGAAAGAACCCAGATATCCCTCAATGGAGGAATGGATACAGAAAATGTGGTATATATACACAATGGAGTACTATTCAGCAATTAAAAACAATGAATTCATGAATTTTTTAGGCAAATGGATGGAACTGGAAAATATCATCCTAAGCGAGGTAACACAATCACAAAAGAATACACATGGAATGCAATCATTGATAAGTGGATATTAATTAGCCTTGAAGCTCTGAATACTGAAGATACAGTTAGCATATCAAAAGATTCCCATGAAGAACGAAGAAGAGGGCCCTAATCCTGGAAAGGCTTGATCCAGCATTGTAGGGGAGTACCAGGACAGAGAAAAGGGAGGGGGAAAGACAGGAGAATGGATGGAGAGAAGAGGAGTTATGGAACATATGGGGGGGGGAATGGGAAAGGGGAAGTGTTTTAGAATGTAAACAAAGAATATAAAAAAGAAATTAAATTTTTTTTAAAAAGCAAGAACGGGAGAGAGTTGAAAGGGAGGGACTGAAGGATGGAGGAAGGGAAGGATGGATTTTTATTTGACTTATGTTGGTGCTCCCAGCAGCAAGCATGTCATCTGCTATTTAGTACTTAAAGAGCTCATTGTCTTTAAGGGAAAATATTGAGCCTTTGAAACAAGCACACACATGGACTCTAGGTCAATATTCAAAACTGCAAATGCAAGAAAAATAAAAAAAAACATATTACCACTACAGTAGGAAGATGAGCCACAAAGATGCAATCTGAGATAGAACCAGTATGCAGAAATAAGTCAAATTTGATATGGAAAATAAAACCGAAAGTTGCCTTTGGAGACGAAGGTTCAAACTTGTTCTCATTTTTATTCTTCAGCTGCAGCTATTCCCCTTTAAAGTAAGGTTTGCCAAATTCAAGATTGACTTAGAACCAATTTGGTAATTCAGTAAAAATTTCCAACAATGATATATAGTGATATCTAACTAGTAAGTTTTCTATTCTGCATATTTTAGCTACATATCTTCTGATGTCATCTGCATTTAGCCACAGAACGTTGCATATTTTGACAATCATGCTGAACTTACTTGATAAAACAAACCACATTTATGAATAACAAAATAAATCAATATAACAATAGCTATATAACTTCTCCCCTTTTCTTTAATATGATTTTTAAATGCAACTAATAGCAAGAAGAGGTATGTATTTATTATGAATTTAAAATATCCGTATGTTATTATTTGCTTCACTTTCTTCATTATAGTTCTCTATTCAAATATTCTCTAGATTTTCCCTCACAATATTTCTACAGTATACAGTCATAAAGACACATTGATTTCTATATCTCAAAGTATTCCTGTACTTGTACAGCTTGTACAGTATGAGTTTATTGTACTTTTTCTAAAACTTTCATCTCCTGGAACAGTACATCTTTCTGTGACTCAAAATGTAGGAAAACAAAAAGTCATATTTTGTTCTTAATGACTTGAAAGAAGATTTATTATGGGCAAAATAAAATTCCTTTGGGTACTTTGGCATAATTCCCTAGATAGTCCTCATTTCATTTTGTATGTTATTGCTTTCTAATTTTTAATGATTCAAGAGCAATTCTCACAGCATTCACTGAAGCTGGCAAATCTTACTTGGTTCTTAACTACTAATCTGTCCCTTAATTTAATACTAGAGGAAAGAGTGATGAAATTCTCATCAATGTTATCCTCCTCCTAAGAAGATTCTCTGATAGGCAACATGCCTGGATCTTTGATTTCTATTCACATCCAGAAAAATAGACAACAGTAAGAATTTGTCACATAGAAACCTAAAAATGTTTCTACGTAAATTATTCATCCTGTGATTATCAACTAAGATCACATGGTTGAAATCATGCCTTGCAACTTAGAAAAATATTCAAAGTATGAAAATTAAAGTTCATCTAAAGGCTATTGTCTCATGATCATGGAACCTCATAACATACACATTGATTTTCAAACCTGCCAGGAGAATCTTAGTGGCTACATACCTCATAACACATTTTCATTTTCTTTGCATCAGTAGTTTTTTTTTAAAAATACCAACAAATAATTGATGCCTAAATTACTACTTGAAGAACTCATATATCATTACAGCTTGATACGTGTCATGTCACTCTTACTGTCTATATCAGACCAAAGCATTTCTGGTAGTTCAGTTGAATCCCAAGCAGAGGTAAAAGCAGATTTAATAGCTTATTGTAATATATGTACATTGGTATCTCAACTGGAAATAAAGATCTATTTAATATTCATGAAGTATTTTTTGTCCCCAAAGAACACAGTGAAACTTGAACAGCCACAGTGAAAGATGATGTCATCACAGGTAACTTCTTGCTAGCTTAGACCTTCTTAGACAATCTCTTAACTGTGCACCTAATAGATGCACACTGTAACAAGCTTTTCAAAACTGATATATAAAGGCAAATACTCCAAAAAAAAAACTGTCATGGTTTTCGTTTTCCCAATGACCTTTTATGTCCTTGAAGAATCACCTGTTAAATTATGTTTACCAAAATATGATTTCTAATACAAAATGATTTCAATATCTGAAGGGAAAATGTAATTGTGTAACATATAAAGCTTGTGTTTCTTGTTGTGATTTATTTGTTTGGATGTGTTTTGCTCTGCTTTAATAATTACTTCCTCTCTTCCTGTAAGATGAACAAAAGAACATATTAATATTTATGAAAAACAACTATGTCCTTACTTCCAACTAATGCTTTGACTTGTTAAATACCACCATAAAATTATTTGTGAAATTTTCAGATTTTCCATCCTTGCTGCTAAGTGGATGTGAATGTTCCCTGTATCTTCTTAAATCTATATGACTTCTAAAATGTGCAGGCTAAGTTGGGACTAGATGAAGGACAGAACAGGCATTGTTGTCTCCTAATCACTGGTGCTATAATTCTCTGAGCTAATTTTCATGGAGAGTTACACTAAAATTTTCCTTTTTTTTAATAAGGGCATACTTTTTCAATATTTTATTGTATGAGGGGTTGAAAACAAGTATAATCTGCAAGTTCAAAATCATTCAGTCCTAGTCTTCTAAAGAAGAAAAGTAAAGTGGCATAGTGATAGAATTTTAAAGTTTGAATTGGAGAAGTGTCTGAATAAAATTTCCTATTCTGTTGTTTTTACTTTGCAAAAAGTTACTATGATAAGATTTCTCACGATACCCTTATAACTCAAAAAATGTTTCATATTCACCCACAAGCTAAGGTTGAACTGATATGACAAAGTACTTTCTTCAAGCACAATAGGTAGAGAACAAGCCTTATGCTTAATTACACTGTCACAAGAAAGGTCCAAAATTAAATGACTTAATCAAAAATTATAGAACTACTAATGGCTGATTAAACATAAGTAACTGAAGTACATCTTTACAAAATGCTTCTGAAAGTCATAGCCATCATTAATAAGAGTATATGTCACATCCAAAGTCACCTTTCAACATTCTTTTCTTGATACTATTCGATAATACGTTAAATATAAAACTATTTCATTGACTGTGTTGAAAGATGATCAGGAGAAGATTTATGTTGACTGTGTAATTGTTATCTTTTCATAGTGTTAAAAGAAAAAAACTCACCAAGGGCAAGCACAAGAAAAAGAACACCTGTAATCCCCTCAGCTTTTATGTCCTGAATAAAGTAAATGCCTGAGAATTCAGGTTCAATCCCAAAGAAAAAGAGGGATAGGGTGGGAATGGACTGGTTAAAAATACTTAAAATTTTAGTAATTTACTTATTTTTACTTAGCATTTAAAATAATGTTAAATTGAATGAGACATGCATGTTGAAATTAAAAAAGAAAAGTGGATTTATTTAAAAACCCAAATACGTGGTGAATTTAGCATTTTCCTGTCTCTTTCTGCACACTCGTAGGAGCCATAAAGTTGGAATGGGTGAGAGTGTGTCACACTGTGGACCGTTTCTTTTTCACCCAAGGCAAATCTTGTTTGTTAATCCAGCAATGGAGAAACAGGGAAACAGCTGTGTGGTCCAAGCTGTCTTTTAACTGTCCTCATCTCCATGAAGCCAAATGATTGACTACCTGGGTCTTTAAAATTCTCCATATCCCTTGAAGTAAATTAAGCTGCTTAAATCCTGGGTTACACATGAAGTTACAGATAAATAATGAAAGTCACATCCTAGTTGAGAAACCATGAAAATAAGCCAGTCATCTTCAAAAGTTATCTATTGTTTCTCTACAGGTTCAGGAGCTACTGGTTAAAACTTGAAGAACATAGAAAACAAATAGGATTTAAAAGACCCATCTCCTGTAATAAAATACACTGGTCCAGAAATAAAGATCATGTACCCTTCAAATGAAGAATGATGAATGAACACTGGAAACTATGGTAAGTGCACAGGATCACAATCAGACCAGGTGTGCTGGGATGTTCTACATGGAATGAAGAGTGGCTTCCTGCTTGTTCTCTTAAATAGATGATTAGTGGACAAAGGGGATTAGAAGGCAAGTGATGTAAAGATCTGATGATACTCCTGAAGAGCAAGCACTACTAACTGTTAGAAACTCATATACTTGCCATTCTTTCCATTGCAATGGTGACTTTTCATACATGCATATGCTCCTACATTTATACATTGCCTCTACAGACAGCCCTCTTCACTCTTTTGAAACACCACCCTTTACTTCTCTCCAACTGCCTGTTTAAGGCTCCTGATATGGCAATATCCTTATACCTGTAAATATGACTTTATTTGAAAAAACAGCTAGACAATGAAATTAGATTACAGAGATTAAAATAAGATCATTCTATGATCTTCAGAGTGATACACAAATCCAATGGTGAATGTTGCTATAGTAGGCTTTTTGGAAACAGGGAGCAGAGATTGGAATATTGCAACTACAACCCAAGTAATATCTGTAGCTATTAGACCATGTAAGGAGTCTTAGAAATGGAGTACAATAATGCTGAACCTGTCGATTCGGGGTTTGCAACCTCCAGAAGAATGGGAGAAGTTTTATGCTGTATTTTCATCAAACTTCTGGTAACTGACCATAGCATACCTAGTAAATGAAAGCATTTCTCTGCCCCATTCCCTCATGATCCTGCTGTGTCGCATGTGTTGTTTATTTGCTTATTGTTGTCTCTTTTGCAGTGTGAATACACTGTTTAAGCATGATGTTTTCCTGCTAGAACAACGCCCAGCACACAACAGTCCCCTAATGAGAGTAGAAAGTGAGCATGTCAAAACTCCCCTGGGACCTTCTGTCCTGCTGCACTTCACTTGAGGGATAGACTACATAGTGCCATCTCATGTGCCTCAATTGGCCTGAGAATACAATACCATTCACATGTTTCTTTGCATGTCCCTATGCCTGCACTGTTACAGAAAACATTACAAATCCTTCTGAATAACTTTAAGCTTCACTTATTTTGAGATGTTGCTATTCAATAAATGCCATTGTAATTCAATTCTCCAAACCAGGTCAAAACTGACTCTAAATATGATGCAAAGCAAAAACTACTGGTCTCAATGAATATTATTGTTAGTTTGGCTTGAAGGTTTTCTAGCTTAGTTTGAGAATGTTACTTTGGACTTCTTTCTTTCTTCAACGGAGCCAACACAGAGATGCTGAAAGATGCCACATGGTGGTTGCTACTGCTGCAAGAGTCACAATCAAGGTTAACAAGTGACTGCTTTGGAGACCAGTGCAGACAAGAAGAGAGATTAGCTTGTTGACTCTGTCAGTGATAAGCAGAGAGATGCTACACTGTGTACAAAGGCATTCACTCCTATCACTATGAGCTGCCAGATGTACATGTAGACCTATCTCAATTAGGGGAGTTGAAGGAGATAAGGGGGTGTCTCCCATGCCTGGATTTTCCTTGGGCTATACAATCTCAACTCTGGCCACACAAGTGTTTCTTCTTAGAAGAAAAAGGAAGGGAGAATTCAGCTACAACCACATAAATTGAGCAAGAATATAAACGAGGACCTATGATGAAACAATTAAAAGCAGGTTCACTCGTGATGGAAATCAAAGTATATGCAAGAGAAACTGTATATGTACTGGAGAAGATAAGAAAGACTCTAGAAGAGAGAGTAGAAAAGACAAAGAAGGCAACACTTATGACAAGACTTGATTGCCATGCTCCTAAGTGATTCTCATAATAACTTACTGTAGAAGTCATGCCATCAAGATGGCAATCAATACACTTACTAATAATTCTGCTTAGGAATCATCTATGAATACACAGAGAGACGCTACAAGTTTATTAAATAATACCTCTTCCTAATTTGTCTCTGTTTTGTAAATTATACTTCCAGATGACTTTTATAGCAATTAATTCTACTTGTGATGTCAAATATCAGGGTTCTACTGCTCTTTACCATTCTTCTCAAGCTAAGTACTGGTGATTAAATACTCAGTTTCTGTATATAGAATATGAATAATGAAGCCCTTCTTCTGTATATCCAACTCTCAGTTTTACCACAGACTTTTACATGATTAAAATTAAATATAAACTATCTTGAAATAGCTTTCTGTGAGCTTTGACTGTAGGTTAAGCACTAAAACTAAATAACATAAACTTCCAGTAGAGAGTATTCTTAAGAGGAGCTATTAAAAGAATAGTCAACTTTTATCCTTCCTGTGGGTCAAAGGTCATGACAAAAGCCATCAAAAATGATATATCCAAGACTAGTTTTCTCTCTGTGGAGGCATGGGATTACAATGGTTCTACACTTTCTTTTGTGGTCTGCTTGGGTCATAGCATCCTTGGGATAGTTTTTGTTTTCTTTGTTCTTCAGATACAGGCAATGGGCACACTACAGGTGGTTCATGATTGCCAATTTTCATTACCTCTTTTTTATTTTCTGCTAAGGGAAGCCACCCTGAGTTTTTTGAGTAGACAGGCTTGTAGACTGACTAGACCAACAAATGGAACAACTTGTGTTCTGAAGCCCTCTGAAGTGAGATCAGTGAAGATTCTCTTACTAGCATGCTTACCTCTTACCAGCATTCTGAATTTTTCTGATAAAGTTTATCCAAAGGATACATAGAGGCTGATGGCAAGCCCTCTAGGTTTTCCTCAAAGATAAATTCTAAACTGCCAACACCTTTGCTCTAAAATAGAAAAATCAATAAAGTGTCCACCAAGAGAAAGTGCTTATTAGATGCAGTTTGAAGCAATTCTTTGTTTCCTATCCATCTCATCCTCATCTCTGATAATGTCAGATCCCAAGGACAGAATTTTCTAGTCAGATTTCTTGACAAACAATATCTAACTTTACTTCTATCTGCATTGGCAATAGCACCTTAAAAAAATCATTTATCAATATGTCTGAATCTGTTTTAAGAATTAAAGAAAATTAAACCATAGGCACCTACCTATTGGTCACCCTTTTTGTCACCTTTGCTATTATAAGTCTGGTCCTCTTGGAGATTTATATAGATTTTCTATAGGTTTATATAGATTAGTAATGGATTTGGGAAAGAAAAGGTAAAGAGGCATGGGAGAAAAGAGAAGAGGCAAGTTCAACATTCCATCCATTTTATATTGGAAGACAGTTAATCTTTTAAGTAAATAAACATATTCATATGTGTAGTAGAACTGGTGGAGGTTGCTTTCTCCCATTTTGGGCCTGAATAACTGCAGGGCATATTTTGCATGCTCTAGCCTGTTCTAGTTCCCGAGTAACTGGCATAGAGTCTTGGTATTCTTATTAACAAGCTGTAATCCTAAACTGGGTAGGTTCTGAGCTACTTTAACCCTCACAGGTTACCTATTTTTCCTATGTACCTGGTTCCTTATCTCTAATCGGAGTATGGCCTTGACTCATTCTGGTCTATGTGTTTCCCCATGCCCGTTCTGTCATCAAAATATCATGATGAATCCTTCTGTTCTCTCCATTTGGTTTCTCTACTTCCTTCTCTCTCCCCAGGACCTCTTACTGAAATTGAAAGTTTGGCCTTCTTATCTCCTCTGCCTAGTCATAGGTTGAATCAGCTATTTATTGACCAATCAGAGATAATAGAAAACAATTTTTACATAACATTGAGACCTGAGATGCTTAACCATGCAGCATCCAGACTGTAGACAGATGTATAGTCATAGAAATTAGCATCTGAAAAAAAAGAAAAAAAAGAAAAAAAAGGAAATTAGCTTCTGATTATTCAGTGAACAAGACCAACTACCAACACATACAGTATCCTTCTTTTCAGAAGGATATTTAACTTGCTGCTATTATTAACCTAAAACAATCTTGAAATTAAAAAAAGAAAAGTAGTAAAATGCCATTCAAACTCTAAAGTCATATTTTTCAAACATATGGCTATGTGAATTTAAAGTCAATAAAATTATCTCAAGTTTGAAAGTCATTTTTTTAGTCACTTGAATCACATTTTAAGTGTGGGGGATCATCTGTGTTTAACATCTACTGTGTTAAACAATCAAATCAAGGGCAAAAATTTCAAGTTCTAATGAATAGAAATTAACTCCAGAAATACCTGAATAAATGTGTCAGCAAAGAATTAATTTATTGAAAAACAACTGATGAGGCTTAGAGGTGGTCTCTATCCTTTATTTTTCATGTGGTAATTCTGGATTTAAATCCTCTTGCGTGAGTTTTAGGAAGGAAATCAGCTTTCCACAGCCCTTGCTGATCCTATTTATTGACTGAGGCTACTATGACATGAAGAGCTGAGAGCTGTGACAGTCTTCAGGGTATTCTGAGAGTCAACAACCAAGCTTTCAGGGTGCTTACACTGAACAGACTGGCTCACAAATGTTGAGAGCTTTAAATTACCTTAGAGAATTATCCACCACAACAACCTGAGAGAGAAATTTGACAAGGACTCTTTTCTGTGTTCATTGAGAGAACAAGGCCATCAATGAAGGAGTGTCAATGATAGACTATATAACCATCTGGGAACCTATCCACTAATATCCAACTGCAAACATCTAAACCCAGAGCTGATAAAGAAGGCTTCTGGCCTGTCCCAAGTGCTAGGGCTATTCTATTTTATTATACAGAGTCTTTCATGATAGGTTTGGTAGAGTCATTCAAGATAGGAATTAACATATAGACAGATATTTGTATTTGTTCAGGGATGATGGAATAGAAGGCCCGGGTTGTAACTTAGGCCCGGTTCACCTTACCTCCAATTGTAGGCCTGAGAAGTATAGAAAATGTGCCTTAAAAACAAGATGCAACTAGACTAGAGGCCATAACAGAGTTAGCCTTTTTGAGAGTTTTGAATTGTATACACTAGAGTTTTAAAACTACAGAGATATCGCTTCTCGGCCTTTTGGCTAAGATCAAGTGTAAAACTACAGAGAATACACAGGACCAAGTTCTATTGGAAAGAGCCAGGGGACTGGTGTACTAGATTGTAAAAAACAAAAGATATTGCACTCTCCTCTTCTTTCCTATTTATGACTTAATACATTATCTAAAAATCTAAATTATCAGATGTTAAGTCTAGCCTCTTGAATATACTATTTAATGTATGTACTACTTAATATATATATATATATATTCTATTTAATTTACTACTGTAAATCTTTAATGTAAAAAAATCTCAGCTAGAATTTAGATCATGAATAATCACCATAGTTTCTTATGTTAAAGAAAACTCTGTCTCTCTCTGTCTCTGTCTGTCTCTCTTTCTCTCTCTCTCTCTCCTCTCTCCTCTCTCTCTCTCTCTCTCTCTCTCTCTCTCTCTCTCTCTCTCTCTCTGTGTGTGTGTGTGTGTGTGTGTGCTCTGTCACTTTGTATGCTTGTGTGTTCCTGTGTGTGTGTGTGTGTGTGCGTGTGTTCATGTGCTAATGTATGTGAAGACATGTGCTTCCCTGCTTGAGTACATATAAAAAGAAGTATTCTACTCTATCAGTCTGTCTTATTCCTTTGGGCCAGAGTTTCTCACAGAATCTGTGGTTAGGATGACAGATTACAGCAACAAATCCCAGAAATCTTCCTGCCTTCGCCACTCACAGCATTTTGCTACAGGCACACATACAACTACAAACAGCTTTTTATTTGGGTGCTGATGATCCAAGCTTAGGTCCTCATGCTTGGACAACAAACATTATTATCTACTGAAGCCATCTTCTGAATCCCAGAAAAGTTTTGAAATCTTTAAAATCTAGTAGAGTTAGTAGAAGGAAGTTAGACCACTTAGGACATGCCCGTGAAAAAAGACAATAAGACCTCACCTACTTTATGTTTCTCCTGATTGTTTCTGAACCTACATAAATATAAGCAGCATATTTCATCACACATACCAAATGCAATGTTCTATAAAGTCACAAGCCTCAAACATTAGGAAAGCAATAGTAGATCAAGACATAGTAAATAATTTCTTCTTCTAGGTTGATTGTCTCAAATTCTTCATCACAGTACCAGAACATATCCAGACATGGAACATTATTCTATTTTTCTTTTTCCCCTTCTAAAATTAATTACAGTTTGGGGTCAGTTTGTTAGCAAGACAATAAGTGATAAACCCTGATACATTTTCATAAAAATTGGTTGGCTTGATAACTTTGAAAAATCTACATTCAAGCCTAGTATGAATTTTCCACAGTTAGTTTGTTGGGGGGTATTCCAATTTCCACTTTATAAGTGCCCAGGGCAGGCACACTAAGACATGCCATATGTTTGCTATGCCCATATCATATCTATCTAAAGGTATTGAAAGATTGAAGAAAGAAGATTGATCTTCTAGTGTAAACAGACTGAATCACATGAAGATTCTTGCTCAGAAGTTGGGCATTTTATGGAAGTGGTACCTTCTTCATCTATATTGTACTACTATAATAGAATACTTCAAGCTAAGTAATTCATAAAGAAAATGAAATTATTCCCTCAAGTTCGGAAGCCTGAAAAGTTGTAGAGCATGGTTTTAACATCTAGGGAGAGGTCTTCCTATGGCACAAAAGGGTACATGGGTAAGTTAACACAGAGAAACAGAAAGAAGTTGGAATAAACATATTTGTTAATAAACGAAAGTATTCAGTATTTAAATATAATTATATTGACACATTTACAAAAATATACAACTCAATATATGCTTCTTGAGCAGTTCATTAATTAAAAGATTTTAATTCTAGTGACTGCCACAATTTAGAGGTCAGAATGAGTATTAATAATATTTACTATTATTAATTGCAACATTCTGCAAAGCCACATGCTGAAGAAATGTCTGTAATTTCTGTAGTCGGCCAGTCGGAGGTACCTAAACTACTATACAACGTGTTACATACTTTCCACTATTGAAAGAAATACTGAACTACAATTTGAAATTAGTGAAAATGAAGACATCAGTTTTTAGAAATTCTCTGAGAAAATGTAGTCCTCACCTGTTACAATGCTTTATTTCACTTTCACTTGTTTGTATCTAGTTTCTAGTGATCGTGTCTTGGGTAAAAACAAGTGCATCACAAGGTCTCTTATCAGTTCATGTCTCACCTGACCTTCTGTGGTGGTTTGAATATGCTTGATTCATGGGAAGTCGCACTTGGGAGCTGTGACCTTGTTGGAGGAAGTGTGTCACTGTATAGGCAGGCTTTAATGTCTGTCTCCTCCAATGTTTAAGTTCCACCCAATGTGTAAGACAACCTCCTTCTGCCTGCCTGAAGAAGATAGTATTTTCCTGACTGACTTTGAATGAAGATGTAGATCTTTCAGTCCCTCCAGCCCCAAGTCTGCCTGAATGTTGTCATGCTTTCTGCTGTGATGATAATAGAGTGAACAAACCACTGAAATTGTAAACCTATCACAATCAAGTGTTACTTTTTATATGAATTTCCTTGGTAATGGTAACTCTTCACAGCAATGGAAACTCAAACTAGGACACCTACTATAGACTATTCTTATACAAACTAAGCCACTCTGCCTGGACCCACTCTCTTCCTCAAGTGTGTTCTCTCACCCTATTTCTGTTCACTTAGAATTGCTTAGTTGACACAATGCCCTGAGGTGCTGTCAAAATGATAGTGCACATACAAATCTCCTACACTCTGGTACTAAAAGGTTTAAAAGAACCTAAAAGGAGAAAAGAAATGAACATTTACAAAGTTCTTAACTTAGGTAGCTTAGCACAAAGTATTTAACACATTATATTTTATTTATCTCTTCTAAAAGTCCAGCAAACTATTTTCTCTCTTTGCATAATATTCTTAGGTAAAGTAGCTTGCTTCCAGCAAGGTTGGGTGCAATAGAGCCATCATCTAAGCCAAAGAATATTGAAAGTGGGTTTTGTCTATATAACAGTTGTTCTTATGTCTGAATATGCACTTAATGGAATACACTAATTGGAAAGAGAGGTAAGGCTCAGGTTGGAATTCTCAGTAGCTTACATCTTGGTACCCTTATATTTCCCAATCTTTTAAAAGGCTCACTCTGTACCACTCCTCCCAAAAGATAAGTCCCTCCCCTTTCTCCTCTGAGAAGATAGAGGTCCTCCTGGGTATCTGACCCTATACCCTGACACACTAAATCTCTGCAGGGCTAGGTGTATTCTGTCTCACTGATGCAAGACAAGGCAGCCCAGGTAGAAGAAGATATTCCATAGACAGGCATCAGCTTTAGGGATAATGCTTGCTCTAGTTATTCAGGATCTATATGAAGACTGAGTTACACATGTGCTACATATATATATTCAGGGGTTTGGCGGGGATTCAGTTAGGTCCAGCCTGTGTATGCTCTTTGGTTCGTGGTTCAGTCTCTGAGAGTCACCAAAGATCCAGGATAGTTAACTTTGTTGGCCTTCCTGTGCAGTTCCTATCACCTGGGCCCTCAATTCTTCCCCCAGCTCTCTGATAACAGTCCCTGAACTTCTTCAGTGTTTGGCTATGGGTCTCTGCATCTGTTTCAGTTGGATGCTAGGTGGGGTCTCTCAGAGAACAGTTAAACTAAGCTCCTGTCTGCAAGCCTAACAGAGTTGTTGGGGATTGGTGTTTGCCCACAGGATGAGTCTCAAATTGGGCTTGTTAACAATTGGCCATTCCTTCAGTCTCCACTCCAACTTTGTCCTGGTATGTCCTTTAGACAGGACAAATTTTGGATCTAAAATTTTTGGGGTGTGTTGGTATCCTTATCTCTCCAGTGAGGATCCTACCTAACTGCAGGAGGTGGCCTCTTCATACATATTGCCACTGCTGTGAGTATATCAGCTAAGGTCATTGCCATAGACTCCTGGGAGCCTTCCCCATCCCAGGTCTCTGGCAAGTCCTAGAGATTCTCACCATATTGCCATCCCCACCAGCCGCATTTTTTCCATTCATTTTCCTGGGCCTGTGTTCCCTTCTCCTATCTCTCCCCACACCTGATCCTGAACCCCTCTCCTATTCCCCTCCCCATCCCTTCTCATACCCAGTTTCCTCCCTCCATCTGCCTCCTAGGACTATTTTTCCCCTCACAGAAATATGTTTATGGCAAATCATGACTTACTTTCCCCTCCTCAGTTTGATGGAGGGCAAAGAAGGTATGTGAATTGGGGTACTTAAAAAATGTTTTTGATGATGATTATAGGTTTGCCATTTCATGTATGACTCTGAGTCATTGAAAGTTAAATAACTTGTTGGAAACTTCCCTAGCCTTCCTTTTCACCTATAAGCCAGGATTCCATATGTATTCATCCTTGCCTCATCTTACTCATTCATCTTTCAGAGATAGTTGATAAACCATGGCATTTCTTTTCTTTACAAAGGACATGTCTTCCAGGCTAAATTAAAGTTCCAGTGATCCAATTTATTCTCTTAACTCAACAGAACAAACAATTGATTTCTTTTCCATTTTTCAGGCATGAGAAACTTGCCACATTGCATTCTTACTCTGAATTGTTATTTTTCAGCTCTTGTTTGCACATGCTTTATATGCACAAGTCAAGTGTAACCTGAAGGATATTAAAGTGGATTTGGAGGTTATGGCCCACATCTAGGAAATATGTCTTATTGCCTCTTAACTCCTCTTTTGTTTAATGTACTTATTGGTATTTTCCTAGGATCATGCTGGAACTGCATGATGACACATTTCTGCTGACAGCTTTGAACTTTCAGACAGAAACTGTTCAAATAAGGTGAGAGTGAGTCATCAATTAATACTCTAATAGTGGGAGGAAAAAAATGAGAAAGTTGTAAGATGGATCTGGCTGTCAGAACAAAATGAAATAAGAACCCTGAGTGGTATCCCCCATCAAATGACACCACCTCATCCTGTGGCATACATGCCTATTCTCACACAGATTATCCTGTGGCATGCATGCCTGTGCTCAAAGACAAATAGTACTGAATATACCCCATCCCACCCCTGTCTTGTCACATACTTGCCCATATTCACACAGAAATAGGGCTGAACTCAGACCTGGACATTGCAGAAAAGTAATATGGAAAGAAGTGGAACAACTTCCTGCAGAGATTCTCTGCCCAGAGCACCCCAGTGCCTCATTCCTATCACTGCCATTAGAGCTGTTTGCAAATCCCCAATGACCTTAAAATCATTTTGAAGGGCTTGAAAGCATCTCAGGTAATTATGGCCTTGTGAAAAGCTATCAAGCTGGAAATAGTCATTGCTAAATGAATCCCTGAAGTCGGTCCTGGCCATGGTAGCTATTCTTTAGTTATAGAAAAAATTATTGTTATGCTGTGGGGAATCCTCTTTGAGAAAATGGCTCAAGTGCCACAGCCCAGGCTAGGTTTCTCTTTCTTTAGGGGGTGATAGATTTCAGAGTCAGACTACGGCAGTGAACACAGCCTACTAAACCTAATACATTATTACAGAAAATTCCTAATACCTTAGTTCAAGGCCAACTGTGGAGTTATCATTTTTCTGACCATTGCTCCCTGCCAAAGTTGTTACCATTCCTCATTTTCTGGATATGCAAGTGAGTCTAAAACTTTGTGATTTTAATCAATGGTCATTTAGCAATTTCTCCCTACCAAATTTTTTTTTTATTGCTAGAAACACAAATGCAGCTACAAAACCAAAATTCCTCTCTTGATTAAAGAAAATTTGTGATTTTGAATTCTCAAAGCCTCATCTCTGCATCAAAAGTTCACAAAATATATACCAAATCGGACAAGAAAAGGGTTCCTCACTTTTATGTGGCCTGACTTCTCTACCCACATAAGAGAAGCTGATCTACTAGGCTATAAATTCCTCTAGCACAGGGACCTCATACTTTCAACCTTGCTTTGTCAAATACAGAGTCCACTCTACCATGGCTGCTTAAACCCATTCTAAGCAGCCCAGGTAGCCATATAGTATCTAATCATCTTAAATGAAATTATATTGTCATACAACAAGAGCACAATTGAATGACTTGAATTGCATACTTGTAGCTGGAATCAGTGTTCTTAAACAGACTAGCCAAGAAATCTTAAGTGGCTATGGGAGGCAATACTGAATCTTGTCTTTTCCATTATACTGCTGAGAAAACCTAAAAAGGAAACAGAAGAAATAAGAATACATTTTCTTGATCCCTTGATCCCTAATATTTCAACTTTTGAACTCCAGTAACCACAAAATGCTGAATATCTCTTTAAGCTCTATAATCATGTATGAAATAATATCAACCTGAAGAAGTATTGTAATTGAGGTTCAGCAAAAAGGGAGGTATGATAGGCATTAGCTCATACCACTGGAGGGCCTACTAAGCAAGTATCAAATCCTTTGTGCAGGAGTCAGGAAACAAAAAGAACCTAGGTCGTCATGGCATGTGCTGAAGCTTGATTTCTACAAGCTGAATGAGGATGAAAGACACAAAGGCAAGGAGAGCAATTGCAGACCTAGTAACTACTGGAACCTTTGAATACAACTTTTCCTCATTAAAGGAGTATAGTCTCTTTTGATTAGTTGGTGATTTGCATGTAAATATCTTCTAATGACTTTGTAACAGCAGTACTTAGAGTAGTTTCCCCTAAATAATTAAGAGAAAGCTTGTGTGTTGTGAAATAATTGTTGCTTGCCTTTACCCTTCAACTCTGATGAGAACATGTATGCCAGGCTGTCATGGCTACAAGAAGCCCCCATCCTTTCCCAGCTAGAGAACATTAGAAAGGAAAACATATATGACACAGGGTTCGTGGACTCTCAGTCAGAGTGACACATAAGAAAGTCATCTCATGGGTACATCACAAATATGGAGATAGCATGAAGAAGCAATTTATAATAACAGATGAAGCAAAGGGCTCAGAAGAGAAAAGGTGAGAATATGTAATAATTGATTTGTATAGTTGAAAGGAAAACATGGATGTTCTTAGGTAGAAGTCTTTGTCTTCTATCACTCATGAATTTTCCAAGTTGAATAAGAACACAGGTACACAAGTCAAGAGAAAACAAATGAGCCATAGGTGTGGCTCTGGGCAGGATTAAGCCAAGTGGCCAGTCACTTCAAGGCTTTGAAGCAAGTAGGATAAACAAGCTCAACCCTTGTCTTAACAGAAGATTACTTCATGCACAAAGCCTGGGGTACTTATACATATAGGCTCCACAGTTCTGCCACAATCATCTATCCATTCTAAGATTCCAATGTAAACCTGTGTGGTGTTACCTCACACTACATCTTCTCTTTTATTTTTAAAGTTTTATTAATTCTTGTCACATACAATACATTCATATACAATACATTCTTACTAGAGCTTCCCCTTCCTCCATTCCTCTCAGTTCCTCCGCAAACTAGCTTCTTCCTCAGATTCAGTCCCTACCATGACACCCCTCAGAAAAGAGCTGGCATCCCAGGGACATCAACCAAACAGTACAACAAAATACAAGGTACAAGCCCTCATGTCAAGAATGGGCAAAGTAACACAATAGGAGGAAAGGGCATGAGCAGACAAAAGAATCACAGACACTCCAACTTCTACTGTCAAGAGTTCCCCAAACACTTCATTAACAGGACTTCACGCACTAATGTTCCTATTTCCTTTCATTTGGATGTATCTAGGCTACAAGCTGGAAATCCGTGAAATATTTTTAATGATCCAAAACTAAACTATGCTTGAGTAAATTAGGATGACATTTGAGTGGTTACAAATAAGCAATGCACAATATCTTTGTAGCCACAGATCTCCAAGAAGTTGTCAACCCATTATAATCCTCTTACCCTTGTTTAAGCAGGACAAGTTTACCTTGTCTAGGCCCTACATCATTCAGAATTGTAACCCTAACCAAGGGTTGAACTTGATCCCTATCTTCTCATAGTTCACAGAAACATTGTACACATTATCTCTAAAACATTCACTTTTTAAGATGCCAATCAAATTGGTAGCCCAAAGGCAAAAACTACTCAGTGTTGTATTTATAGGCTTCCAGTCTTACAAATAAATCTAAATATGACCAACTTCTAGACAGACACTGATTAATGTTCATTAAGCCCATGTTATGTGTCAGAAATTCTGTTTGATGCTGACAACAGAACAAAGAGGACTCTTGCTCTTGTGAGGCTCAACTCTGCTGAGATCAGAGACATAGGCAAGTATTCAACAACTCAAACTGTGGTAACAAGCATCATCACAATGCAATGAAGTTGACTATAATTAGTTATAATTTGGAAATAAGAGGCTTGGTATTTATAGAGGTGCTCTCTTAGACCGTACTATATGGTGCATATATGGTCCTATATGGAATGTACCTTGCTCAGAAGTTGAAATCAAAATCAAATAGACTCAAAAAATTATTAATAATAGCACACCATATAAGCTCCACTCTCGCCAAAACATTCAGAGAGTAATACAGTGTTACTGACCATAAATACTATTCTAGAGTGGACCTATAGGATATCATCATATAGAATACAGCACATCTTTTATGCAATCCTCTTTTCTCCCCCTCCTGAACTCTCATGGCCATTATTTTATTCTCTACCTCTTTACATTTCACTTCTTCAAGATCTTCCTGTAAATAATCTCAAGGATGATCTGTCTTTGACTGACTTGCTCATTTGAGCCTAATAATCTTAAGTTTTATTCAGTTCTTCCTATGGATTTCCTTGTGTTTAAATGTGTTAATAAGGAAATGTTTAAATAATATTTGAGTTAAGTATGTGCCACATTTGCCCAATCATTCTGTTGGTAGACATTTAAGTGGCTCACACTTCTTGGTTTTTTTTTTCACTAGGAAAATAAATTGACATGATGCTAAACAACAGAATTTGATAAGAATTGGCTAGAAAAGATCCATGTGACCTTATATGTGATATTTGGATAGAATTGGGCATGCTTTCTGATAGGTATACTTGGGCTTTGAATATTTCTGCATCTTTGGTGGAGAGTAACAAATTTATAGAAGATTGGAAACCACATTTGTTTCCTTCTTCATATGTATTCAAGTCTAATCACTTTTTGCAATTTATATCTTTTATTATTCTCTGTGTAGCTAGAAAAGATTAACAGGCAAAGATTTTATAAATAATTTGCTCAATTTTGCTCATAACACATTTAATTGTAATAGCTAGAAACTGG
This sequence comes from Apodemus sylvaticus, assembly GCF_947179515.1. Taxonomy (NCBI): domain Eukaryota; kingdom Metazoa; phylum Chordata; class Mammalia; order Rodentia; family Muridae; genus Apodemus; species Apodemus sylvaticus. Next base: position 689,051 of record NC_067489.1, on the reverse strand, counting down.
AAATAGCCTAGATGTCTCTCTCAACCAAAAAATGGATATATTTACCCAATGTAGTATTACTCTGTTATTAAAAACAATGACATGGTGAAAGTTGGAAACAAATTGATAAAAAGTTTGAGTTTATTTTCATCCTAGTATATAATCCCATTTATGAAGGGTATATATCAGGGAGAGACATAGCTCAATAGTAAGAGTACTGCAGTACAAATATGAGGACCATCACCCATATAAAAAAAAACTAAACATCTCCTCCTCTCTCTCTGTCACTCTCTCTGTCTGTCAGTCTCTGTCTGTCTCTGTCTGTCTCTGTCTGTCTGTCTGTCTCTCTCTCTCTCTCTCTCTCTCTCTCACACACACATACACACACACACACACACACACATACACACACAATTCATTTTTTATTTTTGGATTTGTGTGTGTGTGTGTGTGTGTGTGTTTATATGTGTATGAAAGTATACACACTTTCATATTGGAAGTTAAAGGACAACTCCAACTAATTTTTGTCAGGTGACATCCATCATTTATTTTTATTTATTTAAATTTTGTTTGTTGTTGTGAGACAGTCTTTTTGACCTAGAAATTAACTTTTTTTGCGTGACTTTCTGACTAATGAGCCCCAGGGATGAACCTCATACCCTAGCTCTCCTGTCCTGAAATTACAAATGCAAGGCTTTATTTTAGTGGGTTCTGCTAATTAAACTCATCTTCTCCTAATTAAAGTTCTTGACTTTACCCGTGGTTAGACGGAGCCCTGTGATCCGAGGTCACCAGCAGCTCAGCCAGGTACGCAGAGGGCACCAGAGTAAAGGATTGCACAGGACACAGCCTGCCTGGGTTCCTTCCCTGCAAGGGAGCTGGGCAGCTGCCTGGGCACGTATCCTGTGGGAGAATGTCCTGCAGGAGAGGGACCTGCAGTGTGTCCAACAGTTAGATGGAGCCCTGTGGTCCAAGGTCGCCACCATCTAGGTTGCAGCAGCTCAGCCAGCTCAGCCAGGGGAACACCTGTCCTGCAGGGAGGCCTGTGGTTAGACAGAGCCCTGGGGTCCAAGATTGCTACTACCTTGGCTTCTGTGACCAAGCAGCCATCCCAGCCAGAGACCTGTGCCACATCTGACACAGGAAAAATCCCACTACCTAATATTCTCTAGAGAACCAACAGGAGGAGGTTAATTGCCACTGCCCCTTTCCATTGGAGGAGGTAGATCTGTGCCACATCTGACATGGGGAAGATCCTACACGGGGAAAATCCTACTTCCTGATACTCACTTGAAAACAGACAGGAGCAGGTTATTCGATAGAAGCGGGGGGGGGGGGGGGGGAGGCGGGGGGGAAGGGCATTCAAGAACCAGCAGCAGCAGAGCATTTGAAACCCAGCAAGAAACCCTGTCTTGGGCCGTTGGCTCTACAGGGTGATCAGTACTTGGAGGGGGTCCACAGGGCATTCACCATCTTTACTACCTGGCAGACCAGATAGGCAACACCAGGTACACAGAGACAACTCGAGTATAGCATTGCTTGGGACAAGACACACAAGGGTTCCAATGGCACCCAAGAGTAGGGCAGCATAGCAGCAATCTGTGCCAGGGGAAACCCAGTCATTCATTGGTGCGGAAATAGTTGTTCAGGCCCACAGGAGGTTGAAGCACCAGCCAGTGACAGCAAGACCAACTAACACCAGAGATAACCAGATGGCAAAAGGCAAATGCAGGAATGTTACTAACAGAAATCACAGCAATATGGTAGTATCTGAACCCAATTCTCCAACAACAGCTAGTCCTGGATACCACAACACACAAGAAAGACAAGACTTGGATTTAAAATCACTGGTCATGATGCTGTTAGAGGAACACAAAAAGGACATAAATAAATCTCTTAATGAAATACAGGGGAACATGAATAGGTTAGAAACACTTACCATGGGAACACAAAAATCACTTAAAGAAATTCAGGAGAATATGGGTCAACAGATAGAAGCCAATAAAGAGGAAATGCAAAAAATCACTTAAAGGAATAAAGGAGAAATTGAGTCAACAGGCAGGAATCATGAAAGAGGAACCACAAAAATCTCTTAAAGAAATAAAGGAAAACACAAACAAACAAGTGAAGGACCTGAGCAAAACCATTCAGGATCTAAAAACAGAAGTAGAAACAACTAAGAAATCACAAAGAGAGACAACTTTGGAGATAGAAAACCTTGGGAAGAAATCAGGGGCCATAGATGTGAATATCAACAACAGAATACAAGAGATAGAAAAAAGAATCTCAGATGCCAAAGATACCATAGAAGCTATTGAATCAACAGTGAAAGAAAATGCAAAAAGCAAAAAGCTTATAACCCAAAACATCCAGGAAATCCAGGACACAATGAGAAGACCAAACCTAAGGATTATAGGTATAGATGAGAGTGAAGATATACAACTTAAAGGGCCAGCAAGTATCTTCAAAAAAATTCTGGAAAAAAACTTCCCTAACCTAAAGAGAAAGCTGCTCATGAATATACAAGAAGCCTACAGAACTCCAAACAGACTGGACCTGAACAGAAATACCTCCTGTCACATAATAATCAAAACCCCAAATGCACTAAACAAAGAAAGAATATTAAGAGCAGTAAGAGAAAAAGGCCAAGTACCATATAAAGGAAAAATGATTAGAATTACACCAGACTTCTCACTAGAGACCATGAAAGCTAGAAAATCCTTGGAGATCTCATACAGACTCGAAGAGAACAGAAATGGCAGCCAAGATTACTATACCCAGCAAAACTCTCAATCACATAGATGGAGAAACCAAGATATTCCACGATAAAACCAAATTTACACAATAGCTTTCCACAAACTCACCCCTGCAAAGGATAATAGGAGAAAAACACCAATACAAGAAGGGAAACTACACCCTGGAAAAAGCAAGAGAGTAAACTTCTTTCATGAAACCCAAAAGAAGCTAACCACTCAAATATAAAAATATCAAAAATGACAGGAAGTAATAATCACTATTCCTTAATATCTCTTAACATCAATGGAATCAATTCCACAATAAAAAGACATAGACTAACAGACTGGATATGTAAACAGGACCCTACATTTTGCTGCTTACAGGAAACACACCTCAATGTCAAAGACAAACACTAGTTCAGAGTAAAAGGCTGGAAAACAATTTTACAAGCAAATGGTCTTAAGAAACAAGCTGGAGTAGCCATTCTAATATGAGATAAAATTGACTTTCAACCTAAAGTCATCAAAAGAGACACAGCAGGACACGTCTTACTGGTCAAAGGAAAAATCCACCAAGAAGAACTCTCCATTCTGAACATCTATGCTACAAATGCAAGGGCACCCTCATTCATAAAAGAAACTTTACTAAAGCTCAAAGCACACATTGTACCTAACACAATAATTGTGGGTGGCTTCAATAATCCACTCTCTTCAATAGACTGATCAAGAAAACAGAAACTAAACAGGGACACAATGAAACTAATTAAAGCATTGGACCAATTGGATTTAACATATATACGTTAAATCTTAAATATTTCATCCTAAAGCAAAATAATATACATTTTTCTCAGCACCTCATGGTACCTTCTCCAAAATTAACCATATAATTGATCACAAGACAGACCTCAACAAATATAAGGTCAAAATAATCCCATGCCTCCTATCAGATCACTATGGAATAAGAGTGGTCTTCAATAGCAACAAAAACAACAGAAAGCCCACATACACATGGAAGCTGAACAATACTTTACTCAATGATACCTTGGCCAAAGAAGAAATAAAGAAAGAAATCAAAGACTTTTTAGAATTTAATGAAAATGAAGGCACAACATACCCAAATCTATGAGACACAATGAAAGCAGTGCTAAGAGGAAAACTCATAGCCCTGAGTGCCTCCAAAAAGTGACTGGAGAGAGCATAAACTAGCAGCTTAATGGCACACCTGAATGCCCTGGAACAAAAGGAAGCGAGCGAATTCACCCAGGAGGAGTAGAAGACAGGAAATCATCTAACTCAGGGCTGAAATCAAACAAGTGAAAACAAAGAGAACCATACAAAGAAGCAATAAAACCAAGGGCAGGTTCTTTGATAAAATCAACAAGATAGATAAACCCTTAGCCAGACTAACCAAAGGGCACAGAGACAGTATCCAAATTAACATAATTAGAAATGAAAAGGGAGATATAACAACAGAAACTGAGGAAATTCAAAAAATCATCAGATGTTACTACAAAAGACTATCAGCAACACAACTGGAAAATCTGGAGGAAATGGACAATTTCCTAGACAGATACTAAATATCAAAATTAAATCAGGATCAAATAGATCATCTAAACAGCCCCATAACCTCTAAAGAAATAGAAGGGGTCATAGAAAGTCTCCCAACCAAAGAAAAGCACAGGACCAGTTGGCTTTAGTGCAGAATTCTATCAGACCTTCAAAGAATACCTAACAGCAATACTCTTCAAATTATTCCACAAAATAGAAACAGAAAGAACACTACCCAACTCATTCTATGAAGCCATAATTACGATGATAGCAAAACCACACAAAGATCCAACAAAGAAGGAGAACTACAGGCCAATATGCCTTATGAATATCAACGCAAAACTAATCAATAAAATTCTTGCCAATCAAATCAAGAACACATCAAAATGATCATCCACCATGATCAAGTAGGCTTCATCCCAGAGATGCAGGGATGGCTCAATATACAGAAATCCATCAATGCCATCCACTACATAATCAAACTCAGAGAAAAAAATAAACACATGGTCATTTCATTAAATGCTGAAAAAGCATTTGACAAAATTCAGCATTCTTTCATGCTAAAAGTCTTGGAAAGGACAGGAATTCAAGGCCCATACCTAAACATAGTAAATGCAATATACAGCAAACCAGTAGCCAACATCAAACTAAATAGAGAGAAGCTTAAAGCAATCCCACTAAAATCAGGGATTAGACAAGGCTACTACCTCTCTCCATATCTTTTTAATATAGTACTTGAGGTACTAGCTAGAGCAATTAGAAAACATAAGGAGGTCAAGAGGATACCAATTGGAAAGGAAGAAGTCAGACTATCACTATTTGCAGATGACATGATAGTATTCCTTAAGTGACAAAAAAAAAAAAAAAAAAAAAAAAAAAAAAAAAAAAAAAAAAAAACTCCACCAAAGAACTCCTATAGCTGATAACTTCGGCAAAGTGGCTGGTTATAAAATCAACTCAAGCAAATCAGTAGCCTTCTTATATCCAAAAGATAAGCAGGCTGAGAAAGAAATTAGAGAAATGACACCCTTCACAATAGCCACAAACAATATAAAGTATCTTGGGGTGACTCTAAGCAAACAAGTGAAAGATCTCTATGATAGGAACTTCAGGCCTCTGAAGAAGGAAATCAAAGAAGACCTCAGAAAATGGAAAAATCTTCCATGCCCGTGGATTGGCAGGATTAATACAGTAAAAATGGCCATCTTGCCAAAAGCAATCTACAGATTCAATGCAATCCCCATCAAAATCCCAACTCAGTTCTTCATAGAGTTAGAAAGAGCAATTCTCAAATTCATCTGGAATAACAAAAAACGCAGGATAGCTAAAACTATTCTCAACATTAAAAGAACTCCCGGGAAATCAGTATCCTAGACCTCAAGCAATAGTGTTAAAAACTGCATGGTATTGGCAGAGGGACAGGCAGATCGATGGAATAGGACTGAAGACCCAGAAATGAACCCACACACATATGGTCACTTGATCTTGGACAAAGGAGCTGAAAAAATTCAGTGGAAAAAAAAGATAGCCTTTTCAACAAATAGTGCTGGCTTAACTGGATGTCAGCATGCAGAAGAATGCAAATTGATCCATTCTTATCTCCTTGTACTAAGCTCAACTCAAAGTGGATCAAGGACCTCCACATAAAACCAGACACTCTGAAACTAATAGAAAAGAAACTGGGGAAGACCCTTGAGGACATTAGTACAGGGGGAAAGTTCCTGAACAGAACACCAACAGCTTATGCTCTAAATTCAGGAATTGACAAATGGGAGCACATAAAATTACAAAGTTTCTGTAAGGCAAAGGACACTGTCAAAAGGACAAAATGGCAACCAACAAATTGGGGAAGGATCTTCACCAACCCTACATCCGACAGAGGGATACCTGTGTAGTTTTTAGTAATTAGTTTACCTGTTCCTCTGCCCTGCCTTCTTTGCCCTCACCCTCCATTTATATTCATTGTCTCCTCTCTTAGTTCCCTTTCCACTTTCATGATCTATACACACACACACACACACACACACACACACACACACACACACATACACACACACAGAGGACACACTTACTTTAATCCAGCTTTTTCACATGAGAAAAAAACACATTTTTTTGTCTTCTTGGATCTACTTTATATTTAAAATAATGAACTCCATATTACCTATTTTCCTAAAACTTAATTTCATTCTTTTTTTACAGCTGGATAAAATTTCAGTGTGTATAGGTGCCATGTTTTCTTTCTCTCTTTTGATCTTATAATATGAATATTGAAGCAAGAAACATGATTTTATATATATATATATATATATATATATATATATAAACATCAATATGTATAAACCTATATGTACATGGCAGTTCTGACCACAAGGTCTTTTCATTGTTCTTGTTTTGATTTTTTGTCATTTGTTTGTTTGTTTTGAGGATTCCCCATAGAAATTGCCATATTGGCTGCACCAGTTTACATTTCTGCCAGTGCTGTATAAAGCCTCCTTTCTCCGCAAAGTCTCACCAAGCACTTGTAGCCATTTGTTCTCTTAATGATTGATATTTTTAATAGAGTGAAATGAATTCTCAAAACAATTTTAATTTGCATTCCCTTGATGAATAAATTTTTGAATACTTTTTCAAAAATATATTGGTCCTTGAGAAGTATCTAGCAATTCATTAGCCTGCTTAATGATTACTTGGCATTGTTGTTTAAATTTGGTATATTTATACATTTAAGATAATGTCCTATTAGATATGAAGTTGGAAATCATTTTATCTAAATCTTGGCACAATCACTTTACTCAGTTTTATTTGTTTTGTAGAGCTTTTAAGTTAGAGTATACATGAAGGGACCCACGGTAATGTAGCAGAAGATGACCATTTCAGACATCAATGAGAGGAGAGGCTGAATAGTGAAGGCCAGAATAGGGGAATGCAAGTCAGGAAATTGGGGGGAAAGGTGCGCAGGAGGAGGTGGGACGGGATAGGGGGTTTTCAGTGGGGTAATGTGGAAAGGGGTTAACACTTGAAATGTAAATAAAGCAAATAGCTAGTAAAAATTTTTAAAAAGTTAAATGCAGTCTTATGAAGATTATTAATAACTAATTTATAGTGCCTTCTTATGATGGATTTTCTTGTACCCTAGAAAGCCATATTTTGGCAATATTTCCATTTAGCTTTTGTTTGAGGTCATTTGTATTTTCATAGGAAGATTTTTTTCCAGTACTACATACAAATTCACCAGGCCTTTCTAAATTTATATCTAAAGTGATTTCATTTACTTCTTGGGTCCTATTATAGTGGTTGGCACAAAATTATCATAAATACTTTAATTATCAAAATACAGGCTAGGCGTACACCTGTCTAAACTATCAGGACTAATATGTACAAACCCCTCCCACTGAATACCGAGTCTAGAGGACTTGGCTCAAATCATATTAACTTCTTTTTTTTTAATTAGATATGCTCTTTATTTACATTTCAAATGATTTCCCCTTTCCTGGTTCCCCTCCCCCAAGCCATCTCCCCTCCCCCTGTTCCCCAATCAACCCCCTCCTGCTTCCCTGTCCTGGTATTCCCCTACACTGCTGCATCAAGCCTTACCAGGATCAGAGACCTCTCCTCCCTTTGATGTTCAACAAGACTGCCTATGTGTCTGGAGCCACGGGTAACACCATGTGTACTATCTGGCTGATGTTTTTGTCCCCAGGAGCTCTGGGAGTACTGGGTGGCTCATACTGTTGTTCCTCCTATAGTGCTGCAAATCCCTTCAGCTCCTTGGGTCCTTTCTCTAGTTTCCCTATTAGGGACCCTGTGCTCAGTTCAATTACTGGCTGAGAGTATCCCCCTCTGTATTTGTCATGGACTAGCAGAGCCTCCCAGATGACAGCTATATCCAGATCCAGTCAGCAAGTACTTGTGGGCATCAATAATAGTGTCTGGGTTTTGTTAACTGTATATGGGATGGATCACTAGGTGGGGTAGTCTCTGCTCCACATTTTGTCTCTGTATCTCCTTCTGTGGGTATTAAATGATGTCCAAGAAAAAGGAAGGACAAAGTATGGATACTCTGGTCCTTCTTAGAAGGGGGAACAAAATACCCATATGAACTTCTTATAACTTCAGAATCTATCCAAAATCTTCAAGAACCAGATTGTGCCAACTTGCATGAAGTACATTTTGCTTTGATTCACCTAATCTTTCAAATATACCTATTACCTAATCTTTCAAAGATTCCTATTACCTAATCTTCTTTCAAAAACTACAAAAAAAATGTACATTTCCCGGTACCATCACTAATTATCATCCCAGAATTCATGCATATTCACCCTGTTATGGCTGAAACGATACATAATCAAACTTCTTTACATTTAAATTCTATCAATTGGGAAATTGGATCTTCTAACTATTGAAGAGGTTTTTCATTTCATATGCTAACTGTCTTAGTTTGCTTTCTGTTAAAGTGATAAAGTGCAATGACCAAAAGGTAAGTTATGAACAGAGGGTTGATCTTTATCATATTGCTTCTCTCTTTTTTTTTAAGCCCCCCCCCTTTTTTTTTTATTTCAGCCACGGAATGATACATGCTACAGAGTAACCTTTACTATCCCCTACTTGGTTTGTAAAAAAAATAACACCATTTCTAATCCCAAAAGAATATGGCACTGGTTTGTCTCCTTCCCTTCTCATTCATTCCAGACTTTCAAGTGTTTTCTTCAATACTGAGGCTTTCTCCTGTAGCTCTGGTCTGTTGTCTGTCTCCATGGTAGCTAAAGACTCAATCAAAAATTCTCTGCATTCTGCTGTCAAACTTTCGCACTGTTTAGCATCTTCAAGTTCTTTAAACAGTAATTCTATCACAGATAAAGCTTCTGTTCTCAAAGATGAGTAGGTTTTATTTTCTAAAGAATAAGTAATTGATTTACAAGTTTCAAGCAGAATCTCAGCCAGAGCTTCAGGATCTGCATGTTCTTCTTCCAGAAGCATTAACCCCTGGAAAAAGGCATTTATTGACTGGAGGACAACTAGCTGCACTTCCCACGTGCTGAGTCTTAGCTGCTCACACATCAGTTTGCACAGTTGGGTGTCTGGGTTCCTGGGCCACTCTTTGCCCAGGCTCTTAAAGGCACCCAGCAGAGACTCCAGCTGTAGCTCTCTTTCCTTCTCATTTTCATCTTCAGCTTTGGTGGTATGAACTCCTGTGCTTTCAAGTGAGTTATTCTTGATGAGGGGTATGACAAAGTCAGAATCTGCCTTCTCATGAAAGGAAGTTTGGGTAGAACTCATGAGGAGAATCTAGAGATGGGAACTGAAGGAAAAATGAGGAGGGAATTCGCATATTGGATTACTTTCTTATATTTTTCTCATTGCTTTCTTATACATGCCAGGACCACCTACCAAGGCACAGTTTTACCTACAATGAAATGAGTTACCCACATCAATTATAAATCAAGGATATGCCTCCCATAGAGTTACCTACAGGCAGTCTAATAGAAGCAATCCCTCACCTGAGGTTCTCTCTTCCCAGAGGACTCTATATAGTGTCAAGTGAAGAAAAACCTAACCAGCACAGTAGCAAACTATAAAGCAATTAATTCAATGTTCCTACAAAACTTAGCATTCTTTATTACCAATTTTTGGACTTTATTACCAATTTTTTAGGATCGACCAGCTGAATACTTTTCATAGGTATTCTGCCCTACAAAATTAATACAAAATTAATACATTGACAGACTTTGGCCTTCAGTTTCCTGACTGTCCTGCTTTTCCCTCTAAGAGTTTTTGCTTTCTATTTAATTTAGCAATTCTGACATAAGTATATGACACTCTTCTCCATTCTTTTGCCCTGAGTTATCTCCATTTAAAACTATATGTTTAAATATATAATAGCTAGAAAATGTGAAATCCTATCCCTTGAATACTAGTTCTTAACTATAACTGACCAGAATGTTCCTTTGCTTAGACACATAACAGGTATCTTAAAGTTATCATAAACAAATTATTCTTCTTCTATTATTATTTTCATCAGTCATCATAACCACTCATTTGTTCAAACTTAAATTCTCCAATCTACCTTTGAATAATCACTTGAATTTTTTTGAAAAATACCACTTTGAATATGTATTCCCTCTCTTCCTTAAGTCTTTACCTAATAGTCCATTATGTCCCTAACTCACCAGTATAATTTGTAAACCCAACTTAGCTAGGCCCCTGTCTCTACCAACAATGTCTAAACAAGTCAATATACACATCTTATTTTAAAAGAGAAACCATGCCATTCCTTGACTTGTGGCTTTCCAGTTGTTATTCATTGCTTTCTACATCAGAGTGAATCAACTCAGTGAATCTTATAAAGCAATAGGAGAAGTAGGGTTGCCTCTTCCTCTTCTTGCCTGCTGTCACACTCTCCTGTCTTCATTGTGGTTCAACCAAGATATGCTCCAGTTATTTGAGTATAACATAGTTTATAATTCCTTTGGGGTTGATAAGAGGACAATTTAGTTTATGATAGCAAAACGCGCCAAAAATAAAACACATCAATTTAATTTTGAGCCTCTTTTTGCCTTATCCTTTCCATGTTTGTGTCTTGTATATGATATCTACAAGTACAATTATACTTTTGACATACCTGACAGTTACTCTTTACCTTACCTTATCTGAATGGAAAATGGACAAAAGTATACTGTATAATTACTTCAAGATTTAATCATCCACAAAGTTAGAATTTAGCCACCATTTTTTCAATATTACTATGTAAAGGAATAGATGAGCTTATCAACCATTGAAAATGCCTAAAATCCACACAGACTTTTCTTCCTATGCATGAAAGATACTCATCTTTTACTCTCCTCCTTCCAACTTGTCTGAGATAGAACTAAGAGTTACTAGACCCAGATTCCACCTACATACTGTCTTTGCAATCTCAATATCTACTTCCCTTATAGCCTAGAATCTACAGTTGTAAACTCAATGAATTGAAGTCCACTGCTGGTGTGCCAAAAGTCTAAATGAAAGAATAGTTTTAATTACAATGATATAATGAGCTTTAATATGTGAATCATTTAAAAACAATGCTGCCCTAGTTAAATGTGCTGATATTCTTGGAACTCTGCCACTAGCAACTCCATCTGTGCCTGTCTGTGGGAACTCCAGAGGCACCTACAACAACTTCCTACTCTCTGCAAAGTCCAATTCAAAAACCACTGGACTCAGAAATCTCTAAGGCCCATGGTAGATCTAACATTTCATTATTCCTACTCTGAAATAAACAACAGATGTCACCAACTAAAACCGATCGAAATTTATTCATATACTCCTTTAAAAATTAAATGGAAGACTTTTCTCCACCCCCTAAAAGTCAAGTAAATTTTGTTGCTTGGAATTCTGACAGAGTATACAAAGAGCCTTTTAAATGTTAAAGAACATTCATAAATGGCTTTGTCACAAAGTGTTATAAGATTTTGCAAAATTGAGCTTATGTAGGTTTTTGCTGACTTGAAGTCTTATTGATTAGAAAATACCTTCTACCCTCTGGGCCATGTATGCCTCAGAAGGTTTCAGATCCAGGAATCAGAGTCAGCTCACCTATGTACTTCAAAGGTCAAGCCACCATAGAAACCCATTAAACACACATGCACATTTGCTCAGCTTTGAGGTTGAGAGTGGCAGATCCAATCTCACCCAGAGCTACAGTGCAGCCTCCAGGAGACTGATGTAATTCTCCCATGAGTCTGTGGTTTAAATGGAATTGATTATTTAAAAATATTAGATATGGCATTGCTTGCCTTTTCACAATGCATTAAGCAGTCCCCTGCAAGGAGCTAGAAGCTTAGTAGACAAATCCATATACGCTATCCATAGTGACTGCCTTCTCATACACATGTATGTGCACACACCTGCACATGAGTATGCAAATTCAAGGATCAGATAACAATATTAACAGCTTACAGATGTGGACAAATTTACATATATAACACACTTTAGTATGTAGCACTCCACTCAATCTCTTAAAAAAAATTCCATAAGCTAAGTACTTAAAGAGTTGGTAAGTACAAGTACTCACACCTCATTTAATTGTTCTCATACTTTAAATGAAAAGATGGAAGCACTGTGAAAACAAACCTTATCCAGTATCACAGTGCCAGAGGGTAGAGATCTGAATGAAAACTGGGACTATTTACCTATCAAGGGTATCATCATTCCTCAGCAATATAGATTCAGCAAGGCAAGATTAGAATGTATATTGGTTTTTTAATGTGTTTTGCCTTGCTGCCACAGTGGCTTTACAGAAAACATTTTCTCCTGTTAGGTCATTGATATGAAAGCTAGATGTTCATAGATTCATGCATCTTCAATAGCCAGTGTATCTTTTACAATGGGCAGAATCATTCTTTCCAAAGTGAGAAGACAGAACTGTAAATTTAATCACATACAGTGTAACTTGTAAACTTGGTCTTATTCATTCAACTTATACCTTGGATTGTAAGATGTTTCTGACTATAAAAGTAACATTGAAAAGAATACATCCTCCTCCATACATCCTCTAATGTGGCTAGAAAATTGGTCCTTAAGTCCCTTGATGTCTATTTATTTCCTCTATTGACACTGACACTGTTTTTTTTTTCTTCTATGTGAAAAGATATATAATCTCCTTTGTCTTCTTCATTCACAGCCAGCAGAACATACCAACCGATCTTGTAGAAACAAAAGAAATAAGATGATTAGCTTTAGTGATTGAGAAACTCCATACTGCTGGGTTTTGTTAATGGGCTATCAGCCAAGAACTTGCATTCATATACAACTTAAGCCTATTGTGCTGAGTCTCAAGAGCATTTCCTTGCCTGGAAGTTGTGAAACCATCCTGAATTAAGCTGTTCTGTAAAGAAGGAATGAGACTTACCTAAGATAAACTACCAGGCCTATAACTGAATGGTGCAGAGCTTTTAATGAATGAAGAAAGATAAACAATCTTGAATACAAATCTCTGTCTCTTGTAAAACAAAAACAAAAACAAAAACAAAAACCTATGCTCTGATGCTAAGACTATGCTAGGGAAGAATATCATCTGCAAGTAGTTCAAATCTGATGAAGTAAGTGCTCAGTTCAAGAGTGATGGATCCTTGTAGCAGCCTCATTCATCTTTGGTAAGCCATTAAGATTAGTGTCTTGGCTGCAGCATCCTTCTTTCTAGCTGCTGCAGAAGGGACTGTGAAGACAACAATTTTCCTGGCAAATGGCATAAAAGAGGCAATATGCTGGACTTTGAACTCATCATGTAGGTCTCACACCTGACAGTTACTAGAGGCTTCAGTTTACCCATAAAGGGGAATTCATACAAGCCAAAGTTAAATGCACAAAGTTAAATGTGAGTGGCTACAAATTTGTAACTTCTAAGAATAAGATTCTAAATGTTAATCCTCAAGTAAGATGTCTTCTTGCTATAAATATTTTTTTATGTTTCCTTTTTCTTTTTGTTTAAAGTTTAGAACTTCTGGACAATACTATAATTCCAGCATTAAAGAGACCAAAGCAGGAGGATCAGGAGTTCAAGGCCTGCCTTATTAATGTACTGACTTTAAAGCCAGCCTGATGGCATGAGATATTATCAAAAGGCATGAAAAACTGATATAATAATAACTTCTAGATATAGTATGGATTTTGTAATTATAACTTGGGTTAGGACTCATTTCTTTCCCCTTTTTTATTTATTCTTGTTTTGTACAATACATCCTGACTGAAGCCTCCTCCCGTCCCCTTCCCCAGTTCTCTCCACCAGCCCTCTCCCCAAGATCCACTGCTCCTTCTTTTTGCTTCAGAATAGAGCAAAACTCCCAGTGATGTCAACCAAACACAGAATAACAAGATTCAAGAAGACTATACGTAATTCTATCAAGTCTGTATAAGGAAACCCAGTTAGAAAGAAAAGGTCTAATGAGCAGACAAAATAGTCAGAAGCATGCCTTTTCCTATTGTTAGAAGTCCAGCATAAACCCCAAGCTCAAGAGCCACAGTATGTACTCAGAAGGCCTGGCACGGTCTCATGCAGGTTCTGTGGTTGCAGCTTCAGTCTCTGTCAGTCCCTAAGAGCCCTGCTTAGTTGATTCTGTGGACTATGTCCTAAATCTTTCTGGCTCCTAATAATTCTCCTTATTTATCCTTCTGTTGGGTTCCCTAATGTTTGGCAGTGGGTCTCTATATCTGTTCCCATCATTTCTATATCTAGTAAATATGTATGAGGAAACATTTAGAATTGTTTTGGCTATCCTGTATTTTTGTTTTTCCATATGAAGCTGATTGCTCTTTTCGTGTCTGTAAAGAATTATGTTGATGGGGATTGCATTGAATCTGTAAATTATTTTCAGTAAGATGGTCATTTGCACTATGTTAATCCTACCAATCCATGAGCATAAGATATCTTTCCATCTCCTGAGGTATTCTTCAATTTCTTTCTTCAGGGACTTATACTGAGCTTTCACTTGCTTGGTAAGAGTTACACCAAGATATTTTATATTATTTGTGGCTATTTTGAAGGGTATTGTTTTCCTAATTTCTTTCTCAGCCATTTGTCATTTGTATAAAGGAAAGTTACTGATTTGTTTCTACGTAGTGTGTATTTTAGAATCAGGTGCTGCCGCTTGTGGGCTGGCATCTGGGTCCTCTACTCCACTCATCGGGCTGTTTTGCTCTTTTATTCCAGGAGCTCTAGAGTTTGAGAGATCAGACCAGACTGGCCATAAACTGAGATCCACCTGACTCTGTCTCTCACCTGCTGAGATTAAAGTTGTACATCACCACACCTGGCCAAACCTCCATTTCCTTTAAGGACCCTGATCACAGCAGCACTCCCAGATCTTTCTTGTTCCAGTGCGGCAAGAAGTAAAGACACCTACAAGCAAATAATCACCTATGTAATTGGGCATAACATGACCTCAGAAGAGCATTCGGAAGCAGCCAGCAGATCCTGCAGCCCTCACCTGGACTGTCAGCTTGTCCTTGACACTCTGGGACTCATCGACTTGCAGAAGTGTCTAGGCCTTATCTTTCACTGAGAGAAAGGAGAAGAGCAACATTAGTTACTGCCTCAGCACAGCAGGGCTGAGAGAGACAGAAAACAGCACAGGTGTCAGGACAGTGGCTTCTTCCTAGAGCCTGACTGCTTTTATCTCTCACCATCAAATTCTGGTCAGCGGCAGTTTTTAAAAAGTAATTTAAATTTTTTGTGATGTTGAAATATTAATTGCATAGATATGATGATTGATTTTTCAATTTACCATAACTAGGGACAGATATATAAGAAAATTGAAAAAATTACATAGGAAAAATTAAATATCTTGAGTATTTATTAGGTCATGTTTAAAAAAAACAGTTTTGCTGAAGTTGATTATCAGCTGTAAGAGTTCTCTGGTAGAATTTTGAGGGTCACTTATGTATACTATAATATCATCCACAAATAGTGATACTTTGACGTATTCCTTTCCAATCTGCAACCTCTTAATCTACTGTTGTTGTTATTTGTAGCTAGAACTTTAAGTACTATATGGAATAGATAGGAGAGAGTGGATAGCCTTGTCTTGTCCCTGATTTTGGTGGGATTGCTCCTAGTATCTCTCCATTCAGTTTGATGTTGCCTATTGGCTTGCTGTATATTGCTGTAAATATACAGCCCACAGACCCTAAGAAGCCAAACAAAAAGGAAGGCCCAGATCAGGATGCTTTAGTCCCATTTAGGAGGAACAAAATAATTATAAAATCCAGAGGGAGGCAGTGATAGGGGGAGGTTGGAAAGGGGGCAGGATCAGCTATGGGAGGAGACAGGAGAGAATACCAGGAGAATGAATGAATATATGCAACTACCAGGGGTGCAGAGAACCTCTAGGAAGTCTCATAGACTTGGGATGTGAGAGGCTCCCAGGATTCAATGTGAGTAGCCTTTGCCAACATGCCCAACTGTGGGGATATGGAACCTGAAGAGACTATCTTCAGTAGTTAGACAGTGTCCCCAGTGGAGGGATGGGGACACCAACTCAAAATTTTTTACCCAAAATTGTTCTTGCCTAAAAGAAATGCAGGTACAAAAATGGAGCAGAGATAAAGGAATGGCCATCCAGTGACCAGACCAACTTGGGATCTAATCCATGGGCAGGCATCAAACCCTTACACTATTTCTGACACTGTACTGTGTGTGCTTGCAACCAGGAGTGTTATCTCAGTAATAAAAATCATTTTCCTAGATATAAACTAACTTTTTTTTGGTTTTTTTTATTCAATATATTTTTTATTTACAATTCAAATGATTTCCCCTTTTCTAGACCCCCACTCCCCGAAAGTCCCATCAGCCCCCTTCCCTCCCCCTGTTTTCCCACCCAACCCTTCCCACTTCCCTGTTTTGGTTTTGCCCTATACTGCTTCACTGAGTCTTTCCAGAACAAGGGGCCACTCCTCCGTTCTTCTTGTACCTCATTTGATGTGTGGATTATGTTTTTGGTATTCCAGTTTTCTAGGTTAATATCCACTTATTAGTGAGTGCATACCATGATTCATCTTTTGAGTCTGGGTTACCTCACTTAGTATGATATTCTCCAGCTCCATCCATTTGCCTAAGAATTTCATGAATTCATTGTTTCTAATGACTGAATAGTACTCCATTGTGTATATATACCACATTTTTTGCATCCACTCTTCTGTTGAGGGATACTTGGGTTCGTTCCAGCTTCTGGCAATTATAAATAGGGCTGCTATGAACATAGTGGAACATGTATCCTTATTATATGCTGGGGAATCTTCTGGGTATATGCCCAGGAGTGGTATAGCAGGATCTTCTGGAAGTGAGGTGTCCAGTTTTCTGAGGAACCGCCAGACTGGTTTCCAGAGTGGTTGTACCAATTTGCAACCCCACCAGCAGTGGAGAAGTGTTCCTCTTTCTCCACATCCTTGCCAACATCTGCTGTCTCCTGAATTTTTAATCTTAGCCATTCTGAGTGGTGTAAGGTGAAATCTCAGGGTTGTTTTGATTTGCATTTCCCTACTGGCTAATGAAGTTGAGCATTTTTTAAGATGCTTCTCCACCATCCGAAGTTCTTCAGGTGAAAATTCTTTGTTTAACTCTGTACTCCATTTTTTAATACAGTTATTTGGTTTTCTGGAGTCTAACTTCTTGAGTTCTTTAAATATATTGGATGTTAGCCCTCTATCTGATGTAGGGTTGGTGAAGATCTTTTCCCAATATAAACTAACTTTTACTTCTCCACAATCACAAAATTCTTTGAGGTTTTTCTTTTTGGTGGGAACTTCTTTAAAAGATGTAGGCATTATCCATATAAGGTAAAAAGTATGATCCGGGACATTAGAAGATGGCTGAATCATTTGTTTGGGAAATCCTGTCACAAGCCTTTACAATTTCTTTTTAGCATCTGACCCTTGCCTCACACTATCTCTGACACAGGAATCCTGCAAGCAGTGACTTTCCTACATCCCTTACCTCATGCATTCAGTGCTCATGGCACATACACTTGGGATTGTGACTTGCATTAATCAATGGGACAACACCAAACTCAATACAAATAGTAAGATGCCTTAATTCGTGTCTGTACCTTGTTCTTGATATCGTGTTTTGGCCCTTGGTGAAAACAAAGAAGTCACCAAGTGTTTCCATGATTCTGTCTAACACACGGGCAGACATAGAGAAAAAAAAAATCTGTCTAGTCATCTATGAACTTGAGAGCATAGGAGGTAAAACTCTTCAGGGCTAAGGAAAATGAGCAATTGGGCCTCTGGGGGGCAATGTTAAGTTACAGGTTACTGGGAAACAAACCTCAGGATAGGGTTCCGGTTCCTAAGCTGAGTCATACTATGGTAACAAATTCTCCTTATAAATTGTCACCACTGATATATGAAGGTCAAAAGTATCTTCAAGAATGAAGGAAAGAACTGAGATGACTTTCAAATGACCAAGCTCCTTAAGAACATACACAACTCCCCAAAAGTCCAGAAATACAATATGAACACAACTATAAATACAAGCTTAGTTTAAACTACCATCTTATTTCAAGCAAGGCAGAAAATGAATAATTAGAAACTATTTAAAAGTCAAATCTTAGGAAGAAAGGAAGAGAAGGGATAAATGGGAAGTGAGGAGAGAAAGCGGAGGAAAGGCAAGGTGAATTTGGTGCTGAATTTGAGTACACTGGATGCTACCAAGATATATTTATTTTGGTCTTCAGGCTTTGTAATTATTATTGTCCTAGCAACAATACCATTTTTTATATATTCAACATACACTCTATGTTAATGAACATATGCCTGGTGTGATCAGAAGATTATTTTCAGGAATTGGTTCTTACCTTCCCACTTGTTAAGACAGGATCTCAATTATTTCTGCTGCTATTCTGCATACTCCACTCTATGTGGCCCATGAACTTTGCTTGGGTGATTGTTCTATATCTATCATCCTACTGTTGGAATGATGTAATTTCAGATGCTGCCATCCAGATTTTTGTAGGTTCTAAGATAAAACTTGTTCTTAGTATTGTATCACAAGCATCTTACTGTTAGAGCTAGCTTGATGCCCTACAGTTTTTGTATTAAAGTATAAAATATTTTATCAAAATTGAGTTTCGGGGAGTGGGGGTCCAGAAAAGGGGAATCATTTGAAATGTAAATAAATATATCAATAAATTAAAAAAAATATATTATGACAAAAAATTGAGTTTCCTGTGTGAATCAGTACATGAGTACAATATGATTCAGATAACTTCTTTATTAAGGAAATAGTGATAACTATAGAGAACTAGGCTCAGTCACTAATGTTCTTGCTAGAAAGCACGAGGATTAGAGTTCTACCCCAGAATCTACAGTGTATTGACACATGCCTGTAAATCTAGTAGCAAGGGGCAGAGTCATATTTACGGGGATTACTAAGCAGACAGATTACCCTACTTAGAACATTTCAGGCCAATGAGAAAACCTAAATTAAAAAAAAATGGATGGTATCTGAGGAACAACATCTGAGGATGTCTTCTGGTATCTACATGTATACACATTCACCTGCATGTGCACACATGCCCGCATGTGCATGTGCGCATGCGTGTGTGTGTGTGTGTGTGTGTGTGTGTGTGTGTGTGTGTGTGTGTGTGTGTGCGCACACACATACACACACACAAAGCATGGATTTTAAATATCTATTTCAATTTAAACAAAATAAAATAAAATCTACATAGGACTTTAGATAAGGAATTCAAATAGATTCAAATATTCAGATAAATATTTTTAATTAAATGTCTTGAAATGGTAATTGCCTAAGCAAAGTCTGAAGCCAGTTAAAATAGCTATTGAAAATATTCAGAAACTTGAAATTTTTTAAATTCATGATATAAGCAGTGAGTGTTTTGGACCAGAATTATTCTAGTGTATTGTCTCAATTAATCAAATTCTTCCACCATACCATTATTGCTTCTGTTATTATCATTTATGAAATAATGACTTTGACGAACCCCAAGCTTTATATAATATTTATGTTTATTTAGTCACTCACTTATACATATACCTATATATCTATCCACTCATAAATCCACCCATTCATTCATCCACTTTTTCCCAGCCAGGAAATTGCCACCACTAAGCTACCACCTCAGTACTTAATAGATCTTATCTATCATTTTTCTATCATGTCCTAAATCTTTTCCAGGCCACCCTTATCTAACTTACTCCTTCTCTCCTTTCAAATCTGAACCCCCTACTATGTCACACACTGAATAATTCAGTAATGTGGGATTAAATTCTAACTGACCACACCTCATAGGCTACAGTTGAGCAATACAAAGGTTCATTTCTTCAAAGCTAGCTCCCTTTTAACTGCTAACACAAAATCTTGCCAATATCCATACCCTAATGAGCTGACAGATTGCCTTACAAAAAGATATATAAATTCATTTTATATACTTAAATAGAATTTAACATAAAAAGGTCCACTCTATGTGTTCCTCAGTTCCATATCCTTTATTATTAGTGTCTTAGTTAGGGTTTCACTGCTGTGAACAGACATCATGACCAATGCAAGTTTTATAAAAGACAACATTTAATTGGGACTGGCTTACAGGCTGAGGTTCAGTCCATTGTCATCAATGGAGAAATATTGCAGCATCCAGGCAGATATGGTGCATGAGGAGTTGAGAGTTCTGCATCTTCATCTGAAGGCTGCTAGTGGAAGACTGACTTCCAGGCAACTAGGGTGTGAGGGTCTTAAGCCCACACCCACAGTGACACACCTACTCCAACAAGGCCACACCTCCCAATAGGGTCACTTCCTGGGCCAATCATATGCAAACCATCACAACTAGATATATTCTTTATGTTTCAAATGTTCCCTTTCCTGGTTCCTCACCCAAAAAAAAATCCCCTAACCCATCCCTCCTCTCCCTTCTCACCAATCCACCCACTCCTCCTTCACTGCCCTGGAATTTCCCTATACTAGGGCATCTAGCTTTCTCGGGACCATGGGACTCTCCTCCCTTTGATGTCCAATAAGGTCATCTTCTGCTGCATCTGGAGCCATGGGTCCCTCCATGTGTACTCTTTGATTCATGGATTTATCCCTGGGAACTCTGGAGGTACTAGGTGGTTCATATTGTTGTCCCTCCTATGGCGCTGCAAACCCTTTCAGCTCCTTGGGTCCTTCCTCTAGCTCCTCCATTGGGAAACCTGTGCTCAGTTCAGTGGTTGGCTGAGAGTATCTCCCTCTATATTTCTCAAACATTGGCAGAGCCTCCCAGGTGACAACTATATCAAGTTTCTGTCAGCAAACACTTGTTGGCAACCACAAAAGTCTCTGGGTTTGGTAACTGTATATGGGATGGATCCCTAGGTGGGGCAGTCTCTGGATGGTCTTTCCCTCAGTCTCTTTTCCACACTTTGTCTCTGCATCTCCTCCTGTGGGTATTTGTTCCCCCTGCTAAGAAGGACCAGAGTATTCATATTTTTCTTCCTTCTTTCTTGAGCTTCATTTGGTCTGTGAATTGTATCTTGGAGGACCCTACTATACAACTCCTGGGCATATACCCAGAGGATTCTCCAGCATGTAATAAGGACACATGCTGCACTATGTACATAGCAGCCTTATTTATAATAGCCAGAAGCTGGAAAGGACCCAGATGTCCCTCAACAGAGGAATAGATAGAGAAAATATGGTACATTTACACAATGGAATACTACTCAACTATTAAAAACAATGAATTCATACAATTCATAGGCAAATGGATCAAACTAGAAAATATCATCCTGAGTGAGGTAATCCAATCAGAAAAGAACACACATGGTATGCACCACTGATAAGTAGATATGAGTTCTATATTCTTTTTGTTTTGTTTTGTTTTTTATTTATTTATTTTTTGAGACAGGGTTTCTCTGTATAGCCCTGGCTGTCCTCGAACTCACTCTGTAGACCAGGCTGTCCTCAAACTCAGAAATCTGCCTGCCTGTCTCCCAGAGTGCTGGAATTACAGGCATGTGCCACCACCGCCCAGCATAGTTCTATATTCTTAATGGCTATTAATGCAGTAGTCTATTGTGTGAATTGTCATTAATATTTGATTCAGTCTCTCACTGACCAACAAACAGAACAGTAGAACTTGAGCTTTTTTGACTAAATGTGTATTCTTTGAATGAATGACTGAATTAAATGAATAGACATTTCACTTTTCTCTATTTTTTTATTTAAAAGTAACATTGCCATGAATTTATTTGTGGTTAAATATTTTTGTTCATGCATATTTCATTCTTTGGATTAATACCTAGTGATTACAATGTTAGCCCAAAAGAAAAATTTGGTGAATTTAATCCCATCAACATGAAATTCTCTAGAGATTACTAAAACCGCACACACAATTTGCATTCCTCAAAGATGACAACTGTTTGCTTCCTTGAGAATTTAGTCTTGTAACTGGGAAGGGGAAAAAAGTCAGAGTATTTCTCCTTTGCTACATGAATAAAACCTAGATCTAAGTAGCTTTGATGTGTGCCTTCCAAGAACATTAAGCAATTAAATATAAAATAAAATACATTAAAATAATAATTTTTAGTCAGATTTAACAAGAACCAGAAGGAATGACTACAGATATTGTCGGCTCCTATCAATAACAAAATTAGATGATAATGAATGTTTTGCCTTGTCCAATTTTGCCATCTGGCCACTGGTTTATTTTAGAACGTGCTAGACAACAGTGGCTCTATCTGAAATATTAGTATAACTCTCTGATGTACAGATATTCATGAGCAGAACATTGTGCCTTGTGTCTTCTTGACTTTACACAGGTCTATATTCAACACTTCTGAACAAGACCTTTCTTGCTGGAAGGTATTTTCCTACAAAGTTTTGTGTTGAGTATAGCCTCCACACACCAAAGGAAGAGAATCCACAGACTGAGTAGCACCTGAACAGTCATATTTGCAAATAGTATATCTAAAGCGTGTTTCTAACTTTTACATTATATTCACCAACCTCAAAAATAAAAACCCCAAACCTGGAACTACCATCATCAAGGAGTTTCTCACTGCCATGGAAAAACTCCAGGATCAACTGGTTCTCAAGTCCATTTTCTGACCCCTTCTAGTTTATCTAAGTAACATTTCAGTTACTCTAGCAACATCGTGTTGCACAATATTTTATCACACTGTGACCACCAAAATTGTGTTATTTCCTGGAGAAATCTAATTTTCTAAGTTTTGTGGTATGGCTCAGTCCTAGCACACCTTTAATCTAAGAGCTTTGTGCATATTGTAAATAGGATTAAATAAAGTCAACCATAGATCAAAAGGCAGAGCAAACTCTCCCTCTCTGAACTAGTAGGCTTTTACCCCATCTGGCTCCTAAGTCTTCACTGCTAAAATTGAACAACTAAGATTTTTGTTAAAAAAAAAATTATTTACTAAACCTTAGCATGATTATGAAAACCACATACTTTAATTAGACACAGCTTTTCAGATAGGTTCTTCACATGTTTACATATTTTTAAGCAAGTGTTATTGACAGTATACTCAAGTTAGAAAGGGAAGCTTTGTGGTATATCTACAACCAAAGGTAATATAACCTGTTTTAATTCGATTCCCACTTTATTACACTGCTTCCCTGACAAAGTAACTCCTTGACCTGGAATTTCACTTTAGAATACAGAAAATCTTCAAAACACAAATAATGACCCCAAATTACCAAATGTAATTATAGGAATTTTTCTTTATCTTACCATAAGGGAAACACATCAAAGGAGACACTCCAGGATTTGTGGTGCAGCAACTTCCGCTAACAATTATTTCAGTGTTAAAAATGGGGAGGTAGAAGATAGACCAAGAATAGTCTCGTTTTGTTTCAATTAAAACATTCTATATTAAATGTGCATATTGAAAGATATATAAACTGCATCTATGAGGAAAGCATAGCTCTTAATATTGGCTGAAATAAATCCGGTCTGATAGCCAAAAGTATATATTATAGAAATAAAAGCAAGACAGTGCTATGGTGTGTGTGAGGTGGCAGCTTCAACAGTGTGCCTTTAATCTAAGGTATAGCCACTCTGCCAGTGAAAATGCAACCTTTATTTCTTACATATTTGAAAATACCATGACTCTAGCTGGATATGTAGCAGAGGATTTTCTTATCTGGCATCACTGGGAGGGAAGCCCCTTTGTCCTGTGGAGGCTTGATGACCCAGGATAGGGGAACCTAGGACTCTGAGGCAGGAATGCATGGGCAGGTTGGGGAGCACCCTCATAGAAGCAGGTGGGAATGAGAAGGGATAGGGAGCTTGAGGAGGGGAAACTGGGCAGGGAGATAACATTTGAAATGTAAATAAATAAAATAACCAATACAAAACTGAAAAAAAAAAGCCCTGTTTTCCCATTACATGTGTCCCCAGGCACCAATTTAAAAGCCAAGAGACTGAAATAAAACAGATTCATACTAGTTTCCAGACATTTTCTTACAATCATGTTTCATAGGGAAGAAACTGAGGCTTACTATACTGTTTCAAATGATGGGAACTGATTTGACAGAGTACTGGAGTTTTAAGCAATTGGTGATAGTACTACCACACCTATCTCTACATAAGCCTTTCTACCTTAGTATTTCTCTTCACTACTTTAACTTTACCTATAATGTATTATCTTCCTTCCTTGACATGCTCCTTCAAGTCCCATTCTACTTTGCAATTTCTACTTGTTCTTCAAATTAAATACACATAATGAACACTTGAAGGTAGGGTTAACATATGAAAGATAACACACTGTGTTTGTCTTTCTGTGGTTGACATAGCCCACTTGGTATAATTTTCTCATGTTCTATCTATATACCTGCAAACTTCATGATTTCCTCTTTTTCTAGAATACATAGTTCTTGAAAGAAGGATCTTGTTCTTACATTTTTACCCCAAGTTTCTAAAACAGTTCTGGGTATACATTGGCCAGAATATGTACTAAATTTATGAATGAAAAATGTAAATGGATAAGTCCTATCTTCTCCCCAATGCTCTGCTTTGCTCTAAAAACAAAACAAACAAGAAAACAAACACAAAAAACTAATTACCTTGGATTTTTTTCTTCTTTTAGTGCACAGTTGAATCTTCTGTTTCATTTTTGAAACAAAATAATGGCTATATGTTATATTACTATTTAAAATAAATGAACCATAGACTCTGATTTGTAATATTCTATATCCATGAATTATTCATTTGGATCACGGTCTGAATTTTTCCAGGTAATCAATTGACTAGACCCTGGTTTTGTCATGCTATATATATACATACATATATACTTTGAAACAAATGTATTTTTTTTAAGTTGTGACATTTCCACTAGTGCAAAACCTTTTAGCAAAGTTTCCCAATAAACAACCTCATTTATTTAAATCTATGTACTATTTCTGAAATCACACCATTGTTTTAGCACCCCTAAACAATTATAAACACATCTCTAAATGTAGCTTTAGTACCTCTTCCTTCCTCAGACTACCAAAGCAATTACATGTTTTAAACTCTGCCGCAAAACTAATCACAATACACAGAGTAAAATGTCAGTCTGAATGGCAGGCTCTTCCCAAGCTGTGAGGACAGAGCTCTCCAAAACATCAGCATTCACAAGGCAAATCCCAATTTACTAAGTCGACCAACAGGTTTCAGAGTTATCCCTACAGTGTTGACAAATACAATTCTGAGGCTGCTGTGCAGTAATAATGAAAGCTGGAAAAGAGGCAGGGGAAAGGCCTGTAATCATAGTATTTGGACTTTATTGCCTTCCAATAAAAATAATCTCCTGTGTTGCCTGCAGTGCAGCAGCTGACAACTCCACACTGCCCCATATGGCTTTTCTCCATGAAGCTCCTGAATCTTCCTGAGAATGGTAGAAAGTCTTACCTTTCTTTCTTGTTCCACAGAGAAAAGATCTCATGATTTGTGAGGAAAGAGGCACTGGTGTAACACTAAGGATGTGCTTAAGAATCATTTGTAAAATATCAGGGAAATGATATTGCTCGGTATAAGTTTCTGAATTGTTTTTCTCCTTAAACTTGGCTGTCCATTTGGGTGGAAAATATTAATTTTCAACTAAATTTCCCTCTCTGAAAAGATTCTGTCAAGATTTCCTGGCTACATATGCTGGAATTCTCACACTTAGATCCCAATAATAGGGTTTAATCTCTCAGCTCAACAGGTTATAGACTGAATGATATGAAAAAGCTAGTGGGAGCTAATGAAAAGGGACTTTCATCTATCACTCTGTACATGGTCTGGGGATGGATTTGAGCTGCCTGCATCACTGAGCTGGTTCTCTCTCTCTCTCTCTCTCTCTCTCTCTCTCTCTCTCTCTCTCTCTCTCTCTCTCTCTCTCAAGTGTTACCCTTATCTTTTTATTTTACAAGTACTGTTTAAACAATTCAAATTTGTAAAGTATTTTCTAAGGAAAAAACTGCTAAATTTTTGAGTCATGGAATTTTATTTTTATCATAATCAATGTTTAATCATTATCAATGTCCTTACATATGAACAGGACTTTTTACTAGATATTTGCCTTATTTACATTTCAAATGTTATCCCATTTCCACATTTCTCCTCTGAAAAAACCCTATCTCATCCCCCCTCCCCCTGCTCCCTTACCCACCCACTCCTGCTTCCCTGACCTAGCATTCCTCTACACTGGGGCTATGAGCCTTCACAGGTCCAAGAGCCTCTCCTCTCACTGATGTGTGACCAGGCCATCCTCTGCTACCCATGTAGCTGGAGCCATGGGTCCCTCCATGTGTACTCTTCGGTTGGTGGTTAAGTCCCTGGGAGCTCTGGGGGGGTACTAGTTGGTTCATATTGTTGTTCTTCCTGTGGGACTGTGAACCCCTTCAGCTTCTTGGGTCTTTTCTGTAGCTCCACCATTAGGGACCCTCTTGCATAAAGTACTCACAAATCCAAGCTGGTCATTATTTTAATAGAGACTATGGTTCAACTCCCACACAAGGGAAACTGGAAGAAGAAAAACAAGCTTACATAATGAAGGTTTATATATGAAGCTTACATATTAGGTTTTGTATTCCAGTTTTTGACACATTCAGTGGTTAAAATACATGAATGACCATGCAGTGATTCTCAGCCTGAATTTCCCAAGATCAAGATTCTAGATTTGTCACAGACTCCTGGTAAAGGAAATAAGAAAGAGGGCTAAGAGATGTTTCTCTTCTTCTTACCTTCTCCCTGTAGCAATCCCACTGAATACAACTTAAACATTAAGGCTCTTGAGCAGATGGCATTGTTACAACAAGTGTGAAAATCACTATCCAGTGATATCTGTGGATATAAGTAAAGCTTAGCTTCACCACACAAAGGACTGTATTTGCATCGGAAAGCTCTCTGAAAATATCTGTTTATTATCAGATCTTAAGAGAGAAAATACCACTGGGGATAGTGATATGATATTTGTTACATAAAGATGCTGTGTTTTCTTCTTATGCAAGAGGTCCAGTTAAAATTGATTAAAAATTGCCATAAATCCTTAGGTACACTGCTATCTAAAATATATATTCATACTCTAATAAATAGTTTAATTCCTTTTTATCAAGCTAATTGTTTTCTTTCTGAGCCTTAAAATAAATAGCTACTTCATATACACACATTGGATATACAAATAATTTGCCACTCATAAGACATTAATTTTTCTACATTTTCTGTATTTTTTCCTACCATCAACATTTTTAGAAGGCAAAAGCCAACATAAATTTTGATTATTTACCATGAGGTAAAAGGTGACCTCAGGTTTAAGGTGAGAATCTGCATGAAATAACAGGTATACATTTTTGTCCAAAGACTTCTATAATTATCTTTTTAAATGTTTCTAACATATGTAAAATTGCATTTGAAATTGAAAATGAAGATCCATAGAACAAAGAATAAGTTCATGTAGCCTATAACATTTATGATTTAAATAATAATGGCCCCCATAGGCTCATATATTTCAATTTTTGGCATTATTGAGAAAGATTAGGAGATGGTAGTCTTGTTGAGGTGTGACCTTCTTGGAGGAAATATGTAGCTGGGAGTAGGCTTTGTGGTTTAAGAAGCTTAAGCTAGGCCCAGTGACTCTTCATCTCTCCTAGTATGCTTTTGTTGTGAACAGACTCCATGAAAACCATAAATAGTATAAAAGAAAGCATTTAATTGGTGCTTGCTTATAGTCTCAGAGGCTTAATTCATTATCAGTTTAGCAGCATGCAGGAAAGCATAGTTCTTGAGAAATAGCTTGAGAATTCTACATATGCATCCATGGGTATCAAAAAGAAAGATAATCATTGGTCCTGGTTTGGGCTTCTGAAACTCTGAAACCCACCCCCAGTGAAACACTTCCTCCAACAAAGCCATCCCTTATAATCTGTCTCAAGTAACACCACTCTCTATTGACAAAGCATTTAAATATATGAGCCTGCTGGAACCATTTCTATTCAAACTACCACACTTATTCTTCCTTTTTTAGGAACGTAGTTAAATGATTTAAGCAGGGTTTAATGGGCCATACTAGTAGAAACATTGAAGACAATAGTGCTGAGAGCAATGTAGATTTTAACAGTCTCAGTCTATCTCAAGAATTTTCAGAAAGAAGAATATTAATAAGTGTCATAGAGACTTGTGATTTTTGGTGAAGAATGTGGTTGCTTCCTGTCTTTGTCCAAAAAAGCAAAATCTGTCTAAGGCTAAATTGAAGAGTTTGGGATTAACAGTACTGACAGAGGAGATTTCAAGACATACTACTATTGACTGTCTTGTAGTTATTAGTGGTCACCCTTATGTAGATCTGTAATAAGATGGAGCAAGCTGAACAAAAAATGCAAATTGTACAGTTTTAGAAGAAATTGAGTACCAAAAATAATAATGGACCTAAGTCCAGTGTTCAAAGAGATAAAATGTTTAGAAAAAAAGCCTGATGCTTTTTGTTGGAATAAAGGGAGTAACTGAACTCCTGGAAAGAACCCACCCGGCTAAGCTCCTAATTTGTGAAAAGTAATTAAAGAAAAGCTTAAGCAATGAAGGAAATGATCAACAACAAAAAGCTAATGCAGATTTAATATGACAAGGAAGCCATGTTTCAACTCCAGCAAGCAGTAGAACTTGGCAGTTTCAGATGTTTGGTTCTGGCTTTAGAGTCAAAGATATAAAAAAAGGGACTATGAAATCTCCCTCTGCACTTTAAAAAAAAAAGTTGAGACCGGGCATCTGTCAGGGGTATCTCTGTATGGAGTCCCAGAGGGTGTTACATGAAGTTGTGAGGGTGAAATCTGGAATGCCTTGGAGACCCCAAGATGTTGGAGATGCTATAGTCATGGGATACTTGCCACAGAAAGCTACAAAGCAGCTTTGGAATCAAACCAAGAGAGATAAGTATATTGCAGTCAATAAAGCTGAAAGGAGTTGGAAACATGAATAACACATTAATATCAGACATGAAGAAGCAAAGTTTGGAGATTGTCCTGCTGATTTTTTATCTTGCTTAATGGTCCAGTTATTTCTCCACTATACTTACTTTCCCCTTTTGGAATGGTAATGTAGATTCTGAGACATCATATATTAAAAGTATGTGATTCATGATCTTCATCTTAATATTTATTTTTGAAGGTGTTATATTTAAGGGACTACCACGAGTATCAGAGACTTTAATGTTTGTGCTCATGAACAGTGTTGAGACTGTTATAATCTATGGGGACTTTTGAAGTTGGATTAAATGTTTTTTTTTTTTAAATTATGCTATGTCTATAAGCCTATGGGTCCAAGGAGTAGAATGTCATGATTTGAATAAAAATTGTTGAATATGCTTATATATTTGAATGCCTAGTCATCATGGAGTGGCAATATCTAGAAACATAAGAGATTTGACCTTATTAGGGTAGATGAGGCCTTGTTGGAGGAAGCACAACAAGAGTACTGTGCTTTGAGGTAAAACCCAGAATAGCTAAAACTATTCTCAACAGTAAAAGAATTTCTGGTGGAATCAGTATCCTGGACTTCAAGCAGTACTACAGAGCAATAGTGTTAAAAACTGCATGGTATTGGTACAGTGACAGGCAGGTAGGACAACGGAATAGAAATGAAGATCCAGAAATGAACCCACACACCTATGGTCACTTGATCTTTGATAAAGGAGCTAAAACCATCCATTGGAAAAAAGAGAGCCTTTTCAACAAATGGTGCTGACTCCAGAGAATCAAATAACCTTATTAAAAAATGGAGTACAGAGCTAAACAAACAATTTTCTGAGGAATACCAAATGGCTGAGAACCACATAAGGAAATGTTCAACATCCTTAGTCATCAGGGAAATGCATATCAAAACAACCCTAAGAATCTACCACCTCACATCAGTCAGAATGGCCAAGATCAAAAACTCAGGGAACAGGATCTGCTGGAGAGGATGTGGAGAAAAAGGATCACTCCTCTACTGCTAGTGGGATTGCAAGGTAGTACAACCACTCTGGAAATAAGTTTGGCAGTTCCTCAGAAAAGTGGGCATAATACTACCGACAGGCCCTGCTATACCACTCCTGGGCATATACCCAGAGGATTCTCCAACATGTAATAAGAACACATCCTCCACCATGTTCATAGCAGATAGCAGCCCTATTTATAATAGCCAGAAGCTGGAAAGAACTCAGATGTCCTTCAACAGAGGAATGGATACAGAAAATGTGGTATATTTACACAATGGAATAATACTCAGCTATTAAAAACAATGAATTCATGACATTCTTTTTTTTTTCCAGCTTGCAATTGGGAATCAAATGCCTTTTATATAGAGAAGCCTTGTAAGAACACAGATCTTCCTGGCTCATGTGAGTGCTTTTTTATTATTATTATTTTATTTTCTGTATTGTTTGTTTATATTGCAAATGCTTTCCCCTTTCCCAGGTTCCCCTCCCCATAAGCCTTCTTTCCTCTGCCCATTCTCCAATCACCCCCTCTCCCAATTCTCTGTCCTGGTATTCCCCTACAATGCTGGATCAAGCCTTTCCAGGAATCATTTGATATATTAATTGTGTCTTGAGTATTCAGAGCTTCTGGGCTAATTAATATCCACTTATCAGTGACTGCATTCCATGTGTATTCTTTTGTGATTGGCTTACCTCACTTAGGATGATATTTTCCAGTTCCAACCATTTGCCTAAAAATTTCAAGAATTCATTGTTTTTAATTTGAGTAGTATTCCAGTGTGTAAATATACCACATTTTCTGTATTCATTCCTCCATTGAGGGACATCCGGGTTCTTTCCAGCTTCTGGCTATTATAAATAAGGCTGCTATGAACATAGTGGAGCATGTGTCCTTATTGCATGCTGGGGAATCCTCTGCATATATGCCCAGGAGAGGTATTGCAGGGTCCTCTAGAAGTGTCATGCCCAGTTTTCTGAGGAACTGCCAGACTGATTTCCAGAGTGGTTGTAGCAGCTTGCAATCCCACCAGCAGTGGAGGAGTGTTCCTCTTTCTCCACACCCTTGCCAACACCTGCTGTCTCCTGAGTTTTTAATCTTAGCCATTCTGACTGGTGTGAGGTGAAATCTCAGGATTGTTTTGATTTGCATTTCCCTAATGATTAATGATATTGAACATTTCTTAAGATGCTTCTCAAGGGTTCGAAATTATTCAGGAGAAAATTCTTTATTTAGCTCTGTACCCCATTTTTAATAGGGATATTTGGCTCTCTGGAGCCTACCTTCTTGAGTTTTTCATATATATTGGATATTAGCCCTCTGTCAGATGTAGGGTTGGTGAAGATCTTTTCCAAATTTGTTGGTTGCTCTTTACAGAAACTTTGTAATTTTATGAGGTCCCATTAGTCAATTCTTGATCTTAGAACATAAGCTGTTGGTGTTCTATTCAGGAACTTTCCCCTATGCCCATGTCCTCAAGGGTCTTCCTCAGTTTCTTTTCTATTAGTATCAGTGTGTCTGGTTTTATGTGGAGGTCCTTGATCCACTTGGACTTGAGCTTAGTACAAGAAGATAAGAGTGGATTGATTTGCATTCTTCTGCATGCTGACCGCCAGTTGAATCATCACCATTTATTGAAAAGGCTATCTTTTTTCCACTGGATGGTTTTAGCTCCTTTGTCAAAGATCAAGTGACCAAGAAGATGTGTGGGTTCATTTCTGGGTCTTCAATTCTATTCCATTGATCTACTTGCCTGTCACTATACCAATACCATGAAGTTTTTAAAACTATTGCTCTGTAGTACTGCTTGAGGTCCGGATACTGTTCTTGAATTGTCCCAGAAGTTCTTTTGCTATTGAGAATAATTTTAGCTATCCTGGTTTTTTTTTATTCCAGATGAATTTGAGAATTGCTCTTTCTACCTCTATAAAGAACTGAGTTGGGATTTTGATCTAGATTGCATTGAATCTGTATATTGCTTTTGGCAAGATGGCCATTTTTGCTCTATTAATCCTACCAATCCACTAGCATGGAAGATTTTTCCGTTTTCTGAGGTCTTCTTCAATTTCCTTCTTCAGAAACCTGAAGTTCTTGTCATACAGATCTTTGACTTGTATGGTTAGAGTCACATCAAGATACTATACGTTGTTTGTGGCTATTGTGTAAGGGGTCATTTCTCTCATTTCTTTCTCAGCCTTCTTGTCTTTGAGTATAGGAAGGCTACTGATCTGTTTGAGTTGATTTTATAACCAGCCACTTTGCTGAAGTTGTTTATCACCTGTAGGAGTTCTCTGGTGGAGTTTTTTTTTTTTTTGGGGGGGGGGTGGTCACCTAAGTATACTATCATATCATCTGCAAATAGTGATAGTTTGACTTCTTCCTTTCCAATTTGTATCCCTTTAACCTCCTTATGTTGTCTAATTACTCTAGTTAGAATTTCAACTACTATATTGAAAGGATATGGAGAGAGGGGGCAGTCTTGTGTAGTCCCTGATTTTAGTGGGATTGCTTCAAGCTTCTCTCCATTTAGTTTGATGTTGGCTGCTGCTTTGCTGTATATTGCTTTTGCTATGTTTAAGTGTGGGCCTTGAATTCCTGTTCTTTCCAAGACTTTTAGCATGAAAGGATGTTAAATTTTGTTAAAAAGCTTTTTCTGCATCTACTGAAATGACCATGTGGGTTTTTTTCTTTGAGTTTGTTTATGTCATGGATTGCATGATGGATTTCCTTATATTGAACTATCCCTGCATCCCTGGGATAAAGCCTACTTGATCACTGTGAATGATCATTTTGTTGTGTTCTTGGATTCGGTTGGCAAAAATTTTATTGAGTATTTTTGCATCGATATTCATTAGGGAAAATGGTCTGAAGTTCTCTTTCTTTGTTGGATCTTTGTGTCGATTTTGGTATCAGCGTAATTGTGGCTTCATAGAACAAGTTGGGTAGTATTCCTTCTGTTTCTATTTTGTGGAACAGTTTCAAGAATATTGGTGTTAGGTCTTCTTTATAGGTCTGATAGAATTCTGCTCTAAAACCATCTGGTCCCGTGCTTCTTTTTTTTTTTTTTTTTTTTTTTCTTGGTAGGAAGACTTTCAATAACCACTTCTATTTCTTTAGGGGTTATGGGACTGTTTAGATGATCTATTTGATCCTGATTTAATTTTGGTATTTGGTATCTGCCTAGGAAATTGTCCATTTTCTCTAGATTCTCCATTTGTGTTGAGTATATGTTTTTGTAGTAGGATCTGATGATTTTTTGGATTTCCTCAGTTTTTGTTGTTATATCTCCCTTTTCATTTCTAATTTTGTTAATTTGGATACTGTCTCTGTGCCCTCTAATTCGTCTGGGTAAGGATTTATCTAGCTTATTGATTTTCTCAAAGAACCAGGTCCTGGTTTTGTTGATTCTTTGTATGGTTCTCTTTGTTTTTACTTGATTGATTTCAGCCCTGAGTTTGATGATTTCCTGTCTTCTACTCTTCTTGGGTAAATTAGCTTGAGGAGAGTGGAGTGTTGAAGTCACCCACAATTATTGTGTTAGATGCAATGTGTGCTTTGAGATTTTTTTAAGTTTCTTTTATGAATGAGGGTGCCCTTACATTTGGAGCATAGATGTTCAGAATAGAGAGCTCTTCTTGGTGGATTTTTCCTTTGACCAGTAAGAAGTGTCCTTCTGTGTACCTTTTGATGACATTAGGTTGAAAATCAATTTAATCTGTTATCAAAATGGCTACTCAGGCTTGTTTCCTGGGACCATTTACTTGTAAAATTGTTTTCCAGCCTTTTACTCTAAGGTAGTGTTTGTCTTTGACACTGAGGTGTGTTTCCTGTAGGCAGCAAAATGTAGGGTCCTGTTTACGTATCCATTCTGGTAGTCTATGTCTTTTTATTGGGGAATTGAGTATATTGATGTTCAGAGATATTAAGGACTAGTGATTTTTGGGGGGGTTGCTATTTTCGAGGTAGGGTTTCTCTGTATAGCCCTGGCTGTCCTGGACCTCACTTTGTAGACCAAGCTGGCCTAGAACTCCGAAATCTGCCTGCCTCTGCCTCCCAAGTGCTGGGATTAAAGGCATGTGCCACCACCACCCGGCCAGGAATAGTGATTATTACTTCCTGTTATTTTTGATGTTATTTTTATGTTTGAGTGGTTATCTTCTTTTTCGATTTGATGAAAGAAGGTCACTATCTTGTTTTTTCCAGGGTATAGTCTCCTTCCTTGTATTGCCGCTTTCCACCTATTATCCTTCTTAGGGCTGGGTTTGTGGAAAGATATTGTGCAAATTTGGTTTTATCATGGAATATCTTGGTTTCTCCATCTATGGTGATTGAGAGTTTTGCTGGGTATAGTAGTTTTGGCTGGCATTTGTGTTCTCTTAGAGTCTGCATGAGATCTTCCCAGGATTTTCTAGCTTTCATGGTCTCTGGTGAGAATTCCGGTGTAATTCTGATAGGTCTTCCTTTATATGTTACTTGGCATTTTTCTCTTACTGCCTTTAATATCCTTTCTTAGTTTATCCTTCATTTGGGGTTTTGATTATTATGTGACAGGAGGTAATTCTGTTCTGGTTTAGTTTGTTTGGTGTTCTGTAAGCTTCTTATATGTTCATGGGTATCTCTCTCTTTAGGTTAGGGAAGTTTTCTTCCAGAATTTTATTGAAGATATTTGCTGGCCCTTTAAGTTGTAAATCTTCACTCTCATCTATGCCTATAATCCTTAGGTTTGGTCTTCTCATTGTGTCCTGGATTTCCTGGATGTTTTGGGTTACAAGCTTTTTGCATTTTGCATTTTCTTTAACTGTTGTGTCCATGGTTTCTATGGTATCTTCAGCATCTGAGATTCTTTCTTCTATCTCTTGTATTCTGTTGTTGATATTTGCATCTATGTCCCCTGATTTCTTCCCAAGGTTTTCTATCTCCAAAGTTGTCTCCCTTTGAGTTTTCTTAGTTGTTTCTACTTCTGATTCCAAATCATGTTTGTCTGGTGTGTTAGGGTATCCAGGACTTACTGTTGTCAGAGAATTGGGTTCAGATGCTGCCTTATTGCCTTGATTTCTGTTAGTAATGTTCCTATGTTTGCCTTTTGCCATCTGGTTATCTCTGGCATTAGTTGATCCTATTGTCACTGTCTGGTGCTTGAGCCTCCTGTATGCCTGTAAGGTTATTTCTGCTCCTCTGAATGACTGTGTTTCCCCTGGCACAGATTGCTGATGGGCTGCCTTACACTTAGGTGCTGTTGGAGCCCTGATGTGCCTTGCCCCAAGCAATGTTATACTCACGGATATTTCTGTGCACCTGGAGCTGCCTGTCCTGTCCAACTGGGATCGAAGATGGCAGTGGGGAGCCCCTCCAAATGCCGATTACTCTGCAGGGCAAATGACCCATGAGAGGCTGGCACACAGACAAACCACAGAGCTGCCCAGGTCTTGGGCGCAGGCAGAAGCCTGGCAGACTGTGTCCCTAGTGACGTTAAACTCAGTGCATCTCTTTACCTGGAGCTGCCTGTCCTGTCTGTCTGGGAGCGAAGATGGCAGTGGGAGCTCCTCCAAGTGCCGATTACTCTGCAGGGCAAATGACCCACCACAGGCTGGCACACAGACGAACTGCATAACTGCCCAGGTCTTGGGCGGTGCAGGCTGAAGTCTGGCGGTCTGTGTCCCAAGTGATGTTAAACTCGGGATATCTCTGTACCTGGAGCTGCCTGGCCTGTCTGTCTGGGAGTGAAGATGGCAGTGGGGAGCCAAATTCATGAAATTCTTAGGCAAATGGGTAGAACTGGAAAATATCATCCCAAGTGAGGTAGCCCAATCACAAAAGAATACACATGGTATGCATTCACTGATAAGTGGATATTAGCCCAGAAGCTTGGAATACCCAGGACACGATTTACATATGAAATGAAGCTCAAGAAGGAAGAACAGAGTAAGGATACTCTGGCCCTTCTTATTTTGTGTTTTTATGGGATTTTTGAGTGTGCAAATGTGTGGCTGTATTTCTTGTGCTCTTTCTTGATTGTTTCTTTCTTTCTTTTCTTTTCTTTTTTTTTTTTTTTTTTTTTGCTTTGTCTTATTTTTTTTTTGTTTGCCTGTTTTAATTGTCTATTTTCTAATAAGAGAGAAAGGGTGTGGATTTGAATAGGTGGGGATATGAAGATGATCCAGAGGAGGAAAGAAAAGAAACCACAATCAGAATACATCACATGAAAAAAATCTGTTTTCAAAAAATTGAGATTACTCCAAAAATATTTCAGCATTTCTAGGTAAGGTGACTGGTTACAGGAATCTTTGGTTCTATTGTACATATTTAGAGTCTACCTACAAATAACCATGCATACAATGTGTAGATACCTTCATTGATACTGCTATTTATTTAATGTGTTCTATAAGAAAAAGAGAGTTTAGTTCATTCTTTTGTTTCATTTGCAAGTAAACAAAAAATGCAACAAGTGGTCTTCCAGGAATTTACATTTAGATTCTGCATATGGTGATTTCATTCTCACATGAGTGAACTTTCTTCATTGCTACTTACCTTTAATAATTAATTGCTAATTTTGTTTTGTAATTTTTCTAGGGTTGGGTGGTAACCTTGGGAAAGTTAATAGTCACAGGAAGAGAAGGCTTTTTTAAAGGAATATGTACTGAGTAAACACTTTCAAAGGCTTTTTACTCTTACTGATAATCTCATATTTATTTTAACCGGCAGTATACATAACTCAGTCCTAAAGGAAACTTTTTGTTTAGTACCTTAATGAAAATTACTGTGTGGCTCCTCTAGTATTTCTGCCTTTGATGTTCTTATTTAAATATTTCATAATTCTGTATAAGCTTGAATTTTTAAGTATAAATTGCATTTACAAATTTTTATCTTCTTGAATTCATGGGCTTTTTTACAAGACCATGTTCTCCTTACATATCTATGAGATTATGTCTTCTGAGGACTCTGGATACCTAAATTTCATATTATAAACTGAAAATATCCTTCCACCATTCCCTGAATCTTGCTGACCATTATCCTGCCTGCTATTGTTTCCACGCTGGTAAATAGCAGGTGGTGAGCTGCATTGAGACACTGATGTAGGGAAAGACTCCAGCTCTCTTTCAAAACACCAACCTGCCTGTCTTTAACATGTGTCTCTTTCTGGAGAAGACAGATTCATTTAATGTTGTTAAGATTCACACAATAGCATTTTACTTATTTTATTGTACTGTGGAAAACCACTAAAGGTCACTATCTCATGTGGATGTTAGATCATGTTATAAGGTGACTCAGTGCAGATTGCCTACATGTATGCAGGGCACTGGTGTGCTATATAATCTGAAGTACAATTTAGACTTTGTTGTGCCTGCCAATGGTTGTCCCTTGAAAAAGGTCTTGTTTGTTTCTCTTCCTTTTTTAAACTTTTAAAAATGATTTTCTCCTACCCTGAGTTTTTTTCTTAGGCAGTTTTCTTTCCAGTTCTGTCTCCATGATCATCTAACTTACAGCAGTCTATGTGGTCATTTTCAGTGGCCTTTTCCCTCAATCATTTTCCCAAAGATTACTGGTGTTTGTTTCTTCTTTTAGAAGAAGCAGAATCATTTTTATAATTTATGATTTGTTAATGACATTATACATCATACCATATAACTATAAACTGCCCAACATATAATGTGAAGTATAAATAAAACAATTTTTTTCTTTCTAAAAAAAAGGAAGAAAGAAAATTACAAAGTGATTACATTCATGTTCATCTTTACCCAAGGCTTATATTCAGAATTCAAATTTGTATTTGTCATGGCTCTCTAGTAGTCCTAAAGCTGCATAGTTTTGTAGTAGACCAGCTTTTTCTTTCCTTTCAAGCTATAAAATGGAATGTTGGCATGCAAAGGTCACTTTGGCCAGCCACTTTATCATGAAACATGGCACAGTGACATTTGAATTCAACTTTATGTCTGCTGAACTCCTCACTAGACTTAGTTTGACAGATCTGAGTATGACAGATGTAAATTTCCATCCAAAAGGTTTGGCGAGGCCTCAGCAGTAATATAACCTTTCTGAAAGGTTATTTTTAACCACTTTCTAAAAATTCCTGGAGGAAAAAAATGTGACGTGCCCTTTAGGAAAATGAATACAATAATATACCTACAATTGATACCACTGCAGTCACGTTT
Source organism: Apodemus sylvaticus (assembly GCF_947179515.1). Classification (NCBI taxonomy): domain Eukaryota; kingdom Metazoa; phylum Chordata; class Mammalia; order Rodentia; family Muridae; genus Apodemus; species Apodemus sylvaticus. Next base: position 650,718 of record NC_067489.1, on the reverse strand, counting down.
AGTCAATTGCTTAAATGAGAATGCTTTTCTTAGAAAGGGACTTCCTAGTCTGGCCAAGCTCTATGGGAGGTCCTAGGGATTGAACACAAAATCTGTGGCCTAACTTTAATTCTGAAACAAAGAAAAAGGAATAAAGAAACACCATTCTGGGGTAGTTCTGCTAGTCTCCATTATATTGTCAATTAATTCTGGTTTTGTTTTCATAAAATCCAACAAAATACAAGGAGGTCGGTTTATTCATTAGGAATCTCATTAGTACTGTAAAGGTTAATCTAACAGTTAAACAATGCTTGGTTTTATTTTCAAATGATTTTAAGGAAATCTGAACCCTGAGAGATGGAGTACAAGTACTGCAGTCAGCACATTACTGCAACAACAAAATTAGCAGCACTCCATTTGAGATAATAACCCCAAATTATTTCACAAATAAGACCCTATGCACATCCACAATTTGTTAGTGACTGGTTAAGGGGGGGGAAAGGTTGTACAAATATAATTAATCTTCCAACTCTTGAAATTTTGATAGGGAGATTTCACTCTGACAGCATCAAAGCTAATATATTACCCATTTCAGACATTTAAAATGTATTATTCTAGGATTCTCTAGCCGTAAAGGTAATAGGAGTAATTAGCAGTGCCATGCAGGCAACACATGGTTTGAACTGTGCCTTGCTGGACTTTGGAAAGTGGGAGGCAATGATCAAAACCATTTTCTGGAGTTTAGGTCCCCCCACAACATTGTAGCTTAGGACATAAAGACCTGAAAAATAGCTCTCAGAGGGATATCCATGTCCTAAGATTTTCCTGACTCTTAAACAATGCAGTCATGAATCAAAGCTACATCTTTGTAAAGCAATAAACAAAGTGAGATATAAATATAACAAAAGAACTGATACCTGGTGTCATTCTTATTAGACATCAAGGTCATTACTTTGGCATAAAAGTATTATTTTCTATAAATATTCAGAGTAAACTTTTTCATTTAGTTCTTTTTGTAACACATGACTTATATTTTAATTGTAGTGTTCATCTCCACAGGAAGCTATTTCTTCAAGACAATGTGATAAATGTAGCCCAAACGAATGCACATGTTTTAAGACAAGCATCATCTAAAAAATAAGCTCCTGTTAAACTCTAGTGTGTAAGTTACTGATGCAATATTTGCTTTGATAGAAATCTACCAAGTATTGGACTACACTAAAGATCTAACTTCATTTCTACCTCAAGAGAATGAGTATTCTGAAATATATTTGTGTAAGAATTCTATTAATTCTGTGAAGAATAGAGTGGGGAATTTAATGGGGATTACATTGAATCTGCAGATTGCTATTGGTAAAATAGCCATTTTTACTATGTTAAATAGTACTACTATTTGTAGTACTATTTTGATTCGGATTTGTTTGAGTTAATTTTACACCCAGTCACTTTGCTGAAGTCATTTATCAGCTCTGGTAGAATTTGTGGGGGCACAATGTGTATACAAACATATCATCTGCAAATAGAGATACCTTGACTTCTTCCTTTCCAAATTGTATTAACTTCCTCTGTTGTCTCGTTGTTCTAGCTAGAACTTTGAATACTATATTGAATAAATAGGGAGAGAGTGGGCAATCTGTCTTGTCCCTGATTTTATTGGGATTGCTTCAAATTTCTGTCCATTTAATTTGATATTTGTTGTTGGTTTGCTGTATATTGCTTTTACTATGTTTAGGTAGTGCCTTAAATTCCTGAGCTCTCCAAGACTTTTAATATGAAATGATGTTGTATTTTGTCAAAGGCTTTTTCAGCATCTAATGAGATGATGTGATTTTTTTCTTTGAGTTTGTTGATATAGTGGATTATGTTGATGAATTTCTGTATATTGAACCAACCCAGGGATGCCTGGTATGAAGCCTACTCCATTGCTGGTGAGATTGCAAATTGGTAGATCTACTCTGGAAATCAAGCTGGTGGTTCCTCAGAAAATTGGAAATAGCTCTACTTGCAGACCCAGCTCATGGGCATATACCCGAAAGATGATCCAACATATTATAAGGGCACATGCTACACTATATTCATAGAAGCCTTATTTATAATAGCTGGACACAACCCAGATGTACCTCAACCAAAAAATGGATACAGAAAATGTGGTACATTTATACAGTGAATTACTGCTCAGTTATTAAAAATAAGGACATCACAAATTTTGCAGGCAAATGGAATGGACTAGCAAATATCATCCTGAATGAGTATCCAGTCCCAAAAGGATATACATGGTATATACTCACTGATTAATGGATATTACCTTAAAAGTACAGAATGCCCGTGATACAAGTCACAGACTGTATGGGTCATAACAAGAAGGAAGGCCCAATTGTGGATGCTTCTATCCCACTTAGATATAGGAACAAAATAATCACAGGCAAAGGCATGGAAGGAGCTGGGTGGGAGTGGGAAGGAGGAGGGAAAATGAGGAGGCATGATTGGGTATGGGAGGGGAGACAGGAGAGAAACCAAGAGGCCAGGAGAATGAATAAAAATATGCAGCACAGTGGGATTGGGGACAGGAAGGATCACTAGAAAGTCCCAGACCCCAGTGTTGTAAGAGGTCCCCTGTACCTCACTAGTCAAAATGCCCAACAGTGGGGATATAGAACTTGAAGAGACTACCTCTAGTAGAGAGACATGGCCCGCAGTTGAGGCCCCACTTATCTCAAAATTTTTGATCCATGATTATACCTGTCTAAAGGAAATTCAGGGATGAAAAATGGAGTAGAGGCTGAAAAAGAGGCCATCTAGAGACTGCCCCAACTTGAGATTGATCCCATGCACGACACCAAACCGCTATACTACTGCTGATGCCAAGATGTGCTTACAGAAAGGAGTCTGGAATGGCTGGCCTCTGAGAGGTTTTACCAGTACCTGACTGAGACAGATGCAGATACTTACAGCCAACAATTGGACTGATCCCATAGAGCCCCTATGGAAAAGTTAGGGGAGAGACAGAAGGAGCTGAAGGGGATTGTAATTCCATAGGAAGAACAACAGTATCAACAAACCTCAGAGCTCCCAGAGACTAAGCCACCAACCAAAAATCATACATGTTCTGATTTGCTCTCTACCCACCCTCCTATATATGTAGCAGAGGACTGCCTTGTCTGGCCTTAATGGGAGGGGATGTGCTTGGTTCTGTGGAGGTTTGATTCCCCAGAGAAGGGGGATATGGTGGGAGTAGGTGGAGTACTAATAGGAGTACCCTATTAGAGGCAAAGGGGAGGGAGAATGATGTGAAGGTCTCATGAGGCAAGACCAGGTAGGGAACAATATTTGAAGTGTAAATAATTAATAAAAAACAGAATTCTATTAATATTCAATTTGTTTGTGTATTTGCTTTATACAAGTATGCCCATGAAATATACACATGTGTATATAACCTGCATATGGAGATTAGAAGTTAATGTTGCAAGCCCTCCTCAATTGTCACCCCACCCATTTTTATTTTTTATTTTTTTGGACTAAACTTAGAACTCACCAACTGGCAAGACTGGATAGCAAGAGAGACCCCAAGGATCTGCCTGTCTTTGCCTCCCAAGTGCTTGGGTACACATATACTGTGACCATTTTTTCACATGGTGCTATGAAAAATTCAGGTCATCATGCTTAATTATCAAAACTTTTACCCATGAAACAAGATTCCCTAATCTCTAATATTTTTGTTTAATTGCAGCATCCTTATTTTGATTGACAAGCTAATAATATGTTGGCCTTCCTGCTCATATAGGAAGGTGTCCTGGGGCTTGAAAATCCAGGAACCTCACAGTTCTGAGAGATAAGCCTCCTCAGCAGAGATGTTGTAGCATCTAAGGGAGGATAGCTCCAGCTAAAATGAAGAGTTTAGGAACCTCAGCCTTCCTCCATTTCTCCACTTCTTCCTTTCTTCTCTTCATTGCTTCTTGGCTTCTTCTGATGACAGAGTCACACCAGGCAGCAAATCTTACAAACAAGATTTGGGAGTGTCCAGGGTGTGGAGGGATGAATCCAGGTGTGGCTGCTTCTGCTTCCAGGATCAGACATCAGGGAATGAAGCAGATATAGTCTTTGTGTAAGTTTTGGGACAGGGGAATTTTGGAGTTTTCTAGGGCAGATAATTTCAAGTCCTGAGTTTGAGGAGCTCAGAGATTAGTGAGTTTTCAGCCTTAGTGATTGATGGGATTTTCTATTCAGGGATTGGTGGGATCTTTTTCAGACTTTTCACCTAAAATTAGCATAATCTGGAAATAGTCATATTGGGGTGCTGAAAACAATTTTGTGGAAGTTAGAGAGGTCTAGGAGAAGGGCCTTGCTGCTACAGGGCCTCATGTGGTAGCCTGGCCTCTTTCATGCCTTGAAATTTTACAAAGCTTGTAAAGTATACAAAGTATATTATGTATACTAAGTTTACAAAATTTACAAAGAGAGTCCATAGCAGGGAACTGTCAGAAACCAAACCCTAGAAAGCCAGAGTTTCAACAGCTCTCACCCTGAAAGTTCACTGACCTTGTGGTTTACAGCTGAACCCCTACCCCCTTCTTCACACAAGGCTGATCAACAGGTTCTCATCCTGGACCTACACCTGGGATGGTCTGGGCGGGACCAGCACTCCAGGAAAGCTGCAGATGCCTCAAGCCACATCCAGCATCCGTCCTGGACAACCTTTTCTCTTTCTGTGCTTCTAGTATCCCCCTCAGCCCCTCCCTACTTCCTCTTACTGAGGGTCCATAACCAGGTGTTTTGTGTTTCATTAAAGAGGCCTTGACACAGAACACTCCGTCTGCTTGGCTTCGCTCTTCTTTCCTGCCCGTTTCTCTCTTTCAGGCTTGGGTTCCCCTCGGCTCCCTGAATTACTAGGTCCTGCAGGTCGGGACAAGTGGCACCCTACATGGTGCTAGAGGTACGGACCTTCGTCGGAAGGAAATCCCAAGGAGAAGGCTGCCGTGGCAAAAAAGTCATTGGGAGGAGCACTCTCACCGCTCATGAGAGAAAGTTTCCTTTGGTAAGTTTTCATTTCTGTCCCATAAGAAATGGGCCATTTTCTAAAGAAGCAGTCTTCATTAGAGACCTGAACGCTTCTCTCAGGGAAAGGGGAGTTCAAGTTAAAAAGAAGAATTTGATAAAAATTTTTATTTTTATAGATTAGACATGCTCCTGGTTCATCATAGATGGACCAGAGATTCACTATAAAAAGTGGCAAAAGTGGTTCGAGAACTAAACAAAAAATTGACCAGGCAGGGCCCTGATGCTGTTCCTACCACTGCTTTTCCTTAGTGGGGGCTCATTCGTGATGTAATAGAGAGTGCAAATGAGGACCCTGATAGACAGCAGCTTTTGTCGGTCGCTGAATATTGCCTCTGCCCTTTGTTTCAGGCAGCTTCAGTGACTTCGCTTTCCCCTAAAAAGAATTCTTCAAAACCTTCCTCAGTCCTTATAGACAGGTCTGAGTCCCCGCCATCCGCTCCTGTGACTTCTCTTTATCCTCCGCTCCTGAGGGATCCATCCTCTTCTGATATGCCATGAATTATTCCAGTCTTTAAGAGACGCCATGATAAGGAGCCTTTACGTCTTGAGAATACAGCCACCATGGAGGAGGAGGTGGCTCATTATCATAATTCCGACCGACTGCCGCTCGCTCCAGCCCCTCCACGTGGCCTGCCACCCTATACCCAGCGATGGGCACGAAGCGCAGCCCCTCTCATCCAGGTTCCTCAGACCTTTACTGGGTCCAGGCAATCACCAGAGATCGTCCTATACTCAGCCTTAAAATAAATGGTAAAAGCTTTGAGGGCATCTTAGACTCAGGCGCTGATTCTACTGTGATCTCGCAAAGTGCTTGCCCCCCCCCCTTGGCCTTTGCAAGCCTCTCTGACCCATCTGTAGGGGATTGGACAATTAAAAAATACTCCCCAGAGCTCACAGTCACTGACTTGGGAGGACAGTGAGGGAAATACTGGCTCTATTCAGCCCTTCATGGTCCCTGGTCTGCCTGTTAACCTCTGGGGAAGAGACATTCTCTCTCAAATGAAAATCCTTATGTGTAGTCCCAATGAGGTTATTGCTCAACAAATGCTCTCCCAGGGCTATCTCCCTGGACAGGGATTAGGCAAAAATGGACAGGGGAGACCCATGCCGGTAGTTACCACTCCCAAGATGGGTCACGCAGGTCTAGGTTACAATACCCATTTTTCATAAAGGCCATTGCTCTCCCTGCACACCTGACAGATAAGATCACATGGAAAGATGATTCTCCTGTCTGGATTAACCAATGGTCCCTCCCTTCTAAAAAATTGTCTGCAGCCATGGAGTTCGTGCAGGAACAGCTGGCCCAAGCTGAGCTCTCTGAGGGAGAAAATGTTCTTTGGAAGTCAGAGACTGCAGCTGAGGCGGCCTGAGAAAAACCACTCACGGGCAGCATGTAAGACCTGGGCTGCAAAAACATACCTGGGCTCTCCTCCCCTCCCACCTCTCTCTACATGTGTGTGTCTGTTTGACTAGGCACCCCCCTTCCCCCATGTTAAATCTTAAACAAGAGAAAAAGCAGGTTTCAGAAAAGCAGTTTTTCCATGTGTAGGACGTGATATCAAAAAAATGGTTGAAAGCTATTTCAAAACTCTCGGGAAGGAGAGGAAAATGGGAGATGTCCTGTTTCCTCTCTGAAACCTACTGGAGATCTCCTTAGTTCATGTTAAGACATTTGGATCTCTTTGGGACATCAAGTTCCCTCTCTGTCTGTTGTTTGTCTTTGGTGCACCAAAACTTGTCCATATGTGTGTCAATTTGTGTTGTCCATTATTCTGTTTGGCTGAATGATTGGTCGTTTTTATGTTTTATGTTAAAAAGAAAAAAAAATGGTAAAAAAGCTTTATCTGCTGGCAGTCCTGCCAGTCTGCAATTTACACAGAGAAAGCTAATTTAAAGTGCCTCTCTTTCTTAAGTGGGAGTCAAACACAGCTGGAAAAAAAGCTGCTTTTAAAAAAGGCCACCAGCCTCAAGTTTTGGGAAACTTTGGTTTAACTTATCAAATTCATGTAATTGCTTTATTCTTGTTTTTGATTGGTCTTAATGGTACAAGGTTTTACATATCTTGACTATAGAGTTATAAATTAATTGGTTATGATTTAAAAGGTATAGTGTTATTAAGAAAAGGTTAGTTTAAAACTGGTGATTCACAGTTTTTGCAAAGTGGTTTTTGTCCCCCTTCTTCTCTTTTAAATGGGCAGATGTGAATAATTGCCAATAAATGTCTATATTAAAAAAAAAAAAAAAACTGGTGATTCAGTGTCGGAGCCATCTTAACTAGCTACACGTGGCATGACACAACCCAGGAAATACAGGCTTCTAAGATACTTCTAAATTGGCATGGTGTTTTGTGTGAATCTTGGCCTGGAGATTGGACTTATAAGAAATACAATTTAAAATAATGTCTCTTTAATAAGTCACACTGCCATACACTTGAACATAAGAACTGGCAGACGAACATTGTGCTGTAAAAATAATGTGTTTGCCATTGATTTTAAAGAAAATAGATTGTTTAAAATTGGGATTTGCTTTCAAAGTTGCCAGTGTGCCATTGGCTGCAGTTTGCATCTGGTTAAAGGCTCACAATTCTTAACATATTTTGTAAATTAAGATAATTTTAAGAGTGATACAGCTGTGGCCATTATAGGCCTATTGCCACTTTTCCACAAGTTCCATAGGCTACAATGGTAGGAACAAAATTTAACCCTCCAAGATTAAAAGGGAGATCTCAATGGAAATTTATTTGATATCAAACAGGCTAATTGACTACTATGAAACTAGGATTCTTCCGGGAACCCTGGAATTACAGGTTCCTTTTGTTAGTCAATCCTCAAAATGTCCTTGCAGGACAGGACAGGTAGGTTTGAGTCTGGTCTTAGATAAAAGGCTCAGATTAGAAGATGTTTAAGTTTGAGGAACTGCATATAATGAATGTCCTTGCCAAGGACTCAAGGTGTGTCCTTGGGCAACAAAAAAAAAAAAAAAAAAAGGAATTTACATTTGAATTAATGCAAGGCTTGGGGCTGCCTCAGTGGAAGCTAGTAAGAAAGCTTGTGTTTTTGCCTTGCAGGCCTCACCTAGGGAGTGTTTGGCTAGAAGAACATTATTGAAATACTTATCCAGATATGGTTTAAAATGTGGTTCAAATCTATGTAAGGTCAATAAGGCTATAAAGGCATTAACATTTGGCCTGTCTACTCCATACAAAATTATTATAGATGTAAAGGGTTGTTTTTTGCTTTACATTCTGATAATTATAAAAGCATTTGCTTCTAACTTTAAAGAAGCAATAAAGCAATTTAATTAGAAGGCTTTTTTCCTCAGGGAATGGCTAATAGGCTTACCTTATGTGAGAAAAAATGTTTTGTCTCTATTTCAATACAAGAAGCTAGGATCTTAAATTTTTCAGTATATAATGTTCATGGAATGTTTGTTACAGGCCTTGCTCCTAACTATAGACTTTTAGAATTTTTATGTAAATGATTTTTAAAGGTTATTAGGATATATTAATTTGCTTTATCTTATATTAACCTCATCTTAAGCTTGCCCTGGGAGGACCTAAGCCTCTGTTTTCAAGATAAAAAACATTTGTTCCTCGTTTCAAACAGCAATCAAATTGGTTATTACAAAACATTGATGGTTGATCTATTACATGGCAAGCCCTTTTTAGGCAAAATTAATAATTGTTATCTAAAAGATAAATTGTTAAAAATATGCCTCTCTATATATATATTTTTATATTGTTATAAATTTATACATGCGTCCTATAATACATCTACTGTGTCCCCTTGCTTCAGCACAGTAGATGTATTGAATTGGGTGCTGTAGCTGTTCTTTTTAAAATATTAAAAATCAAACTTTTGATTTATATAAAAAAGCTGCAGATGCCTCGAGACACAGCCAGCATCCATCCCGGATGACCTTTTCTCTTTCTGTGCTTCTAGTATCCCCCTCAGCCCCTCCCTACTTCCTCTTACTGAGGGTTCATAACCAGGTGTTTTGCGTTCCATTAAAGAGGCCTTGACACAGAACACCCTGTTTGCTTGGCCTTGCTCTTCTTTCCTGCCCATTTCCCTCTTTCATGCTTGGGTTCCACTAGGCTCCCTGAATTACTAGGTTCCGCAGGTCGGGAAAGGGAACCCTTTACCTGCAGGTTGAGTTGCCATGAATACCAAACACAACCATGATTAAGAAAATCCTCAATATTCAATATTATACCAGATAATAACTTGATAAATAAAAAAAATTTAAATGTAAAAATAAAAATCTAAAACCACCTTGATACATTTATTTTGGGATCATTTCACATAACATTCTATAGTAATAGTATGAAGTGATAGGGAACACTGTAAAATAGTTAGATGTTACTGTGTTTTAACATAGATTGGCACACTAAGGGAAACTTGCGCATTTTATGGATTTTCAAAGTATACAGGTCATCATTAAATTTTACAACAGTGGTTCTCAACCTTCCTAATGCTATGACCTTTTTATAAAGTTCTTCATGCTATGGTAACCCCTAACAAAAAATTATTTTTGTTACTATTTCATAACTACAATTCTGCTATTGTTATGAATCATAGTGTAAATATATAATATGTAGGATATCTGATATGTGACCCATGTGAAAGAGTCATCTTACCCTCCTCCAGAAAGTGGTTGCAATCCACGCATTAAGAACTGCTGCTCTGAAAGATAACTAGTATACTACCATATATATACATCACTTTCTGAGATGCCCATTGTGAGCTTGGGACTCAAAGAGAATTGCAACAGACAAAGTAATCCAATAGAACAGTAACATGCCTTGCTCCAAACTATGAAGTTCTAAGCATATAGTTATCATGTCTACCAACAAGAAAAATTAAAACAAATCCAAAGGTCAAAGACACTAAAAATACTGAGTTAAACAATTCTTCTGAAAATTAAACATTCAATAAATAAACATTAAAATCAACTCTTTGAAATAATTACATTATAATTAATTTCAATGAAATATACAATTTTTCATTTTATATATTTAAATAATATCATATGGCATTGAACTATAGGCTCTATGGTAGATAATGATGGATAGGCAGAGACGAGGATAGATCAGTGTATGTAGAACTAGATAATTGGTAGGTTATGCAACTACTAAAGCAAGTTAAAGAAAACTATATTAAGGTTTTTTCTTAATTGTTGCCAGGACCTTGACGTGGAGCTGAACTTGAGGTGACAAAAGAAAGAGAAAGAAACCCTGTTTTTAGTAATAAGCACATACTTTCAATTTGTTACTGAAGGAGAAGCTTCCAAATCATAGACTTTAACCAGTAAAGAATTCTATGCAAACCATTTGTGGATGCTGCTGCTGAATATTAGTAAGATTATTCAGGAAAGAAAGAAAATGAGTTTGTACAGTGATCGTGTCATTGTTAGCCATTTTGTTAGCCATTGTTAGCCATTTTGAACTTTATAATGCATCAATCTGTAGAAAATAGGGGGTTTAGATGGAAAATTCTAGTTGAGAATTTCAGCAGTAGATAAAAGAAAATGTTTCTCTGGTAGGAGATGCTAAAACATTGTGTAGAAATGTTCACAGTGAGACCATGCCTGAGTGACAGGTTTCAAACAACAAAATTGTGGAGATGAAGAAAGAACAGAAGTCATTAAAAATTGGAGTATCCAGGTTAAAAGTTCCATATACAATCAAATGGGAGAATATAGGCAAAATAACACATAATTCTGCTCAGAGAATGACAATAAGTATAGTTTTGAAAAACTTACTTCACAGTAATATTATAAATTTTATGAAGAAGAGGAGAACTAACAAGCCTCAAACATAAAGAAATGAGGATATGGAAAAACTAAATGCTCTGATCTGATCAGAAAATGAAGTGTTCATATATGATATACACTATGCTTATAAAATTCATGATGATCACATTGGTCAGAAATTTGAAAGTGACCACTGAGAGTCACAAATGTGTTATAGTGCCAGTGAAATAGTCTGCATCTTATAAGACACAGATGTCTGTCCCTAAGATATCAGTAAGTCAATAACCTGAAGAATTAGTGAAAAATGAAGGCCTAGGCTGGGGAAATGGTTTGATGGTTAATAACACTTGTTTCTGTTGGACATAACCTAATGGGTTCCCAGTGCGCCCCCCCCCCCAGTGGCTTACAATCTTCTGTAGCTCCACTTCCAGGGAATCTGATGATATCTTCTGATCTCCATTCACACCAGGCATGCATGAGACACAAACATACAAGCAGGTGTAACTCTTATACACATAAATTAAAGTGAATATATCTAAACATATTAAAAAGAAAGACATTAATATGTAAGTTATCAGTGAAGCACAAAAGCACAAAGAGGAGAAAAATGCTTATGTTCTAAGAGCAGGTTGGTGTCTCAGAAACTAAAGGAAAACAAATTTTTGAAGAAATGAGGCAAATTACTGAGTTAAATGATATTGAAGAAATTAATAATGTAATCTAAAAATCAGCAGGTGATTTTTGTTAACTAGCAAATTTATTCTATTACATCAGTTAATTTCAGCATTTAGGTAGAATGTTGACTATGACCAACTAACTAGTGAACAAATTTAGAAGCTGAGAGATTTTTTTTTTCAATTTATTGACTTAGTCTCTTAGTCATAGCACAGAAGAATATCTGTCACTTCAAAATGTTGCAATATATTGGATTACATTGTGAACCCCCAAATTGTGAACTGTAAAAATCTGTTTCTAATATCATATGATTCAGCCTTTGGTCCTAGAGCTTTTTGTTAACTGTAAAGGAGTAGCTGTGGTGTGGTTCAGCCCTAGTATACATCTTTATTCCAAGAGTTAAAGTCAGCCCTAGGTCAAGAGGCAGAGAAAACACCCAGATTAACCCCCCTATTCCACTGATAAAGTCCCGGATGAAAAAACAAGCCTTTTATCCTCTCTGTTGATGTCTTTCTTCAACTCAATGTCCATCCTTTCTGTTTACTTCTGTTCACTCCCAGCCAAACTGGTTGCTTGCTTCACTGCTTATCCTAGGGTTGATTTGGTTTAGCTCTTGGATTAAAGGTGTGTGCTAGAGCTGAGCCACAACACAAGTGCTTGTTTATAGTAAACAAAAAGCTCTAGGATCAAAGGTTGATCTAGAATCAGATTCTTACAGTTCACAATCTCAGGTCACAATGTGATCAAAAATTCTGCAACAATACTAAAATAATGTCGGAGATACAAGAGCAGAAAAAGGAAGCAGTGTCTTTTTGTGTCTTGTTGAGGGTAACACTGAGTAGAGAGACAGAGAAGCTTCTTTTAGAAATTCACCAAAAAAGGAGGAAAAAGAATGAGCTGCTGTGGGTAGAAGGTTCAGAAAAGAGGGAATGATATTTTGCTCTAAGAGAACTAGGCTGCTTTGTGGTCTGAAGGAGGAGAAAATGATAATGACAAAGGAAAAATGTTACTTAAGTCATCTTAGAACAGAGGGGAGACTTCAGATTTAAGGAGCAGCAGTCATCCTCTCATGCCACATGAATAAATGGCTCCCATGCTTCATGCATGTATGTAGTAGTTATGTGAAGACTGCAATTGTCCCATGATCCTGGCATTACTAAATTCTGGCATAGGCTGGAAAAACTCTTTGAATACAGGCATTGGGAATGGAGGATGGAGATGGGAGTGGGGGTGACACTGTTGCACTGACCTCCAACTAGAGAGAGATTATTATTCCCAAAGATAGCTCATGTGACTCCTGAACTTTTTACTAGACTTTCCAAATTCAGTTATAAAATTAAGTTGTAGATTCTGCCATGGTATAATTTTCTTCAGTGTGAGACCTAGAACCCAGTTATGGTATCCCAAAGATGAGAGTCAACCCAAACAGGATTTGAGAAAATGGAACTTTGAACTGGTCTGAATGGTGTAGGAATTCCCATTACTATGAGCCCAGATTAGTGAGGGAGTAGGCTAGTGAAGACATATGTAGTAAGCCATCTTCCTTAATCCAAATTAGGAACATGAGACCACTGTTCTTAGTCACAGGGCCTGACTTAAATATGTTCTGTAGTGTGCAGTAGGCTGTCCTCATCAGTACTTGTGAGACTTCTTTCTCTTCCCTTATTTAGCTTTGTTTTGTGTATACTCTTTTGTCAGTGTTCAAATCACAATTTCTCTCCCTCTCTATAGAAACCTACTATATCTGCAGTGCTTGAAAAAGACCCTTAAATACACACATATCCTTGTAAAATATGTAGCAGTATGTTTCTGTTTTTAATTTACATAGATAATGGTGTTCAATATGTCTCCTGCCACTTCTTACCTTCTCATCTCTACATAATGTTTTTAAATCCATCCATGTTCCTAAATATAAAATCTGCCACTATAATGCAAATAAACTTATACACAAATGGTAAGAAGCGAGGGATATAAAAACAACAAAGAAGTTAACCATGTTTCCCAAGTGGTTTCTCAGCTCCTTCATATTTACAGTCATCAGATGAGAGCTGCAGATCACAAAATATTAATATCTAGAGGAAATAGGCAACCACAGAGATCTAGAGTGGCATTCACGTTGCTCAAACACCTACAAAATCTCCTCTTCCTGGTTTGACACCTAACAACTTAGGAATGTTCAAATAATCTTGTCTTAAATCTTCATACCTATTGTTTTTTTCTCCAAATTAAGTGAACTAAACATTTCTATACACATTCTATAGTCAGTAAAAAAAATCTATTGTGTGTTTTAATATTTTTGCAATAATTGGAAAGCTGGTATCTTTTTTAGACATAGTGTTTTTACTAATTCATGGAAAATTTCACTCACACAATATATTTTGTTCATATTTATCTCCTGCTTTTCCCCTCTTTCTCTAAGATATTCTCTCCATTTCCATCACACTCCCCAACCCTTTTCCCCTTTGTTTCTATTTCATAGTCTAGCAATTGCAATTTGTTTTGTGTTGTCCATGTAGATATTCATCAGAGTGGGGCTAATCCATAAGAGCATGGTCAGCCTTTTAGAGGTGGCAGACAGAATGTATTCCAGCTAATGATATGGAATTTGCTATGTAGACCAAGATGGCTTACATGTTAGAAGTGAGATACAGATACCTTTAATGAAAACTGATTCTTTATCCTAAAAGTCAGCCTCTGACATCACATACACACATCAAAAGAAAGTACACACACACACACATACACACACACATACACACACACATACACACACACATGCACACACACACACACACACACACACACGATGGTGATGTTCATGACTAAAGGAGTAGATCAATGATAGATAAATCATGTAATTAGGTGAAAGGTTGCTGAAAATCATCTAGGCAGACAAAAGGGTTAAGAACTTAGAATGATCCAGTAGTCAGAAGGAAAAGTCAAGTATAAGACAGGATTATCTTTGATTACAAAGATGAAATTCAAACTATTTTTCTGTAACAATTAACTTCTGGTCTCTCTCTCTCTTTTTTTTTTTTCTTCTTTATTTGAATCGATCACTCTGGCTTATTTTCCTTTTTTAAAAAATTTAAATATTTTTTAACGAGCTTTCTTTTAATTCGATATATTTTTTATTTACATTTCAAATGATTTCCCCTTTTCTAGCCCCCCCACTCCCCAAAAGTCCCATAATCCCCCTTCTTTCCCCCTGTCCTCCCACCCACCCCTTCCCACTACCCCGTTCTGGTTTTGCCGAATACTGCTTCACTGAGTCTTTCCAGAACCAGGGGCCACTCCTCCTTTCTTCTTGTACCTCATTTGATGTGTGGATTATGTTTTGGGTATTCCATTTTTCTAGATTAATATCCACTTATTAGGGAGTGCATACCATGATTCACCTTTTGAGTCTGGGTTACCTCACATAGTATGATGTTCTCTAGCTCCATCCATTTGCCTAAGAATTTCATGAATCCATTGTTTCTAATGGCTGAATAGTACTCCATTGTGTAGATATACCTCATTTTTGGCAACCACTCTTCTGTTGAGGGATACCAGGGTTCTTTCCAGCTTCTGGCAATTTTAAATAGGGCTGCTATGAACATAGTAGAGCATGTATCCTTATTACATGGTGGGGAATTCTCTGGGTATATGCCCAGGAGTGGTATAGCAGGATCTTCTGGAAGTGAGGTGCCCAGTTTTCTGAGGAACCGCCAGACTGATTTCCAGAGTGGTTGTACCAATTTGCAACCCCACAGCAGTGGAGGAGTGTTCCTCTTTCTCCACATCCTCACCAACACCTGCTGTCTCCTGAATTTTTAATCTTAGCCATTCTGACTGGTGTAAGGTGAAATCTCAGGGTTGTTTTGATTTGCATTTCCCTAATGACTAATGAAGTTGAGCATTTTTTAATATGCTTCTCCACCATCCAAAGTTCTTCAGGTGAGAATTCTTTGTTTAACTCTGTACCCCATTTTTTAATAGGGTTGTTTGGTTTTCTGGTGTCTAACTTCTTGAGTTCTTTATATATATTGGATATTAGCCCTCTATCTGATGTAGGATTGGTGAAGATCTTTTCCCAATTTGTTGGTTGCCGATCTGTCCTCTTGATGGTGTCCTTTGCCTTACAGAAACTCTGTAACCTTATGAGGTCCCATTTGTCAATTCTTGCTCTTAGAGCATACGCTATTGGTGTTCTGTTCAGAAACTTTCTCCCTGTACCGATGTCCTCAAGGGTCTTCCCCAGTTTCTTTTCTATTAGCTTCAGAGTGTCTAGCTTTATGTGGAGGTCCTTGATCCATTTGGATTTGAGCTTAGTACATTGAGACAAGGATGGATCAATTCACATTCTTCTGCATGCTGACCTCCAGTTGAACCATCACCATTTGTTGAAAAGGCTATCTTTTTTCCATTGGATGTTTTCAGCCTCTTTGTGGAGGATCAAGTGGCCATAGGTGTGTGGGTTCATTTCTGGATCTTCAATCCTGTTCCATTGTTCTGCCTGCCTGTCACTGTACCAATACCATGCAGTTTTTTAACACTATTGCTCTGTAGTATTGCTTGAGGTCAGGATACTGATTCCCCCAGAATTTCTTTTGTTGCTGAGAATAGTTTTAGCTATCCTGGGTTTTTTGTTATTCCAGATGAATTTGATAATTGCTCTTTCTAACTCTGTGAAGAATTGAGTTGGGATTTTGATGGGTATTGCATTGAATCTGTATATTGCTTTTGGCAAAATGGTCATTTTAACAATATTGATCCTGCCGATCCATGAGCATGGGAGGTTTTCCCATTTTTTGAGGTCTTCTTCCATTTCCTTCTTCAGAGTCTTGAAGTTCTTGTCATAAAGATCTTTCACATGTTTGGTAAGAGTCACCCGAAGATACTTTATACTCTTTGTGGCTATTGTGAAGGGGGTCCTTTCCCTAATTTCTTTCTCAACCTGCTTATCCTTTGAGTATAGGAAGGCCACTGATTTGCTTGAGTTGACTTTATAACCTGCCACTTTGCTGAAGTTGTTTATCAGCTGTAGGAGTTCTCTAGTGGAGTTTTTTGGGTCACTTAGGTAGACTATCATGTCATCTGCAAATAATGATAGTTTGACTTCTTCCTTTCCAATTTGTATCCCTTTGACCTCCTTATGTTGTTGAATTGCCCGAGCTAGTACCTCAAGTACAATATTGAAAAGATAAGGAGAAAGGGGGCAGCCCTGTCTAGTCCCTGATTTTAGTGGGATTGCTTCAAGTTTCTTTCCATTTAGTTTGATGTTGGCTACTGGTTTGCTGTATATTGCTTTTACTATGTTTAGGTATGGGCCTTGAATTCCTGTTCTTTCCAAGACTTTAAGCATGAAAGGATGCTGAATTTTTGTCAAATGCTTTTCCAGCATCCAATGAAATGACCATGTGGGTTTTTTCTTTGGGTTTGTTTATGTAGTGGATTGCATTGATGGATTTCCGTATATTGAACCAATGCTGCATCCCTGGGATAAAACCTACTTGATCATGGTGGATGATCGTCTTGATGTGTTCTTGGATTCGGTTGGCAAGAATTTTATTGAGTATTTTTGCATCTATGTTCATAAGGGAAATTGGTCTGAAGTTCTCTTTCTTTGTTGGATCTTTGTGTCAGTTTTGGTATGAGCGTAATTGTGGCTTTGTAGAAGGAATTGGGTAGTGTTCCTTCTGTTTCTATTTTGTGGAATAGTTTGAAGAGTATTGGTGTTAAGTCTTCTTTGAAGGTCTGATAGAATTCTGCACTGAAACTATGTGGTCCTGTGCTTTTTTTGTTTGGAAGACTTTCTATGACTCCTACTATTTCTTTAGGCATTATGGGACTGTTTACATGATCTATTTGGTCCTGATTTAATTTTGGTATTTGGTATCTGTCAAGGAAATTGTCCATTTCCTCCAGATTCTCCAGTTGTGTTGAGTATAGGCTCTTATAGTAGGATCTGATGATTTTTTGGATTTCCTCAGTTTCTGTTGTTATATCCCCTTTTCATTTCTAAGTTTGTTAATTTGGATACTTTCTCTGTGCCCTTTGGTCAGTCTGGCTAAGGGTTTACCTATCTTGTTGATTTTCTCAAAGAAACAGCTCCTGGATTTGTTGATTCTTTGTACGGTTCTCTTTGTTTCCAATTGATTGATTTCAGCCCTGAGTTTGATGTTTTCCTGTCTTCTACTCCTCCTGGGTGAATTGGCTTCTTTTTGTTCCAGGACTTTCAGGTGTGTCATTAAGCTGCTAGTGTATGCTCTCTCCATTTTCTTTTTGGAGGCACTCAAGGCTATGAGTTTTCCTCTTAGCACTGCTTTCATTGTGTCCCAAAGATTTGGGTATGTTGTGCCTTCATTTTCATTAAATTCTAAAAAGTCTCTGATTTCTTTCTTTATTTCTTCTTTGGCCAAGGTGTCAGTGAGTAGAGTATTATTCAGCCTCCATATGTTTGTGGGATTTCTGTTGTTTTTGTTGTTATGGAAAACCACTCTTACACCATAGTGATCTGATAGGAGGCATGGGATTAGTTTGATCATCTTATATTTGTTGAGGTCTGCCTTGTGTCCAATTATAGGGTCGATTTTGGAGAAGGTACCATGAGGTGCTGAGAAAAAGGTATATTCTTTTGCTTTAGTGTGAAATGTTCTATAAATATCAGTCAAATCCAATTGGTCCAAAGCTTCAATTAGTTTTACTATGTCCCTGTTTAGTTTCTGTTTTCCCGATCGGTCCATTGAGGAGAGTGGAGTGTTGAAGTCCCCCACAATTATTGTGTTAGGTGCAATGTGTGCTTTGAGCTTTAGTAAAGTTCCTTTTACGAATGAGGGTGCCCTTGCATTTGGCGCATAGATGTTCAGAATTGAAAGTTCTTCTTGGTGGATTTCTTTCTTCTGTGTCTCTTTTGATGACTTTAGGTTGAAAGTCAATTTTATCTGATATTAGAATGGCTACTCCTGCTCGTTTCCTGTGACCATTGACTTGTAAGATTGTCTTCCAGCCTTTTACTCTAAGGTATTTTTTATCTTTGACACTGAGTTGTGTCTCCTGTATGCAGCAAATTGTAGGGTCCTGTTTCCTTATCCAGTCTGTTAATCTATGTCTTTTTATTGGGGAATTGAGACCATTGATGTTAAGAGATATTAAGTAATAGAGATTATTACTTCCTGTCATTTTTGATGTTCTTTTTATATTTGAGTGGTTATTTTCTTTTGGGTTTGATGAAGGAAGGTAACTATCTTGCTTTTTCCCGGGTGTAGTTTCCCTCCTTGTATTGGAGTTTTCTTCCTATCATTCTTTGCAGAGCTGGGTTTGTGGAAAGATATTGTGTAAATTTGGTTTTGTCATGGAATATCTTGGTTTCTCCATCTATGGTGAATGAGAGTTTTGCTGGGTATAGTAGTCTTGGCTGACATTTGTGTTCTCTTAGAGTCTGCATGAGATCTGCCCAGGATCTTCTAGCTTTCATGGTCTCTGGTGAGAAGTCTGGTGTGATCCTGATAGGTCTTCCTTTATATGTCACTTGGCCTTTTTCTCTTACTGCCTTTAATATTCTTTCTTTGTTTAGTGCATTTGGGGTTTTGATTATTATGTGACGGGAGGTATTTCTGCTCAGGTCCAGTCTGTTTGGAGTTCTGTAGGCTTCTTGTATATTCATAGGCATCTCTCTCTTTAAGTTAGGAAAGTTTTCTTCCATAATTTTGTTGAAGATATTTGCTAGACCTTTCTGTTGTAAATCTTCACTCTCATCTATACCTATAATCCTTAGGTTTGGTCTTCTCATTGTATCTTGGATTTCCTGGATATTCTGGGATACAAGCTTTTTGCATTTTGCATTTTCTTTGACAGTTGAGTCAATGGTTTCTATGGTATCTTCAGCATCTGAGATTCTTTCTTCCATCTCTTGTATTCTGTTGTTGATATTTGCATCTATGGCCCCTGATTTCTTCTCAAGATTTTCTATCTCCAAAGTTGTCTCCCTTTGTGATTTCTTAGTTGTTTCTACTTCTGTTTGTAGATCCAGGATGGTTTTGCTCAGTTCCATCATTTGTTTGTTTGTGTTTTCCTGTAATTCTTTAAGAGATTTTTGTGTTTCCTCTTCCATGACTTCTGCTTGTTGACTCAAGTTCTACTGCATTTCTTTTTCTTTTTCTTTTCTTTTTTTTTTTTTTTTTTTGCCTTTCTTCTTTATTGGCTTCTATCTCTTGGGCTTTCTTTAATTGATTTTTGTGTTTCCATTATATGGGTTTCTAGCTTATTCATGTTCCCCTGTATTTCTTTAAGAGATTCATTTATGTCCTTTTTGTGTTCTAGCAGCATCATGAACAGTGATTTTAAATCCAAATCTTGTTTCTCTGGTGTGTTGGCATAACCAGGACTTGCTGATGTTGGAGAGTTTGGTTCAGATGCTGCCATATTGCCTAAATTTCTGTTAGTAGCGTTCCTGCATTTGCCCTTTGGCATCTTGTTCTCTGGAGCTAGTTGGTCTTGTCTCTGGCTGGTGTTTCAGCCTCCTGAGAGGCTCTAGGGCTATTTCTGCAACACTGGATGGCAGGGTTTCCCTTGTTGCAGATTGCACCCACCTCCTCTTGGGTGCCCTTGTAGCCCTAGTGTTCTTTGCCCCAGATGGTGTCTATGAGCCAGATGGTGCCTGTTTGCTCCTTCAGGGAGTGTTGAAGGTGTATGCTGCAGAGACCTTTTCTGCGTGCTGATCACTCTGCTGGGCAGTAGAACTCCCAACTGGGTTGGTATACACAAGGCTAGCCTAGCTGCTTGGGCCCTGAGTCTAGGCGAAAGCCTGGCAGGCCAATGTCCGAGCAAAGTTCCCCTCAGCTGTGAGTGTTAATTGGGTCTGTCAGGTGGCCAGGATGGTGGCGTGCCTGTGCTCCCTGAGAATGCTGGGAGAGTCTGCTGGGCTAACAACCTCTTGGCCGGGTAGGCACACAGATGGCCCACTGAGCAGCCCATGGCCTAGGGGCAGTCCAGGGCCTGACCATCTTAGACCGGGCTATGTCAGCCTCGGGCTGTGCCTGTTAGCCAGTTTGGTTTTACCTGCTAGGACTCTCTGGCTTCCCATAGGCAAAATGGCAGAGGCGTGCGTGCCGGCCCAGGCTAACAACCTCCTGGCCGGGTTTGCACACCGGTGGCCCCCCGACTAGCCCAGGGCCTGGGTGCAGGCCAACGCCCGTCGGGCTTAGACCCCTGCGATGTTGGTCTCGGGTTATATTTGTGTACCTCAGTCTATCTGATCTCTCTGGCATCTGAGAACCAATATGGAGGCCTTGTAACTGACTGGTGGGAGGCAGAGTTCTGATGTGGCTTCTGTGTTGTGAAAGGCGCCGTAAATCCTCCACCGCTTGCAGCCCGGCTGGCCAGCAATGGCCAGTGGTCGTGGGTGCAGGGTCTGCCTGGACCCTTTCAGCTTGGTTCTACTGCTGCTAGCCCTTCCTCTGGACCAGCTGCTGCTGCTGTTGCTGCTGCTGCTGCCGCTCAAGATATTTTTTTAATTGTCTAATTTCTTTACATTCCAAATGTTGCCTTCCTTCTAAGGTCCCCCCTCCAAGAGTTCTTCACCCCATCACCTCTCCCCTTTGCCTCTGATTATGGTTTTGTTTGATTAAAGTAGGAACTCAACCAAAGCTTTATAGTATTTGTTGTATCAGGAGTAAGAAATTAGAGAACTTTGACTTGTGACAAACTCAAAGAAAAAGAAAAAAAAAGAAAAAGAAAAAGAAAAGAAAAGAAAAGAAAAGGAAAAGGAAAAGGAAAAGGTAAAAGAAACAAAAAGAAAAAGAAAAAGGAACTGATTCTTCATCTCCCAGAAGTCAACAGCTTGAGGTAAGGGGAAATCCTACTGAACACTACAGAACATAAGGGAATTGAACCCCTGCTCATCTCCATTATGGAATGTTAATTGGTTTAATCTTTGTGGGTCTTCTAAAATAAATCTATCAATCAATCTGAGTACAATTAAAAAAGTATCAGAAATCAGTGTTAGGAGTTCATGATGTCCTATGAGGTCCAGAAAATATTGCCTTGCTTGGTTCTTCCTGATTTCTGTCCTTTAAAATCTTTTTGCCCCCTCCTCAGTAATGGTCCTAGAGCCTTGATGGAGAAGGGGAGATATAGACATAACTCTGTGACTGAGTACACGAATGGCACTTAGTTGGCAGTAGCATCTGCAATGAATGAACATTCATCTGCAGCGAATGGTGTACAAATGATTCACTGATAGGACTCTACTGTGGCAAGGGCCACGGAAACCTCTTCCCACTTAGCAAGGACCTGTAGTGACATCTAAAATTATTACCTAGATTGCATTACTACAAGCTCTTCTTACTTTTGATATGCTGTTTAAACTCGGCAATATTTAGTTTAACTTTGTTGGTAACAGACAAGGCCAGGATCACCCCGTCTGAAAGTCCTGTGGATTCTGATTTTCTCAATACTCTTTGAAGGCAATCTGCCTCTGTCGATCTTCCAGATGTGACCATTAATACTGGATATTTTGGAACACAAAATCATATCCTTAGAAAAATAGCTATAATCACATTGGGTAAGCCTGTGGCAGTTGTGGAGAGCAGTATGTCCTGCTTGTATAACTATACTGAGGAATCTATGTCTGACCAACAGAAACTTAGGAAATAGGGAAGCTATGTCTGACCAATAGACTTAAAAATGGTTCTTAGAAAGATGGTATCAGAAATTGATAGGTTTATATCAGAAAGGTTGCTTGGAACAATGAGCATGTCTCTGAGTACAATGAAGAGTATTATGGCGTAGTGATGCTATTTGATGACTGAACTTATGCTCACAAATGTTTAATCTGTCACTCATCTTGCATAACTATGTTAACTACATCTGATACCAGCTGAGTATGTACTCAGGCCCACAGAGCATACCTGGTTACACCTTTATTTATTGACTTGTTGAAATAGTACTTTGTAGTGCAAAATAAGATTGGGGATGATTGACCCAGCGGGAATGGGGAAGGAGGAACAGAAACTATTGTCAGTTTTTTTTTAATTATGGGGCTTTTTAAATGCTGATGTTATGATTTCTTTAAATAAATAACAAATTATGTCACTGCACAAGTAAGCAGGATTGTGATTGTATCAATAAAGAAGTCTCAAGTTATTTGGAGGCCACTTGCTTGAACATCAGCTGGTGGTTACTGTCTTCTCTTTTCCTAACACTGTGCCAGTTCTCAGGTTCCAAAGACCAACTGGAGCTGAACTCTAGCACTTAGACTCTCTAGTTGGACAATTGTGACTTTGTGTGATAATCAGTGCCTCTTAGAAGAGGGAGCAAAATACTCACAGGAGTAAATATGGAGACAGTATATATATGGAGAAAAAGTGTGCAGCAGAGACTGAAGAAAGGCCATCCAGCTACTGCCCCACCTGGGGGTCCATCCCATATCCAGTTGCCAAACTCAGAAGCTGTTGTGGATGCAGAGAAGTGCTTGCTGACAGGAGCTTGATATAGCTGTCTCCTAAGAGGCTTTCCCAGAGCCTGACAAGTACAGAGGCAGATGTTCGCAGCAGCCAACCATTAATTGGACTGAGTGTGGGGTCCCTAACGGAGGAGATGGAGAAGTAACTGAAGGACCTGAGGGGGTTTGCAGCCCTGTGGGGGGGGGGGGCAACAGTGTCACCTGGCCAGACCACCTGGGGTTCCTGGGGACTAGACTACCAACCAAAGAGTACACATGGAGGGACACATGGCTCTGGCTACGTGTATGGCAGATGATGGCCTTGTTGGACATCAGTAGGAGGATTGGACCTTGGTCCTGTAGGTGTTCAATGTAGGATAATGCCAGGGAAGGAGAGCAGAAGTGGGTGGGAGGATGGATAAGGACCCCTGTAGAGACAGGGGGAGGGATAGGGGGTTTCTGGAAGGGAGACTTGGAGAGGGTATAACATTTGAAGTATAAATAAAGAAAATATCCAGTACAAGAAAAAAAGAAGAAAAGATAAACTTTTCTGATGAGGTTTGAGAGTTGTACTAATCTAGACAAGAATTTGTAGTAAAATTTGATACTATATCCATAAGTAATAGTAGTATTTTTACCCTTAAGTTCCCAAACTGTGGGTTTCTGGCAGGATCTGGAGAGCAGGGTATGTGTTTCTTCCTATAGAGTTGGCCTTAAATTCAATCTGAAAGTAATAGGTTACCCTCATAATACGTGTGCCCTCTATTGTACCTTCAGGAATATCTTGCCACTCTATCATTGTTGTAACTTACAGTATTCACTACTAGGTATGAATATTGATTATTTTTCTCTCCTCACAGCTTATATAGCAACTTTCAGTACTATGAAATCTATTCAGCAGAAAAGATGCTTCACAGTCAATAAATTTTTGATTTCCCCATTTCCCATGACCAAACTTTGTGGACAAATAACAGCAATGACTATAGTCTGTATTGTGTGAGGGTCTCAGGAACACAGCTGATGACCATGTAAAGGAGATGTATGCCATCATTAGGCTTTTTATTTGACAACCTATGGCTTCTGGAAGGACCATTATCCCTTGTGCAACGTACATCGAACTATTTTTTTTAATGAACACATATACAGAACTTATAAAATAGTTGATGTCTTATGTAAATCATGTCTTCTGTAAATCCTTACAGTCAGTACTCTATCTTCTATTCTCTCCTCTTGACCTTCTCTCCACAAAACCTCCATCTCTATTATTCCCCATTTTGTATTCATCTCATTTGTATTCTGTTGTTCTTAGGATTTTTATAGTGTATATACATATACATAATTGTATATGTGCAATTAATGTATACCTATTTCCACCTATGATCTGTTACTTTTAGGGAATAATTTTGCTGGACCTGAAATCATAAGGAGGCAAATGTCACTGAAAACTGAGAAATCTATACATCTTAAGCATGTTGATTGGCTAAATGGGAGTCAAATATGAATGTGAATGTATCTTCCATATTTACTTGCTATTAATCTTCTAATGAATATTTAGCCATTCTCCAAATTCCCTAGTATTCATTGAAAAATTAAGCATAAATTTCAGTAAGTGCCATTTCCTTTCAAAACAAAATTCTTTAGTAGAGAAGAAAATATACTTATAAAAGAATAAATAATATTAACATATAACATGAGCTATTTTTCATATGAGTCTTGCAGCAAACTAATGAAAATTAAAGAAATTTTTGCTGATGATTCTAGGAAAAATGACTCTTCTGATGAATTGCATCTTTGTTGCATATGTCTTCCACTCTTCTGAGCTCATAACCACTAATTCTACCTCTGATGAAAAATAAATGCTGTATTTCAGATGGTTCCTTGCAAGGGAAGGACTAAGATTACAGCACCTGTCCATCCTGTCAATAATGCCTTCTTAATTATGTCTTGACTCAAAACTTGATTTTATAATGATGTGAAATTATACACATTCATAAACTGAACTCAAAATTTGAGTTCTTATATTTTCCTGACTGTCAAAATTCATATAATACTTCCTCATAAAGATAGTCAGCAAGCCTCAGCGTCTTATCAGTTACAGGATCACAAAAAGTAATAACTGATATTCCGTATGTTATATTGATAAATGGTGATGGCTAATAGGTTGGGTTATTGAATTTGTTTTGACTTGGGATATTTTCAACTTATAATAATCCAATAAATACCAAGAAGCATCTGTAGTTTCCATTTGTAGATAACAATATTGGATATATTTTCTTTGTGTAATAAAATATAATTGTCTGTGTTTGTCACATTTAGCAGAATGATTAAACGTTAAAGTACAGATCTACATTTCTCTTATATTCTACATCTCCATCAAATTTAAGAATTTAATGTCTCTGGGGGATAAAATAATATAGAACATAACCTTAGCCAACCTGAGAAATTTTAAATCATCAAGATTTGGGGTTATTTGACACTGAGGTTAAAGTAGAGTAAGTATAGAGTGCCATTAATTCATAACAGAGGAAGCAAGTCAAACTCATGCTTTTTAAATTTATTTTTATTTTTTTTAAATTAATCATTCCATTCATTTACATCTCAAATGATATTCTACTTCCTAGTTACCCCATCCACAAATCCCACATCCTACATCCCATATTCACCCTCTCCTCCTCTCCTTTGCCTTCATGAAGGTGCTCCCCCACCTACTCACACTCTCCCTACCCACCCCTCCAGCATCCCCCTACATTGGGGCATCAAAACTCCATAGGATATCATCTCCCACTGATGTCAGACTGGGCCATCTGCTGCTACATAAGTATCTGGAGACATGAATCCCTTCCTGTATACTCCTTGGTTGGTGGTCTTGTCCCATGTTGTTATTCCTATGGGTGTGCAATCCCACTCTGCTCCTCCAGTCCTTCTGCCAGCTCCCCCAACAGGGTCCCTGAGCTCATCCTGATGATTGTCTCCAAGCATCCACATCTGCTAACAGAGAAACTAGAAAAATATGGAAGAAAACTAGGATGCCTATAGTATATCTGTATAATGAAAAATTATAAATAGAGTAACTTGTTCTTTATCCAGTTTTGCCATTATTTCAGTCACCTGCATTTAATCACAGTCTGAAAACATTCAATAGAAAGTTTCAGAAATAAGAATTTTATCCATTCTAAATTGCTGGTTGTTCTTTGTAACATGATAAAGTCCTGCATTATATCACTCTGCCCTGTCTGGGACTTAAGTCATTCCTTCCTACAGTAGATCCACACTGTATCTACTACTTAACTACTAGTTACACCATAGATTCCTAAACTCTCTGATGATCTTTCACTGTATTATTCTTCTTATGTTCAGCTAACATTTGTTTTAGCTAATAATGACCCCAAGTTATATAAGCAATGATACAAAGGAGGCATCATATGTGACCCATGAGAGAACCAACAACTCTAGAACTATGTTGTAACACTGAAGGAAATCTAGAAAAAACCAGTTAGAATAAAGATTAATACTATCTGATACTATAAATTATGTATCAGAGGTCTTGTAATGCGTTTTCTATGAATGAGGAATTACTTGTAATGCTCAGTGGTCACAGAGGAAAAATTTGACATTTGGGGCCTATATGTAAGTTAAACATTAAATAACCAACACATACAGATACTGCTAAAACACTCTGTAATGCAAATAAACAGCTAATTTATATTTTTTTATTGAGAGCCATGCCTTAAACAAATGAACCATCTTGCTCTTGAGGCTCACTTCTGTGACTATGCACTTGAATTCCTTGGAAACTACTATGAGCTTAACTTTGATGAATGTGACAGTTAGTCATGTCTTTATGGAAGTCTGTGTAGATGGCAGAAACAAATACCAATATGACTGCATGGGTACTGGAATCACAGGAACACACTGAGACTTTGATATCTATTTGTTGGTCAAAGCCTTGTCACAATGATACAACATATGAAGACACTGCTGCCAGCTATATTTGTCACTCTTGGATAGACAGGTGCCCTGTTTGAGACAGATGGAAATGAATGCATTAGCAACCCTTGACAATTTGGGGGAAATGTGCCTAGCAGACCTCAGAGGATCCACAGAGACACATTGTAGACCTGACTTTATCTTTCAGCTACCCTGAAGCCTCCGGCTATGTTTGTATCTGTCAGCCTGGTTTTTCAGTCAGGAGCTTAGCATAACTGTCCTTTGAATGACTCCACCCAGCAGCTGACCCAAAACAGATGCAGAGACCCAGAGTCAAACATTAGACTATAATTGGGAAGTATTGTGGAAGAGTTGGGAGAAGGACTGCAGAATGCAGAGGGGATAAGGACTCCACAGGAAAACCAACAAAGTCATCTAACCTAGACCCTTGGAAGTTCCCTGAGACTGAACCACCAACCAAAGAACATAGAAGAACTAGACCTACCACCCCTAGACATGTGGTTCTCCCAACAGCTGGAACAGGGCTGTCCCTGTCTCTGTCACCTGCCTGTGGATACTTTGCCCCAACTGGGCTTCCATGTCTGGCCTCAGAGGGAGACAATGTGCCTAGTTCTGCAGTGACTTGAAGTGCTAGGGTGTGTTGGTACCCAGGTGTTACCTCCCTGTTCCCAGAGGTAAAGGGGAGAGGCTATGTGAGGGGGCACTGGGAGGATGGGAGCTGCAATCTGGATGTAAAGTGAATAAATAAATAAATAAATAAATAAATAAATAAATAAATAAATAAATAAATAAAGGAAAGAAACAACTAATTAATAACCATAGCAAAAAAAATCCATTTTAATTCAAGTACCCCTGAAAAATTTGTCTAAATAAACTAATAAAAATAAATAAACCAATAAAAGGACAAAAGAAAAAATGATCAGAGAACAAGTGTAAGAAGATTCAAACACACTAGAACTGAGAAAACAAATTCACACAAGATAATACTTGTCAGTCCTCCAACACCTTAAAATATTTCCCTTGTGTGTCATTAAAGAAAAAAAGAGATTTGATAAAATGAGGACTAAGTCTCTTAACTCCCAAATTATTCCCAGTTCTATGTTTTCATTTTCCTTCCATTAATGAATATTGTTCAGTTTTACAATTTCACTGGATGGTCATCCTGGATTGGTTAGTATACATGACCCAGAAAGGCATTATATTGTAGGTCACTCATAGGCATGAGGTACAAACAGTCTTAGAGCCACAATGAAGGCCAATTTTCCTTGAGATAAATCTGACTCCCTCAGATACTTCCAGTAACAAGCATTGTAGGAGCGTACTCAGAATCTCTACAAAGGTCAGAGATTCTGGTGAACATAGAATGGACACCTTTGGAAAAGCGTATTCTCATTCAGAATATCAATAGCCTGACTGTTAAAATACACTTGTCTAGAAAAGGTAACTCAGAAGAAGAATAGACAGAGCAAAGCAGGAAAAAATACATGTCTTCAGTCTTCAGGCAATACTACAAACTTAGGCAGCAGAGAAGACTCAAAAACACTCTTAAAACTTATACATTTCAGGGGTTGAACCAAAGGGGCAGGAAGAAGCAATGCTAAAACCTTTTTGACTAGTGGGGCAGTGGAGATACATGCCTTTAATCCCAACACTTGGGGGGCAGAGGCAGGTGGATTTCTGAGTTCAAGGCCAGCTTGGTCTACAGAGTGAATTCTAGGATAGCAAGGGTGACACAGAGAAACCCTGTCTCAAAACACCAAAAAAAAAAAAAAAAAAAAAAAAAAAAAAAAAAAAAAAAAAAAAAAAAACCTTTTCTGAATAACTTGCATCACTTCAGACATAAGTCTATTTCATTTTTTCCATGTAATTATTTAAAAGGTTTCTATTTTAATCAAGACTATTTATTACATTCTAGAAGTCTATTCTAAATAAATAAAATAAAACCACATGTATGTAATGATATTTTGAAAGTCAAATTTGAAGCTTTTGTTAAAAGTAAGTTCTACAAAATACTTAGCAAGCATTCAAATCATACTGCTGCACCAGAGGAGTGAGGCAAGAAGAGAAAACTGAGAAAGGAATAAAACAAATTGTCAGTGAAATCCCTGATCTACAATGTTAAAAATAAATCCTGGAAAATGATCTCCACCAAGAAGGTGGACATATGAATGACCAGATCTAAAAATTACTGATCAAGATAGTCTAAAGCCCTGCACCCTCCTCTTAGGAATATGCTCAATCCATGTACCTCTGAGTAATGGAGAAGAAAACATGTTTTCATTGTCAAACTTCTCACATAATCTTCTGGACATGAATGATTTGTTCATGAGGGTATGTTCAGGGCAACATTCACATTTATTTTTTTATTCGATATATTTTTATTTACATTTCAAATGATTTCCCCTTTCCTGGCTCCCCACTCCCCGAAAGTCCCATAAGCCCTCTTCCCTCCCCATGTTCCCCCATCCACCCCTTCCCACTTCCCTGTTCTTGTATTGCCCTATACTGCTGAACTGAGCCTTTCCAGAAACAGGGGCTACTCCTCTGTTCTTCTTGGACATCATTTGATATGTGGATTATGACTTGGGTATTCCAAGTTTCTAGGCTAATATCTGCTTATCAGTGAGTGCATACCATGATTGATCTTTTGAGACCTCACTTAGTATGATGTTCTCCAGCTCCATCCACTTGTCTAAGAATTTCATGAATTCATTGTTTCTAATGGCTGAATAGAACTCTATTGTGTATATATACCACATTTTTTTTATCCATTCCTCCATTGAGGGACAGCTGGGTTCTTTCCAACTTCTGGCTATTATAAATAGGGCTGCTATGAACATAGTGGAGCTTGTATCCTTATTACATGCTGGAGAATCCTCTGGGTATATGCCCAGGAGTGGTATAGCAGGGTCCTCCGGAAGTGACAAGCCCAGTTTTCTGAGGAACCGCCAGACTGATTTCCAGAGTGATAGTATCAATTGACTTGGGCTGTCAACAGATACAATGTCTAGATTTCACAAAGATATTCCTGGTTATAAGGGCTTTCCCTAAACTTCCATTCCCAATAATCTAGTGTACTGGGAATACCATCTAAAAAGACTATGATTTACCAGAGTAAGCTTGTACTTTGACACCAACAAATTTCAAAGCTGGGCTAATCTGGCAAGTACTCTAAGCAAATGCATCTCAGTACTCCAGTGGGACCATTTGAAATGTCTTCAGTAACTGGAGGAAGAAGGAGGAAGCATCTATCTTCCTTAGTCAGAGCAGCTACAATGTGTGGGCTATTAGCTCAGCAGAGGAGAGCACTGTGTTAATGGAAGCAAGGCTAAGTCTCATCCCTGTGTGGCCAACTTAATTCTCTGCTGTTGTATAGTCTGATGAGTCAAATTCCTTTGGCTCATGGGATTTAACAGAAGTTGAAGATAAGATGTCAAAAGAGACTCAATAAGGTGCCATCTTTTTTAAGCATGCTTAGGAATGTTGCAGGCACAGAACTTCACAAATAAACATTTTACATTGCATTTTATAAGTGATTCCCTAAAAGTATTTATTTTAAAAGGAAAAGCAAATATTGATGGAAAGGACACTGGTTAAAACTAATGATTGAAAGAAAAATCAAATGTCTATCTATGAGCCACCATAGAAGTAACTAACTTGGGGGAAATTTTTATTTTTTAATTTTTTATTTACTTTTCTTGCCCTCATGAAGAGAGCCCAGTTTGAAAATAAGACTATGGAAAGGAGAATTTCAAGCATCATTTTGTGAATGTAATTGTCAGCTAATAAAAATAATATATATTGAAATGAACTTTAGTTTTAAGAGTTTTACATACTGAACATAGCTTTATACACATGTCTTTTCAAAATTCTGGAAACAACAATTTCTTATGGGACAGGCTTCTGTTAATCAACTATTCCTTAAGCAACAAGCTGAAAATACTACATAGTACTTCTACATTTTTGTCTCTAATCTGTGGCCCAAGAAACAATACATTCCAGTGGGGGCTGGATGCAGTGGGATGGCTTAGAGAATAAAGGCACCTGATGTCAAGGGCTGATGACATGAGTACAATCTGGAAGACCCAAAAGGTAAAAGAATTAGTTAGTGCAAGTTATCCTCTGACTTCCACTTGTACACCATGTATATGCACACAGACATACACAAAAACACATACTCAGTGGAGGAGAATGTAATGAATCAATTTTAAAGAAAATGGTTAGAGGCCTTAACTCAATACATGAAGAGCAATGCACATATAAATCTGTATACAGTTAGTTTAGTACTTTGTTTTAATAAAAAAATGAAATGAACATACATAGGGAGAAACTGCTTCTCTCCATGGATGCTTAGTGTACAGAATACTCTTCTCACCTAAATTCTTACACTTACTGCTCTGTTGTGTAGTTTTCAAAAAATTATCTGGTAGGCTTAATTGTGTGTGTCATGCTTTCTGCTACCTTTTCAGAGACAGACAAAATGCAAAGCAAAGAGAATAAAAATAACATGAAAAACTTCTTTGATCTTACAAAAATCAATTAAGATGATTTTCATTTTTCTTCTTGGGTGGTTGTCTACTGCAAATAGATCAAAGAGGAAGAAGACATCTGTCTGCTTGTAACCAGGCTCAGCTTTGCCTTCTACCCAGATTGACTGTGTCCTGTCTGTTTATTTATTTATTTATTTATTTATTTATTTATTTATTTATTTATTCACTCACTTATTGTGTGTGTGTTCATGTGTGTGTGTGTGTGATGATTATATAGGCTTCAAGTATGTAGAAGATTCTTCAGAAATGATGGTAGAATTATGGAATAAATAACCTAGTTGGCTACTGGGGTAACAAACTACAATTTTCCTGCCAAGCTGACTGTTAAGCCACCTTCTGAAATGTAGTATTTTTTTTGTCACAAGGCACCACCACAGTTTCAGTCATAAGTATTGCTAGATATGTTTATGGCTCTTCTGACTTGACAGATACGTGAGGATATTTGTTGTGATGATGGAACATTTTTTTCCACATCCCCCATGAGCTAGCAATTGAAAAAAAAAGTCAAAAGTGAAAACTCATCACCTCCTCTCATCATAAACACTTTTTAGGAACACAAAAAGAAAGAAAAACCAGGGCTTAGTTCATGAACTGCTTACAAAAAGCCCCCCAAAATACCCCTATCTGCTCCAACTTTTGGGTCAGTGTGTTTATATAAACTGGGCAAAGTTGGCTTTGGGTCAGGAACCTCTGTTATAACTTAAATATTATTTTTATTTTTTTATGTTTTTATTATTATACATATTTTTATTAATTGTTTTTATTCACTCCATATTTTATTTGCCATCCTGCCAATCCCTGTGCACCCTCCGACTGTTCCACATCCCATAGCTCCTCCCCTACCCCTGTCACCACCCTAGCCCCCTCCCCACCTGACCTCTAAACTCCCTGGAGCCCCCAGTCTCTTGAAGATTAGCTACATTATCTCTGAATGAACACTGACCTGGCAGTCTTCTATTGTATGCGTGCTAAGGGCCTCATATCAGCTGGTGTATGCTGCCTGTTTGGTAGTCCAGTGTTTGAGAGATCCCAGGAGTTCAGATTAATTGAGACTGCTGGTCCTCCTACAGTATTGCCCTCCCGCTTTATTCAGCCTTCCCTAATTCAACAGCAGGGGTCAGCTCCTTCTGTCTATTAGTTGGGTGCAGCTATCTGCACCTGAGTCTTTCAGCTGCTTTTGGGGTTGTCCAGAATACTGTCATGCTAAATCCTTTTTTGTGAGTGCTCCATAGCCTCTGTATAGCATCAGGCCTTGAGACCTCCCCTTGCGCTGGATCCTACTTTGTGCATGTTGCTGGACCTTCTATTCCTCGGGCTCCTCTACATTTCCATCCCTGAAATTCTTTCAGACAGAAACAATTATGGGTCAGAGTTATGACTGTGGGATGCTCCTCCCCTCCCCCCCCCCCATGCTCCCTCTTCCTGCTGCTGGATGTAGGCTCTAAAAGTTCCCTCTTCCTACTGTCAGGCATTTCATCTAAGGTTTTCCCCCCTTTTAGTTCTGTACATTTCTTACTTCCCAGGTCTCTGGTGCATTCAGGAGTGTCCCCCCAACTTCCTATCTCCCAAAGCTGCCTGTTCCCACTCTTTCGGCTGGCCCTCAGGGCTTCAGTACTTTTCCCTCCCCCAGTGTCAGATCAGGTTCCCCTCTCTCCCCCTCTCACCCCTCTCCCCAGCCCTGACTATTTTACCTCCCAGGTTCCTCTATCCCTCCTCACTTGTGATTGCTTTTTTCTCCCTCCCAAGTGGGACTGAGGTGTCCTTACTTGGGCCCTTCAGCTTGTTCACCTTATTGAGTTCTGTGGACTCTATCTCAGGAATTCTGTATTTTTTTTTTTTTTGGCTAATAACCACTTATTAGTGAGTACATACCATTCATGTCCTTTTGGGTCTGAGTTACCTCACTCAGGATGACATTTTCTAGTTCCATCCATTTGCCTGCAAAGCTCAGGGTATCCTCATTCTTAATAGCTAAGTAGTATTCTATTGTGTAAATGAACCACATTTTTGTATCTATTCTTCTGTCATAGGACATCTAGGTTGTTTCCATTTTCTGACTATCATAAACAATGCTGCTATAAACATAGTGGAACACATGCCCCTGCAGCATGGTGGGGCATCTTTTGGGTATATTCCCAAGAGTGGAATAGCTGGGTCTCCAGAAAGATCTATTTCCAATTTTCTGAGGAATCTACAGATTGATTTCCAGAATGGTTGCACCAGTTTGCATTTCCACCAGCAATGGAGGAGTGTTCCTTTTTTTCCATATCTTCTCCAACATTGTGTTGTCACCTGAGGTTTTGATCTTAGCCATTCTGATTGGTATAAGGTAGAATCTCAGGGTTGTTTTGATTTGCATTTGTCTGATCACTAAGGACTTTGAACATTTTTAGGTGCTTCTCAGTCATTCAAGATTCCTCAGTTGTGAAATCTCGGTTTAGATCTAAACTCCATTTTTTCAATGGGTTGTTTAGTTTTTTGGTGATTAGCTTCTTGAGTTCTTTATAAATTTGGATATTAGCCCTCTATTGGATATGGGGTTAGTGAAGACTATTTCCCATTATGTAGGTTGAGAATTTGTCTTATTGACTATGTCCTTTGCCTTACAGAAGCTTTCCAGTTTAATGAGTTCCCATTTATCAGTTCTTAACAATAGAGCATGAGCCATTGGAGTTCTATTTAGGAAGTCTCCCCTGTGCCAATGAGTTCAAGGCTCTTTGCCACTTTCTCTTCCATTAGATTCAGTGTATCTGTCTTGATGTGGAGGTACTTGATCTACTTGGACTTGAGCTTTGTGAAAGGTGACAAATATGGGTCTATTTTCATTTTTCTACATACAGACAGCCAGTTAGACCAGCACCAATTATTGAATATGCTTTCTTTTTTCCATTGTATAGTTTTGGCTTCTTTCTCAAAGATCAAGTGTCTGTAAATGGTTTTATTTCTGGGTCTTCAATCTATTCCATTGATCAACATGTCTGTTTCTGTACCAATATCATGCAGTTTTTACCACTATTGCTCTGCAGTAAAACTTGAGGTCAGGGATGGTGATTCTCCCAGTCATTCTTTTATTGTTAAGAATTGTTTTTGCTATTCTGGTTTTGTTGCCTTTCCAGATGAATTTGAGAATTGTTCTTTCCATGTCTATGAAGAATTGTGTTGGGATTTTGATGGGGATTGAATTGAATCTATATATTGTCTTTGGTAGGATGGCCATTTCTACTATGTTAATTCTGCCAATCCATGAACAAGGGAGATCTCTCCATTTTCGGAGATCTTCTATTTCTTTCATGAGAGACTTGAAGTTATTATCATACAGATATTTCATTTGTTTGGTTAGAGTTACCCCAAGATGTTTTATATTATTTGTGGCTATGGTAAAGGAAGTTGTTTTCCTAATTTCTCAGCCTGTTTGTCATTTGTATAAAGGAAGGATACTGATTTATTTGAGTTAATTTTATATCTGACCACTTTGCTAAAGTTGTTTTTCAGCTGGAGAAGTTCTCGGTAGAATTTTTGGGGTTGCTTATGTATACTATCATATCATCTGCAAATAGTGATAACTTTATTTCTTCTTTGCCAATTTGTATCCCCTTGATCTCTTTTTATTGTCTTATTGGTCTAGCTAGCACTTTGAGTACTATATTGAATAGATATGGGGAGAGTGGGCATCCTTGTCTTGTCCCTGATTTCATTGGGATTGCCTCAAGTATGTCTCTTTTTGCAAGAATTTTATTTTTGAATCTATACTGGTCTAAACTTCTCTTTTTTGTTTGGGTCCTTGTATGGTTAGATATCAGAGTAATTGTAGCTTCACAGAATGAGTTAGGTAGTGTCCCTTCTTTTTCTATTATGAAATATTTTGAGGAAAATTGGTATCAGGTCTCCATTAAAGGTCTAGTAGAATCGTGTACTAAATCCATCTGGCCCTTGACTTTTTTTGGTTGGGAGATTTTTAATGACATTTTCTATTTCCATGTGCAATATAGGCATGTTTAGATAGTTTACCTGCTCTCAATTTAACTTCGGCATGTGTCATCTGTCTAGGAAATCACCCATATCTTCTAGATTTTCCACTTTTGTTGAGTACAGGCTTTTATAGTAGGATCTGATGATTATTTGAATTTCCTCCTTTTCTGATGTTATGTCTCCCTTTTCATTTCTGATTTTGTTAATATGGATACTGCCTCTTGGCCCTTTAGTTAGTTTAGCCAGGGGCTTATCTATCTTGTTGATTCTCTTAAAGAACCAGCTTCTGGTTTTATTGATTTTTTGTATTGTTTTCTTTGTTTCTATTTGGTTGTTTCAGCCCTGATTTTGACTATTTCCTGCCTTCTACTCCTCTTGGGTGAGTTTGCTTCTTTTTTGTTCTAGAGTTTTCAGGTGTGCTGTTAAGCTGATAGTGTAAGATCTCTCCAGTTTCTTTAACAGGGCAGTTAGTGCTATGAACTTTCTTCATACCCTTGCTTTCATTGTGTCCCATAAGTTTGGATATGAGGTGTTAGTATTTTCATTAAATTCCAGGAAGTCTTTAATTTCTTTCTTTCTTTCCTGACCAAGTTATCATTGTGTAAAGAGTTGTTCATTTTCCACATGTATGTGGGCTTTCTGTAGTTTTTGCTGTTCTTGAAGAACAGCCTTAGACCATGGTGATCTGGTAGGATGCATGGGATTATTTCAATCTTCCTGTATCAGTCGAGGTTTGTTTTGTGACAAATTTTATGGTCAATTTTGGAGATGGTACCATGAGGTGCTGAGAAGAAGGTGTATTCTTTTGTTTTAGGGTGAAACATTTTGTAGACATGTAAAATACTTTTGGTTCATAACATCTCTTAGTTTCACTGTGTCTCTGTTTAGTTTCTGTTTCAATGCCCTGTCCAATAATGAGAGTCAGGTACTGAAATGTCCCATTATTATTGTGCGGGGTTCAATGTATGTTTTGAGCTTTAGTAAAGTTTTTTTTTTTTTTATGAGTTTGGGTGCTCTTCTATTTGAGGCATAAATGTTCAGAATTGAGAGTTCATCTTGGTGGATTTTCCCCTTGATAAATATGAAGTTTCCTTCTTTATTATGCTTGATAACTTTTGGTTGAAAGTCTATTTTATTGGTTATTAAGATGGCAACTCCTGCTTGTTTCTTGGGACAATTTGCTTGGAAAACTTTTTGCCAGCCTTTTACTCTGAGATAGTTTCTGTCTTTGTTATTGAGATGTGTTTCTTGTATGCAGCAAAATGCTGGATCTTGTTCGCAAGTCTGTTTATGTCTTTTTATAGGTGAGTTGAGTCCATTAATATTGAGAGTTATTAAAGAGAGGTGACTGTTGGTTCCTGATATGTTTGATTTGTAGGTGGTTTTTTGTGTTTGTGGTCCTCTCCTTTGGACTTTGTTGTGAGATACTTAATATCTTATCCTTTCCTTTGTGCAGGCACCTTCCTTGTGTTGGAGTTTTCCTTCTAGGATCCTCTGTAGGGCTGGATTGGTAGGTAGATACTTTTTTCAATTTGGTTTCTTTTTTGCTAGGTATAGTAACCTGGACTATTATTTGTGTTCTCTTAGAGTCTCTATGATCTCTGACCAGTCTCTTCTGGCTTTCACAGTTTCTATTGAGAAGTCTGGTGTAATTCTGATAGGTCTACCATTGTATGTTACTTGACCCTTTTCGCTTGCAGCTTTTAATATTCTTTCTTTGTTTTGTGCATTTAGTGTTTTGATTATTTATATGACACCAGGATTTTATTTTCTGGTCCCATTTATTTGGTGTTCTATATAGGTTTCTTATACCTTTATGGCCATCGCTTTCTTTAAGTTGGAGAAGTTTTCTTCTATGATTTTGTTGAAGATGTTTTTGGGTTTTTTGAGCTGGGAATCATTGTTCTTCTCTATTCCTATTATTCTTAGATTTGGTCTTTTCATTGTATCCTGAATTTCCTGGATGCTTTGCATAAGGAGTTTTTCATGTTTTGAATTTTCTTTGTGTTTCATGTTTCTTTGACAGTTATGTCAATCTCTTCTACAGTATCTTCTACTCCTGAGATTCTCTTTTCTATCTCTTGTATTCTGTTGGTGAAACTTGCATCTATAATTCCTGATCTCTTTCCCAGGTTTTCTTTTTCCAGGTTTGCCTCCATTTGTGCCTTCTTTATTGTTTCTTCTTCCACTTTTAGGTCTTATATTACCTTATTCAATTCTCTCACCTGTTTACCTATGTTTTCCTGTATTTCTTTCAGTGAGTTATTGATATCCTCCTTAAGGGACTCTATTATCTTCATGAGATAGGATTTTAGGACAGGTGTTCAGGTGTTTTGGTGTATTCAGGGCTTGCTTTGTGGGAGAACTGGGTTCTGATGTTACCCCTGTATTTTAGCTTCTGTTGGCTTATGGTCTTGTGCTTGCCTTTTGGCATCTGGATATCCCTGGTGTTTGTTGGACTGAGTGACTGTCTGGAAAATACCTCCTTTTCTCCTGTGTTGTTTCAGGTCTCTGGGTAGGCTTGTAGCCTTGACTGTAGTAGACCACCCGTGGGGGCTTCCAACTGGAGGTT
The DNA here is from genome assembly GCF_947179515.1 of Apodemus sylvaticus. NCBI lineage: Eukaryota > Metazoa > Chordata > Mammalia > Rodentia > Muridae > Apodemus > Apodemus sylvaticus. The sequence goes on along the minus strand of NC_067489.1, from coordinate 612,791 downwards.
CTTCACATGGGCAGAGAAGCTGCTGATCTGTTGCCCTAACTGCTGTAGATCTCCTGGGAGGCCTTCAGATTGTTGGGTTTTCAGTGGAACAGTCAAGCTGTTGTTCAACTGCTCTACAGCTGATCCTCAACTGCTCTGAGAACAGTGGATCCTCAACTGCTCTGGGTGCTGCTGGTCCTCAATTGCTCTGAGTGCAGCTGGTCCTCTGGGATGGGTCAGGATATTGTGTCTTCCAGGAAGCAGACTAGCTAGGAGTCTACACCAGCAGAAAGGGGTAGAAGGGCAGTGGTATTTGTAGGGTGGGGATTTTGGTGGGTGATGGATCCCAAGACCACTGGGCTGCAAGCAGCAGCTCTGGGACTCTGTGGGTGGGTAAGGGGGTTCTTATCAAATGCCCTGAATGAAGCTGGTCCTCTGGGATAGGTCAGGATATTGTATCTCCAAGGAGGCATACTAGCTAGAGTCTGCCCCAGCAGGAAGGATCCAGTGGAAGGGGGTGGAAGGGGAGTGGTATTCAGAGGGAGGGGGTTTGGTGGGTGATGGATCCTGAGTCTGCTAGCTAAAGCTCCAGGACTCCAAAGAGGGTAAGAAAGATTAATTTTCTTAAAGGAAATGTTGTTCTCCTTTCAACCACTTATCAGAGACAAAAAAATGTGCCTGTGGCTCATCTCTTGTCAGTATGCAAGCAAAAAAACCTCTAGCAAGTGAAGTAGAGATTTCTGGTTTATTGGAAAGTCAATTATGTCAAATGATGTTTTGTTGGGGAGCACAAGTGAAAAGATGTTTTGCTATAGAAAACATGTGAAAGGACATTATGTTCAGAAGGAATAAAAATTTGACCCCACAGACAATGGGAGCTCGAACATTGGTTTGCTTTGCTCCACTTTGTGATTTCTCACTCACTCACTGTACACATGTATTGGTTCACCTTATGTTGTTTTTCTGTGATCCACTGGTGGCCACACCATAGACAGAAACTAGCCAAAGAATTCTTTGTGAGGTTCCTGTGACTTCCTTAAGCTTCTCTAGCCTCCAGCTGGTTGGTGAAAATCGTGGCTTCTTGTGGATTGAACTACCTTAGCTGATTCATGTGTGGTGACTGCCAAGTGAACTGTACTGCAACTGCTGGTTCATGTGTGGTGTCTCCTGAAAAGTCTGGACTACGGCTGCTGATTTGAAACAGCATTAAAAACAATGAATTCATGAAATTCTTAGACAAATGGCATTTGCTAGTGGACAAAACTGCTGATATTCTGACAACCAAAATTGAACTTATCCATCACTATTTGCAGTTGATATGACAGTATACATAAGTGAATCCAAAAAATCCACAAGAGAACTCCTAAACCTGATAAACAACTTCAGCAAAGTGGCTGGATATAAAAATTAACTCAAACAAATCAGTGGTCTTATTCTATTCAAAGGATAAACAGGCTGAGAAATAAATTACAGAAACAACAACTATCACAATAGTCACAAATAATATAAAATACCTTGGTGTGACTGTAACTAAGCAAGTGAAAGATCTGTATGACTAGAACTTCAAATCTCTGAATGCCATAAGATCAAGAATTGATAAATGGGACCTCATAAAATTACAAAATTTCTGTAAGGCAAAGGACACTGTCAATAAGACAAAACAGCAACCAACAAATTGGGAAAAGATCTTTTCCAACCCTACATTTGACAGAGGGCTAATATCAAATATATACAAAGAACTCAAGAAGTTGACTCCAGAGAACAAAATAACCCTATTAAAAATGGGGTACAGAGCTAAACAAAGAATTTTCACTTGAGGAATATCGAATGGCTGAGAAGCATCTAAAGAAATGTTCAACATCCTTAGTCATCAAGAAAATGCAAATCAAAACAACCCTGAGATTTCACCTCACACCAATCAGGATGCCTAAGATCAAAAACTCAGGAGACAGCAGCTGCTGGTGAGGATGGTGAGAAAGAGGAACACTCCTTCACTGCTAGTGGCGTTGCAAGCTGGTAAAACCACTCTAGAAATTAGTTTGGCAGTTACTCAGAAAACTGGACATAATACTACCGAAGGACCCTGCTATACCAATCCTGGGCATATGCCCAGAGTATTCTCCAGCATGTAATAAGGACACATGTTCCTCTATGTTCATAGCAGATCTATTTATAATAGTGCAAAACTGAAAAGAACCCAGAAGTCCCTCAACGGAAGAATGGATACAGAAAATGTGGTATATATACACAATGGAGTACATTTTCAGCCATTAAAAACAATGAATTCATGAAATTCTTAGACAAATGGATGGAAATGAAAAATATCATCCTGAGTGAGGGAACCCAATCACAAAAGAACACACATGGAATGTACTCACTGATAAGTAGATATTAGCCCAGAAGCTTGGAATACCCAAGACACATTTCACATATCAAATGATGCCCAAGAAGGAGGAAGAACAAAGTATGGACACTTGGGTTCTTTGTAGAGAGGGGAAGAAAATACCCACAGAAAGATATACATAGACAGGGTGGAGCAGATTCTGAGGGAAAGACCATCCAGAGACTACCCCACCTGGGGATCTATCCCATATACAGTTACAAAACCCAGACACTGTTATCAATGCCCACAAGTGCTTGCTGACCGGAGTCAGATATTGTTGTCAGCTGGGAGGCTCTTCTAGTCCATGACAAATACAGAGGGGGCCACTCTCAGCCAGCCATTGAACTGAGCACAGAGTCCCCAATGGAGGAGCCAGAAAAAGGACCCAAGGAGCTAAAGGGGTTTGCAGCACCATAGAAGGAACAACAATATAAGCCACCCAGTACTTCCAGACCTCTCAGGGACAAAACCCTCAACTAAAGAGTACCCATGGATCCAGACACATAGGCAGCAGAGGATGGTCTTGTTAGACATCAAAGGGAAAAAAGGTCCTTAGTGTAGAGGAATACCAGGACAGGGAAGTGGGGGAGGGTTGATTGGGGAAGGGGAGATGGCTTATGGGTTTTTCTGGGGATGGGGTAACCAGGAAAGGGAACAACATTTGAAATGTAAATAAAGAATATATCTAATTTAAAAAAAGAAATTGAAGAAGCTCTCAGAAGATGGAAAGATCTCCCATGCTCATGGATTGTTAGAGTTAATATAATAAAAATGGCTATCTTGCCTTAAACAATCTACTCATTCAATAAAATCCCCATTAAAATTCCAACTCAATTCTTCATAGACTTAGAAAGAGCAATTTTCAAATTCATCTGGAATAAGAAAAAGCCCGGAATAGTAAAATATATTCTCAACAATGACAGAACTTCTGGCAGAATCACCATCCATGACCTCAAGCTACACTATGAGCAATCATGATAAAAAACTGCATGGTATTGGTATAGCAAAAGGCCGATAGATCAATGGAATAGAATTGAAGAGTCAGAAATGAACCCATACACCTATTATCACTTGATTTTGACAAGGGGGGCTAAAACTATCCACTGGGGGGGAAAATAATCTTTTCAACAAATGCTGCTGGTTCAACTGTTTAGCGTGTAGAAAAATGCAAATCAAACCATTCTTATCTCTTTGTACAAAGCTCAAGTCCAAGTGGATCAAGGACCTCCACTTAAAACCAGATACACTAAAACTAATAGAAATGAAAGTGGGAAAGAGTCTAGAGCACAGGGGCACAGGCAAAAATTTTCTGAACAGAACACAAATAGCTTATGCTCTAAGATCAAGAATTGACAAATGTGACCTCATAAAATTGCAAAGCTTCTACAAGGCAAAGAACACCTTCAATAGGACAAAACAGCAACCAACAGATCTAGAAATGATCTTTACCAATCCTAAATCCAATAGAGTGCTAATACTCAATATATACAAAGATCTCAAGAAGTTAGACTCCAGAGAACCAAATAACCCTATTAAAAATGGGGTACAGTGCTAAACAAAGAATTCTCAACTGAGGAAATTCGAATGCCTGAGAAGCACCTTAAGAAATGTTCAACACCCTTAATCATCAGGGAAATGCAAATCAAAGCAACCCTGAGATTCTACCTTATACCAGTCAGAATGTCTAAGGTCAAAACCTCAGGTAACAGAAAATGCTGGCAAGGATGTAGAAAAAGAGGAATACTTCTCCAATGCTGGTGGGATTGCAAGCTGTTACAACTACTCTGGAAATCAGTTTAGCAGCTCCTCAGAAAATTAGACATAGTACTACCAGAGGACCCAGCTATATCATTCCTGGGCATATATCCAGAAGATGTTCTGATGTGTAATAAGGACACATGCTCCACTATGTTCATAGTAGCTATATTTATAATAGGCAGAAGCTGGAAACAATCCAAATGTTCCGCAATAAAGGAATGGATACAGAAAATGTGGTGCATTTACACAATGTACAAGTACTACTCAGCTATTAAAAACAATGAATTCATGAAATTTGTAGGCAAATGGATGGAACTTAAAAATATCATCCTGAGTGAGGTACCCCAGTCAGAAAAGAACACACATGGTATGCACCAGTGATAAGTGGATATTAGTCCAGAAGCTTGGAATACTTAAAATATAATTCACAGACCACATGAAGCTCAAGGAGAAGGAAGATCAAAATGTGAATATTTCAGTCCTTCTTAGAAGGGGGAACAAAATACCCATGGGAGGAGAAACAGAGACAAAGTGTGGACCAGAGACTGAAGGAAAGGCCATCCAAAGACTGTCCCACATGGGGGTCCATTCCATGTACTGTTACCAAACCCAGACACTACTGTGCATGCCAACAAGTGCTTGCTGATAGGAGCCTGATATAGCTGTCTCCTGAGAGGTCCTGCCAGTGCCTGAAAAATACAAAAGTGGATTCTCATAGCCAACCAATGGACTGAGCTCTGGGTACCCAATGGAAGAGCTAGAGAAAGGACCCAAGGAACTAAAGGGGTTTGCAGCCCCTTAGGAAAAACAACAATATGAACCAGCCAGTACCCCCAGAGCTCCCAGGAACTAAACTGCCATCCTAAGAGTAAACAAGGAGGGACCCATGTTGCATATGTAGCAGAGGATGGCCTTGTTGGACATTAATGAGAGGAGAGGCCCTTGGTCCTGTGAAGGCTCGATGTTCCAGTGTAGGGGAATGCCAGTAGAGGTAAGCAGGAGTCAGTGGAATGGTGACCAGGAGGAGGGGAATAGCATAGGGGGATTTTAGATGGGAAAAGAGGAAAGGGGATAACATCTGAAATGTAAATAAAAAATCTGATAAAAAATAAAATCAGAAAGAAATAACTATTTCTGAATAGGTCTATTTCCCATCTGTCCTAATAATTTTTCTTTCACTACTTCTCGTGGGTAGAGGGCTGGAGGAGAGGTTGGATCCTTATTAAAGTAGGTTGAAAACCTTAGGCCTACAAGAAAGTGTGGGCCTTTGGAATTTATCATAGTACTTTACAATTTTAATCAGTCCCAGGTTGTATAGAGACCAGGTGACATAAAATTGCCTTTTAGGGGGTTCTCCAAATGCATTTAAAAACTAAGCTAATAAATTGGCTGAAGATAAACCTACTCCCCTCCACTTACCTTTTTTCAGATTATGTTGGAATATTCCAAGGTTTCACTGTCCTGTGAAGTCTGCTAAATCTGAAAACTGAAAGTTGTAATAACGCTCCTAAATCACATCCATTTGTTAGGTAGTCAAAAGAATGGTATGTTAATCTGCTTATGTCAGAGTTTCAAATTTTACTTTGAGATAAGAGAATAGAATGCTCTTTAATACTTTTAATATTGCCTCTCACTTGTGTTGATACAAACAAGAAATTTGGTTAGATAACAAACTCAAGTTAGAAAACTAAGGAGTTATTTTTTATAACACAATAAAACACAACTTTCATGCATATGTTTATTTTTCCAGAATTGTATCATCAAGCTACTGGGTAAATGTGCAGACAGAAATTTCAGGTATTCCTTTTCCAAGACAACTTTCTTAGTTACATTCCAGAAGACAGTATGCTAAAACACTCTTGTCATCAGGACTAGAAGAGGTTTCAATCCATTTCACTTGATTTCTGCCTTAAAGTTTTATTGCTATAAAGAGACACCATGACCACAGCAACTCTTACAAAGGAAAAACATTTAATTGGGGCTGGTTTACAGTTTCAAAGGTTTAGTCTCTTATGATCATGACAGGAAATGTGGAATTAGCGAAAGAGTACCACTGAGTGAGTCCTAAAGGCAGCAGGAGAAAACTGGTTTGATCTTCTGAAATTTCAAAGCCCACCCCCAGAGTGGCATATTTCCTTCAGTGAGGCAATACCTACTCTTAATAGTGCCATTAAGGGCCAAGCACTCAAACACATGAGTCTATGAGGGACATTCCTATTCAAACCACCACATTCTACTCCAAGCTCTGCCCCTGCCCCATAGGCTTGGAGCTATGACATAATTCAAAATTCATTTAGTCCAATATCAAAACTCCCCATCCTCCATAGCAGTCTCAGAGTTGTTTAAAAGTCCAAAGCCAAATCTCTTCTGAGACACATGTAATCTTTTAACTTTATTCCTCTGTAAAATCAAAATCAAAACCAGATTACATAATTCTAATCTATAAGGAATGTCACAGAATATACACTACTGTTATAAATGGAAAGCAAGAAAGCATAGTGAGGAAATATTGGACAAAACCATCAAAAACTAGCTGCACAAGCTCCACAGTCTGCATCTCCATGTCTGATGTCAAAATGCTCTTCAGATCTTCATTTCCTTTCAGGTTTGATGACTGAAACACACTTCTTTCTCATGGGATGGTTCCACTCACTGTTAGCAGCTTTTATCAGAAGGTATCCTATGACTCTAGCATCTGAAACATCTTAGCATCTCCAAGGTAACCCAGGCTTTTCCCTCACAGCTTCACACAAAATGGCCTCTCTAGACCGCCATGCAAGGATACCTCTGATATATGCCCGGCATATGTGGCTTTCCTGAGTAGTAGAGGGAGATTCCATTACACTTTCTTCTATCCTTGACTCTAAAGCCTGATTCTAAAGCACTTGGCCAAAACTGCTAAGTTCTGCTGCTTGCTGGGGCTGGACCATGTTTCCCTCATTCAAGCACATTATCAGTTTTCTTCACTGCTTAAGTTTGGTTGTCCTAGAACTTGCTCTGTAGACCATACTGGCCTTGAGTTCAGATATCTGCTTGCCTCTGGCTCCTGAGTGCTGGAATTAAAGGTGTTTACCACTATGCCTGGACATAAGCTTTTCCTTCATTCCTTTTCACAAGTTGGAAGCTTAGCTGAGTGGGGTTTTGCACTGAGGTAACCACTGACTTTATTACATTTACTATCATGAATTTCTTTTTTCTCTCCCTGAACATAGGACTTCTCTGCACTCTACTTCCTAGTGCCCCTTTTCTCCTCAATCTGTATACTTGGTATTTTTATTTGCTCAGCTTGCTGCCTCTCATTCTAAATCTTCACAAGAGTTAACACTAATAACCACATGGCAGAGCAATTACTAGCCTGTTTTGAGATTTCATCTACTGTCTTAGTCAGGGTTTTTATTCCTACACAAACATCATGACGAAGAAGCAAGTTGGGGAGGAAAGGGTTTATTCGACTTACATTTCCACATTGCTTTTCATCACCAAAGGAAATCAGGACAGGAAACCAAGGAGGTCAGGAAGCAGGAGTGGATACAGAGGCCATGGAAGGATGTTACTTACTGGCTTGTTTCCTCTGGTTTCCTCAGCTTGCTTTTCTTAAAGAACCCAATATTACCAGCCTAGAGAGGGTAGCACCCACAAGGGGCCCTCCCACCTTAATAACTAATTGAAAAAATGCCTTATAGCTGGATCTCAGAAAGGCATTTTCTCACCTGAAGCTCCTTTCACTGTTATAACTTCAGCTTGTGTCAAAAAAAAAAAAAAACAGTGAGTACAATTTAACCCTTGTCAACTTGACACACAAACACATCACTATTAAGCCTCAACCCTTACTTTCTTATTCATCCCCAAGATCTAAATAACTTTAAAAGTCCCACAGTCTTGGCAAATACTTAAAATTTCAATCTCTTTCGGATACTCAATCTCTCTTAAAATTCAAAGTCTTATTTTAAAATTAGAAGTCTCTTAACTCTGGAATCCACTAAAATACCTTCTTACATCAAAAGTAAAAAACATCAGGGCACAGTTACAATCAAAAGCAAAATCCAACTTCACTTTCCAATGTCTGGGATCCATTAATGATATTCTGGATTCCTCCAGGACTTGGGTCACTTCTTCAGCTCTGCCCTTTGTAGAATACTTTGTATTCTAGGCTCCAGCCACCTGTACTTGACTGCTACTGCTGTTCTTGGTGGTTATCTCATGGAACTGGCATCTCCAAAACACTACTGTCTTCAGCTGTAACTAGGCTTCACCAATATCCTCTCATAGGCTCTCTTCATGGTACCAAGTCTCAAACCCTTGACCTCTTCAGTCCTAGGCCATCAATTGTAACTGAGGCTGCACCTTTACCAATGTCCTTCTGTAGCTTCTCACAGTGCCAAGCCTCAACTGCTGTTCATGACCCCTTCATGCCTTCAAACCCAGTACCACCTGGGTAACTCTTACACATTACCAAGTCCAGCCACAATACAAGATACAACGTTGGGTATGTCTGGAACACAGCCTTTGTGTGCTCTTAGAAAACACTTCCCAGAAGATTGTACCTCAGTGATGCTGGTCCCTTTTTAATCACCACTAATGTCTTAGCTCCAGGTAACCAGCATCAATAGTCCCAGTAATGCAAAGGCTTCACTTTAGTAGTTCTGGTATCTTGTTAATCACAGCTCATTCTTCATCCCCAGCTAACCAAAACACAGAATCTTCACAATCAAAACAGCAATATCCCTCATAGCAGTCTTTAATATTCCCTCTAAAATTTTACAAGCCAGGCCTCTATCTTCTGTACTGTTCTCGACATTATCTTCCATGATCCTACAAAACATCCCACAGAGCTCTTAACACTGAATGTATCTTCTATCTCCAAGTTCCAAAGTCCTTCCACAGTCCTCCCCCAAACATTGTCAGGTTGTCACAGGAATACCCCACTTCTAGTATCAATTTGTCTTCATCAGGGTCTCTATTCATGCACAAACATCATGACTAAACAGGAAGTTGGAGAGGAAAGGGTTTATTCAGCTTATACTTCCACATTGCTGTTCATCACCAAAGTAATTCAGGACTGGAACTCAAGCAGGTCAGGAATCAGGAGCTGATGTAGAGGCCATGGAGGGATGTTACTTACTGGCTTGCTTCCTCTGGCTTGCTCAGCTTGCTTTTCATATAGAACCCAGAGATGGAGGGTCCCTCCCACCTTGATCACTAATTGAGAAAATGCCTTACAGCTGGATCTCATGGAGGCATTTCCTCACCTGAAGCTCCTTTATCTGTGATAACTCCAGCTTGTGTCAAGTTGACACAAAACCAGCCAGTACAATCTACCTAAGCAAGTAATCTAAAATTTTTCACTTTAACTTCAGAGACTTTGTAGACAAGGGCAAAAAGCAGCCACATTCTAAGCCAAAATATCACAAGAACAATCTCTAGGCCATAGATTAAAATCCTTCTCTGAACTATAGGGTGGGCTCCTATAGTTCAAATCATCCCCAGTACCATTGTCTTCCATGTTCCTACTAGTATGGCCCATTAAGCCCACTTAAGGGTTCAACAGTTTTTTGTTTTTTTTTTTTTTTCTCTTTTCTGTTTGTTTGGGTTTTTTTTACACTGAATAAGTCCATAGTACCAACGTCTGTCTTAGTTAGGGTCTTATTTTTGTGAAGAGACACCATGACCACAGCAACTCTTATAAGAGAAAACACTTAATTGGGGCTGTCTTACAGTTCCCAAAATTTAGTCCATTATCATCATGGTAAGGATGATGCCAGGTAGATATGGTACTGTAGAAGGAGCTGGGAATTCTACATCTTAGTCCACTGGCATCAGAAGAGAACTAAACTGAACTTCTGAGACCTCAAATCTCACCCCACATTGACATATCTTTTTCTAGCAAGGTCACACCTATTCCAAAAAGACCATACCTTCTAGTAGTTCCACTCCCTGTGGGCCAACCATTCAAAACCATATGTCTATGGGGGAGGTCACTCATATTCAAACCACTACAGTTTAATATAGTGTTCTTTACCAATTTTAGTAATACATAGTAGTATACTATTCTTACATCTAACTCTGAGAAAGCCTATCTGCTGTCCAACAAGGCAAAAAGTCTGAGCTATTATGACACATCTTTTATGCTTGTATATTATGCAAAACTAAAAAAAAACAGTAAAAAGATTTTATATTTTATTACTAATATTTAACTTATAATCATTCCTAAAACATACTTAGGAATACATGTTACATATATTATGGAATTTTTAATATGTGTATTTTCAAATCATTTCTTTGCCTTGAACAAACTTTCTGCATACTGTATAGAGTGCATATAATATTCAGTACTATATACAACAAAATGTCTTTCTTCCTTTAATGGTAAAATAAATTTAATTCCTTTTCAATTTTGATGTAAATTTAAAGATAGTTCTTCATGGAAAAGATGTTTAGAAAATGAATTTTTACCTTCTCAATTTGAATAAAACTTAAGGCCTTACTATATTTACAATGTTTCAAAACCACCAAATTATAGAAATTTAGGCCTGGAAGAAAGCTTTGAAGTTCTGGATCTAATACTGTTGCTTTAACAATAAAGAATCTGTGAGCTTGAGAGGTTAGTTGACATTCTTAAATTGAAGGTCACAGTAGTTATTGTCAGACTGGGAATTTAACATCTCAGCTAGTCCACATGTCTTCCTCTTCACAGGGATCTGGCATCTGACTCTGTATTTCAAAAGTGTCCCTACAGATATAAATACCTGGCTTGGAGTCTGACATTCACTAAGAAGCAAAGAGCTGCTCTTGGACACTTCCATGGTCCCAAGTCTATCCTTCTCTGAGAATATGCAGTATCTCCCAGTCCAGGTGGGCTCAGTATGCTCTGAAGAAAGCTAGAGGTCATGTCTTAGTCATTTAAATTTGATATTGACTCACTCTAATGAAATGTTGAAATAGGAACATACATCTTCCTGGATACATGGCAAAGATGAGACAACTTGCTAAATGTTGGAAGTTCCATGTTGTCTTTGGAAGTAATTTAGGATCTGGGTGTATCAATCCAGTCCATAAATTAATTGATTAATAGTTAATAAATTGATATTTTCAAATAAAGAGAAATTCATGAAAGACTTCCCTTGAAAACTTTTCTTTATATCTTTAGCTCCTGAAGAATGTCTTGTCATTAGTAAACATACTAAACCATTGATTCTCATTCATAAATTAGCAAACTTTCACTTATAAGAACATAGTTACATTAGACAACTTATTGAACACAATGTGATCTGAATCAACAACAGGCAGGTATCTGGGTTCTGCTATTTGTTTTATGCCTTCTGGCTGGGCTTAGATGAAAAAGCCCAGATCCAGGCACAGGTCAGGCAGATGAGAAAGCTGCCTGGGATATTTATCTTCAAGAATTAACTAAACCAAAACACCATAAATAACCTAAACACAACTCAGAACCAAAGGAAGGTAACAAAGCAATTCCCAGGCACTCAGTATTGTCTGCACGAAATGGATGGGTATCTAGAGATCTTGCCTTGTGGAAAATGAACACATATTCCTTTTCAGTGTCCTACAGAATACAGATGTTTAGAAATAATGAACATGTTGCATGTTCTAGATGCTGCACTTCTTTTTTTAGCCACTGAACTGTACCCTTCTATAGATAAGTTGTCATTTGGGTAAGGCATTAAACTTCTGCTCTGCATCCAGTTATGGCATTAGTACAATAGCCCACAGAAAGCTACTAAACGTTTCTGCAAGGTATATAGGTACATAGATCTTTCTGAGGGCCAAACCGTCTCGTTTCAGAAAATGATTTTGAGTGTTTACAAAATATATACATTAACATTTAAATATCAAATATAAAGTAATAAGCATTAAATGAAAAATATGGAGGAATACAAAGGAAAACAGTTGTGTTGAAATATCTACAGCAATGTATTTTTAAATTATTTATTGTGTTATGTATTTCTTTATGCATGATGCATGCAATGTAGAATCTGTGCATATGCACATATGTCTATAGGCATGAGTGCCACACTGGCATATAGTAATTAGAGGAAAATCTTTTAGAGTTTCTCTCCATCCACCGTTATGCAGGATTCAGGGATCAAACTAAAATCATTAGCTTGCACAGCAAGCTCTTTTACTTACTTAATCATTTTGATCACCCATCAATATATTTATATGCATATCAATACAATAAAAAGAAGCTCTTATTTATCAATAATAATAGCTATATGCTAGTGGGATCTATGTATATATACAATAACTGAAACATTATCTAAAATTGTAATTTTTATACATGATAAGGTTGCACTGATACTAGACTTCTGTGATAGATGTTTGTATTTGCCATTAAGTAAAATCCTCAGTTTTCATTAAAAGCAAGTGTAAGAACTTCATAAATATGTTCCAACCTATATTTGTGGCAGCCCTAATTCTTTCAATAATCTCCCTAAAGAGGTTTGGCTCTAGGATGAGAACTCCATATTTAGAAGTCTTCTGATTTGAATTTGAATTATGCTATAGTGACTGTGACCTTGAGTGAGCAACTTAACTACTGTGAGTTTTAAGTGGAAGCAAAGATGTGTGCTGTGTGAATTGGAAGCAAGGATAATACATATAGAACAGCTATCACACTGTCTGTATACATTAAATACTCACTGTGTTATGGTTTTGAATACCATAAGGATACTTTTTTCTCCTTGATATTTTAGTCTTTTAGAATAATTTAACTTTCAAACAAGCATGTGATTTTCCTTTCCTGTTGCTTAATATCAGGTTATTCTACATTTTAGAAACTTAATAAAAGAAAGCAAACAAAAGTACTAAAAGGATCAAGGTCCAATGTAGTTCTAGAAAAATAATAATACAATCTTTTTAACACTAAAACTAAGAGTTCACAAAGACACTTCAGCATTAAAATGTTTTCATACACCCAAATGCATATTATAGAAAACGAAATATACACTGAATTTGAAACTCTAAATTCATTCACTCTATGCAGAAAGTTACACCTCCAACATTAGCTACCTGATGTAATATGTCATTCATATCATCATGGGCACTTATACTCAAATGATCCAGAATTGATATGCAAACTAAACAAAATAATATCTGTAAAAATGAAATTTAATTTGAATACAACAAAGGTCAAACCAGACATATGTATTCCTAAAGTAATCTGGGACTCTAAAAACGTCATCCCATCAACTGAGTGGTTCATTCTCCCTCTTAATCTGTTAGTGAAATTTTCACTCAGTTCCATTACACACACACACACACACACACACACACACACATACACACACACATACACATACACAAATCGTGTTTCACATTTGCTGGAATAGGAGCCAGAAAATTTTTCCATTTAGGATCTATTTTATAAAAAAAATATTTTTATTTGTTTGTTTTTGAAAAAGAAGTTTAGTGATGCTCCTTAAGTGGATGGATTTAACAAAAGCTTTTATCAAGAAGATAGAGAGGTCTACAGTCATACCACACTGAACATGCCTGATCTCTTCTGGTATCAGAAGCTAAGTAGGGACAAGCCTGCTGAGTACTTGGATGGAAGAATTAGTGGGAATACAGGATGCTATAGGACAGGCTGTGGTGGCACAGGCCTTTAATCCTAGCAAGGTAGGTGGAGGTAGGCATATCTGATCTCTGTGAGTTCAGGGCCATCCTGGTCTACACGGTTCTAGAACACCAAAGACTACACAGAGAAATCCTGTATTGAAGAAGGACAAGAAGAAAGAGGAGCAGGAGAAGGAGGAGAAAGAGGAGAAGGAGGAGGGAGGCAGGAGGAGGAGAAAGAGTAGAAGGAGAAGGGAGGGAGGAGAAGAAGAAGAGGGAAAGAGAAAAATAATCACACAAAAACATGGCAAGAAATAGTAAAAAAAAAAAAGAGTGGACTTCTTTGGTAACAATTCTTTTATACTAGTAGAACTGGAAAAGTGGTGGACAAAGACAAGACAAGGTTCATACATTCATCAAATATGGGTTGGGGGGAAGTTACTTGATACTCAATTTAATTTCTAGAAAATGTTATAATTTTTAAATTTTAAATGAAAAAAAATTAGTGTAGTAATTGAAAGACATAAAGTGTCAGAAAAAAATAGAAGGAAATAGAAAACAGTGAGAAGAGGGAAGGAATACCATGTACACTTACTATTTCACATCTAAAACTATAAATTTCCAGAAGAAAATTAAAGAGGGATAGAAGGGATTAGGGAATATATCTTCTCAAATGGCTCATATAAACTTAAACCTAGCTAAAGCCAAGCACTCTAAGCTAAAGTAGCCCTACAAGGACATAGCCATAGCCTGGTCTCTGGAAAGGGATCATAGGCACAGAATAAATGATTCACTGATGCTGCAGATGCCACATTAGAGGTTCAAGAATATCCTACTCTCCTCAACCTCATTCCACTGGTTCTCAAGAAAATGTTTACAAGTTCCCTTCATCCCACTAGTAATTCACACTACTCTAATAATTCTACCAATAAACACCTTTATTTTGTTCAAGAAACTGCTCCTGCTGGAATTAAAGCGTCAGATCCTTTGGCTCCAGAGCAAACAGCCAAATTGTGATGTCCAGCTCCAGAAACCTGTGTTTAATCAAACCTGTTAACTCCCTGTATACTCATAAGCTGCTACCTGGAAAACGCTGTAGACTCATAGAATGTCTGGCCTTGAGCTATGAGTGAACAATGGAACTAAAGATTCTAGGTTTCTTTTTTCCCATGTATTCCTTCAGCATTTCAACTGGATGCAGGAAGTGATTGCTTTTATTTGTCTTTCATTGGTAATCTAAATTTAATGTGTACATATCCTCTGGGGGGAAAGCAATTATTTTTAGTTAAGAAAAATCTACCTCCAACAGTATTCATTAAATACATTTTTTTTAAAAAAAATAACTCCTTATACATTTCAGAATTTTGCATTCATTTCCTCAAGAATTCAAGTCTCTTTAAGAAAAATCAACACATTCAAAATTAGCATTATAAATTGTACAAAAAAGACAAGCTGTGACTCCCCACCAAATAATATGGAAACCACTATTTCCTTATAAACTTCCAACATTATTTTCTTTTCTTTAGTTTTATTGCTCAAGTTCACTTTAGCATATTTGTATTAAGACTAAGAAAATTAATATTAAGCTACTGTAAATGAAAATCAAGGCACCTTTAAAAATTTTTGAAAGTTGTCTCTGAACTTATTTCTTTCATTATGCACTTTAGCAAGAGTCATGCTTTCTTTTCAGTCACTTATAGTAGATTCCAAGTTTGATACATGCCCAGTGAGCATGATAACATCCTTGGCTTAGTGTAATTTCTTCAATTTCCCCAGTTTCTACAATATTTTGAAACATTTACTGTTAAAGTAGTAAAATATTCAACACAGAAGGCAGTTTCAGGCGCTATCCTATTCCCTCTCCAGCACAGAAGGCTTTCACAGAAAAGCTCCAAGGAAAGACCACTGCATCTATCTGGCCCCTCTAAAAAAGTAAAGCATCTGGTCTTAATCAACATTCATAGAAGGAGACCATAAAGAGTGGTTCCAGTTATGGTGCTCTCCTTTAGATATCTGAGATCAACAGCTTAGGTCATATCCAACCCTGAAACTGTAGAAGAATATGGAATGCACAAAGAAGGTCCTACAGGTACAAAAATGCCTCTCCTCGGAAGTCTAAGAGCCTGTTTCAAATCCTGGAAAATGGAACTTTAAAAGAGAAACCAGCATTCATTTTGATCTGCCTGAAAGCAAAAGCTGAACATCATGAATTGTAACGCGGAACTTCAAATACTATAATTAATAGCTCCTTGAATCAAAGAGAAAAACAATAAACAAAAAACCTCCCTTTCTTCCTCCCTTTCTTCCACATGATTTCACAAGCTCCACCTGTTTGGTTGTGTGTCTCTGCATCTGTTTCCATCGGCTTTGGGTGAAGCCTCTCAGATGACAGTTATGCTAAGCTCCTGTCTGCAAGTAGAGCAGAATATTTTTAATAGTCTCAGGTGTGGGATCTCCACTACAGAAAGCCTTGGATATCCTAACACTGCTGAAGTACAAGAAAATGACCTTAAATCCAGTTTTATGAAGACAATAGAGATCTTTAACCGTCTTCAGTACTGTAGGGGCAAAAACTGAGGGTTTGCCATCACTCTCTAAGCTCCAAAAAAAATAATAGCAAAGCACCATTTCAGATGAAAAATAACACAAAGAAGCACTCCAAAACCTTTCTGATTTTTCCAGCGATTGTCCTGCTAAGAATGATGCTAATTTTTTGTTTGTGGTGTTGCTTTGATATTTTAAAATGAGGCACAATAACAAAGTTCAATAATTTATAACTTTGAAAAATTACTGCTATTAAAAAAATAATTAGTATCTTTCAATTCCTTTTTATGATAGAGAGAAAATGGAGGTCAAAAGTCAACAATTTTTAATTGTTCTGCTTATTTATGAAAGTTGTTTTTTTAAATAGGAAACCAAGGCATAAATGTTTCATTTGTATACCAAGATGGATATTTGGGTCAATATGAATTAGCACAAATGGACATATTTTATACACTGTAAATTTTGCAGCTGCCTGGTCTTCTAATAGAGTTTTAAATACATTTCAGTTGAGGAAAAAAGTAAATTCCCATAAATTTATTAAGAATGGTGGGGGAATCTTTCAAAACTATCTAAATGTTATGTTAAAGGAAATAAGCAGAGAAAGCTATATAGGAGAGGGGACCAGTTGAAGATGGGGGATAAAAAAGGAATTTGCATTAAATCTGAGGAAATAATGAAAAAAATGTAAAGAATCAGCCACCAGTGAATATTCAAGGCGGATATAGGGGAAAATAATAGACTTTCACAATAAAGAAGAACAAAGCAGCCAGTAGCAATGTGAATGCAAGGTATCAGTGGTGTTTGGTGGAAATGAATAATTACAATGTAGGTAATGAATCATTCTATAGTGAAGTATAGGTCAGAAGTACCAAAAACAGTAAATACCAAGTTAGAAAAAAAAGGGAGGTAATGTTTTCTTTGAATGTTAAAGTAGACATATTAAATGCCTGTGATATTTTACCTACTGATGACTTTGTTAAAGATGTGTTATCTCAAAAGAAGTAATAATAACAACAACAACAACAATAATAATAATAAATATATTTTGGGCATATAAAAGGATGCATTCTGCAGCAAAAAAATCATTAGATTGCATAATCTTGATCATGGTAATAACTCAATTAATAAAAGATCACCTGAGTAGACAGCATTTCTATGTGACTAAGAAGAAAAAAAATATTACAAGATCTTGCTATACTTCATCTTACCTGGTCCATGTTCTAGCCCTTCTGTATAATAAAACAGCATACTAATTGTAGTAGTTTGAATGTAATTGACCCTCATAGGCCTGTAAGGAACAACATTGTTAGGAGGAATGGCCTTGTTAGAAGAAGTATGTCACTGTGGAGACAGGGCTTTGAGGTCATATGTGCTTAAGCTCTGCCAAGTGTTAAACATTCTTATTCTGCTGCCTTTTGATTAAGATGTAACACTCTCAGCTCCTCCAGCATCATGTCTGCCTACACAGTGCCATGCTTCCCACTATGATGTCAATGGACTAAATCTCTGAAACTGTTAAGCCAGTCCTAATTAAGTCTCTCCCTTCACAAGTGATAGACCTGACCATGCTTTTGATTGGAGGGATGTGGATTTGGGGAAAGCAGTTGAAGACAGTGGTGCTGAGGGTGACTTGAACTGTTGGGGCTTGCTTCAAGAGGATTCAGAGGAGAAGAATTTTATTATGTTGCTTAGTGATCATTCTTGTGATATTTTGGTGAAGAATGAGGCTGCTTTCTGCCCTTGTCTGAAGAGTTTGCCTGAAGGCTAATGTGTAGAGGTTTAGAGTAATTGCACTGACATAGGAAGCCTCAAAACAGCTGAGCATTGATTCTGCTCTGTAGTTCAATCTTATAAAGAACGTTTTTGATAAAATGGAACAAGCTTAAAAAGGAGAAATATAAAAATGTATTAAAAATTAAAGAGACTTAAAAATTAAAGAGGCACAAGGAAGTAGAATGGAGCTAAATCCTAAATTCAGGAATATTAAATAGAATTGAGAGAGTGCTGACCTCATGGCAAGATCCCATCTTATGAAGCTTCCACCTTATGAAAAGGAATTAAAGAAAAGCTTGGGTCCAGGTATGGCGATACATATCTTTAATCCCAGCAGAAGGAACATTAAATCTCAGGACTCAAGAGGCAGAGATTCACAAATCTCTGAGTTCACAGTCTGCCTGGTTTACAGAGCAAGTTACATGACATCAAAGTGTAGGGAGTGAAGAAACCATGGAAAATTGAAAGCTGATGAAAATGTAATTGAAATAGGGGGGCCATGTTCCAACTCCAGCAAGCATTTCCCTCTGCAACTACTAAAGCACCACTGACTTCATGAATATGTCAGAGGTATACCTGAATTGAGGCCAACAAGGGCCATTGTTTGAAAGGGGTTAAGGAATCTCTATCTTCAACTAAGAAAAGTTGTTGAGGCCAGGGGTGTGCTAGGGGTATCATTGCATGGAGGTGTAGAGAGGCCATTATGTGAAGTTGGGTAGTTAAAGCCTAGATTGCCTTGGAAACCCAAAGATGTTAGAGATGTCAGAGCTGTGAGATGCCTGCTGAGAAAACTGGGAGTAAAATCAGTCCAAGAGAAAAAAGTGTGTTGTAGTTAACAAAACTGAAAGGAGTTGGAGATCTGAAGAGCATTTTGAGAACATTTGTCTCCATTAGACATGGAGGTGCAGAGTTTGGAGTTTTCACAGCTGCTTTTTGGTCTTTGCTGGGGGCAAATATATATTCAAGTCATACCCTATGGGACAGTCTCCTCCTTGCTGCCTGTAGATCAAGATGTAGAACTCTCAGCAATTCTAGCACCTTGTTTTTCTGCAAGATTCCATACTTCCTTCCATAATGATAATGGACTACACCACTCGAAGTCTAAGCCAGCTCCAATTAATTGTTTTCCTTTGTAAGAGTTGCATTGGTTATGGTGTTTCTTCAGAGCAATGGAAACCTTAACAAATACAGTCATCATTAAGAACAGGTACCATTCAAAGTAGATGCTCTGGCAATGAAGACATGCTTCTTTGCTCAGAATTTTCTCTATTTGATTTATTAAAATTATACCCATTGGAAGAAGTTACCTGTATGGTAGATAAGAATTTAAGTTTTCAAAGCTACTGATTAAAAACAATGAGACTTGGTTGATGGCTTAGTCCCTGGGAGCTCTGGGGAGTCTGGTAGGTTTATATTGTTGTTCTTTCTATGAGAACAGGAGGAGAAGTCCTTGGTCATATGAAGGCTTGGTAGATGCCACAGAGTAAGGTAACTGAGGCCAGGGTGGTGGGAGTAGTGTGGGTGGAGGAACACCCTCATAGAAGCAGGAGGAGGGAGGAAGTGATAGGAGGTTTCCTGGAGGTGGGGAAACCGGGAAAGGGGATAACATTTGAAATGTAAATAAAGAAAATATCCAATGAAAAATGAGACTTAATTTTTATCTTTTAAATAGTAAATGTGTTTATTATTGTGTTATAAATAATATTGCTGAGAGTGCCATAGGTTGATTTAATGATTAGGACACTAAAATTTCAAACTAAGCATCTCACTGAGGTCATTGTTCCTCCATTAAAACAGTTACTAACTTACCCCAGCCCATTAGTAATAGTGTCTTTAAATTTAGCAAAAGTTTAAGACTTTGAGATGCAATCCTTGTGTACTGAAAAGAACCATGTTCAGTGCAACTTTCCTCACCACTCAATAATATATATGAACATGTTCACCTATCAATTCTGAAACTTGTGAATACATGAGAGAACATGACAGCATATAGAATGGAAGTTGTTATTCCAATAATCTGAAAGTAGAGAAATTGTTCAGACAGCCCAAGCTAATCTAAAGAGTCATTAAACATCAAATAAGTAGGCAGAAAAAAGGAAGCTATAATGAGGAAAACAGGACTGGACATCTGCCATTTTGCCATTTCAAAGATGGAGAAAAAACATCTTGACCTAAGGAATAAAAGTCTTCTGGAATATAGAAAAATCACAGAAACAAATTATTTTCAAGTCTCCAAAAAGAATGAAGCTATGCCTTGATCTAGAATTTAGCTCAAGAAACCTGTTATGGCTCTTTACTTCCCTGGAACACAATATAATCTTACTGTTAAACTCCTGTGTAATGTTGTTGTGTTATCATCAGTAAGAAACCACAAGAGGCAAAATGGCCATTTTAACTATATTGATTCTACCGATCCATGAGCATGGGAGGTTTTCCCATTTTTTGAGGTCTTCTTCCATTTCCTTCTTCAGAGTCTTGAAGTTCTTGTCATACAGATCTTTCACATGTTTGGTAAGAGTCACCCCAAGATACTTTATACTGTTTGTGGCTATTGTGAAGGGGGTCATTTCCCTAATTTCTTTCTCAGCCTGCTTATCCTTTGAGTATAGGAAGGCCACTGATTTGCTTGAGTTGATTTTATAACCTGCCACTTTGCTGAAGTTGTTTATCAGCTGTAGGAGCTCTCTAGTGGAGTTCTTTGGGTCACTTAGGTAGACGATCATGTCGTCTGCAAATAATGATAGTTTGACTTCTTCCTTTCCAATTTGTATCCCTTTGACCTCCTTATGTTGTCGAATTGCCCGAGCTAGTACCTCAAGTACAATATTGAAAAGATAAGGAGAAAGGGGGCAGCCTTGTCTGGTCCCTGATTTCAGTGGGATTGCTTCAAGTTTCTCTCCATTTAGTTTGATGCTGGCTACCGGTTAAGATCTTCACCAATCCTACATCAGATAGAGGGCTAATATCCAATATATATAAAGAACTCAAGAAGTTAGACTCCAGAAAACCAAACAACCCTATTAAAAAATGGGGTACAGAGTTAAACAAAGAATTCTCACCTGAAGAACATCGGATGGCGGAGAAGCATCTTAAAAAATGCTCAACTTCATTAGTCATTAGGGAAATGCAAATCAAAACAACCCTAAGATTTCATCTTACACCAGTCAGAATGGCTAAGATTAAAAATTCAGGAGACAGCAGGTGTTGGAGAGGGTGTGGAGAAAGAGGAACACTCCTCCACTGCTGGTGGGGTTGCAAATTGGTACAACCACTCTGGAAAGCAGTCTGGCGGTTCCTCCGAAAACTGGGCACCTCACTTCCAGAAGATCCTGCTATACCACTCCTGGGCATATACCCAGAAGACTCCCCACCATGTAATAAGGATACATGTTCTACTATGTTCATAGCAGCCCTATTTATAATTGCCAGATGCTGGAAAGAACCCAGGTATCCCTCAACAGAAGAGTGGATGCAAAAAATGTGGTATATCTACACAATGGAGTACCATTCAGCCATTAGAAACAATGAATTCATGAAATTCTTAGGCAAATGGATGGAGCTAGAGAATATCATACTAAGTGAGGTAACCCAGACTCAAAAGGTGAATCATGGTATGCACTCACTAATAAGTGGATATTAACCTAGAAAACTGGAATACCCAAAACATAATCCACACATCAAATGAGGTACAAGAAGAAAGGAGGAGTGGCCCCTGGTTCTGGAAAGACTCAGTGAAACAGTATTCGGCAAAACCAGAACGGGGAAGTGGGAAGGGGTGGGTGGGAGGACAGGGGAAGAGAAGGGGGCTTACGGGACTTTCGGGGAGTGGGGGGGGGCTAGAAAAGGGAAATCATTTGAAATGTAAATAAATTATATCGAATAAAAAAAAAGAAACCACAAGAGGGCACAGTTATTCAAAATTATTACTGAATTAAACTTTAACCTATTTGGCACAAAACGTATGTTGATTATGTGGGTTTTGGTGTTAAGATCACTGGCTTTAAAATATGTAGAAAAAAAAATCTATGTGCAAGTCCAAATTTCAGTCATTTAAATGTAGCAATGTAAAATTATTCAATTTATCTATACCTCAGCTTTGTCATTCATTAAGTTAAGTAACCATATACAGAGTAAAGTAAGTGATGTTTTAATTATATACATTTACAGGTCAGTAAAATGTCTGTAATGTAATCATGGATTGTCTAGTACTCAATGATAGGCTGCCATGCAGCAGTTTGCAACATTCATTAGCACTCCTGTTAGGCATCAGGGATTCAGCAGTGAGCATTATGGACATTTAAAAATTGCTGCATGATGTTGCCAGCCTATAAAAACCATAATGTGGGAAAAGGAAGGTACATTATCAAACTTAACATGTTTATCCTGGCTTTGTGGGTAAGAGTCTTTCTTAGATAAGATGAAATCTACATGGAAACCTAAATATAAGTTAAAATAGTATGTTTGGTTGGTTGAGTTTTTTTTAATGAATGGAAGAGCATTTTAGAGAGAGGAGGGCAACATGGTAGAGGGAACAGAGCTTAGTAATCATTGGGATTGAGAATAATAACAAATGAAATATACTCCTGAGCAAAGCAGAGATAGAAATAAAGCATCTATTACACTAATAACTATGTGAGTAGTGGAGATCATAGTACTGTTTGTGTTCTAGGTTGGGGATTCTTAAACCTTTCCAATTTGCAACTTCTTTGCACCTTATAATTTTTATGTGACCTTGACCATTTAGGTATATAGAAAAGACATGTACAAATAAAACATCTGCTGATAATAAATTTCAATGTTTTTTTAAAGCAATTATTTGGCAAGGAACCAGAGAGGTCAAGAACATCATAAAATAAAATAAAATAAAATAAATAAAATAAAATAAAATAGCCTAACCTGGGCCCATAGGAGCCCACAGAGACTGAACCAGGTAGCATGCATGGGATTGACTTACTACCTCTGTAGTACATAAGTAATAGTTGTACAGCTTGTTCTTCATATGGGATTCCTAACATCAAGAACAGGAGCTGTTTCTGAATTGTTGCCTGCCTTTGGATCTCTTTCTCCCAGATAGCCTCTATAGAAGATGCCCTTGTCCTACTGGACCTTGATATGCCAAGGAGGGTTAGTATCCATGGAAGGACTTTCCTTTTCTGAGGAGGAAGGGAGGAGATGGGATGGGGAGGTGAGAGGGAAGGATTGGGAGGATAGGAGGGAAATCTGTAATGGAGATGTAAAATACATAAATTAATTAATTAATAAAAACTCAAAGCAAGTATAATTGCTAATGAGATAGACGTTCTTCTCTATTTATTTTTATATATAAAATTAAATCAAATCTTAGCTTAATATTTGTAACTATGGGATTCTGACACTTCGGTCTCCTCCATCTTGGCTCCCTGACACCAGACAGATCTGACAGGTAGTGCCAGGTACACAGACATATCCCAAGTCTAACATTGCTTGGATCTCAGCCTGTCGGGCTTCTGTCTGCACCCAGGGCCTGGGCAGCTCTGCGGGCTGTCTGTGTGCTAGCCCAATTGGGAGACATTTGTCCTGCAGAATGATCAGCATTTGGAGGGAGTCTCCTCCATCTTGGCTCCTGGACACCAGACAGATCTGACAGGCAGCACAGGTACATCAATATATCCCGAGTCTAGCATCACTTGGGTCTCAGCCGTCAGGCTTCTGCCTGCACCCAGGGCCTAGGCAGCTCTGCAGGCTGTCTGTGTGCCAGCACTGTCAGGGGATGTTTGCCCCACAGAGTGATCAGCACTTGGAAAAGGTCCCTGCAGCATTGACAGTCTTCGCTCCCTGAGAGAGCAGAAAGGCAGCACCAGGCTCACAAAGACAACTGAGTATAACATTGCTTGGAGCAAGACACACCAAGGCTCTAACAGCACCCAAGGGTAGGGCAGCGCATTAACAATCTGTGCCAGGGTATGGAAATAGCCTTTCAGACTCACAGGAGGTACAAGCACCAGCCAGTGACAATAGGACCAAATAAGGCCAGAGATAACCAGATGGCAAAAGGCAAGCATAGGAATGATACTAACAGAAATCAAGGCAATATGGTAGCATCTGAACCCAATTCTCCAAAAACAGCAAGTCCTAGATATCCCAACTCACCAGAAAAATAAGATTTGGATTTAAAATCACTGGTAATGATGCTGTTAGAGGAACACAAGAAAGACATAAATAAATCTCTTAAAGAAATACAGGAGAGTATCAGGACAGAGAAAAAGGAGAGAGGTGATTGGAGAATGAGTAGAGAGAAGAAGGTTTATGGGACATATGGGGAGGGGGGAACTGAGAAAGGGGAAATCATTTGGAATGTAAACAAAATATAGAAAATACAAATATATAATTTTAAAAAAAGAAAGAAAGAAATACAGGAGAAAATGGATCAAAAGGCAGAAACCCTTACAAGGGAAACACAAAAATCATTTAAAGAAATTCTGGAGAATATGGGTCAACAGATAGAAGCCAATAAAGAGGAAATGCAAAAATCACTTAGAGAAATACAGGAGAACTTGGGTCAACAGGCAGAAGTCATGAAAGAGGAAACAAAAATCTCTTAAAGAACTACAGATGTCCCTCAATGGAGGAATGGATACAGAAAATGTGGTATATTTACACAATGGAACACTACTCAACAATTAAAAACAATGATTTCATGAAATCTTTAGGCAATTGGTTGGAAATGGAAAATATACTAAGTGAGGAAACTCAATCGCAAAAGAATACACATGGAATGCAATCACTAATAAGTGGATATTAATTAACCCAGAAGCTCTGAATACTCAAGACACAATTAGCATATCAAATGATTCCCATGAAGAAGAAAGGAGAGGGACATGGTCCTGGAAAGGCTTGATCCAGCATTGTAGGGGAGTACCAGTACAGAGAATGGGCTGGGGGGGGGGGGGGGGGTTAGTGATTGGGGAATGGGTGGAGAGAAGAGGGCTTATGGGGAGGGGGAAACCAAGAAAGGGGAAAGCATTTGGAATGTAAACGAAGAATATAGAAAATAAAAAATAAAAAAATAAAAAATAAAAAAAAAATTACAGGAAAACACAAACAAACAAGTGAAGGAACTGAACAAAACAATCCAGGATCTAAGAACAGCATAAAGTAACTTGGGGTGACTCTAACCAAACAAGTGAAAGACCTATATGACAAGAACTTCAGATCTCTGAAGAAGGAAATCGAAGATCTCAGAAAATGGAAAAATCTTGCATGATTGTGGATTGGCAGGATTAATATAGTTAAAATGGCCATCATGCCAAAGGCAATCTACAGATTCAATGCTATCCCCATAAAAATCCCAACCCAGTTCTTCATAGAGCTAGAAAGAGCAATTCTCAAATTCATCTGGAATAACAAAAAACCCAGGAGAGCTAAAACTATTCTCAACAGTAAAAGAACTTCAGGGGAATTCAGTATTCAGACTTTAAACTCTACTACAGAGCAAAAGTGATAAAAAAAAAAAAACTGCATGGTATTGGTACAATATCAGGCAAGCGGATCAATGGAATAGGATTGAAGACCCAGAAATGAACCAACACACCTATGGTCACTTGGTCTTCGACAAAGGAGCTGAAAGCATCCAGTGGAAAAAAGATAGTCTTTTCAACAAATGGTGCTGGTTCAATTGGAGGTCAGCATGCAGAAGAATGCGCATCGATCTCTGCATTCTTATCTCCTTGTACCAAGCTCAACTCCAAATGGATCAAGGACCTCCACATAAAACCTGACACACTGAAACTAATCGAAAAGAAACTGGGGAAGACCCTGGAGGACATGGGCACAGGGGGAAAGTTCCTGAATAGAACACCAATAGCTTATGCTCTAAGATCAAGAATTGACAAATGGGACATCATAAAACTACAAAGTTTCTGTAAGGCAAAGTACACTGTCAAAAGGACAAAATGTCAACCAACAGACTGGAAAAGGATCTTCATCAACCCTAAATCCGACAGAGGGCTAATATCTAATATATACAAAGAACTCAAGAAAGTAGAACCCAGAGAACTAAATAACCCCTTTAAAAAGTGGGGTGCGGAGCTAAACAAAGAATTTTCACATGAAGAACTTCAGAGAGCTGAGAAACACCTTAGGAAATGTTCAACATCATTAATCATTAGAGAAATGCAGATCAAAACAACCCTGAGATTTCACCTCACACCAGTCAGAATGGCTAAGGTCAAAAACTCAGGAGACAGCAGGTATTGGCGAGGATGTGGAGAAAGAGGAACACTCCTCCACTGCTGGTGGGATTGCAAGATGGTGCAACCACTTTGGAAATCAGGCTGGCGGTTCCTCAGAAAACTGGGCATGTCACTTCCTGAGGACCCTGTTATACCACTCCTGGGCATATATCTAGAGGATTCTTCAGCATGCAATAAGGACACATGCTCCACTATGTTCATAGCTATTTGTACACTATTTGTAGTAGCCAGAAGCTGGAAAGAACCTAGGTGTCCTTCAACGGAGGAATGGATACAAAAAAAATGTGGTATATTTACACAATGGAGTACTATTCAGCCATTAGAAACAATGAATTCATGAAATTCTTAGACAAATGGATGGAGCTGGAGAACATCATACTAAGTGAGGTAACCCAGTCTCAAAAGATCAATCATGGTATGCACTCACTGATAAGTGGATATTAGCCTAGAAACTTTGAATACCCAGGACATAATCCACAAATTAAATGATGTCCAAAAAGAATGGAGAAGTGGCCCCTGGTTCTGGAAAGATTCAATGCAAGAGTATAGGGGAATTCCAGAACAGGGAAATGGGAAGGGGTGGATGGAAGAACAGGGGAACGGAAGAGGGCTTATGGGACTTGCGGGGAGTGGGGACCCAGAAAAGGGGAAATCATTTGAAATGTAAATAAAAATATATCAATTACAAAAATATATCTAATAAAAAATAAAAAATAAAAAATAAAAAAGAATTACAGGAAAACACAAACAAACAAGTGAAGGAACTGAACAAAACAATCCAGGATCTAAAAACAGCAGTAGAAACAACTAAGAAATCACAAAGGGAGACAACTTTGGAGATAGAAAAACCTTGGGAAGAAATCAGGGGTCATAGATGCAAATATTAACAACAGAATACAAGAGACAGAAGAAAGAATCTCAGATGCCGAAGAGACCTTAGAAAGCATTGACTCAACAGTCAAAGAAAATGCAAAATGCAAAAAGCTTGTAACCCAAAACATCCAGGAAATCCAGGACACAATAAGAAGACCAAACCTAAGGATTATAGGTATAGATGTGAGTAAAGGTTTACAACTTAAAGGGCCAGCAAGTATCTTCAACAAAATTCTGGAAGAAAACTTCCCTAACCTAAAGAGAGAGATGCCCATGAACATGCAAGAAGCCTACAGAACACCAAACAAACTGGACCAGAACAGAAATACCACCACCCCCCACCCCACCCCCATCACATAATAATCAAAACCCCAAATGTGCTAAACAAAGAAAGAATATTAAAGGCAGTAAGAGAAAAAGGCCAAGTAACATATAAAGTAAGACTAATCAGAATTATACCAGACTTCACACCAGAGACCACGAAGGCTAGAAAATCTCATGCAGACTCTAAAAGAAGACAAATACCAGCCCAGACTACTATACCCAGCAAAATTGTCAAACACCATAGATGGAGAAACTAAGATATTCCGTGACAAAACCAACTTTACACAATATCTTTCAACAAACCAAAGGATAATAGGCAGAAAATGGCAATACAAGGAGGTAAACTACACCCTGGAAAAAGTAAGATAATAACCTTCTTTCATCAAGCCCAAAAGAAGATAACCACTCAAATATAAAAATAGCATCAAAAATGACAGGAAGTAATAATCACTAATCCTTAATATCTCTTAACTTCAATGGACTCAATTCCCCAATAAAAAGACATAGACTAACAGACTGAAAATGTAAACAGGACCCTACATTCTACAATCACTGCATACAAGAAACACACCTCAGTGTCAAAGACAAACACTACCTTAGAGTAAAAGGCTGGAAGAAAATTTTACAAGCAAATGGTCTCAGGAAACAAGCTGGAATAGCCATTCTAATATCAGATAAAATTGATTTTCAACCTGAAGTCATCAAAAGAGACACGGAAAAACTCTTCTTGTTGGTCAAAGGAAAAATCCACCAAGAAGAACTCTCAATTATGAACATCTATTCTCCAAATGAAAGGGCACCCTCATTTGAAAAGAAAATTTACTAAAGCTAAAACCACACATTGCACCTAACACAATAATTGTGGGTGACTTCAACATTCCACTCTCCTCAATAGACTGATCAGGAAAACAGAAACTAAACAGGGACACAGTGAAACTAATTGAAGCTTTGGACCAATTGGATTTAACAGATATATATATAGAACAATTCATCCTAAAGCAAAAGAATATACCTTTTTCTCAACACCTCATGGTACCTTCTCCAAAATCGACCATATAATTGGTCACAAGACAGACCTCAACAAATATAAGATAAAAATTATCCCATGCCTCTTATCAGATCACTATGGAGGAAGAGTGGTCTTCAATAGCGACAAAAACAACAGAAAGCCCACATACACATGGAAACTGAATAATAGTCTACTCAATGATACCTTGGTCATGGAAGAATAAAGAAAAAAATCAAAGACTTTTTAGAATTTAATGAAAATGAAGGCACAACATACCCAAATTTATGGGACACAATGAAAGCAGTGCTAAGAGGAAGACTCATAGCCCTGAGTGCCTCAAAAAAAAAAAAAAAAAAAAAAAAAAAACCTGGAGAGAGCACACATAGCAGATTAAGGGCACACTTTAAAGTCCTGGAACAAAAAGAAGCTAATTCACCCAGGAGGAATAGAAGATAGTAAATCATCAAACTCAGGACTGAAATCAATCAAGTAGAAACAATGAGAATCATACAAAGAATCAACAAAACCAGGAGCTGGTTCTTTAAGAAAATCATCAAGATAGGTAAACCTTTAGCAAGACTAACCAAAGGGCACAGAGACAGTATCCAAATTAAAAAAAAATTAGAAATTAAAAGGGAAATATATCAACAGAAACTGAGGAAATTTAAAAAATCATCAGATCCTACTACAAAAGCCTATACTCAACACAACTGGAAAATTTGGAGGAAATGGACAATTTCCTAGACAGATACCAAATACAAAAATTGAATCAGGATCAAATAGATCATCTGAACAGTCTCATAACCCCTAAATAAATAGAAGGGGTCATAGAAAGTCTCCCAACCAAAAAAGAAGAAAAGGACCAGATGGTTTTAGTGCAGAATTCTATCAGACCTTCAAAGAAGACCTAATACCAATACTCTTCAAAATATTCCACAAAATAGAAACAGAAAGAACACTACCCAACTTATTCTACGAAGCCACAATTTTGCTGATTGTAAAACCACACAAAGATCCAACGAAGAAAGAGAACTTCAGGCCAATTTCCCTTATGAATATCAATGCAAGATTACTCAATAAAATTATGCCAATCAAATCCATGAACAAATCAAACTGATCATTCACCATAATCAAGTAGGCTTCACCCCAGGGATGAAGGAATAATTCAATATATGGAAATCCATCAATACAATCACTACACAGACAAACTCAAAGAAAAAAGTGACATGGTCATTTCATTAGATGCTGAAAAAGCATTTAACAAAATTCAGCATCCTTTCATTCTAAAAGTCTTGGAAAGAATCGGAATTCAAGGCCCACGCCTAAACATAATAAAAACAATATACAGCGGTCTTTAACAAATCAATTGTGGGGCGGCAGCAGTGCAGCAGTGGCTGGTCCAGCTGAAGGGCCATCAGCAGTGGAACCAAGGCGACACAGGGTCCAGTTAGGCCCTGCGCCCACGACCACTGACCTTCGCTGACCAGCCGGGCGGCAAGCAGCTGCAATTGTGCGGCGCCTTTCCTGCACGGAATCCACTTCAGAACTCAGCCTCCCACCTGTCAGGAGAGGTGCATCCATCTTGGCTTCGGACTCCAGGGATCGGACAGACTGAGGTACACAAACATAATCCGAGGCCAACACCGCGGTGGTCTGAGCCCGACGGGCGTTGGCCTGCACCCAGGCCCTGGGCTGGTCGGGGGGCCATCGGGGTGCCAACCCAGCCAGGAGGTTTTTTACCCAGGTCTGCGCGCGCCGCAATTTTGCCTGCAGGACGACAGAGGGCTCTGGCGGGCAGACCTGTAACAGGTATAGCCTGAGGCTAACAAAGCGGGGGTCTAGGCCCCAAAAGGCACAGGACTGACCCCCAAGAACTGGGTGGCTTGGTGGGCCATCTGTGAGTCAACCCGCCCAGGAGGTTGTTAGCACAGCAGACTCTCCCGGCGCTTTCTGGGAGCGTGGGCGCACACGCCCACCATCCTAGTCACCTGGCGGACCCAATTAACAGTCATAGCCCTAGGGGAACTTTGCTCAGACCTTGGCCTTCCAGGCTTTTGCCTGGACTCAGGAACTGGGCGGCCAGGCTAACCTTGTGTGCGCCAGCCCGGTTGGTGGATCGGCTGCCCAGCAGAGTGAGCAGAACACAGAGGAGGTCACAGCAGCATACACCGTCTGCACTCCCTGGGGGTGCACACAGGCTCCATCTGGTCCACAGAGACAATCTGGGGCAAGGCCTCAGGCGGAAGCCCTCAGCTCTACTCTCTCCGCTTCCGGATCCAGATCAGCCTGGGCGGCAGCACCACAGCTCCAAGTCCTGCAAGAGGCTAGCTGGGCTTCCGGGCGGCCAGCTGGGAGAAGTCAGTGTGCTCCAGTGAATCCAGCGGGCCCCAGCAGGAGCCTTCGGGTGCCTGCTTTGGGATCTGAACAGCCTGGGCAGCAGCACGCTGTCTACGAGCAGTGCAGGGGGTAAGCTGTGCACCAGAGGCCAACTCGGAAGGGGCAGCTTGCACTGGTGAGTCCAGCACTGACAAGATAAACTAACACCAGTGAGAACTAAATGGCAAAAGGCAAACGCAGGAATATCACTAACAGAAATCAAGGCAATATGGCATCATCTGAACCCAATTCTCCTCTACCAACATGTCCTGGATACCCCATCACACCAGTAAAACAAGATTTGGATTTAAAATCACTGGTCATGATGCTGGTACAGGAACACATGAAGGACATACTTAAAGAAATTCAGGAGAAAATGGATCAAAAGTTAGAAGCCCTTGCAAGGGAAACACAAAAATCATTGAAAGAAATCCAGGAGAATACAAAAGCCAACAAGGAGGAAATGCAAAAAACACTTAAAGAAATACAGGAGAACTTTGGTCAACAGGCTGAGGTCATGAAAGAGGAAACACAAATATCTCTTAAAGAAATACAGGAGAACTTTGGTCAACAGGCTGAGGTCATGAAAGAGGAAACACAAAAATCTCTTAAAGAATTACAGAAAAGCACAAACAAGCAAGTGAAGGAGCTAAGCAAAACCATCCAGGATCTAAAATCAGAAGTAGAAACAACTAAGAAAACTCAAAGGGAGACAACTTTGGAGATAGAAAGCCTTGGGAAGAAATCAGGGGACACAGATGCAAATATCAACAACAGAATACAAGAGATAGAAGAAAGAATCTCAGATGCTGAAGATTCCATAGAAACCATGGACTCAACAGTTAAAGAAAATGCAAAATGCAAAAAGCTTGTAACCCAAAATATCCAGGAAATCCAGGACACAATGAGAAGACCAAACCTAAGGATTATAGGAATAGATGAGAGTGAAGATTTACAACTTAAAGGGCCAGCAAATATCTTCAATAAAATTATGGAAGAAAACTTCCCTAACCTAAAGAGAGAGATGCCCATGAATATACAAGAAGCCTACAGAACTCCAAACAGTTCTGGACCAGAACAGAAATACTTCCCGTCACATAATAATCAAAACACCAAATGTTCTAAACAAAGAAAGAATACTAAAGGCAGTAAGAGAAAAAGGCCAAGTAACATATAAAGGAAGACCTATCAGAATCACACCAGACTTTTCACCTGAGACTATGAAGGCTAGAAGGTCCTGGGCAGATCTCATGCAGACTCTAAGAGAACACAAATGCCAACCAAAACTACTATATCCAGCAAAACTCTCAATCACCATAGATGGAGAAACTAAGATATTTCATGACAAAACCAAGTTTACCCAATATCTATCCACAAACCCAGTCCTAAAAAGGATAATAGGAGGACAATACCAATACAAGGAGGGAAACTTCACCCTGGAAAAAGCAAGATAGTAACCTTTCATCAAACCCAAAAGAAGTTAAGCAACCAAATTTAAAAAATAACGTCAAAAATGATAGGAAGTAACAATCACTATTCCTTAATATCTCTTAACATCAATGGACTTAATGCCCCAATAAAAAGACACAGACTAACTGAATGGATACGTAAACAGGACCCTACATTTTGCTGCTTACAGGAAACACACCTCAGGGTCAAAGACAAACACTACCTTAGAGTAAAAGGCTGGAAGACAATTTTACAAGCAAATGGTCTCAGGAAACAAGCTGGAGTAGCCATTTTAATATCAGATAAAATTGACTTTCAACCCAAAGTCATCAAAAGAGACCCTGAGGGACACTTCTTGCTGGTCAAAGGAAAAATACAAAAAGAAGAACTGTCAATCCTGAACATCTATGCCCCAAATGCAAGGGCACCCGTTTTCGTAAAAGAAACTTTATTAAAACTCAAAGCACATATTGCACCTAACACAATAATTGTGGGTGACTTCAACACTGCACTTTCCTCAATGGACCGATCAGGAAAACAGAAACTAAACAGGGACACAATGAAACTAATTGAAGCTTTGGACCAATTAGATTTAACAGATATATATATAGAACATTCTATCCTAAAACAAAAGAATATACCTTTTTCTCAGCACCTCATGGTACCTTCTCCAAAATCGACCATATAATTGGTCACAAGACAGACCTCAACAAATATAAGAAGATATAACTAATTCCATTCCTCCTATCTGATCACTATGGAGTAAAAGTGGTCTTCAATAGCAACAGAAACAACAGAAAACCCACATACACGTGGAAACTGAACAATACTCTACTCAATGATACCTTGGTCAAGGAAGAAATAAAGAAAGAAATTAAAGACTTTTTAGAACACAATGAAAATGAAAACACAGCATACCCAAATCTATGGGACACAATGAAAGCAGTGCTAAGAGGAAAACTCATAGCCCTGAGTGCCTCCAAAAAGAAAATGGAGAGAGCATACATTACTAGCTTAATGACACACCTGAAAACCCTAGAACAAAAAGAAGCTATTTCGCCCAGGAGGAGTAGAAGGCAGGAAATCATCAAACTCAGGGCCGAAATCAATCAAGTAGAAACAAAGATAACCATACAAAAAATCAACAAAACCAGGAGCTGGTTCTTTGAGAAAATCAACAAGATAGATAAACCCTTAGCCAGACTGACCAAAGGGCACAGAGAAAGTATCCAAATTAACAAACTTAGAAATGAAAAGGGAGAGATAACAACGGAAACTGAGGAAAACCAAAAAATCATCAGATCCTACTACAAGAGCCTGTACTCAACACAACTGGAGAATCTGGAGGAAATGGACAATTTCCTTGACAGATACCAAATACCAAAATTAAATCAGGACCAACTAGACCATCTAAACAGTCCCATAATGCCTAAAGAAATAGAAGGAGTCATAGAAAGTCTTCCAACCAAAAAAAGCACAGGACCAGAATGCTTCAGTGCAGAATTATACCAGACCTTCAAAGAAGAGTTAACACCAATACTCTTCAAACTATTCCACAAAATAGAAACAGAAGGAACACTACCCAATTCCTTCTACGAAGCCACAATTACGCTGATACCAAAGCCACAAAAAGATCCAACAAAGAAAGAGAACTTCAGACCAATTTCCCTTATGAACATCGATGCAAAAATACTCAATAAAATTCTTGTCAACCCAATGAATTCATGAAATTCTTAGGCAAATGGATGGAGCTAGAGAATATCATACTAAGTGAGGTAACTCAGACTCAAAAGGTGAATCATGGTATGCACTCACTAATAAGTGGATATTAACCTAGAAAACTGGAATACCCAAAACATAATCCACACATCAAATGAGATACAAGAAGAAAGGAGGAGTGGCCCCTGGTTCTGGAAAGACTCAGTGAAACAGTATTCAGCAAAACCAGAACCGGGAAGTGGGAAGGGGTGGGTGGGAGGACAGGGGAAGAGAAGGGGGTTTGCGGGACTTTCGGGGAGTGGGGGGGCTAGAAAAGGGGAAATCATTTGAAATGTAAATAAATTATATCGAATAAAAAAAAATGTTTTGGAAAAAAAAAAATTCTTGTCAACCAAATCCAAGAACACATCAAAACGATCATCCACCATGATCATGTAGGCTTCATCCCAGGGATGCAGGGATGGTTCAATATACGGAAATCCATCAATACAATCCACTACATAAACAAACTCAAAGAACAAAACCACATGGTCATTTCATTGGATGCTGAAAAAGCATTTGACAAAATTCAGCATCCTTTCATGCTTAAAGTCTTGGAGAGAACAGGAATTCAAGGCCCATACCTAAACATAGTAAAAGCAATATACAGCAAACCGGTAGCCAGCATCAAACTAAATGGAGAGAAACTTGAAGCAATCCCACTGAAATCAGGGACCAGACAAGGCTGCCCCCTTTCTCCTTATCTTTTCAATATTGTACTTGAGGTACTACCTCGGGCAATTCGACAACATAAGGAGGTCAAAGGGATACAAATTAGAAAGGAAGAAGTCAAACTATCATTATTCGCAGACGACATGATCATCTACCTAAGTGACCCAAAGAACTCCACTAGAGAGCTCCTACAGCTGATAAACAACTTCAGCAAAGTGGCAGGTTATAAAATCAAAGCAAGCAAATCAGTGGCCTTCCTATACTCAAAGGATAAGCAGGCTGAGAAAGAAATTAGGGAAATGAGCCCCTTCACAATAGCCACAAACAGTATAAAGTATCTTGGGGTGACTCTTACCAAACATGAGAAAGATCTGTATGACAAGAACTTCAAGACTCTGAAGAAGGAAATGGAAGAAGACCTCAAAAAATGGGAAAACCTCCCGTGCTCATGAATCGGTAGAATCAATATAGTTAAAATGGCCATTTTGCCTAAAGCACTATACAGATTCAATGCAATACCCATCAAAATCCCAACTCAATTCTTCACAGAGTTAGAAAGAGCAATTATCAAATTCATCTGGAATAACAAAAAACCCAGGATAGCTAAAACTATTCTCAGCAACAAAAGAAAATCTGGGGGAATCAGTATCCCTGACCTCAAGCAATACTACAGAGCAATAGTGTTAAAAACTGCATGGTATTGGTACAGTGACAGGCAGGAGGATCAATGGAACAGGATTGAAGATCCAGAAATGAACCCACACACTTATGGCCACTTGATCCTCGACAAAGAGGCTGAAAACATCCAATGGAAAAAAGATAGCCTTTTCAACAAATGGTGCTGGTTCAACTGGAGGTCAGCATGCAGAAGAATGCGAATTGATCCATCCTTGTCTCCTTGTACTAAGTTCAAATCCAAATGGATCAAGGACCTCCACATAAAGCCAGACACTCTGAAGCTAATAGAAAAGAAACTGGGCAAGACCCTTGAGGACATCGGTACAGGGAGAAAGTTTCTGAACAGAACACCAATAGTGTATGCTCTAAGAGCAAGAATTGACTAATGGGACCTCATAAAATTACAAAGTTTCTGTAAGGCAAAGGACATCATCAAGAGGACAAATCGGCAACCAACAAATTGGGAAAAGATCTTCACCAATCCTACATCAGATAGAGGGCTAATATCCAATATATATAAAGAACTCAAGAAGTTAGACTCCAGAAAACCAAACAACCCTATTAAAAAAATGGAGTACAGAGTTAAACAAAGAATTCTCACCTGAAGAACTTCGGAAGGTGGAGAAGCATCTTAAAAAATGCTCAACTTCATTAGTCATTAGGGAAATGCAAATCAAAACAACCCTAAGATTTCATCTTACACCATTCAGGATGGCTAAGATTAAAAATTCAGGAGACAGCAGGTGCTGGAGATGGTGTGGAGAAAGAGGAACACTCCTCCACTGCTGGTGGGGTTGCAAATTGGTACAACCACTCTGGAAAGCAGTCTGGCGGTTCCTCCGAAAACTGGGCACCTCACTTCCAGAAGATCCTGCTATACCTCTCCTGGGCATATACCCAGAAGACTCCCCACCATGTAATAAGGATACATGTTCTACTATGTTCATAGCAGCCCTATTTATAATTGCCAGATGCTGGAAAGAACCCAGGTATCCCTCAACAGAAGAGTGGATGCAAAAAATGTGGTATGTCTACATAATGGAGTACTATTCAGCCATTAGAAACAATGAATTCATGAAATTCTTAGGCAAATGGATGGAGCTAGAGAATATCATACTAAGTGAGGTAACCCAGACTCAAAAGGTGAATCATGGTATGCACTCACTAATAAGTGGATATTAACCTAGAAAACTGGAATACCCAAAACATAATCCACACATCAAATGAGGTACAAGAAGAAAGGAGGAGTGGCCCCTGGTTCTGGAAAGACTCAGCGAAACAGTATTCGGCCAAACCAGAACGGGGAATTGGGAAGGGGTGGGTGGGACGACAGGGGAAGAGAAGGGGGCTTACGGGACTTTCGGGGAGTGGGGGGCCTAGAAAAGGGAAATCATTTGAAATGTAAATAAATTGTATCGAATAAAAAAAAGATAAAAAAAAAAGAAAAAAAAAAAAACAATATACAGTAAACCGGTAGCCAACATCAAAGCAAATGGAGAGAAACCAAATGGAGAAGCAATCCCACTAAAATCAGGGACTACACAAGGCTGCCCCCTCTCTCCATATCTTTTCAATATAGTACTTGAAGTCCTAGCTAGAGCAATTAGACAACATAAGGAAGTCAAAGGGATACAAATTGGAAAGGAAGAAGTCAAACTATCACTATTTGCAGATGATATGATCGTATACTTAAGTGACCCTAAAAACTCTACTAGAGAACTCCTACAGCTGATAAACAACTTCAGCAAAGTGGCTGGCTACAAAATCAATGCAAGCACCAAATCTAAATCAGGATCAAATAGATCAAATAAACAGTCCCATAACACCTGAAGAAATAAAAAGGGTCATAGAAAGTCTCCCAACCAAAAAAAGCACAGGACCAGATGGCTTCAGTGCAGAGTTCTATCAGACCTTCATAGAAGACCTAACACCAATACTCTTCAAACTATTCCACAAAATAGAAACAGAAGGAACTCTACCCAACTCGTTCTATGAAGCCACAATTACGCTGATACCAAAACCACACAAAGATCCAACAAAGGAGAACTTCAGGCCAATTTCTCTTATGAATATTGATGCAAAAATACTTAATAAAATTCTTGCCAACTGATTCCAAGAACACATCAAAACGATCATCCACCATGATCATGTAGGCTTCATCCCAGGGATGCAGGGATGGTTCAATATAAGGAAATCCATCAATGCTATCCACTACATAAACAAACTCAAAGAAAAAAACCATATGATCATCTCATTAGATGCAGAAAAAGCATTTGAAAAAATCCAGCATCCTTTCATGCTAAAAGTATTGGAAAGAACAGGAATTCAAGTCCCATACCTAAACATCATTAAAGCAATATACAGCAAACCGGTAGCCAACATCAAACTAAATGGAGAGAAACTGGAAGCAATCCCACTAAAATCAGAGACTAGACAAGGCTGTCCTTTCTCTCCATATCTTTTCAATATAGTACTTGAAGTTCTAGCTAGAGCAATTAGACAACATAAGGAGGTCAAGGGGATACAAATTGGAAAGGAAGAAGTCAAATTATCACTATTTGCAGATGACATGATAGTCTACTTAAGTGACCCGAAAACCTCCACGAGAGAACTCCTACAGCTGATAAACAACTTCAGCAGAGTGGCTGGTTATAAAATCAACTCAAGCAAATCAGTTGCCTTCCTATACTCAAAGGATAAGCAGGCTGAGAAAGAAGTTAGGGAAATGACACCCTTCAAAATAGCCACAAACAATATAAAGTATCTTGGTGTGACTCTAACCAAACAAGTGAAAGATCTATATGACAAGAACATCAGGTCTATGAAGAAGGAAATCGAAGAAGACCTCAGAAAATGGAAAAATCTGCCATGCTCGTGGATTGGCAGGATTAATATAGTTAAAATGGCCATCTTGCCAAAAGCGATCTACAGATTCAATGCAATCCCCATCAAAAGCCCAACTGAGTTCTTCACAGAGTTAGAAAAAGCAATTCTCAAATTCATATGGAATAACAAGAAACCCAGGATAGCTAAAACTATTCTAAACAACAAAAGAAATTCTAGGGGAATCAGTATCCCTGACTTCAAGCAATACTACAGAGCAATAGTGTTAAAAACTGCATGGTATTGGCACAGTGACAGACAAGTGGACCAATGGAATAGAATTGAAGATCCAGAAATGAATCCACACACCTATGGTCACTTGATCTTCGACAAAGTAGCCAAACACTTCCAGTGGAAAAAAGATAGCCTTTTCAACAAATGGTGCTGGTTCAATTCGAGGTTAGCATGCAGAAGAATGCGAATCGATCCATTCTTATCTCCATGTACTAAACTTCACTCCAAGTGGATCAAGGACCTCCATGTAAAACCAGACACACTGAAACTAATAGAAAAGAAACTGGGGAAGACCCTTGAGGACATGGGCACAGGGGAAAAGTTCCTGAACAGATCACCAATAGCTTATGCTTTAAGATCAAGAATCGACAAATGGGACCTCATAAAATTACAAAGTTCCTGTAAGGCAAAGGATACTGTTAAAAGGACAAAACGGCAACCATCAAATTGGGAAAGGATATTCACCAACCACACATCTGATAGAGGGCTAATATCCAATATATACAAAGAACTCAAGAAGTTGGACCCCAGGGAACCAAATAACCCTATTAAAAAATGGGGTACAGATCTAAACAAAGAATTTTCTCCTGAAGAAATTTGGATGGCCAAGAGGCACCTTAAGAAGTGCTCAACATCATTAGTCAGTAGGGAAATGCAGATCAAAACAACACTGAAATTTCACCTTACACCAGTCAGAATGGCTAAGGTCAAAAACTCAGGAGACAGCAGGTGTTGGTGAGGATGTGGAGAAAGAGGAACACTCCCCCACTGCTGGTGGGGCTGCAAGATGGTACAACCACTGTGGAAATCAGTCTGGAGGTTCCTCAGAAAACTGGACATGAGACTTCCAGAGGACCCTGCTATACCTCTCCTGGGCATATACCCAAAGGATTCCCCGGCATGCAATAAAGACACATGCTCCATTATGTTCATAGCAGCCTTATTTTTAATAGCCAGAAGCTGGAAAGAACCCAGATGCCCCTCAAAGGAGGAATGGATACAGAAAATGTGGCATATTTACACAATGGAATACTACTCAGCAATTAGAAACAATGAATTCACAAAATTTTTAGGCAAATGGTTTGATCTGGAAAATATCATCCTAAGCAAGGTAACCCAATCACAAAAGAATACACATGGAATGCAATCTCTGATAAGTGGATATTAATTAGCCCAGAAGCCCTGAATACCCAAGGCACAAATTGCATAACAAATGACTCCCATGAAGAAATATGGAGAGGGTCCTGATCCTGGAAAGGATTGATCTAGCATTGGAAGTGAATATAAGGACAGAGAAAAAGGAAGGAGGTGATTGGAGAAGGGATGGAGAAAAGGTTTATGGGACTTATGGGGAGGGGGGATCCGGGAAAGGGGAAATCATTTGGAATGTAAACAAAGAATATAGAAAATAAAAATATTAAAAAAAAGAAATGTTCAACATCATTAGTCATTAGGAAAATGCAAATCCAACCAGCCCTGAGATTTCACCTCATACCAGTCAGAATGGCTAAGATTAAAATCTCAGAAGACAGCAGGTATTGGCAAGGATGTGGAGAAAGAAGAACATTCCTCCACTGCTGGTGGTATTGCAAATAGTACAACCACTCTGGAAATCAGTCTGGTGTTTCCTCAGAAAACTGGGCATGATACTTCTGGAGTACCGTGCTAATCCATTCCTGGGCATATACGCAAAGGATTCCTCAGCATGCAATAAGGACACATGCTCTACTATGTTCATAGCAGCCTTATTTATAATAGCCAGAAGCTGAACAGAACCCAGATGTCTCTCAATGGAGGAATGGATACAGAAAATGTGGTATATTTACACAATGGAATACTACTCAGCAATTACAAACAATGAATGCCACAGTTCAAGGTATCTCTTGAGTAAAAGCGGATGCATTCCAGCATCTGTTCCACCATTGACCAATCCTAATCTAATTAACTTATTCTTCTGAGGCCAGTTTTTCCACCTGTAAAAGAGATAATACTTTTTCCCACTGAGTGGCTGTAAGAACTAATAAGCCCACATAAATAGCACTTGCCATAGTAATCTTATATGCTTTATAGTTTTAACAAGTACATGCATGTGACTATAAACATAAATCACTGTTATATCCAACTAAGTTGTTTTAAAATAACAGTTACGCAAGACTGTTAATGTCACATAGTAAGAAAGTAAAGACACATTGAAGAGTATGTGACAAAGTTAAGTACATGGTATATATGCACACAGTGGTGAAAGGAAAGGAATGAAAATGTGTGCTTCTGCAGTTACCATGCAGAAAAGAATAAGGATAATTATTGAAGACTCTGGACAACTCAACTCCTAAATGACTAGAAAAGAACTACAATACTGGCTTTCTGACACTGATATTTTTGGTACCCCAAGACACACTATGTTTCCACCTATACAAATAATATTAGGTTCTACACTCCTATCCCAATATTATATTTTAAATATTTTACCTTAATATTTCAAAATTTTCCAATGAATCAATCTAAAAGCACTGAGCTCTCAATGAAAATGGCTTATGACATCCATTAGTGCTAGACTAAGTCTCCAAATCATCATTCTAATTTGGAGGTGTCACCTCTGAGAGTGACACATATCTGGAATGAGAGATACTGATTCTTCTCAAAGTAATTTAGTGTAACTTACATACTTGAGTTCACATGCTTGAAGATTGTGAGAAAGAAGTACACTATCCTCCTTTTTATATGATGGAAAAAACTTTCATAAGCATAAATAAACACTGAAAATTCCTTTCATGTTTTGCTAACTTATGACCATTATTCAAACAAAAGTCTCAATGAACATTAGAATTTTCTGTTTTTTCTCTTTCTGTTTATAATTCATTTCAGTATTTAATTTGATTCTGAGGTTGTAGTTAGTTAAAGATACTTTACTTTGAGGACCACATTTTCATTTCCGTTCAGCCAACACTGTAATAACTAGAGTTTCAGCAACTTAGTCCTCATTAAATGTTCATTACAAACACCTTCCCCATTGTGTGTTTTGGATGATTGCATGTATTGGCCTTTACATGTTTTCTCTGATAATTACACTTTGGTCCTTCTAAAAAGAAAAGTGAATTTTATTTTTCTTCTTATTTTGTTTTCATTGTCAACATTCCAGACTGAGTTTTATGTAAATGCTTCTTGGAAAATATATATTACATCGATATCCAAAAGTAGGAAAAATTATTTCAGTAAAATAATACTAACATAGCTAGCATTTCAATTTGATTTTATAAGGCCTCCAGGCATGGTGTAGGGAAATGCTCTACACTAAATTGTCATAATCTATATGAGTTTAAAATATTAATGATTAATTTAGTCTAAAGGTCAAGTTTTTTAATAGAAAATACTTAATCATTCTCAATAAAGTATCTAAAGAGTGAAAAATACCTGGAAGAAAAGAATTTGTGTTAGGTTTAGAGTAATCAGCAAGCTCTTTTCCTTGGGGATCAATATTCACAAAAAGCAGTTCATTTGATTTTATTGACAATATAGAGATATTTGGCAGGTCAGGTATTTTTCCCCTCTTTAAATTTTTAAATTTATTGTTGAACATATGCCAGATTGGAAGCCCTGGAAATCTAACTTTTTCTGTAGAATTGCCTCTCCATA
This sequence comes from Apodemus sylvaticus, assembly GCF_947179515.1. Lineage (NCBI taxonomy): Eukaryota > Metazoa > Chordata > Mammalia > Rodentia > Muridae > Apodemus > Apodemus sylvaticus. The sequence goes on along the minus strand of NC_067489.1, from coordinate 570,661 downwards.
AAACTGTTCTTTAGATTGGTGATGCAGGTTTTTGTGTGTGGACTTTTTCCTACCTTAATTACTTTTCCTCTGTCTTATAACCATTAAGGAATCAGAGACCAGCCCTGGACAAATGATTGACCCATTTTATGCCCTGTGAAAAATAATACAGATTTTGTAGTATTTAGGATGAATAACTTAAATTAAGAAAAAGAATTGAGGCTAGGTTTTAAAAAAAAAAGGAGATGCTTCACTTTTTAGGCACAGCTGTTCATCATGTGGTCCTAGTTATTAATGTCATTTAATTGGCTGTCTGGAATGGCTTTGAACTCCACCTGGGAAAGACTCAGGAAATGACTGAGCCCCACAGAGGACTCTCCACATTTCGTTGTGTAGTTACAAACTTTCACCAAAATGCTTAAAGAGCCCTGAGCTACAACATATATCACAGCTTCTAACATGGGCTTCCTGGGTGGTCAATAGCAATTTCAGGGTCAAGAAACTTCCTATCATACAGATAGCTCATGAAAGATATAAATGAGACATTCACAACCCAGCTTAGGTCAAAATACCTAAAGGTACCCTCTCTCTTCTAAAAATTCATATTGTCTTCTAAGGAAACTCACCACTCCCTGGACTTGGGAGGAAGCTTGTTCAGTAAATTCCTTGCTATTAAAGCATGAGGACCTGAATTTGATTCCCCAGTACCCAGTGTAAAAAGTTGAGCACAGTGCTATATACTTATAATCTCAGCATTAGGGATGTAGAGACCCTAGATTATTGACCAGCCTGGCCTACTTGGTGCATTCAGAATGAAAAGCTTTTTCTCAGAAACAGAGTTAGCAACATCTGAGGAATATACCCCCCCAAACACACCCAAGCTTATCACTACTCATTCCTTATTCCTTTTATTTATCCTACAGAATGACTGTTTCTTTTATAAACACATTAAAGTTGAAAACATAGTTGAAGAGGATGTAGAGAAAGAGGAACACTCCTCCATTGCTGGTGGGATTGCAAACTGATAAAATCACTCTGGAAATCAATCTGAAGGTTCCTCAGAAAATTGGAAATAGATCTACCTGAAAACCCAGCACTACCACTTATGGGAATATACCCAAAAGACGCCCCACCATGCCACAGGAGCACATGTTCCACTATGTTCGAAGCAGCCTTGTTTGTGATAGCCAGAAGCTGGAAACAACCCAGATGTCCCATGACAGAAGAACAGACACAGAAAATGTTGCTCATTTACACAATAGAATACTACTTTACTATTAAGAATGAAGACATCCTGAGTTTTGCAGGCAAATGGATGGAACTAGAAAATATCATGTTGAGGTAACTCAGACCCAAAAGGACATGCATGGTATGTACTCACTACTAAGTGGATATTAGCCAAAAAAAAAAAAAAGTGCTGAATACCTAAGGTACAGCCCACAGAACTCATAAAGGTCAATAAGCTGAAGGGCCCAAGTGAGGATGCCTCAGTCCCACTTGGGAGAAAGAAGAAAGCAACCACAAGCTGGGAATGAGGTAGGAACCTGAGAGGGAAAGTGGACAGGGGTGGGTGGACAGAGAAACATGATTGGCTATCTGGTATGCAAAAAGGACTGAAATCCCTGGGGGCCAGAAGAAAGAATGGAAATATGCAACCTCGAGAAGTAAGAAGTAAGGAGGAGGACACTCCAGAATGTACCAGAGACCTAAGGACTCAACAGAGAGGCACCTTAGATGAAATGCCTCATACTGGGAAGAGGGAACTTATAGAGCCCACCTCTACCAGAAAGACGGGGCATCAAGTGAGGGAGGGTGTTGCCATCTCACAGTCAAAACTCTGACCCATAATTGCTTCTGTCAGAAAAAAAAATTGCAAGGAAAGAAAGGAAAAGGTGACTGAAGAGAAGAAGGTCTAGTGACAGGCCCAAAGTGGTATCCACCTCAAGGGGAGGCTCTAAGACATGACACTATTAAGGAGGCTATGGAGTGCTTACAAAAAATGGACCTATCATTACTGCCCTCTCAGAGACCCAAAAAGAAACTGAGTCAGATGCAGATAGTTGCACCCAACTAATGGGCAGAAGCTGCTGACCCCTGTGGTTGAATTGGGGGAAAGCTGGAAAAAGCTGAGGATGAGGGCAACCCTGTAGGAGGACCAGTAGTATCAATTAACCTGGATCCTGGAGATCTCTCAGATACTGGAACACCAAGCAGGCAGCATACATCAGCTGATATGAGGCCCCAACACATATACAGCAGAGAATTGTCAGGTCTGGGTTGAGTCACATGCACCTAACCCTCAAGAGACTAGAGGCCCCAGGGAATTAAGAGGTCTGGTGGGGTGGATGTAGGGGTAGAGACATCCTCGTAGAGATAGGGGGGCAGGGAATAGGTATGGGACATGGAACAGTTGGAGGGTGGATCAGGCAAGGAATAAAATCTGGAGTTTCGAAGGAAGGAAGGAAGGAAGGAAGGAAGGAAGGAAGGAAGGAAGGAAGGAAGGAAGGAAGGAAGGAAGGAAGGAGGGAAGGAGGGAGGGAGGGAGGGATGGAGGGAGGGAGGGAGGGAGAGAGGGAAGGAAGGAAGGAAGGAAGGAAGGAAGGAAGGAAGGAAGGAAGGAAGGAAGGAAGGAAGGAAGGCAATGAAAGCCACAGAAGCAAGAGAATTTTGGGAAATTACTTCACTCGGCATCTTTGATGAATCTTGTTCTAGTAAAGGATATGGTTTCCTACCCAACAAGCACACACACCCAAAGGAATTCGTTCATACTATTCAGGATTCCTAATCAGGGTGTGAAAGTCAACCTTGCATTTAAGAGACTCAGAATTTATGGGTTGGTCTTACACTTTCCAAAAGTATTTAAACCAGGTTAATACTTACTTCCAATGGCACTCCTTTTCATAAGACATTATGTCAAGTTCATTTAACTGAAAGTAAATTTAGTGCCTACATGTGACCATCTGCTTTCCTTGAATTCATAAAGTAATTAGAATTGGTTCTATCCAAAGCCATTGTTAGTTTTAGTGGTTTGGCTTTCTCTCTCCCAAAAATATGATTTATATATACATCATATACATATACACATACACATACACACACACACACACACATACACATATACATATACATCACATACATATACACATACGCATACACATACACATACACATATACATCACACACATATACATATACACATACACATACACATATACATACATATACATCATATACATATACATCATATACATATATGTCATATACATATACATCATATACATATACATACACATACACATACATATACAACTACTATGTTTTTCCAAATATATCTATCTGTATTTGTATTTATCTATATATCTATATATTATTTTTGTATTCCATAGCTTACTCCTTTTAATATGATGAGCAAGCAAAGCTCATATGATTTGCAAATATTTGCAGCATATTGTTGAAATTATGCACTTTGGAGAATTTCAACTAAGGTAGTACAATAAATTTAGGATGGTTCTTCCTTTGGATAATTCAAAATGTTAGTATCTACAAAGTAGTATTTCTGCAGTTTCAGTTTATCTGAAAATAGAAAGTTCTGTAACTGGAGTGGTAGCTCAGCAGTTAGAAATACTGGTTGTTCTTCCAAAAGGAATAAGATTTTATCCCCAGTACCTATGTGGGGGCTCAAAATCATCTGGATCTTTAGTACCAGAGCTTGCAAAGACTTCTCTGGTCTCTGTGGGCACTGCAAAATTGTATGATGTGCAAACACACAAATGCCCAGACACACAAAACCACAGAACCAATTTTAAAAAAGAAAATTCTCTCAATAGAAGAACATGGCTAAAAACATGATCCACAGGACTGAGGATATAACTCTGATGTAGAGCACTGTCTGACATGTAACAAGATCTAGGTTTCATCCCAAGCAATGAAAAATAACAACAGCAGCAAATTATCCCCTGTGTCATATTAAAATCATTTTCTTTCTTCTCAGCAAGGAAGCCAACTCAAGCTCAAAGATAAGAATAAGTAAAACTAAATTATATCTGTGAGAGACCTCTGTGAAGAAACTACTACAAGTGGCCATTATATATAAGAAGCATTTTAACTAAACTGTATTGAATGGTTCTTGTATTTCCTCCCTCTATCCCCAAATCCTATTTCTGTAACTGCTAAGAAAAAGTACTATAAATATAAGTCTGGACTTATATTTTATATAAATAAAAGCAGGTCTCAAGATGCTTAATAAGAAGCATTGAGATGATCCTAGTCCAGATGACTTTCTAAGAACTGATTAAAGTTTTGTCTGGAAGAACAAAAAGTAGGATCAAACAAATGCTTATATATAAAACCAAACATTTGGGGGACAGGGAATGAGTTTCTACAGAAATACAATAATCCTTTGAATGCATACAAACTAATCCCTTGTTCTATCTGTAGGTCATGCTTGCTTGATATGTGGGAAGCCCACTACTAAGTAAGGGGAATAGATCTTCAGTTCAATATGACTACTATATTTTTCCAATTTTTAATTTCTAAGTTTCTGACACAGGTGAAATAGAGAATGTTAAAAGACAAAATTTACTTCCAAGAAGAAGCTGTGTTTTGTAATCCATTTTATTAACTGAATAAATCATGTGAATACAAGTTCTTGTAAACAATGAGATCTAATTTCTAAGGAAAAGATGATGGAATGCCACTCTGACATTTGGGAAGTCACTTACATGATTTTGACAACATTACCGTAGTCTTTATATCCATGCACTTTAAATGCCTTCCCTTTAAGTACCTCAGTTTATGTGCAAACTGCCATCTGTTTTTCAAGTAACCAGTGAACAAGGCCTATTCATGTGGAAGCAATTGATTTCTATAGTTAAGAAACATCATGAAAAATAAGGAAAAGTTAGAGAGGTAACAAATAACATTACTTCTATTTAGGTGTATTATGTCAAAATGATTGTCAATTAGACTTTAAACATAAAACAATTGAGAATTTCCAAAATTTTACACACACACACACACACACACACACTGAAAAAGACAGACAGACAGACAGACAGACAGACAGACAGAGAGACAGAGATATGCATCAGATGGTCAGTTGATATATTTTATATGTGATATTTTATAGTTGCTCCTTTAAAAAAAACTCAACCAAATTAAAGAAAGAAAAAAATGAAACATGCAAAAGGTAATTGAACTTACATCATAAAAGAAAAGAAAAAGAAAGAAGAAAGTAAAAGAAAGAAAGAAGTAGATGGATAGATTAGATAGATGATAGATAGATAGATAGATAGATAGATAGATAGATAGATAGATAGATAGATAGATAGATAGATAGATAGAGGAAAGAAAAGAAAAGAGAAGAAAAGAAAAAGAAAAAATTTCCCAGGATAGAAATTTTTGGTTGGATTTAGAAATCTGCTCTGAAAACTACATAAGGATCTTAGAGTAATCCAATCATGATCCAGTTTACAGCCCAGATCAATTATGAGTCATTGATTATCTCAGTGGCTTTGGTCAATATGGCTGTTAGCTCTAGATCAGAGCATGGCCTCTTCTAATACAAGGTGAAAGCTCCTCCTTATGCAAGGCCACAGCAATGACAGGCATGTGTGCTTATGCACAGAAAAGTATCTTCAAGATAGCATTTTAACCAGCTAATATTTTTATTTAGGGGTAGGGTAGGGCATTGGTATGGGGTAGCAAGACCTTAAAAAACATTAGTTAGCTGACAAGAAGTCTTCAACAAAGTATGATATCCCATTCTCTGGGCCTTTCCCAAATTTCCAAATTCATCTGTCTCACAGAGGGACTTACTATGTAGTGAAAAATCATGCTTAATAGCCCTCTGATATATGGAAAGATTATATTGAACATACTTGAATATTCTTTTCTCTATCATGTTTAGCATTTCACAATTCAGGAACTTAATTGGTTTGCAAAAGTAGAGGGAGAGGGAAACAAGGGAAATTTTTCTGGGTTTTATGTGTAGTACTTTCTTGCCCCCTACTGGAAAATATGGAACACACTAACAATTCTAATTTTAAATAATTTTTGATTGATCTTTAGAGTAAATGAACTCATACACCATATATATTCCAATCAAAATTAAAAGAAGTGGGTGAAGAAAAATTTGATAGCACTAAGTAAACATTTTATTGAAGGAATAATTAAGAAATCCATTTTTTAATGTACACTCAGGAGTGCAAAAGTCAATTTTCCAATTACATAGTCAGAGGACAGAGTTAGCCAGAGCCAGGCTGACTCCATAACAGACTGCAAACTGGCAGTTTTGGGGAATTCAGATCCAGGAACCTATGGTAGACCAACCACAGCTGTGAGCAGCCAATCCAAGGATGCCTTTTCACCCTGGAAAGTTCTCAGAGCTCTAACAAATCACGAAGGCACCCATACCTCTAGAGACAGAGCCAACCAATCAAGAGGGATATAGGTAAAAGTCATTCACTCCTACTCTAACAGGCTTTAAATTTACCCTGCTAAATCAAAATACCCATAGCTCATAGGCAACCGATGGACTGAGCATAGGGTCCCCAATGTAGGAGCTAGAGCAAGGACTTAAGGAGCAGAAGCGGTTTGTGGGCCCCATAGTAGGAACAATAATATGTACAAACTAGTACCCCCAGAGCTCCCAGGGTCTAAACCACCAACCATGTAAAGAATACATATGCAGGGACCCATGGCTCTAGCTAAATATGTAGCAGAGAATGGTCTTCAGACATCAATGAGAGGAGAGGTCCTATGAAGGCTCAATGCCCCAGTTTAGGGGAATGCCAAGTCAGGAAAGTGGGAGAGGGGAGGGTTGGTGATCAGGGAAAGGGAGGATGGGGTGAGGGGTTTTCAGAGGGGAAACAAGAAAAGGGGATAGCATTTGAAATGTAAATAAAGCACATATCTAACGGAAAAAAATCTAGAAAAAAAAATTGACCCTGCAAAGCACACACCTGGATTTCCATTCCCAGATGGGGAGACCCATGCATGCAGGAAATTCTGCTGAATGTATGCTTTTTGGTTTTGCATACTATTTGAGTCTGGGCTATCATTCTTTGGCTATTCTTGGATATTTATGATAGTAGAAGAAAATCCACCATATTATGTTGAAAACTGGGGAAAAAATCTTTGTAAATAGAGCTTAGAGGAGTTCAACATTCAACTGTATTTGCAAAGATTTTTTTGCTTTTCAAATATTATCCATGACTTTTTGAGCATCAAATTACCATTCCATGTAAAAGGTATGTGAACAATATTTTAATTTTATAAAGCACATGTAAAGATTTCCTCTGAAAATGTTTTAAGCATGGAGCAGTTACAGGACTACTTTCTAGAAACCCAAGTGTAAAGTCCTGGCATCTTTTGCTGTAATGATGAGGACCGTCACTACAGCTTGGATATGGAATTTAGCTAATCATGAATTGTGCCCTGTGCTTTGGTTTGCATTTAATTCTCTTTCTACCAGCAATTTTTTCACCAGATTCCAGATATTATGAGATGCTAGCCAGTATGGCTTATCTTTACAGCAGAGACTATTCTTTGCAGACACACTGGTGGGTGTGCATTCCAACTTTCATATCTCCTTTTGCCTTTCTATGTAATAACAACCTGACCCCCTAGGTGTCAGAGACTTTGGTTGGCAGAAGACACAGAAAGCTTTGCTCTCTGTGAGCTCTATCTTTTAAATGTCAAGACATGTCCACAGAGAAGAGAACCATCCAAATTAGCCCAAATTACACCCAAATTTGCAGGATGTTTCCTTCTCAGTATCTGATACAGGTCTTCAGAGATTAGTTCTCAGGTGATACCAACATAAGCTCTGCTCTCTAGAGCTGCTGAACAGATTCAGAGGTCTACTGTCCTTCCTCTATCTACATAGAGATATGTAGTACATAGAGAGCTTCATATCTCTTTGGAGTAGTATTTGGATGGATTATTTTTTGTGTTATTACTCTACTAAAATCCCTATTCTTTTCACACTTACACAACAGTACAAGTGAGACAGAGAGGTATTGCTACCTTGGTAATAGTCTTTGGAACCCAAATTGTAAATATCTGCTCCAGAATGATAAGTATCCACTCCCAGTTAATTGCATCCATTTGAGTTAAAGGAGGACAGAAATTCAAAGCCTTGACTTCATAGAATGCCTGAGCATGGTCTTGAGCCTTATAGGGCAATTATTTACCTTAGTTGCAGGTGCCAAAAATGCTTACACAAAAAAAATCACCTTCCCTATAAATAGTGAATTCCAATGTTCCGGGCTGACTTTTCTGTGACCTGTGCAAAATGAGTGTGTGCCAATGAATTTTCTAGCAACCAAAATATGCATTAGCATGCGGGAATGAATACCTTTATCCCATTTTCCTACAATACAAACAATTAGAAACCAGGAAATGACTGGAGTTGAATGTATAGAGCCCATCTCCAGCAAAAAGAAAACTTTATAATTCACTGTCCTCAGATTCTTTCCAATCTACTTAAAGCTTACTATACTATAATCTATTTAAAGTATACTATTAAGTCTAATCAAGAGTTTTCTTACACCTTGAAATTCTTTGTGAGAAATATATTAATCTATCTGCAAATAAATGGTAAAGAAAACTCCATAAAGTAAAAATAGTATTTTCATTAATATCTATAAGAGGAAATCAAGGAAGCCAGCTACATTCCGACCCCTAATACATGACAATAGATGGATTCTGGATATTCAAACCCAGGTCCTCATGCTGCATATTAAGTACTTCTACTCACTCAAGCCATTCAAAGTATGTTTAGAAAAATAATTAAATTTTTACATTCTTATAAAATTTCTGTCTTTTTAAATTAAATAATTATGTTGGTGTCAAGTTATGTTCTCTATCACTAGCCTTTATCTTCAAGGTAAATTACTGCATAATCTTTGTCCTCAATAATCAATAACAATCCTCTTGCAGGGAATATGTGAAAAGGGTCTTATATATTTGATGGGAGAAGCATTGTTTAATAAAATCTCTTTACCTGCTTTGTTTCTTTGTAGACTTTGGACAAAAAAAATCTCTTTAATACCAGTTCCTCACAGTTAAAAGGGAAATGACAATAGCATCTACTGTTAGAAAGTCTTGATGAGATTTACTAAATGAATGCAGGGAAAGTGACCATGGTCTGCGTATGAGAGCCAATATGAAGTTCAGGTACAGTTACCACAGTTCAGTTGCATATTAAACTCCTTTTCCTAGAGAAGTTATATTTTTCTCATTGTAATAAACTGATAATTTGTTTAATAGGTGAACCATCAACATAGTCAAAAATTATGTGATTGTTAGAAGAATCAAAGTAATGTCTAATTGTGAGCAATAGTTATGAAGGAAAAACAGGGTCAGACTAAGTATTTTAAGACCTCTTCCAAAACTGGGAAAATTGAGAAAAGGCTATTTTCAAATAAATAAAGTGGCCATGAAAAGCTCTTATAACCACAAAAATATGTATTCTGTGACTGAAGATATGTAGAGAAAATATGTCACCATAGAAACTCTCCAGCAGTGCTAGGAGGAGTAAAGAATGATTTGAAACACTCAGCCATATCCTGTTGCCTACAGAAAAGATTTCCATGTATCAACTGCCCACTGCAGTGGGATGTCTGATCCTGAAAATACAGAGGCCTTTAAAGCTACTGGGGCTAGAAGTCACAATATCTCACTGTAAGAGTTAGTAAATGAAGATAGAAAGTAAGCATATATGAACCAGATAAGCTGATCCTTTGAGGTTTCAGGTATTTCCACACTGCAGAAAACAGTAGTCACACCTCTGGTTACATCAAATCACAGCTGAATAATTGTGTGTTGCAGGAGAAAACCAATGTACAAACATTAGAAAACAAGAAGACAAACAGATCTATCTTAGAAACCAGGCTAAAGAGAGTGTTGCTTCTCAGACTTCATGCCACCAACTGTCCTATGGAATAATCAGGTGACATGTCTCAAACAATAGCTAAGAAACAATATGGGGGACCTTAACAGGACTATTTTTCATCTGAAATGGAGGTCTGTCATACCTCTGACAAGCACTTCCTACTTTGCCTTGAAATGTGTGAATAAGAAGCTGCAAGTAATTAATTAAAGATAACTCTTAATTTACTAATTCTTAATTCCATTTTAAAGAAAAATACTTTCTCACTGATCTTTCCCCTTTGGCAGGAACAGAGTTATTATTAAGCCATTCCTTTAAAGAAATAATGAAATAGCTATGAATTATTTCAAAAATAAAGTATGAATAACTGAAATGAACTTTGATTTCTTTTGCCTGTACAAATTATGTTGAAAGCTAACAGCTCTGCACATTTTTAAAATAGATTCAATCATTCAAACTCAATCAAAAATTTTCTACCCCATAATAATTTCTAATCATCTCACAGTGCACACACTCCCATATCTAAATGCCTTCTTCCACATGTCAAAATAGAATTCATATCTACTACCACACCTCTGAACTATCAAATCATTCAAAATGAAGATGTATGGAAATGATGTGTAATGCTATAATAGGACAGATTCTGTAGCGGGCAGCTTGCCAAACTCTAGAACAACAAGCCTAAAGTGCAACAGTTGTTTTTTTTTTTTTTTTGGTTGTTGTTGTTTGCTTTAAAAATCATTTATTTTGAAGTTTCTAAATAAATTTTAACATTTACATTTAAATCTGCCTTGTGCTGAAAACAATATCATTTTTAATCTCATCCATGGGGTGAACAGTGTCCTTTTCTCCACTACTGTCTCTTATCCCTTTCATAAGGACATAATATTAATTCATGAAAAGGCTCATATTATAAGAATAAAATAGCTTATCTACCCAAAACAGAAATAATTCATTCATAAAAAAACCAGAAATTCTAAGACTTTCCCATCTCTAGATACTTCTTCTTCCAAAAAATGATATCAAAGATAATATGAATGACTCCCTTTAGCATTCTCTTCTGTACAGGCATGAAAACACATACAGAAGACACTTACTCTTATGCATTTATGCTCAATCCTTCAAACATATAACATACTCACCAACACTTATACACAGACTTTCTTCACCTACATACACACATGTAGCTGAAGAACAATCCCAATGTTACAGAACTTTTTTAGTAGATCATCCTTCGGAGTCCCAACTAAGTAGAACATAGTTGTGTCACTTGGTTCTCTATATACACCTGCCAATAGTTACCCAACTATTTGGGCCTCATGACCCAAATTATGCCAAGGTATACAGAACTATATATGTGTTTTTCATATTATATCTTGATTATCTCCTGTGCTAAGTGAGCAACTACTCCAGGTAGCATCAAAGCAGACTCTCCTAACAGAGAGCACAGTCTGCTTCAAGAGAAAAACCTCTCTCTTTCCAAACAGTTTCTATAGGCTACCTACTTCCAGTAACATGTTTTTATTTTCCCCTATTGAAGGATGCAGGAGGCTAATGTAGTTTTTCAAGTTTAGATCTCTATCAAAAACCAGGAGCACAGAAACAGAGTAACCCTTCCATCTGGGACTACATAAGAAACAAGATCTCATAGGACAACACACTCTCTCTCTCTCTCTCTCTCTCTCTCTCTCTCTCACACACACACACACACACACACACACACACACACACACACAAACACCTTTCTTCCTTCTCTCATCTGTCCTCCAGAAAGCGAAACTTACTTTAGTTAGTCCAATCACTGTTCACTATGAGCTCTGTATGGCAGAAGTCCCTCTTCAGTCTGTTCCTATGTATCTTTACAAACTCCACTGTTTTGTTCAGTGAGGTCACAGTACTTCTGGTAAGGATACTATAGCTAAATTTGGTTCTTAAGTTGGAAATCCTTTCCTCAGTCCTTTCAGAATGCCTTTGAACTTCCGTACATTAGCCATTACTCTGTACATTACTCTGCAGTTTTGAATTAATATAGCTTTCCAAAGCAACCTATATGAACATGAACTATGAAATCATAAATCAAATAAATAGAATGATTTGAACAATCATTTGTGTTAGTAGCTATTTAACACCCAGTTTTGGAAGGATTTGGCCAACCTCCCCTCATGTTGCTTCTCTTTACCAATATCATCAGACTTTGACAGCAGCAGTTAAAAAGAGGGCAGAGGTATGTGCTTTAATGGTGAAGAAATAATAGTAAAGAAATCACAATGTGTACATAATCACTTTCTCAGAAAAACAGGATTGTTCTTAGCAATAGGGGCGGCAAGACCAATTTTTGGTGATCCCTTTGAGATAAACACAATCTAATAAAAAATTGAACTAAACATGCAACCTTATAGAATTACAGGCAGAATGGATGCCTACCAGTCTAGCCCCTAGAACTCATGTTTTCAAAATTGCAAGGTTCAGAGTTTGCATTATTTTTCCTAGTGAATAGTTAAACTTTCTTAACTTTCCAGAAGGATTTTTTTTACCAACTAATATAGTCTTAGATCAAACTATTTAAAAGTGTGAGCTCAGCTTCCTATCAGCTCCTTCTAAATCTAACTTGGTGTTTGTCTTTTTTTTTTCTTTTTTGAGTAGATCTTTCTCAGTGCTATTAAGGAGTAAACTCTAAAATACACAGATTGCTTATACCCACAAACAATAAGAAGTGCAAAAGAAGACAGGAATGAACCAAAGGAATAGGAGCTACCTTAACGACACAATTTGAGTATGAAGTCAATGAATGCACAGGAACAGCAAAATTAATTTCAGACATTCTTTTTTAATTATATTTTTATTGAATATATTATTCATTTACATTTCAAATGCTAAAACCTTTCTGGGTTTCCCCTCTTCCTGAAAACCCCAAACCCTCCTCCCACCCCATGCCTCCAAGTATATGCTCTTCCACCCAACTCACTCTCACCTACACCCCCCTCAATCCCTATGCTGGGGCAACTATTGAGCCTTCACAGGACCAAGGACCTCTCCTCCAACTAATGCCTGACAAGGCATTCCTCTGCCACACTTTTGTCTGGAACCATGTGTATCCATTGGTTGATGGTTTAGTCCCTGGGAGTCCTGGGGCATCTGGGTGGCCAACATAGTTGTTCTTCCCACTGGGCTGCAAAACCCCTTCAGCTCCTTCAGTCTGCCCTCCAACTGCTCCATTGGGGACCCTACACTCAGTCCAATGGTTGGCTGCTAGCATTTGTCTCTGTATCTATAAGGCTCTGGCAGGGCCCCTCCGGAGTCAGCCATAACAGGCTCCTTTCAGTATGCACCTCTTGTTATCCATAAGAGTATTGGGGTTTGATGATTGTTTATAGGATGAATACCCAGGTAGGGCAGTCTCTGGGTGGCCTTTCCTTCAGTCTCTGCTCCACACTTTGTCTCCATAATTTCTCCTGTGAATCTTTTGTTCCCTTTCTCAGAGGAACCAAAGCACCCTCACTTTAGTCTTCCTTCTTGAGCTTCCTGTGGTCTGTGAAGTGTAACTTGTTTATTTTGTACTTTTGGGTTAATATCCACCTATAAGTAAGTGAATACCTTGTGTGTTTTTTTGTGAATGGGTTATCTCACTCTTAAAGGTTGGTGTATTTTGGTGGATTTGAGTTGCACAGATACATTTCATAATTAATAGAGAAATGTGTGGTTTTGATAATGAATTAGTCTCTTTTCTTCTATTATGACACCTTAAAATGTTATCATGATTCTCAGTTAATCAAATATCCTCTAGTTCTGTTAATCAAATAGTGATTCCTGTTTATATATGATCCATGCCCTTCTTGACTCTCTTCCATTGATTTCAGAAACTCTTGGTTGGTAGACTTTCTTTATTCACATCTTCACCAACTTCTCACCATCTTCTGAGAGAAATCATCAGTTAGCTCCTGTCCACATGAAATTCATGCCTTTTTCTTCAATAAAATTGCATATACAACTTGAAATGTCAAAGATAGGTATAAATTAAAAGGACCACAGTTTGTTGGAAATTTCAAGATGGAAGCACAGTTTGTTGGAAATTTCAAGGTGGAAGTTAAAATTGAAAAAGACAATTGGTAGAGTTCATGAAAAATGTTCTTGTTTGCCAATGTTTTGAGGGTGACAACTTTAGTTTCACTATAGTGGGAAAGGTGTTTAGAGAGAAAGAAGCCCTAGAGAAGAGGTGGCTATGAAAGAGCAATCATGTGGTCTTTCAAAATTCCATGGGGCATTAGCACTATGAATAAGAAGTCAGGATGTTCTATGATACTGACCCTGGAGTGTCCCAACCCTGGTGCTAAGGAGTGAGCACTAGTGAGCATTTCTTGTCATAAGCACCAAACAGCTATGTTGATCCACCCATAACTCAGGATACAACCTGTCCCCTGTCATATAATCCTAAGAGGCTTGGAGTAGTTGAGGTGGAATAAACAGAAAATATTCTTTCACTCAATTTAAAGTGATGGGTTTTAATTAAACATAATTCACACCTCAATTGATCCTATCAGCTCCTATTGCTAACAATCTTGAGGAATGTCAAGGGAGCAATTATACAGAAAGAGGACCTGCTTGTGCTTGTGACAAGAGGAGGAGGAGGCTCACTTTTGTGTGCTTTAAAAATTAAAAGGAGAGGGAAACCACAAAAGGTAAATAGTCAGTTAATACAGTACTAAAGATAGCAATTTCAATGTTTCTTTCACCTTTAAAAAATTCATAAATACCCTGGCTTTGTGGAAAGAAAGTTAGCTTGCATTATAATATCACTTTTGCTAGTTTTAATTACAAGTTACAATTTATATTGTGACACTAAAGAGGAGAATATAGATGTCTTAGAAAGATTTAAATATCACCACTGCAAGAATAAGGCATGTCCATGAGACAACAGAAGCTTCACTTCCTCTAAACCAGATTTCACCTGCCTTACATGGAAGAGGTGCTGACATCATCAAATACTTTTGCAGTTCAATCCATACCCCTTTTGTTTGCTATAGTTTACACACACACAAAAAGAGTTTTTTCCAGAAAAAGAATTATTCTTGCTAAAATACTATTTTGGGGATGACAGCTGCAGGAGTAGATTAAGATATGCTACATCAAGAACATCTCTTTAAATATAGCGTCATTGCCCAAGAAAGCAGAATCAAATTTCAGAAGTTTTTAAAGCTTAAGAAATATTTCTGTAATTATTGTGTCATCTGAGAAATATTAAAACTCTAAACCACTCTACTCATGAGCCCTGAGTCCTGGTGTTGATTCTCACCTCCATATCATACAATGTTTCAATGCCTAGAAAAGTCCTCTCTATCTATATAGGTATCTGTTTAAATTCCACAAACATTCCCACAATGTCCTGGCATGAATTATCTCTTGCCTCTGGGAAATATCTTATGTCATCTCCGTCACATAATACTCATTTGCCAGGATTTTATGCATCTACACATACACTCATCTAATTTCCCTTGCTTTCTTATGCATTGTATAAGGGTAGGGACTGTGACATTGAACATAAGTGTATTGCCTCAAATAGGCCAGTGAAGTACATCCTGCCTAGCAAGTGCTAAGTACATCTTTTAAATGAATGATGACTGCATGAAAATCCTTCTGGGCTCAGGCTTTCCTTTTTAAGATTTGCCATAGTGCATAAAAATCCAGGTTCTGCTGGCTCCATGTAGCCTGCGACTACTTCTTCCCACTAAACCACAAATGAACACCATCTGCTATTCTTCTCTGCTATGTCCCTTTGGAGATTCCCCCTAGGTTAATTGGCCACTCTCTGTTCTAGCCTTGAATTTCCCTCTGTTCTTACTTCCAGGGGAAACCTCAAGTGGGCCAGGACTCTAAGATGCTGCTTTGTAAGCTATATGTCCTATACCATATGCTTTTCCTCTTTAAACTCCTCTAATTATTACTTTCATTTTGGTTATCCTCATTTCCTCTGTCCTGAAATGTTCCTTCCCCAGGTCTCTGCTGAAACTACCTCATTTGAGCCATCTACAGAACATAAGGCAAGCAGATGGTGCTGCGATTATACTGGTAATTACCGCCCCCCACCCTGAGAATAGCTTCCTCATTCCTAAAACAGGTAATGTAGACTAAAATAGAATGTGCACCAAAATAGGAAAATAAGTAGGGTGTCAAACTATACCCATATATGATTGAAATTTATAGAAAGAAGACCATTATCATTAGCTATTGATAAAGCAATATGATCATTAAAGAGTACCAGCAGCAAAACTTTAAAATTAACTATTTTAAAAGGGAGTCTTGCAGTTTCTACCCATTTCTACACTGAACTCCACTTTCTAGGATGGTTTTCAAGTAACCAAATTCCAGATTTTAGGAATACACTCTCCCTACCAATAGCATATGGTAATTGCATCCAATTTTCTGAGTACTAATACTTTATATTTTAAATAATATTTGAAGGAAATTCATGACTCGGGGATAAAGCTTAGTTGATAGTACAAGTGCCCAACATTCACAAAGCCAACACCACATGAATATACACCTGTAATCCTAAGATGCAGAGATAAGCCAAGATCATGTTCAATGTCACTGCTGACAACACAGAGAATTCCAGGCCAGACTGAGTTAAAAGAGATTCATCTCAATCTTTGCTCCTGGGACTGAGCAGACAGGTGCAGACAGGTATGCAGGGAACACCAGAGTGTAGGATTGCTCAGGACACAGCCTGCCAAGACACTACCTGCACCCAGGAGCTGGGCAGCACCTCCAGAGCCTTCTGTGCACCTGGCCTGCTAGGGGACATCTGTTCTGCAGGGAGTCCCTCCCTTAGAGGTGAGGCCACCATCTTCACTCCTGCTATTGGGCTAGTTGTTACAGCCAGGAATGCAGAGAACAACCAAGTGTAAGATCACTTGGGACTCAGTTTGTCAGGGCCACACCTGCACCCAGGAGTTGGGCAGCCCCTGTGCCAGGGGAAAGCCGGTCAACCAGGTGTGCTGAGAGAGGCTTGCAGGCATGCAGGAGGGACAAGAATCAGCCAGTGACAGCAGGACCAAATAACACCAGAGATAACCAGGTGGCAAAAGGCAAACATAGGAAATTTACTAAAAGAGATCAAGGCAATATGGCACCATCCAAACCTAACTCTCCCACAACAGCAAGTCCTGGATACCCCAACACACCTTAAAAGCAAGATTTGGATTTAAAAATCACAGGCGATAGAAGAATTCAAGAAGGACATAAATAATTCCCTTGAAGAAATACAGGAGAACACAAGTGAACAGGGAGACACCCTTAAAGAACTACAGGAAAGCACCAAAAAATAGCTGAAGGAACTGAACAAAACCATCCAGGATCTAAAAATGGAGGTAGAAACAATAATGAAATCGCAAAGGGAGAAAACTCTTGACATAGAAAACCTAGAAAATAAGTCAGGAGTCATGGATACAAGCTTCAATAACAGAATACAAGAGATATAAGAGAGAATCTCAGATGTAGAAGATACCATGGAAAGCACTGACACAACAATCAAAAAAAATGCAAAAAGCTCCTAATCCAAAACATCCAGGAAATCCAGGACAAAATGACAAGACAAAACTTAAGGATTATAGGTATAGAAGAGAGTGAAGATTTCCAACTTAAAGGGCCAGTAAATGTATTCAACAAAATTATAGAAGAAAATGTCCCTAACCTAAAGAAAGAGATGCCCATAAACATACAAGAAGCCTACAGAACTCCAAATAGATTTGACCAGAAAAGAAATTCCTCCCGTCATATAATAACTAAAACACCAAATGTACTAAACAAAGAAAGACTATTAAAAGCAGAAAGGGAAAAAGGTCAAGTAACATATAAAGGTATACCTATCAGAATTATAACAGACTTCTCACAGGAGACTGAGAGACAGAAGAGCCTGGGCAGATTTCATACAGACCCTAAGGGAACACAAATGCCAACCCAGACTGCTATATCCAGCAAATCTCTCAATTATCATAGATGGAGAAACCAAGGAATTCAATGACAAAAACAAATTTACACAATGTCTTTCTATAAATCCAGTCTTTCAAAGGATAATGAATGGAAAACACCAACAAAAGGAGGGAAACTACACAATAGAAAAAGCAAGAAATTAATCTTCTTTCAGCAAACCCAAAAAAAGATAACCACACAAACATAAAAATTACATCAAAACCAGCAGGAAGAAACAATCACTATTCCTTAATATCTCTTAATATCAATGGACTCAATTCCCCAATAAAAAGACATGACTAACAGACTGGATACGTAAACAGGACACAACATTTTGCTGCATACCGGAAATGTATCTCAGTGTCAAAGACAAAGGCTACCTCAGAGTAAAAGGCTGGAAAACAGTTTTCCAAACAAATGGTACCAGGAAAAATGCTGTAGTAGCCATTCTAATATCCAATAAAATAGACTTTCAACCAAAAGTCATCAAAAAAGACATGGAAGGACACTTTAAATTCATCAAAGAAAAAAACTACCAAGAAGAACTCTCAATTCTGAACTTCTATGTCCCAAATACAAGGGCACCCACATTCATAAAAGAAACGTTACTAAAGCTTAAAGCACACATTGCACATCACACAATAATTGTGAGTGACTTCAACACCCCACTCTCCTCATTGATCAGGGGAACAGAAACTAAACAAAGACATAGTGAAACTAACAGAAGTTTTGGGCAAAATGGATTCAATAGATATCTATAGAATATTTCATCCTAAATAAAAGAATATACCTTCTTCTTAGCACCTCATGGTACCTTCTCCAAAATTGACCATATAATTGGTCACAAAACAGACCTCAACAGATATAAGAAGATTGAACTTTTATATGCCTCCTTTCAGATAACTATGGAGTAAGGGTGATCTTCAATAGCAACAAAAACAACAGAAAGCCCACATACACATGGAAACTGAGCAATGCTCTACTCACTAATACCTTGGTCAAGGAAGAAATAAGGAAAGAAATCAAAGACTTTTTTACAGTTTAAAGAAAATGAAGGTACAACATACCCAAATTTATGGGACACAATGAAAGCAGTGCTAAGAAGAAAAATAGCTCTGAGTACCTCCAAAAAGAAGGTGGATAGTGCATACACTAACAGCTTAACAGCACACTTGAAAGCTTTAGAACAGAAAGAATCAAATACAACCAAGAGTGGTAGAAGGCAGGAAATCATCAAACTCAGGGCTGAAATCAACCAAGTAGAAACAAAAGGAACTATACAAAGAATCAACCAAACCAGGAGCTGGTTCTTTGAGAAAATCAACAAGATAGATAAACCTTTAGCTAAACTAACCAGAGGGCATAGAGACAGTATCTACATTAACAAAATCAGAAATGAAAAGGGAGATATAACAACAGAAAATGAGTAAATTAAAAAAAAATCATCAGATCCTACTACAAAAGCCTATACTCAGCACAAATGTAAAACCTGGATGAAATGGACATTTTCCTAGACAGATACCAAATACCAAAGTTATATCGGGATCAGATAGACCATCTGAATGGTCCTATAACCCCTAAAGTAATAGAAGTGGTCATTGACAGTCTCCCAATCAAAAAAAGCATAGGATCAGATAGTTTTAGTGCAGAATTCTATCAGACCTTCAAAGAATACCTAATACCAATACTCTTCAAACTATTCTCCAAAATAGAAACAGATGGAACACTACCGTACTTGTTCTATGAAGCCACAATTTTGCTGATACCAAAACCACACAATAATCCAACAAAGAAAGAGACCTTCTAATTTCCCTTATGAATATCAATGCAAAAATACTCAGTAAAACACTCCTCCACTGCTGGTGCAATTGCAAGTTGGTATAACCACTCTAGAAATCAGTCTGGTACTTCTTCGGAAACTGGGCATGATACTACTGGAATACCCCATTATACCACTCCTGCGCATATACCCAGAGGGTTTCCCAGCATGTAATAAGGACACATGCTCCACTATGTTCATAGCAGCCCTATTTATAATAGCCAGAAGCTGGAAAGAACCCAGATGTTCCTCAATGGAGGAATGGATACAGAAAATGTGGTATATTTACATTATGAAATACTACTCAGCTATTAAAAACAATGAATTCATGAAATTTTTACGCAAATGTGTGGAACTGGAAAATAACATCTTGTTTTTATTTGTTTGTTTGTTTGTTTGTCTGTTTTTTAAAATATCATCCTAAGTGAGGTAACCCAAACACAAAAGAACACTCACTGATAAGTGGATATTAGCCCAGAAGCTCAGAATACCCAAGACACAATTCACATATCAAATGTTGCCCAAGAAAAAGGAAGGAGAGGTCCTTGGTCCTGGAAAGGCTGGCTGCAGCAGTGTTGGGGAATTCCAGGACAGGGAAGTGGGAGGGGGGTTGATTGAGGAACAGGAGGAGGGAATAGGGATTATAGGACTTTCAGGGAGGGGGAAAACAGGAAACGGGAAATCATTTGAAATGTAAATAAAAGAATATATCTAATTTTTAAAAAAGGGATTCCATCTCAAGGATAAACATAAATAAAAGCAAGAAAAATGTCTCATTAATTGAGTGCTTTCTGGTTTTCCAAAGGTCAGGTTTTGTGTCCCAGCACCCAAGTTCAACAGCTCACAACCACCTTGAATCACACCTTTAGGGTATCAATCACTTTGTCAAATCATTAAAGGATGTCCTTATAGCTTTTAGGAAACACACACAGAAAGGTACACATTCATAGACAAAAGAAATCTTTGAACTAAAATTGCTATTTATACATGAATAATTTTGACTTTTTGACATAATCAGTATCAAATCCTGAAATCCAGGCCTGGAACAGAAAAGAGTAAACAAGAATGCTTTCTCTTTTAAGAAGAAAACAAAATTCTGCCCATATCTTCAGTGGATCTCTACAGACAGAATCTGCTCTAATGCTTTGTTGACAGCAAGACTATTTAGAGTGCTTTCAGGCCAAGGACTGACAGAGAGAGCACTGTGTATCATCAGCAAGAATGACAAAAGTTTACCCAGATGAGCTTCATAGGCACTGTGAGAAATCATCATTGTGCTTTGCAGTCCATACTAACTACAATTATCTATTTTTTGTAGGAATGCCCCCTCTGTGTGTGTGTGTGTGTGTGTGTGTGTGTGTGTGTGAGAGAGAGAGAGAGAGAGAGAGAGAGAGAGAGAGAGAGAGAGAGAGATTCTGTCTGTCTCTATGTCTCTAAGTGTGTGTCTTTCTATCTGTTTCTGTGTGTCTTTCAGTCTCTCTGTCTCTGTCTTTATGTCTGTCTCTGTGTGCATGTGTCTTTCTATCTCTCTCTGTACATGTATGTGCCCTCTGTGTGTGTGTGAACACGCGCACATGTGCATGTGTGTCTGTGTGTGTGTTTGTGTGTGTGTGATATGTGTGTGCATGTATATATGATTGCACACATGTGGGTGTCTCTATCTCTGTCTCTCTCTGGTAAAATGATGTAGATGTTTTGCTGTAGATATCATTAAAAAAAAATGAGGGCTGACATTTTCATATGAATCCCCAAGAAAGGAGCAAGAAAGATGTGCACTGACAGGAAACAGAAGTTAACTACAGCCACCTCCTTTCCCTTTCCTTTATGTAGACAAGTGGAGGAAAATAGGAGAGAATATTCAAAACTAGAAGGGCTCTTTGTCAGCCTCCTGGACAGGTTGCAAGTGCTGTGAACAGCTAACAACCAATTCTATAAAGAAGTGACTGGATTCTGACTCAGCACTTGGCTTCTTACCTAGTTGTTTTTACATTATTTAATGATCTCGTCATTTCTGACATATTGCTCATGCTGTTTGTATTCTTTTATTGACCTTCTTAATTCTTATTCACTCCACTATAAAGTTATTGGCCAAAGTACTGGCAAAAGCAAAGAGTTGGAAAAGAGATATGTTCTATTTTCCTGCTTCATAAAGTGTATTAAGAAATGATTCTGCTGTTTAAAACTATTTTCCTAAATCCATATGAGGCAAAATGAGAGTCACAGTGTAGCATCAAGCAGAACATGAATTTCATATAAATGTTAGTAATTCAAATATGACTAGAAAAAATATTTCTCATGTTTACTTGTAACCCAAAGGGGTTTGAATGAGAAATGTTCCCATAGCCTCAGGTGTTTGAACACTTAGTTACCAGGTAGTGGTATTGTTTGAGGCAGGTGATATCATATTGAATTGAAAGTTCATAACCTTGCCCCTCATCCAGTTTGCTGTCTCTGCTTCTTTGTGGTTAAAGATGCTATCTCTCAACTTCCTGTTCCTGCTATCTTGCCTGCTGTTTGCTGCCATGCCTGCTTTTCCCCTAGGCCATGATGAACTGTATCATTCTGGAAAATAAACCAAATAAAGTCTTCCATAAGTTGCTTTGGTATTTTATCACAGCAACAGAAAATAACTAATACATAAACTTAAGGCAATTAATTCTGGTTAATACTGAAACAGGTGATTTGTATTATACTGAGAACACCATCAGAGTTTCTTGCCAAGAAGGAGTTCCTGCTAATGATAATTAATGCTGGGGCTAGTAACCAGGCATCGATTAACTTTGAGGATGAAGTCTACAAGTGGAAATAGCTCTGCTTCCAACTCAGGCAGTCACTGGTAACTATGTGACATGCTTAATCAAATTAGCTTGTAACAGTACAGGAAAGGGTAAATAAAGCTCTGAACTGAACCTCTTATTCAAGCAATTGTATGTCATCATTAAAACTACTGGATTCACGTGAAAATCAATTTAGACAAGCTAGTACAACATAGGAAGAGAGTCAGGACCTATGTGTTGGATCCTTGTGCATAACCTTAATCCTGAAAAACAAATGATTTAATTAATGTCCATCCAGAAGTTCTACTTTGAAGAACAATTTATACCTAAAAGAGAATACACATTCGTTTTTAAGATCAGACTAAGTTTGTACTATAGCTTGAGTCCTGCTAAGTGTCCTTATGCAGTGGTCAATATGACAATAAAGCACACTTTACTTCATTGCCACATAGCCGAGAGACAGACAGAGAGAGACTTGGCCTACTTGTGTGTGGATATAATTACCAACTAGTGAAACCAGAACTTCAACTCAGATGACCCACCTAAGAGCCAAGTGTTTCTCATAATATGATAATTAAATCCTAAACTAACTTGCATTTGTTTACTGGGTCTTTTAGAAGAAAACCTTCATTTCTCATTCAGTTACAAAAACAAAAATTCTGAGCCTCAAGCACTAGCTGCCTCTCAGAGATTGTGAGGGTAACAAGGCTTCTTGTAGCCCAAGTATTTTACCATTTTCTCTCACTGATTTTAACATTCTTTCTTTGTTTAGTGCATTTGGTGTTTTGCTTATTATGTGATGGGGGAATTTCTGCTCTGGTCCAATCTGTTTGGAGTTCTGTAGGCTTCATGTATGTTCATGGGCTTCTCTTTCTTTAGGTTAGGGAAGTTTTTTTCTATAATTTTGTTGAAGATATTTACTGGGCCTTTAAGATGTAAATCCTCACTTTCTTCTATACCTATAGTCCTTAGGTTTGGTCTTCTCATTGTGTCCTGGATTTCCTGGATGCTTTGGGTTACTAGTTTTTTGCATTTTGCATTTTCTTTGACTGTTGATTCAATGTTCTTTATGGAATCTTCAGCATCTGAGATGCTTTCTTCTATGTCTTGTATTCTATTGTTGATGCTTGCATCTATGACTCCTGAATTCTTTTTTTTAATATTTTTATTTTCTATATTCTTTGTTTACATTCCAAATGATTTCCCCTTTCCCAGATCCCTCCTCCCCATATGTCCCATAAACCATCTTCTCTCCATCCATTCTCCAATCACCTCCCTCCTTTTTTTTCTCTGTCCTTATATTCCACTCCAATGCTAGATCAATCCTTTCCAGGATCAGGACCTTCTCCATACTTCTTCATGGGAGTCATTTGTTATGCGATTTGTGCCTTGGGTATTCAGGGCTTCTGGGCTAATTAATATCCACTTATCAGAGATTGTATTCCATGTGTATTCTTTTGTGACTGGGTTACCACACTTAGGATGATATTTTCCAGATCAAACCATTTGCCTAAAAATTTTGAGTTAATTTTATATCCAGCAACTTTGCTAAAATTGTTTATCAGCTGTAGGAGAATCAGTCTGGCGGTTCCTCAGAAAACTGGAGATGACACTTCCGGAGGACCCTGCTATACCTCTCCTGGGCATATACCCAAAGGATTCCCCGGCATGCAATAAAGACACATGCTCCATTATGTTTATAGCAGCCTTATTTATAATAGCCAGAAGCTGGAAAGACTTCTGAATTCTTTCGAAGGTTTTCTATCTTCAAATATGTCTCACTTTGTGATTTCTTTGTTTCTATTTCCATTTTTAGATCTTGCATAGTTTTGTTCACTTCCTTCACTTGTTTGTTTTTTCTAAAATTCTTTAAGGAATTTTTGTGTTTCCTCTTTAAGGGCTTCTACCTGTTGACCCTTGTTCTTCTGTGTTTTATTTAGGGATTTTTGTGATTCCTTTTTAAGGGTTTCTGCATGTTAACCAATGTTCTCCCATAATTCCCTATGGGATTTTTGCATTGCCTCTTTAAGTGCTTCTACCTGTTGACCCATGTTCTCCCGTATTTCTTTAAGGGATTTTTGTGTTTACTCTTTAAGGACTTCTACCTTTTGACCCATATTCTGTTGTATTTTTTTAAGGGATTTTTGTGCTTCTACCTATTGACCCATGTCCCCCTATATTTCTTTAAGGGAGTTATTTATGTCCTTCTTGAATTCCTCCATCAGCAATATGAGATATGATTTTAAATCTAGCTCTTGCTTTTCTGATGTGATGGAGTATGTAGGATTTGCCACTGTGGGAGAACTGGGTTCTGATGGTGCCATGTTGCCTTGGTATCTGTTGGTAATGATCTTGCATTTGCCTTTGGCCATCCCATTATCTCCGGTGTTAGCTGGTATTGCTATCTCTATCTTCTCTGTCCTGCAGGCCTGTGTTTCTGTACTCCTGGGATTCCCTTTCTCTCCAACCCCCTGCAAACAGCTGGTTCTACAGGAAGTATCAGGTGATGGGGTCTTCCCTGTGGCAGACTTGGCAAGGGTCGAATGCCCTGCAGGCTACTATTTCTCAAATGTTCTTCTGCTGCTGGTTCTCAAATGCCCTGCTGATGTTGGTTCTCAAATGCCCAGCTTCTACCAGTTCAAATGCCCTACTGGTGCTAGTTCTCAAAAGACCTGCTCCTGACAGTTCTCTAGAGAGTATCAGGAAGTAGGGTCTTCCTTGTATGGCACAGGTCTACCACATTCGATGGAACAGGGGCAGTGGTAGGGGAGGAGGGAGGGGTAGAAGGGATGGAAGGGGAGTGGTGATCTGGAGGTTGCTAAGTAGTGGGTCTCAGAGCAGCTCTGTGCCTCTAGGGGTGAGTGGTGATTCTTACCAAATGCCCTGCTCCTGCCTGTTCTCTAGAGAGTATCAGGAAGTAGGATCCTCCCTGTGTCAGAGGTGTACACAGGCCAATTTTATGAAATCAATTATTTAAAAGAAGATATGTCAAGGGGCTAAAGTCAGAAAGAAGGCGCTATAAAGCTTAATGAAGTAGCGGGGAATATCTTTAGGTTTTTATTTATTTGGTTTGTTTATTTGTTTTGGACAGAACCCATTGTTGATCTTTTCTATTTTTCTATGTTCTCTGTCTTACTATGGTCATTTTGTAAGTTAGGCAATTGATACCAATTACAATTTTCACTTCCTCTTCTGTGTGTGTGTGTGTGTGTGTGTATGTGTATGGGTGTGTGTGCACACACACGTGTGCACACGTGCACCCACATGAAATTTTACTTCTTAGAACCAAATACTTCTAATTGTGGTTTTAAGATCACTGACATTAAGAGAAAATGTTAGTATTTTACATTCTTTTCTCTCTCTCTCTCTCTCTCTCTCTCTCTCTCTCTCTCTCTCTCTCTCTCTCTTTTGTATTTTGTAATACTTTATTAAGAAGG
This sequence comes from Apodemus sylvaticus, assembly GCF_947179515.1. Taxonomy (NCBI): domain Eukaryota; kingdom Metazoa; phylum Chordata; class Mammalia; order Rodentia; family Muridae; genus Apodemus; species Apodemus sylvaticus. Next base: position 544,789 of record NC_067489.1, on the reverse strand, counting down.
AACCTGTGTCAACATTGCTATGTAAACAATGACAAAGATCAAGGGAAACATAGCAGGGGTCATGTAGACAGTAATACACATTTTTCTTTATATAGTTACGGAGAGTTTATTCCTTATTAAGCAAACATTTTGCATTCATGGCCTTCTCTTTATCTTTCTGTACCTTTATCATTTGCTTGACTTTAAGAAATTCTGCCTGGATAGCTTTATCTCATAGGGCTATCTCCTGTGCCTTATTAGATCAGCCAATGTTTGATCATATTCTTTTAATCCTTGCCATCCTTGCACTTTTCAGTATAGTGCTTTAGTATTTGAAGGGTTCATTTCAAGAGCCTCCAAGCAACTGTCAATTGCCCCCTGCCAATTTGAAATTTTCAATTTACAAGCATCAATATTCAGCACACAACTTAAGGCTATAGGTTGCAATCTAGATTTATCTGCTTTCTCAATAACAGTCTTTGAACTATCCACATACCTTAAAACCTTTGCATATTTTTTAATAGCCATCTCCCAGTTCTGAGACTTGAAAAAAGTATTTCCATTGTTTTTTAAGTCTTCAGATATTAATAAAATTTTATCTACATCTTTTAAATCTATATTTGCATCTTTGGGGAAATCTGCATGACTATCACTAGAGCCATCTTTGGAGAATATTATCCAGTCATCCTCTTCTTTCAGTTCTCCACATTCTGCAAGTATTTTGCATTCTTCCCATGAAGAAACATTTATAATAACCTAAGAGAACATAAATGTCAGACCAGACTACTATACCCAGCAAATCTTTCTTTCTTTTTTTTTAATTGTTATATTTTTTATTTACATTGCAAATGATTTCTCCTTTTCTGGGTCCCCACTCCCCGCAAGTCCCATAAGCCCTCTTCCGTCCCCTATTCTTCCATCCACCCCTTCCCACTTCCCTGTTCTGGAATTCCTGTATACTCTTGCACTGAGTCTTTCCAGAACCAGGGGCCACTCCTCCATTCTTTTTGGACATCATTTAATTTGTGGATTATGTCCTGGGTATTCAAAGCTTCTAGGCTAATATCCACTTATCAGTGAGTGCATACCATGATTGATCTTTTGAGACTGGGTTACCTCACTTAGTATGATGTTCTCCAGCTCCATCCATTTGTCTAAGAATTTCATGAATTCATTGTTTCTAATGGCTGAATAGTACTCCATTGTGTAAATGTACCACATTTTTTTGTATCCATTCCTCCACTAAAGGACACCTAGGTTCTTTCCAGCTTCTGGCTACTACAAATAGGGCTGCTATGAACATAGTGGAGCATGTGTCCTTACTGCATGCTGAAGAATCCTCTGGATATATGCCCAGGAGTGGTATAGCAGGGTCCTCAGGAAGTGTCATGGCCAGTTTTCTGAGGAACCGCCAGACTGATTTCCAAAGTGGTTGCACCATCTTGCAATCCCACCAGCAGTGGAGGAGTGTTCTACTTTCTCCACGTCCTCGCCAACACCTGCTGTCTCCTGAGTTTTTGACCTTAGCCATTCTGACTGGTGTGAGGTGAAATCTCAGGGTTGTTTTGATTTGCATTTCCCTAATGATTAATGATGTTGAACATTTCTTAAGGTGTTTCTCAGCTCTCCAAAGTTCTTCATGTGAAAATTCTTTGTTTAGCTCCATACCGCACTTTTTAATGGGGTTATTTGGTTCTCTGGGTTCTACTTTCTTGAGTTCTTTGTATATATTAGATATTAGCCCTCTGTCAGATTTAGAGTTGGTGAAGATTCTTTCCCAGTCTGTTGGTTGATGTTTTGTCCTTTTGACAGTGTACTTTGCCTTACAGAAACTTTGTAGTTTTATGAGGTCCCATTTGTCAATTCTTGATCTTAGAGCATAAGCTATTGGTGTTCTATTCAGGAACTTTCCCCCTGTGCCCATGACCTCCAGGGTCTTCCCCAGTTTCTTTTCTATTAGTTTCAGTGTGTCAGGTTTTATGTGAAGGTCCTTGATCCATTTGGAGTTGAGCTTGGTACAAGAAGATAAGAATGGATTGATGCACATTCTTCTGCATGCTGACCTCCAATTGAACCAGCACCATTTGTTGAAAAGACTATCTTTTTTCCACTGGATGCTTGCAGCTCCTTTGTCAAAGACCAAGTGACCATAGGTGTGTTGGTTCATTTCTGGGTCTTCAATCCTATTCCATTGATCCACTTGCCTGATATTGTACCAATACCATGCAGTTTTTATCACTATTGCTCTGTAGTAGAGTTTAAAGTCTGGGATATTGAATCCCCCTGAAGCTCTTTTACTGTTGAGAATAGTTTTAGCTATCCTGGGTTTTTTGTTATTCCATATGAATTTGAGAATTGCTCTTTCTAGCTCTATGAAGAACTGGGTTGGGATTTTTATGGGAATAGCATTGAATCTGTAGATTGCCTTTGGCAAGATGGCCATTTTAACTATATTAATCCTACCAATCCACGAGCATGGAAGGCTTTTCCATTTTCTGAGATCTTCTTCGATTTCCTTCTTCAGAGATCTGAAGTTCTTGTCATATAGGTCTTTCACTTGTTTGGTTAGAGTCACCCCAAGATACTTTATGCTGTTTGTAGCTATTTAAGGGGGTAATTTCCATAATTTCTTTCTCAGTCTGCTTATCCTTTGAATATATAAAGGCTACTGATTTGCTTGCATTGATTTTGTAGCCATCCACTTTGCTGAAGTTGTCTATCAGCTGTAGGAGTTCTCTAGTAGAGTTTTTAGGGTCACTTCAGTATACGATCATATCATCTGCAAATAGTGATAGTTTGACTTCTTCCTTTCCAATTTGTATCCCTTTGACTTCCTTCTGTTGTCTAATTGCTCTAGCTAGGACTTCAAGAACTATATTGAAAAGATATGGAGAGAGGGGGCAGCCTTGTCTAGTCCCTGATTTTAGTGGGATTGCTTCAAGTTTCTCTCCATTTAGTTTGATGTTGGCTACCAGTTTGCTGTATATTGCTTTTACTATGTTTAGATATGGGCCTTGAATTCCTGTCCTTTCCAAGACTTTTAGCATGAAAGGATGCTGAATTTCATCAAATGCTTTTTCAGCATCTAATGAAATGATCATGTGGTTTTTTTTTTCTTTGAGTTTGTTTATGTAGTAGATAGCATTGATGGACTTCCTTATATTGAACCATCCCTGCATCCCTAGGATGAACCCTACTTGATCATGGTGGATGATTGTTTTGATGTGTTCTTGGATTTGGTGGGCAAGAATTTTATTTAGTATTTTTGCATCGATATTCATAAGGGAAATTGGCCTGAAATTCTCTTTCTTAGTTGGATCTTTGTGTGATTTTGGTATCAGCATAATAGTGGCTTCGAAGAAGGAGTTGGGTAGTGTTCCTTCTGTTTCTATTTGGTGGAAAAGTTTGAAGAGTATTGGTGTTAAGTCTTCTTTGAAGGTCTGATAGAATTCTGCACTGAACCCATCTGGTCCTGTGCTTTTTCTGGTCAGAAGCCTATCTATGACCCCTTCTATTTCTTTAGGGGTTATGGGTCTGTTTAGATGGTGTATTTGATCTTGGTTTAATTTTGGTAATTGGTATCTGTCTAAGAAAATGTCCATTTCCTCCAGATTCTCCAGTTGTGTTGAGTACAGGTTCTTGTTAGTAGGATCTGATGATTTTTTGAATTTCCTCAGTTTCTGTTGTAATATCTCCGTTTTCATTTCTAATTTTGTTAATTTGGATACTGTCTCTGTGCCCTTTGGTTAATCTGGCTAACGGTTTATCTATCTTGTTGATTTTTTCAAAGACCAGCTTTTGGTCTTGTTGATTCTTTGTATGGTTCTCTTGGTTTCTACTTGATTGATTTCAGCCCTGAGTTTGATGATTTCCTGTCTTCTTCTCCTCCTGGGTGAATTAGCTTCTTCTTGTTCCAGGGCTTTCAGTTGTTCCATTAATCTTCTAGTGTAAGCTCTCTCAAATTTCTTTTTGGAGGCACTCAAAGCTATGAGTTTTCCTCTTAGCACTGCTTTCATTGTGTCCCATAGATTTGTGTATGTTGTGCCTTCATTTTCATCAAATTCTAAGAAATCTTTGATTTCTTTCTTTATTTTTTCCTTGACCAAGGTTTCATTGAGTAGAGTATTGTTCAGTTTCCATGTGTATGTGGGCTTTCTGTTGTTTTTACTGTTACTAAAGACCACTTTTACTCCATAGTGATCTGATAGGAGGCATGGGATTATTTCAATCTTCTTATATTTGTTGAGGTCTGTCTTGTGACCAACTATATCTATGATCTATTTTGGAGAAGGTACCACGAGGTGCTGAGAAAAAGGTATATTCTTTTGCTTTGGGATAAAAAGTTCTATATATATCTGTTAACTCCAATTGGTTCAAAGTTTCAATTAGTTTCACTGTCTCCCAGTTTAGTTTCTGTTTTCCTGATCAGTCCATTGGTGAAAGTGGAGTGTTGAAGTCACCCACAATTATTGTGTTAGGTGCAATGTGTACTTTGAGCTTTAGTAAAGTTTCTTTTATGAATGAGGGCTCCCTTGTATTTGGGGCATAGATGTTCAGGATTGAGAGTTCTTGTTGGATTTTTCCTTTGACCAGCAACTAGTGACCTTCCATGTCTCTTTTGATGACATTAGGTTGAAAGTCAATTTTATCTGAAATTAGAATGGCAACTCCAGCTTGTTTCCTGGGACCATTTGCTTGTAGAATTGTCTTCCAGGTAGTTTTTGTCTTTGACATTGAGATGTGTTTCCTGTATGCAGCAAAATGTAGGGTCCTGTTTACATAAACAGTCTGTTAGTCTATGTCTTTTTTATTGGGGAATTGAGTCCATTGATGTTAAGAGATATCAAGGAGTAATGGTTATTGCTTCCTATCATTTTTTGATTATAATTTTATACATGTATGGTTAGCTTCTTTGGGTTTGATGAAAGAAGCTTAATATCCTGCTCTTTCCAGGGTATAGTTTCCCTCGTTGTAATGGTGCTTTCCCCCTATTATCCTTTGTAGGGCTGGGTTTGTAGAAAGATATTGTGTAAATTTGGTTTTGTCATGGAATATCTTGGTTTCTCCATCTATAGTAATTGAGAGTTTTGCTGGGTATAGTAGTCTCGGCTGGCATTTCTGTTCTCTCAGAGTCTGCATGAGCTCTGCCCAAGATCTTCTAGCTTTCATGGTCTCTGGTGAGAAATCTGGTGTAATTCTGATAGGTCTTCCTTTATATGTTACTTGCCCTTTTTCTCTTACTGTCTTTAATATTCTTTCTTTGTTTAGTACAATTGGGGTTTTGATTATTATGTGACAGGAGGTATTTCTGTTCTGGTCCAGTCTGTTTGGAGTTCTGTAGGCTTCTTGTATATTCATGGGCATCTCTCTCTTTAGGTTAGGGAAGTTTCTTCCATAATTTTGTTGAAGATATTTGCTGGCCCTTTAAGTTGTAAATCTTCACTCTCATCAATACCTATAATCCTAAGATTTGGCTTTCTCATTGTGTCCTGGATTTCCTGGATATTTTGGGTTACAAGCTTTTTGCATTTTGCATTTTCTTTAACTGTTGAGTCCATGATTTCTATGGTATCTTCGGCATCTGAGATTCTTTCTTCTATCTCTTGTATTCTGTTGTTGATATTTGCGTCTATCATCCCTGATTTCTTCCCAAGGTTTTCTATCTCCAAAGTTGTCTCCCTTTTTGCTTTCTTAGTTGTTTCTACTTCTGTTTTTAGATCCTGGAAATTTTTGCTCAGTTCTGTCATTTGCTTGTTTGTGTTTTCCTCTAATTCTTTAAGAGATTTTTGTGTTTCCTCTTTCATGACTTCTGCCTGTTGATCAAGGTTCTCCTGTATTTCTTTAAGTGATTTTTGTGTTTCCTCCTTATTGGTTTTTGTATTCTCCTGAATTTTTTTCAATGATTTTTGTGTTTCCCTTGTAAGGACTTCTAATTTTTGATCCATTTTCTCCTGAATTTCTTTAAGTATGTCCTTCATATGTTCCTGTACTAGCATCATGACCAGTGATTTTAAATCCAAATCTTATTTTTCTGTTGTGTTGGGGTATCCAGGACTTGCTAATGTTGGAGAATTGGGTTCAGATGCTGCCATAATGCCTTGGTTCCTGTTAGTAACGTTCCTACATTTGCCTTTAGCCATCTGGTTCTCCCAGGAGTTAGATGGTCTTATTGTCACTGGCTGGTGCTTCAACCTACTGTGTATCTTTAAGATTATCTCTGCAACACTGTATGACTGAGTTTCTTCTGGCACAGATTACTGATATGCTGGCTTCCTCTTTTGTGCCTTTGGAGCCCTTCTGAGTCTTGCCTCAAGCAATGTTATACTTAGGTTGTCAAGGTCAACCAGGTGTTCTCTGTCAGCTCTATTATGGAGGGAAGAAGTTGTGGTGGGGGTCACTCCCTCTGTTGATTCTCACATAGGACACAGGTCCCACGATGGACTGGCTTGCAGATGAACCACCTATGTGCTCAGTTCCTAAGTGCAGGCAGACCCCTGGAGGTTTGCACCACCAGAAATCTCAAGCTCAGGGTTATATAGTACCTAGTGATCCTTTTCTGTCCCTGCAGGCAGCGAGTATGGCCGCGGGGCTTCTCTCCTTCCACAGCTCCCTGGGCAGGACACTGGCCTGAGCCTGGAGGGCTGGCAGACAAAAGCCACCTATGTGCTCAGTTCCTGAGTGCAGGCAGACCCCTGGAGGTTTGCACCACCAGAAATCTAAAACTCAGGTTGATACAGTACCTAGTGATCCTTTTCTGTCCCTGCAGACAGCATATATGGCCGCGGGGCTTCTCTCCTTCCACAGCTTCCTCCCAGCAAATCTTTCAATTACCATAAACGGAGAAAACAAGACATTCCATGACAAAAGCAAATTTACACAATATCTTTCCACAAATACAGCTCCACAAAGGATAATAGGTGTAAAATGCTAACACAAGGCAGGAACCCACACCATAGAAAAATCAATAAGGTAATCTTTCAACAAACCCAATAGAACATAGCTACACAACCAGAATTTTACCTTTAACTAAGAAGATAATAGTAAGCAACAATCACTTTTCCTTAATATCTCTTAATAACAATGGGCTCAACTCCCCTATAAAAATACATAGACTAACAGACTGGATGCATAAATAGGACCCAATGTTTTGCTGCATACAAGAAACTCACCTCAGTGGCAAAGATAGTCTCTCTTTAAGAGTCAAAGGCTATTAAACAATTTTCCAAGCAAATGGCCCCAAGAAACAAGCTGGAGTGGCCATTCTTATATTGGATAAAATTGACTTTCAATCAAAAGTTGTCATAAAGGAAAGGTCAAAGGAAAAGTCTACCAGGATGAACTCTCAATTCTAAACATCTATGCTTCAAATGCAAGGCCAACTACATTCATAAAAGAAACTTTAATAAAACTCAAAACACACATTGCACCCCATACAATAATAGTGGGAGACTTTAACATCCCACTCTCAAAAATGGACAAATCATGGAATCAGAAACTAAACAAAGTGACAGTGAAATTAACTGAAGTTATGGACCAAATGGATCTAACAGATATTTATAGAACATTCCACCCTAAAGAAAAAGAATATAACTTCTTCTCAGAACCTCATGGCACCTTCTCCAAAATTGACCATATAATTGGTCACAAAAGGGGTCTCAACAGATACAGAAATACTGAAATTATTCCATGTACCCTATCAGATCACCACAGCCTAAGGCTGGTCTTAATCTCAAACAAAAACAATGGAAAGCACACATACATATCGACTTTGAACAATGCTCTTCTCAATGATAGCTTGGTCAAGGAAGAAATAAAGAAAGAAATTGAAGACTTTAGAATTTGATGAAAATGAAGACACATCATACCAAAATTTATGGGACACAATGAAAGCATTGCTAAGAGGAAAACTCATAGCTCTGAGTTCCTCCAAAAAGAGAATGGAGAGAGCTTACACTAACAGCTTGACTGTGTACTTGAAGGCTCTAGAACAAAAGGAAGCAAATACCCCCAAAAGGAGTAGACAGCAGGAAATAATCAAACTTAGAACCAAATCAACCAAGCAGAAACAAAAAGAACTATACAAAAAATCAACAAAACAAAGAGATGGTTCTTTGAAAAAAATCAATAAGATAGATACACCATTAGGCACACTAACCAGAGGGCCCAGAGACAGTATCCAAATTAATAAAATCAGAAATGAAAATGGAGACATAACAGAAACTGTGGAAATTCAAATACTCATCAGATCCTACTACAAGAGTTTATACTCAACAAAGTTTGAAAACCTGGATGAAATGGACAACTTCCTAGATATATACCAGGTGCCAACATTAAAACAGGATCAGATACATCATCTAAATAGTTCCATAAGTCCTGAGTAAATAGAAGCAGTCATTAATAGTCTCCCATCAAAAAAGCCCAGGACTGGATGGGTTTAGTGGGGAATTCTATCAGATCTTTGTATACATCCCAATGTATACAAAGAACTCAAGAAGTTTGTCTCCAGAGAGTCAAATAACCATATTTAAAAAATGGGGTACAGAACTAAACAGAATTTTCAACTGAGGAAACTTTTGAATGGCTCTAAAGCACCTAAAGAAATGTTCAGCATCCTCAGTTATCAGGGAAATGCAAATTAAAACAACACTGAGATTCTACCTCACACCAGTCAGAATGGTTATGATGAAAAACTCAGGGGACAGCAGATGCTGGAGAGCATGTGGAGAAAAAGGAACACTTCTCCATTGTTGGTGGGATTGTATACCACTCTGGAAATTAGTTTGGTGATTCCTCAGAAAATTAGACATAGTACTACCTGAGGACCCATCTATACCACTCCTGGGCATATACCCAGAAGATGCTTCTACATGTAATAAGGACACATGCTCCACTATGTTCATAGCTGCCTTATTTATAATAGCCAGATTCCACCTCACACCAGTCAGAATGGTGAAATTCGTAGGCAAATGGACAGAACTACAAAGTGTCATCCTGAGTGAGGTAACCCAATCACAAAGGAACGCACATGGTATGCACTCACTAATAAGTGGATGTTAGCCCAAAAGTTCAAAATAAACAAGTTGCAATTTACCCAGCACAGGAAGGATGGAGGACTTAAGTGAGGGTGCTTTGGGTCCTCTGAGAAAGGGAGCAAAATACTGACAGGAGCAATAAGGGAGAAAATATTTGGAGCAGAGACTGAAGTAAAGGCCACACAGAGACTGCCCTACCTGGAGATTCACTCTATAAACAGTCACCAAACCTGGACACTACTATGGTTGACAAGAAGTATATACCAAAAAGAGCGTGCCATGGTTGTCTCTGGAGGGGCCCAGCCAGAGCCTTACAAATACAGAGGCAGATGCTAGCATCCAACCATTGGACTGGGCATGGGTTCTCCAATAGAGGATCTGGAGGGTGGTCAGGAGGAGCTGAAGGGGTTACAGCCCCATGGGAAGAACAATGATTTCAGCCACCCAGATGCCCCAGAACTCCCAGGGACTAAACCATCAACCAAGTAGTACACAAGTTTCCAGACAAAAATATGGCAGAGGAATGCCTTGTTGGGCATCAGTGGGAGGAGTGGTCCTTGGTCAGAAAAAGGCTCAATAGATGCCCCCCAAAAAGGGAAATCAAGGGGGAATGTGGGAATGGGTCAGGTGGAGGGGCATATATGTGGAGGCAGGGGTTGGGAGGAGGGGTTGGGAGTCTCTTGGGAGGGGGAAATCTGTAAAGGTTTTGCCATTGGCAATGTAAATGAAGAAGATATTCAATTTAAAAAAAAAGGAAGAAAGAAAAAATTGTCCTGTTTATGCATTCTTTGCCTATTTGAGGTGCAATCTTCTACAGCCCATTATTGTCTTTCTTCAGGAATTATGGGATATCTCTTTGAAATATGGTCTTCCTCAAAAAAAAAATCAAGTTTTTACTGGTCATCAGCATCCTGTTGACATGTTTTCAATACTTTTCAAGCAACTCGCCTCATCATTTAATTGTTTTCCCTCTTTTTCTTCTGTCTTCTATTGGTAAATTCAACTTCCCATCCCATTAAAGTAATCTTGAATAAGATCCCCATGCCTGTTTACCTGCCCTAGTTTATTTTTGTTTTTTAATACTTCCTATGTGTGGAGAAGTAAGCCAACTCCTATTTATATGATTAGAGACAGGATGGACTTGTGCTAGAAACTCAAAGTACAGTTTTGTACAACAGTAAGATCTAAAACTTATAATGACTACCTATAAAATGAAGGCATTAACTGGAGAAATGTGCCCTCGTAAAGCTAATTTTCAGATGAGAGAATGAGATAGAAATCATCCTATAGAAGCAACAGCAAAGACAAGAAAAAAAAAGAAAGAAAGAGAGAAAGAAAGAAAAAAGATAGAAAGAGAAAGAACGAAACAAAGAAAGTCAAACAAACAAACAAAACAAAACAAAACCAAAAACATACAGTTTAATGTTTGCACATACTTCCCAGCATCCACATGGCAACTCACAACCATCTGTAACCCAATTCAAGAAATCAACTCTTCTGACCTCCATAAACATCAGGTATACAGACATTACAGACATGCACACACAGATACTGTGTGTGTGTGCATGTGTGTTTGTGTGTGTGTGTGTGTGTGTGTGTGTGTGTGTGTGTGTGTGTGTGTGTGTAATGCAACTAGAAACAAGATAGAGAAGATACCCTTAATATAAATCATTCAAACTGGTTTCCCGAGTTAATGACAAGAAGTTAAAGAAGTTAAAAGTGGAAAAGGGCAATAGTCTTTATTTTTAAGTGTTTTTATTGGTTATTTTCTTTATGTACATTTCAAATGTTATTACCCTTCCCAGTTTTCCATCTGCAAACCAGCTATCTCAATCTCCTATATCTCCTCCCCCTGCTTCTATGAGGATGCTCCCCCACCCACCCACCCACCTACTCCTGTTATCTGTGCCCTAGTATTTCCCTACTCTTGAGCACTGAGCCTCCACAGGACCAAAGGCCTTCCCTCCCACATATGCCAGCTAAGGCAATCCTCTGCTACATATGTGACTGGATCTAGGAATCCCTCCATGTGTACTCTTTGGTTGGTGGTTTACTCCTGTGAGCTGTGGAGGAGTCTGGTTGGTTGATATTGTTGTTCTTCCTCTGGGGTTGCTAACCCCTTCAGCTACTACAGTCCTTCCCCTAACTACTCCTTTGGGTAGAAGTAGTACTTCTACTTATAAAGGAAATATTTATAATTAACTATTCAATTGTTAAAAATATCAGCACCAAAAAACTGCTGAAAACACAATAGTATGTTATCAGACATAAAGCCTGTTCTTTACTAAGTATATTAACTTTGTCATGATTGTGATCAAATATCTGACTAAAGAAATATCTTCTTGGGCTATTCAGTTAAGGATGTACAGTAGTTCATCGTGGCAGGGAAGGCATGGCAGAAGGGGCATGATACTGTTTGTGCACATCTCTGCATATCAGGAAGCAGAGAGAGGGGAATTTCAGCACTTATCTGCTGTCTCCCAGTTCATTTTTTATTGGTACATTTCCACATGTGTTCAGAGTGGGTCTTCAGTTAACCTGGAAGCACTCCCACAGACACACCCAGAGGTAATTCTAATCCAGCCATCTGACAATGGATTAGCTGTCAAAATAATTCATCACAAAATGGTCTTAGTATAGATCTTTGCCACCACACATTTCAGAAAGCTCCTATAAAATTTAAGAGGTCAGGTTCCTAGATGCTAGCTCTCCCCCACACCAAAGCTTGTACTGAGTGCCTCTGTGCACTACACTAACTCATTAGTAACTCTGTCTCTGAACACTGAATTGTCCCTATCCATCTCTTCAGACAATAAGATTTCTTAGAACATAGTATATTGAGCTTTAGAAAATAAACACCAGCATTTTTTTCATACACCAGAAAATTATGGATGTTATTACTGCTATCCTATGTGGCCTTTAGTTTCTAGTGATCTTATTTCCTAAATACCATTTGATTTATGGTGTAATATTAAAAAAGTGTTTCCTACCTATAGCATCAGTTATGCATATTGACTTCTCTAGGGGAAAATAAGGAGACATGATCACTATTCCTGAATTTTTAGTTTAATTCACACCATTCCCACAATAGTATAAAGTATTATTTGTTAGCTGAGGTTGATGAATTCTCCACAGACTCTCAGTAATTATTCTAAAATATCTATTCGGAGGATGCAGAACACTGTCAGTATATGCTGATTCAGTCATTTATATGAAGCACTCCCTCCCTTTTCCTTCTCTAAGCTCTGAAGTTTCATCATGATATATCTTAGCAGATTAGTCCGCCAAAGTCTTATTCAGTTTCAAATTATCTAACCACCACAGGGTTATATTAAGACATAAATAAAAATAATAGTGGTATAATTTATTTGCCACCTTGTAGGATGTTAGTAACAACTACAAAAAATAAGGATATTTCTGTGTCTGCTTATCTTTTCGGGTTCAGTGAAATATGAAGGCCCTGCCTGCATGGAATAGTACCTCTGTAATTCTGCTGTAGTTTGGCCTCTTTGCTTGCAGGTGTTTAAAGCAGACAGAATGATTTTGTTCTTGCTTATTGCAGTTTCTCCTAGTATGATCATGCAAACTTTGGGCCCATATTCTTACTTGTGCAGAGACATAGCATGATAGATTCAGGTACCAGTTAGAGATCAGAATTTTTTTCAATGTTATAGTATTTGGGGATGTGGACATCAATGGATTCTACCAAGTATGACATGCATGGAGTGGGTATGGTGGTTATACTTGATTTTGTTGAATTTTTTTTCAATGTTACAATGTTTGGGGATGTGGACATCAATGAATGCTACTAAGTAGGACATGCATGGAGTGGGTATGGTGGTTATACTTGATTTTGTTGACTTGACTGAGTTTAGTCTGAAGGATTAATAAAGTATACTTACCATCTATGTGTCTATGAGGCTATTTTCAGAGCCAACTAGATCATGAGAGCTCTGTCCAAATCAATAGTTCAAGTCATTGTTCATTTAAAATTTGAGGGACTAATTGGAAAGTGGCAAAACTATGGAAGTTGGGAGCCGTGTTGGAAATGATAACAGGACATGTCTTCAAAGGGTCTATCTTAGCCTTCTCTTTCCATACAAAATGAGAAATGGGAAGCTGCAAGATACATTTTTCCATGCAAACCTGATAACCTAAGTTTTAAAAACAAAAACACATTAATTTATCAGACCCTTAAGAAGTCTTCATCTCTTGGCCTCTAATGGCCTCAGCCATTACTAAGTTTACACCTGCATGACTGTAGCCTCTGCCTCTATTGATCTATGATGTCTTTTCTGCATGAACATCTATCTTAATTACTTTTGCATTTTTATCAAATTACATTAAGTGTAGTTGGTAAAGGGCAAGAGCAAATAACCTACAAACTATTAGTTACTTTTCTCATTGCTGTGATAAAACACCTGACAAAAACAACTTAAAGAATAAAGATGTGTTTTGAGTGCATGGTCTATGTTGGAAAGAAAGGCCTGGCAGCAGAAACATAAAATAGTTGATCATATTGCATTTTCAAACAGGAAACAGAGAGAGCTGAAGGATGATGATTCTTTTGGTTTTTCCTCTTGAGTCAGTCCAGTATTCCAGACCTGGTGCTAACCCACCTAGAGGCATTCCTTCCATATCTATTACACAAATCCAGTAATTCTTTACAGAAATATTGAAGATTTAGCTATCTTCTAGGTAATTCTAAATCTTGGTAAATTGACAATCAACGTTAACCACCCCCAGTATTCTCTCATTCCAATGATCATAATAATGTCTGTATATACCTATTTTCAAATATAGTCACATTCACAGTTGCTAGGGTTATCACTACATACATTATTTGAGGGAGAAAATTCAATCCTCAAGGTGAAAAGGAGATTTCACAAAATAAATTTCCATGGCAAGAACAGTGAATTATTACAAGTGTTATGTAAGCCTTATAAACACTAGACTGGCACAAAAAGAAGGAGAGTTTAAGTAGTAGGCAAGCTAGTAGAAAAATGCTGGAAAACATTAGGGAATTTGGTCATTGTGACTGTATCTGAACTAATTGAAGCTTATGGATGCTTGTATTCAACCTCCTAATGAGACCAGAGATCCTGTATTTCTTGATGGTGTTGAAAAACACTGGCCTAGAGTTTCTTAACAGAGGTATTTCCAAATTGAAAAACTTTAGAAATCTGAAATGGAATTCATAATAGCAAGGTTTCTAGAGTATTTCTCCAAGTAGAAAGTTTAAAGGGTAGCATCAAGAAGTATCCTAAGGATACTATCATATCATTTGCAAATAGTGATAGTTTGACTTCTTCCTTTCCAGTCCCTTGGACCTCCTTTTGTTGTCTAATTGCTCTGGCTAGAACTTCAAGTACTATATTGAATAAATATGGAGAGAGAAGGCAGCATTGTCTAGTCCCTGATTTTAGTGGGATTGCTTCTAGCTTCTCTCCATTTAGTTTGATGTTGGCTACTGGTTTGCTGTCTATTGCTTTTATTATGTTTAGGTATGGGCCTTGAATTCCTGTTTTTTTCCAAGACTTTAACATGAAACGATACTGAATTTTATCAAATGCTTTTTCAGCATCTAATGAAATGACCATGTGGTTTTTTTCCTTTGAGTTTGTTTATGTAGTAGATTACAATGATGGATTTCCGTATATTGATCCGTGGTATGCATCACTGATAAACGGATATTAGCCTAGAAGACTGGAATGCCCAAGACACAATTCACATATCAAATGATGCCCAAGAAGAAGGAAGGAGTGGCCCCTGGTCCTGGGAAGGCTCAGTGCATCAGTGTAGGGGAATACCAGGACAGGAAAGTGAGAAGGGAGTTGGGGAACAGGGGGAGGGAAGAGGGCTTATGGGACTTTTGGGGAGGGAGGATCCAGGAAGGGAAAAAATCACTTGAAATGTAAATAAAGAATATATCGAATAAAAAAAAGAAGTATCCTAAGGGATGTTCGACTGAGGAAATGTTAGGATGTCTTGGTTTCAAGGCCAGAAATTTTGCAGTGGGGAACCTGTTCCCTTCCCCAAAGCCTGGGACTATGAGAAGCCTATTCATTTTGCTGTGTCCTGATATTTTTTGATATTGTGAGTGTGTAACATGGTTCACATGTGGAGGTTAGAGGAGAACTTGCAGGAATCTATTTCTCATTTCTCCATGTGCAACTCAAGGATTGAACCCAGATTATTAAGTTTGGTAGCAGGTGCCTTCACCAAATAAGCCACCTTGTCATTCCCATAAAAATGTTTAAGCCACTAGTGGAATTTGATTTTGTGTGTCTAAGAAGCTGAAAGAATCAAATCAGAACACCCAATTATGAATAACAGTGATATTTAAAGGTAACATTGGAGATAAGTCCAGAAGGCTCTTTGAAATGTTTGAAATAGATTCAGAAACTAAGATTAAGCCAAAACAGGAGCTTGTGGATCAATCATGCTCTACAAATAAGAAATTCAAAATGTTTAAAGAGATATCTTAGAGGGTACCATCCATAGCTTATAAACCACAGTATGTCAGCTCTGACCTCTATGCCCCCACTCATCGCTCATCTTTTATAGAACAATAGAGGGAGGAGAAGAGAGGGTGAAACTGTGTGGAGCCAAAAGGCATCTTGAGTGATTTTCTTTCCAAGTTGTAAAGCAGAATTTAAAATATATATCAAGAATAAAATCTTGATTTGCTCAAGATTTTCCAAAGGCCATTGGCTTATGGAACACACATTATATTTGGTCCATACATAGTTTTTGTTGTTTCTCAACTTAATGTATCATATCATATCACAATGCAATAAGCCCTATCAATAGTCCTCTTCTTTATAGAATCTGAACTGATAGTGCCCCTCCTACCAATTCACAGGCAGAAATATGGAGAAAACGTGTGGATCAGAGACTGAAGGAAAGGCCATCCAGGGACTGTTCCACCTGAAGCTCAATCCCAAATATAGTCACGAAACCCAGGCATTATTGTGGATACCAAGAAGTGCATGCTGACAGAAACCTGATATAACTGTCTCCTGAGAGGCTCTGCCCAAGACTCACAAATACAGAGGCAGATGCTTGCAGCCAACCATTGGACTGAGCAGGGGGTCCCCAAAGGAGGAGTTAGAGAAAGGACTGAAGAAGCTAAAGAGGTTTGCAGCCCCATAGGAAGAACATCAATAAGAACTGACCAGTACCCCCACTGCTCCCAAGGACCAAATCACCAACCAAGGAGTCACATGGAGGGACCTATGGCCATGTAGCAGAGGATGGCCTTGTTGGGTATTAATGGGAGGAAAGGTCCTTGGTCCTGTGAAGGCTCAATGTCCTAGTATAGGTACATGCCAGGGTGGGGAGGTAGGAGTGGGTGGGTGGTTGGGGAACACCCTCATAGAAGTCAGGGGAGGGGGAGATGGGATGGGGGTTTCCAGGGGAAACCGGGAAAGGGGATAACATTTGACATGTAAATGAGCAAAGTATCCAATTTTTAAAACAGAACTAATAGTGGCATCTTATGTTCACAAACACCATACTTGTTATCATTAAATTTTAATCATTATATCTACCACTCATACTCTAGGCCAAAGATCAACAAAATTTTTAGTAAACATGCAATACTTTTGAATTGATGAGGGCTAATCAATAAAGGTCTAGGCATGGAATGAAAACAGATATATAAATCTATGTTCCATTAAAACACTTATGGGCAGTTAAATTTGGCTTTCACACATAATATTACTTTTCTTTTGATATGTAAACTGAAAGCTATACAAAGAAGATGATAGATGAGTTTGAGCCTAAAATCTGAACATTGGGAACCCCTGATGTATACTCACTTTTGTCATATGTCCAATTGATTATGTTTTCTTTATTCTCATCAAAACTATGAGTCAGACAAAGAGGAAAGATCCCTAACTCGTGTTTTTATGAAAAAAATGACAGTTTTATGATTATCACATTCAGCACAGGCCAACCATGTTCCAGATATTAAGTACAAGTTAGAATCACTTACATTAAGTTTTAAAACTGAGATGGTGGATAATTTTAAAAATACCACACCAAATAATTCAGGATCTTTAAGGAAGAAAGACCTAGTTCCTCTGAGTGCATACATTCTTGAAAATATCCACTATCCACATTGCAGTCTCTGAAGATGACTTAATGGCTTTGGGTGGCCTAGACACAGGTAGTATTTACAACTCTCCATGTAATTGTAAAGTATAGGCAGCACCACAAACACTGCCTAGAACTTCAAAAGAAGCAGGATTAATGCGTGAATCCCAGCAGTCCCATTCACTACAACCACACCTAAAAGCCACTTGAGTAGATCCATTCTATAACCAGCTTGTTGCATGAGATCCAACTGTTCAGAGCTGGGCCAAACTCTTTAATACCCATGGCCAGGTTCAAGTGTTCAAAGCTTTTCTTCCAATCCTGTTTTTCAATCTGTTTCTATCTTCCACAAGTTTGTATATAAAATTTTCCTTTCCCAGAACATAAAAACTTTGATTATGTTTTTTTCTTTTATGACATGTAAAGAACTGTGATTTCTAATGTGGCCTAAGATCGGAGCCATCAGAATCATCTGGAATAATGTTAGAAATACTTGTACTTATCTCACACCAGACCTATAAGTTAGAAATTCTGGAGATAGGGCCAGCTTTCTGCACTACTAGGTGATTCTGAAACACAATTCAATTGTTAAGGACTCATGAAAAAGAGAAGAGAATAACAGAATGTATTTTGAATGTCCTATTTAATCACTAATGGGTCACTAAAGATAATGGTGGACTAACAATCAGAAAAACAAGATTGTCAAGATGTTCCTCATTCATTTCTTGTAGTAGTCAGGTGTGAGTACATAGGAATACATAGGAGTTCTTTCAGTCAAGATGAGGAGGTTTGGGAGATTTCTGCCTGCTAAATTACAAGGTACTCTAACTAGATTTTACAAAACACAAGAATATTGGCCAAATTTAGGTCACAAAACAGAACCTAACTTGTTAATAAAATATTAAGAGAATATTCTGTTACTGGCTGAAAAGTTAGAACCACTGTGAAGTTTGGGGTTGTCAGAGTGAAGGGAGACACAGAAGACAGCAACTGTGAGTAGCTGAACTCGCCAGACAGTTCAAGTCATAGTTTTCTCAGAATGTCTGTCTGCCTGTCTGCCTGTCTCTCTGTCTGTTTCACTAGCTACATTGTCACCGAATATATAGGCCCAGAGGGACACTAGGATGTGGAGTCTACATTACCGTTCAGTTTGAACAAAGCAGCTCCAACCTGGGTGTTTTTACTGATTGTTTACAGTTCTTATTGCTTATGTGTGGAAGTATAGACTGACATTTGTCACTGGCACCATCTGCTGGAAATTCCCCTGCCCTGACACCATGACTCTTGTGTCTTTTGGCATGTGGTAGCATGTTTTTATTGGCTTGCATTGTATTAACATAGAAACGCTAAAGTTTAAAAGCTGTCTGGTTCTCAGGGACCCAACATTACTCAAGATTAAGGGCTTAAAAGAATTTCCAGGGGCAAAAAAAAATGGGCATGTGTGTATTAAAATAGGTACCTTATGTTTCTAAGTTCCCAGGATTTGTTCTCAATAGCCACTCATTTCCCATTCTCTGTCTCTGTCTGTCTGTCTGTCTGTCTTTCTGTCTCTCTCTGTCTCTCTCTCTCTGTCTTTGTGTGTGTGTAAATGTATCTGTGTATGTTTGTATTCTATATTTTTATAAAGAAAATAATTTATTATAGAATAGTCTCTGTTCCAGTATCATGATGTTCTAATATTTTGGTACTAAAATCAATAACATTTAAAAAATGTCTGGTTTTGACCTATAAGTATTGACCTAATAGGAACTAAATGCTAGTGCTGTGGTATGTATAATAGTGGCCTTTGTTTGTTAGTAGGAAATAATTACCTACATGTTTTTCTGATTTATACACATGCAAAATTTTAATGTTGTACTGATGGCTGCTTACCAACAGGTTCTAGGTAGAGAGGAGTATGTGAATGTAATCATCCCACTTCCATAGAGGAAATACTCCTACCATGGCCATTTTCAAGCAACTGAAATTTGTCATTGTAGCCAGAGCTGAAGCAGTACACATTGGCATTCTACAGTGTGGTTTTCCTACCACAGTGACAAAAGAGTTAGAACAACCATGTCACTACAGGTCACAGCAGTATGTATTGGAAAATTAACAATTGCAAATTTTAAGTATGTTTTGCTTCTGCTTTTATCACTTATTGAATCATAAGCTTATATAATTTTATCCTTTAATAATTCCTGATTGACAATAGTCATATAGTTCTTGAAAATTTAGCAATGGTTCTTAGTAGATAAGAGTTGGCTTTCAGAACACTACTATGCATATACTTCCAACACTGGCCCCTGAGCTTTCACCTTACACCTCTTTACAGTGTCTTTCAGGGAGCTACATAAAAAGGTTCCTCTCCTAACAGAGCAAGGAGCACTTACATTTATTCCTTACACAGAGAAAGATGGGCACAGATAAAGACAGAGTTATTTACACCTGCATCCCTATCTTAAAAGCCATTCACTTTATAAGATTCATTCCTTCATAAAGTAGATATAGTCCTAAGATGACTGACAATTTTTTTCTACATCTGACATGAAACTTGTGTTATTAAAAATATGTAGCTAAATCATCCAAGCACAGGAAAATGATGCAAAATGCAATTTTAAATCTTATTGAATATTTTTGCATTGATATTCATAAGGGAAATTGGTCTGTGATATGCTTTGCCATGGCACAGTTGTCCAAGAGTCTCCCAGGATTGTGTAAGTAAGCCCATAAAGCTCATTAGATAGACATGGGTGGATTTATTTTTCTGGCCTGTCTTCAGTGCTCTATCTGAGGAAAATAGACATTTGTTCATGTTTGAACAGGGAGTCTCTCTCTCTCTCTCTCTCTCACACACACACACACACACACACACACACACATACACGTATGCACACGCACATGCACACACACATGCACACACACACTACACGGAGACACATACATACACATACCACCACCACCACTACCACCACCACCACCATCATCATCATCATCATCACCATCATCATCAAAAACAATCAAACAAACAGGAAAGTGTATGTAAAGGCTCTGAGGTAGCAAACATGTTAGTAACTTTGAGAAACAGCAGGAAAGTCACTATGCTGGTACTGCAAAACATAGGATGGAGGTAGAAATGAAGTTAATGAAAAATGTGTTCATAGAAGGTGGACAGTTTGAAGGGTCACTGTATCAGATACAAATGTGAGCTGCCAGTATCAGGACATGGACTTGAAATATCAACAAGATTTGTCTAATCTAAAGGGAGGAAAATATATGTGAGATTCACTATCAGATTTAGACATCTGATTTTATTATTATTATTTTTAATCTTCTATTTAAGTTAGTTCTTAGTACAATCAAAGAAAGAACAAACATACTTAGAACTCTTCCCAATATATCATCCATGACTTGAGAGGCACCTCAGTGGTAGAACTCTTGCCTGATCTACAGGAGAACTTGGTTTCCATACATAATACTGGATAAAAGAAAGTTGCCCCTTCTTAATCATTTTCTGCCATAATAGTGTATTCCTGGAGATCATGAAATCTATCTGACCACCCCAACAGACACCTGTCTGTTCAATTTATTTTGGTAATTTCACAAGGAAATAGAAAGAATAACTGAACTATTCATATATGACTCCAAGTGAATAAAATTTCTAAAAGACTATTTAAAATGTGTGACTAAAATGACATTTAAATCTATGGTGGCCACAGTCTGCAATCAACTTAAAGTTACAAAAAGCTTAAAAAGGTGAGCATGTATATTTTCAGATGGCTGTCTGAGGAAGGTGTTCAAGCATGGCTTGGATAAAAGGTGAGACCTCATCAAGCAAGCTGATCTCACCCTAAACACACACTAATTCATGAGGTGTTAACAGTGCAGGAATTAGCCCAGGAAATAGCTGCTCATTTTATTAAGTAGAAAGCGGCTTTCATTATGATAGAAAATATGAACTAAGTCACACCAAAGGACAATCCAGATAATGATGGAATTAGGTTTTATAAGGATATTGTGCCTTCCAAGTTGTCTAGTCTGTGCTATCAAAGTCTGGGATACCAAATAAGGAGTCAAACTTTAAAGTTGGTTTCCTTAGTTATGGGTGTTTCCCTTCAATTTCCTCAGCTATTCACTAAGGAAAATTCCATTTCACTTCTTCCCAAGGGGTATCATTTATAGTTGCTCATTTCTTCTGACTGCTAAATATGTTTCTCTCAACTCTGTGTTTACAGACCTCAAAACAATCATTTGAAAATTTTAAGGTACAGAAAAAAATCAATGCATCCTCATTTTATTTATTGTAAACACCCTATAAAATGGCTAGAGTTCAATCTCCTGAATATCATTTCTTGGTATCATGGATTTATCATGCAATTTTCTATTGAACTTGTATAAGTAAAAAAAATTAAGAAGCAAAACAATGCCTGAGCACTTAATTGAATCTCATTTCTTCCCAAGGCCTCTTCCAATCAGCTTCATATAATAATGTTCCTTCTTTTGAAACCTTTGAGTAACTATGGCCTGCATTTTTCCTTGTCAACTTATTTTATGGTGCCTTCTGACTCTGCATAATTTTTAATATTTTATAATTACATGTCTTCATTCTGGGATCTATTCAAATTTTGAAGTCCTTTGAGACAAAACATGAAGAATTAAATATCTATGAATGCCTCTCAGTCACTCCAAGCACTGTTTAGAAAACTTCAGTTCACCATTACAGTATCGACTGATTTTCCTGATCACACATAAAGTAAACAGCTCCCTATTATTAGGCAAAAGTACTGATTCTTAAGCAACAAAGGCTTGCTGAAAAATATTCATCCAGTCCTGAAATAAGTTATAAAGATAGCCACAATCTTTGCTCAACTGAACACAAATGTTGTACATTGAGGTGTAATTGTGTTGAGCCAGTGAGTGCACTTAGTGTAGTGGATTCAGACATCTAGCCCACAGTTTATTACTTTTGTGACTTGAGAAAGTTACAAGGCCTACATAGCTCCATTTCCACTCTCCCCGAACCTGTGCTAACAGATGATATTATCTTCTTCAAATATTATGACAATGAAAAAAATACATTTAAAACATCCTGTACAAGGCAGACATCCTGCTCAGAGACTAAAGCCCTCATGGACACTATCAGCCACCTGTCTCCTTAGCTACATGATCTTAAGGACAGGAAAAAAAAAAAAACAACTTGTCTCTAAGTTATTTGATTTGCATTTTAAAAACAGATCAGAGATTTCAACCCAAATTCACTAAATAAGTGAAGCCTAGTTTATGCATTCATGTGAGTGTGTATGTGTGTGTGTCCGTGTGTGTGTCCGTGTGTCCGTGTGTGTGTGTGTGTGTGTGTGTGTGTGTGTGTGAGAGAGAGAGAGAGAGAGAGAGAGGGGGGGGAGATCTTTCCTCATAAACTCACCTTACTGCTTTGGTTTTATTCTATTCAGACTAGTTTTACAATGTTTTATCTTATTCCAATTTATTTACAAAGCTGCAAAACCTTTATGAAGCCATTGAAACACAGAGACAAACAACGTAAAAATGCTTCTAAAGGATTATATATTAGCTGATTCCCAAAAAATTGTGCAGCTGTGTGATCATGCATTCAATCAAAAACAAAAGTGAATTCAAAAGCAAAGGTTATCTGCTGACCTGTATTAATTCTTTTTTTTTCTTTTTTTAAGACTATATAAAATATTTTACTTTATTTTATATATATATATATTTTATTTTTATTTACTTATTTTTTATTTACATTGCAAATGATTTCCCCTTTTCTGGGTCCCCACTCCCCACAAGTCCCATAAGCCCTCTTCCGTCCCCCTATTCTTCCATCTACCCCTTCCCACTTCCCTGTTCTGGAATTCCCCTATACTCTTTTTTTTTTTTTTTTTTTTTTTTTTTTTTTGTGGTTCCAGCTCATTTACTCTTTTTTTTTTTTTTGTCTTTTTTTTTTGTCTTTTTTTTTTATTTGATATAATTTATTTACATTTCAAATGATTTCCCCTTTTCTAGCCCCCCCCCCACTCCCCGAAAGTCCCGTAAGCCCCCTTATCTTCCCCTGTCCTCCCTCCCACCCCTTCCCAGTTCCCCATTCTGGTTTTGCCAAATACTGTTTCACTGAGTCTTTCCAGAACCAGGGACCACTCCTGCTTTCTTCTTGTATCTCATTTGATGTGTGGATTATGTTTTGGGTATTCCAGTTTTCTAGGTTAATAACCACTTATTAGTGAGTGCATACCATGATTCACCTTTTGAGTCTGGGTTACCTCACTTAGTATGATGTTCTCTAGCTCCATCCATTTGCCTAAGAATTTCATGAATTCATTGTTTCTAATGGCTGAATAGTACTCCATTGTGTAGATATACCACATTTTTTGTATCCACTCTTCTGTTGAGGGATACCTGGGTTCTTTCCAGCATCTGGCAATTATAAATAGGGCTGCTATGAACATAGTAGAGCATGTATCCTTATTACATGGTGGGGAATCCTCTGGGTATATGCCCAGGAGTGGTATAGCAGGATCTTCTGGAAGTGAGGTGCCCAGTTTTCGGAGGAACCGCCCTACATCAGATAGAGGGCTAATATCCAATATATATAAAGAACTCAAGAAGTTAGACTCCAGAAAACCGAACAACCCTATTAAAAAATGGGGTACAGAGTTAAACAAAGAATTCTCACCTGAAGAACTTCGGATGGCGGAGAAGCATCTTAAAAAATGCTCCACTTCATTAGTCATTAGGGAAATGCAAATCAAAACAACCCTAAGATTTCATCTTACACCAGTCAGAATGGCTAAGATTAAAAATTCAGGAGACAGCAGGTGTTGGAGAGGGTGTGGAGAAAGAGGAACACTCCTCCACTGCTGGTGGGGTTGCAAATTGGTACAACCACTCTGGAAATCCCCTATACTCTTGCACTGAGTCTTTCCAGAACCAGGGCCCACTCCTCCATTCTTTTTGGACATCACTTAATTTGTGGATTATGTCCTGGGTATTCAAAGTTTCTAGGCTAATATCCACTTATCAGTGAGTGCATACCATGATTGATCTTTTGAGACTGGGTTACCTCACTTAGTATGATGTTCTCCAATATTTTTATTTTCTATATTCTTTGTTTACATTCCAAATGATTTCCCCTTTCCCAGATCCCCCCTCCCCATATGTCCCATAAACCTTCTTCTCTCCATCCATTCTCCAATCATCTCCCTCCTTTTTCTCTGTCCTTATGTTCCCCTCCAATGCTAGATCAATCCTTTCCAGGACAAAGCGGCAACCATCAAATTGGGAAAGGATATTCACCAACCCTACATCTGATAGAGGGCTAATATCCAATATATACAAAGAACTCAAGAAGTTAGACCCCAGGGAACCAAATAACCCTATTAAAAAATGGAGTACAAATCTAAACAAAGAATTTTCACCTGTATTAACTCTTGAGTTGATTATAATAGCATCAAATAAAAATCTGCAGCTTAAGAAGTAACTTACAGATAGAAATAGTCTCAAGTGTTAAGTAGGATTTTACAACAATGTTCCTATGGCAGAGGAAAAGAACAACAGGAAATCAGCAAATGACTGTATTTTTTCTAGCAATTTCACTGTTACTTATCCTTTACTCATTAATGTTCTGATTTGTCTGAAACTAACAGAAAATCAGTATTTCCAGAAAAATGCTGTGATTTTTAATTTCAGCACTATCACTTGAAAGGTACATCATCTTGGAGCAAGAGATATTTGTCTGAGATTAAGAATATTGACTTCTTTTCCAGATGACCAAGGCTCAATCCCCAGCACTCATATATCTGTTTAAAATCCTCTAAAATACCAGGACTCATACTATCTGATACTTTCTTTTGGCCTCTGCTCATGTTGTATGCATGTTCAGCACAAACATACAAGCAGACAAAACATTCATACACATAAAATAAAAATAAGAAAAGATCAGTGATTTTTTTCCACAGGTTGTACCATATAATTTTGTACACAAGGGACTACCCAGAATTCCTAAAAGCTGAAACTTTAACACTGTACCTGGTCTGCAAATTAATTATTTTAAACCCTAAAGACAGTTATTTTTCAATTTGTGACTGAATCATGTCTGTTAGAATTTTAACAGATTTGCACTTTAAATATCCAGTTTTATTTTGGTAATGTTAGAAGGGTAGTAAGAAAAATAGCATAACTATTAAAATATGAATTTACTCTATACACAACTGCATTGTGGGTTTATATTTCCATATATTCATACAAATCTGTACATTGGGTATCACCTACAATGAATTCTAGTGCAAACTGTGGAATCTTGATGATGAGCACCCATCATCAAGGAATTAATGAAGCATTGTTTAATAAATATGTGCAACTAGTCCTACTGGGTGCATATTATACTATATAGAACCTCCATGTAGAAGCTATTGGCATAGCAGAAAACTTTCCCCTGATATGAAACCGAAACAAAATATCTAGAAAAAAAATTTTAGATTATGAAGCATGTTTAGATATAGTATCTCATTTGATTATTCTAACCATCATCTCACACTGCCAAAGAACATTCATCCACTGATTTTTTTTAAAAACTTATAAATAAAATAGATCAAAATATTCAAGTCACATTATTAACTGTGTTTTGCAGTGTCTTCTACATTAACCATGTTTCTTCTTTCTTAAGAAGAAACCTTACAAACCTATATTCACAAAGAGATACTAAGATTGTCCCAAATTGTTTATACATCCCATTCAAATTATATTGAAAGATTATTCATTCTTTCATGTAGATAGCTTTTCAAATCATTAGTAAAAATACTCTGTTCTTAATTTTATGCAACCTTGGAAAGCTATGAAAGTTCAATTTAAAACATGATACGATAGTTTCCAATATTATATATAACAGTAACAAAAATTGATATATACTACATGAAAATTTAAATGATGAACTACTTTTGAGAATAACAGACTTCAGGTATTAATGGTCTATATGAAATGTCATAGCTTTGTCAACAGAAAGTGCCTTTCGATTGAAGATCCAGAAATGAACCCACACACCTATGGCCACTTGATCCTCGACAAAGAGGCTGAAAACATCCAATGGAAAAAAGATAGCCTTTTCAACAAATGGTGCTGGTTCAACTGGAGGTCAGCATGCAGAAGAATGCAAATTGATCCATCCTTGTCTCCTTGTACTAAGCTCAAATCCAAATGGATCAAGGACCTCCACATAAAGCCAGACACTCTGAAGCTAATAGAAAAGAAACTGGGGAAGACCCTTGAGGACATCGGTACAGGGAGAAAGTTTCTGAACAGAACACCAATAGCGTATGCTCTAAGAGCAAGAATTGACAAATGGGACCTCATAAAATTACAAAGTTTCTGTAAGGCAAAGGGCACCATCAAGAGGACAAATCGGCAACCAACAAATTGGGAAAAGATCTTCACCAATCCTACATCAGATAGAGGGCTAATATCCAATATATATAAAGAACTCAAGAAGTTAGACTCCAGAAAACCAAACAACCCTATTAAAAAATGGAGTACAGAGTTAAACAAAGAATTCTCACCTGAAGAACTTCGGATGGCGGAGAAGCATCTTAAAAAATGCTCAACTTCATTAGTCATTAGGGAAATGCAAATCAAAACAACACTAAGATTTCATCTTACACCAGTCAGAATGGCTAAGATTAAAAATTCAGGAGACAGCAGGTGTTGGAGAGGGTGTGGAGAAAGAGGAACACTCCTCCACTGCTGGTGGGGTTGCAAATTGGTACAACCACTCTGGAAATCAGTCTGGCGGTTCCTCCGAAAACTGGGCACCTCACTTCCAGAAGATCCTGCTATACCACTCCTGGGCATATACCCAGAAGACTCCCCACCATGTAATAAGGATACATGTTCTACTATGTTCATAGCAGCCCTATTTATAATTGCCAGATGCTGGAAAGAACCCAGGTATCCCTCAGCAGAAGAGTGGATGCAAAAAATGTGGTATATCTACACAATGGAGTACTATTCAGCCATTAGAAACAACAAATTCATGAAATTCTTAGGCAAATGGATGGAGCTAGAGAATATCATACTCAGTGAGGTAACCCAGACTCAAAAGGTGAATCATGGTATGCACTCACTAATAAGTGGATATTAACCTAGAAAACTGGAATACCCAAAACATAATCCACACATCAAATGAGGTACAAGAAGAAAGGAGGAGTGGCTCCTGGTTCTGGAAAGACTCAGTGAAACAGTATTCAGCAAAACCAGAACGGGGAAGTGGGAAGGGGTGGATGGGAGGACAGGGGAAGAGAAGGGGGCTTACGGGACTTTCGGGGAGTGGGGGGCTAGAAAAGGGGAAATCATTTGAAATGTAAATAAATTATATCGAATAAAAAAAATTAAAAGAAATACCAAAGAAAAAAAAGAAAGAAAGTGCCTTTCATACACATAATTAATAACAAAAGTTATTTCGGGCTCAAGTTTTACCAACTTCCATGGGTTAGCATATGATACCCATATTGAAACATGATAGATATGGTTAATCAGAAGTGCTGGAATGCTCATTAGGTACTCATTAAGCTTCCACGCCTTAGAATAACCTTGAGAGATTCATTGACATTAATGAGAATAATTCTTATTGATGATAATGGAATTTATTTGCATGCAACAAAGATAGTATAGACAACTGTAAAAAAGTAAATAACAAACAGAATTTTATATTGGACTACCAAGGTAAAATACACAATTATTGATTTGTTAAAATGAAACTGTCTTCAGAAATGCTACATGTAGAATGACAAGTATTTAAAAGAAAAAAAAAGCTTTTAGACATTCAAAATTATTGAAATGTTTGACAATAATGAATTCAGACTTTTAAAATGTGAATAAATATCTGTATCTTTGAAAAATAATTATCACAATTACTATGCAACAAATTCACATTTCTGAATATATTTTGTTAGTAATACAGTTAATAAATTAATAAAGCAATTGTCTTCCATATTTTTCTCTAATTTATTTTGTGTTGCTTATGTTATTTAAAATTCATCTGTGCTAAAAATGATTGGCCATGGAGAAAAACATTATAAATATCAAATAAAGTCAATAGTCAAAAAGCATGTCTGGTTACTTACTTGTCCTGAACATGAGTTATCAAATGTTTTAATAAAAGGGTATCTAAAACATGTTTCAATTTAACGTGCAATTGAAATTTCCTAAGACTTCTAGTGAACCTAGCCATGAATATTATTGTCTTTTGTGAATTTGTCTTTGTCATCTGAAATGTCCTGATATACCCAACATTATCTTTTCCTGAGTCCTTTTAGGGAATGAAGAAAGTAGGGTCATGATCTAAGAAGGAATTTTGATGTGATAAGATGATCTACCTACCAAATAAATATTTTCTTCTTGCTCACTTCAAGCATTAAAAATCTCCAGAATATAAAAGGCAGCTTTTCCAATTGTCAAGACAATTTTACTTATAATTGGCTGAAATACACTGTGGACTATTTTTGTCCAAAAACTGTATCTCTGAAAGCTGAATGGAATGAATTCAGTTCCTAGACCTTAAATGCTGGATGATTTGCTTCTGTGCTAATATATCATTTTCTCTCTGAACACATAAATCACCTTCAACAACCACTCATGTATAGACACGTGTCGGGGTGGTGCATTTCTGTTTCAGTGAGGCACCTGGAGTTAATTGTGCTGTTATACTGTGGTTTTCACTATGCTGAGTATAGGGAACATATTATCCATTGAGAATTAATAGCATTGTTTCCTCTATTAATAAAGCCTAGGATTGCATTGGATCTTTTGTTTGCACTATCACTTCAGATAATTCTCCATATCCTAAATATATTACAAGAAGGGAATTGAAAGAACCTTCTAACAGACTATCTCATCTAACCCCAATCTTTTGATTAAATAGTCCTTTTATTCCTGGCTATCTGTAAACTTATATAAATGGGTCATTAAACATTTCCAGTTTTTGAAAAACTAAAAATAAAGAGAAAAAAAATGACTGTTCCAAATTCTCTTAATTAATTCTGTATCTCTTAGTGAGATATAATCATGTGTTCTGCCAGAGAGATACCCCTACCTTCACCCTTGAACTCAGTGGCCAGGTTTCTAAGGTAGTCAAATAAACACTATATGCTAGAACAGTGATTCAGGTGTGTGACAATGACCTAAGATCAAAAAGAAGTAACATTGAAACCAGCTTACCTCAGATAAAAAGCCAATGGGGAACTACATAAACTCTCATTCTGAGTTGGATAGCAAAAGACAAGGAAGAATCTTCCCATCTTATAATGTTCTGTGCCTTGAACAGTATTTTGGTGCTGGAAATGCAAATAAGGAAGAAAGAAACGTGGAGGAAGTGACTGAAAAAGTCATTTAGTGTTGCTGTTTAAAAGTCCAGCAGTGAGAGATGTAGTAGTTAGAATGTGCTTGGACTATGGAGAGTTTCTCTATTAAGAGATGTTGGAATAGATGTGGCTTGTTGGAGGAAGTGTGCCACTGTGAGAGTGGGCTTTGAGGTCTCCTACTGCTCAGTACTCCCCAGTGCAGAAGAGAGCTTCATACTGGCTGCCTTCCTGAGGACAATCTTCTTCTGGCTGCCTTCAGATCAAGATGGAGAATTCTGAGCTCCTTCACCACTATGTCTACCTGGGTGATTATTTTCTAGTTCCATTCATTTGTCTGCAAAACTCATGATGTCCTCATTTTTAATAGCTGAATAGTATTCCATTTTGTAAATGAACCACATTTACTGTATCCATTCTTCGGTTGAGGGACATACGAATTGCTACTAACTTCTTGTTATTACAAATACGGCTTCTATGAACATAGTGGAGCACCTGTCCTTGTAATATGGGAGAATATTTTGTATATTCTCAGGAGTGGCATACCTGGATCTTCAGGTAGAAGTATTTCCAATTTTCTGAGGAATGGCCAGATTGATTTCCAGAGTAACATTACCTTTCTTGCTTCAGCCAGAGATTGTATTTCTTTTTCCTTCTTTTTATTTTTTTAATTAATTTAATTTTTTACACACAGATTTTATTCCTCCCCCACTCCATCCTCCAACTGTTCCACATCCCATACCTCCTCCCCAACCCCTGTCTCCATGAAGATGTCCCTACCCTCCAATCCACCTGACCTCTAATCTCCCTGGGGCCTCCAGTCTCTTGAGGGTTAGGTGCATCATCTCTGATTGAACACTGCTGGCAGGGCAGTTTTCTGCTTAATATGTGTTGGGGGGCCTCATATCCGCCGGTGTATACTGCCTGTTTGGTGGACAAGTGTTTGAGCGATCTCAGAGGTCCAGATTAATTGAAACTACTGGTCCTCCTACAGAATTGCCCTCCTCCTCAGTTTCTTTCAGCCTTTCCCTAATCCAACCACAGGGGTCAGCAGTTTGCATGCATTGGTTTGGTGGAAATATCTGCATCTGACTCTTTCAGCTGCCTCTTGGGTCTTCTAGAGTACAGTCATGCTAGGTCCCTTTTTGTGAGCACACAATAACCTCAGTAAGAGTGACAGGCCTTGGGATCTCCCCTTGAGCTGGATCCCACTTGGGCCTGTTGCTGTACCTTCTTTTCCTCAGACTCCTCTCCATTTCCATCCCTGTAGTTCTTTCAGACAGGAAGAATTATGAGTTTTGACTATTGGATGGCAACCCCCTTCCTGTCTTCCTGCTGATGATGGGCTGTATAAGTTCCTTCTCCCTCCTGTTAGGCATTTCATCTACGATCCCTCCCTTTGATTCCTGAGATTCTCTTACCTCCCAGGTCTCTGGTGCATTCTGATGGGTTCCCCCAACCTCTTACCTCCTGAGGTTGCCTGTTTCACTTCTTTCTGCTGGCCTTCAGAGCTTCTATCCTTTTCCTTCATTCAATACCAAATCAGGTTCCCATCTCCCCCTACTCCCTGTCCACATTCCCTCCCAGATCCCTCCCTTCCCATGTGTGAATTTCTTCTTCCTCACAAGCAGGACTGAGGCATCCTCACTTGGGCCCCTCAGCTTGTTCACCTTTTGAGTTCTGTGGGCTATATCTTGGCTGTTCTGTACTTTTTTTGGCTAATACAACCACTCTGGAAATCAAGCTGTAGGTTCTTCAGAAAGATGAAAATAGATCTAGCTGAAGACACAGCAATACCACTCTTGGGAATATACCCAAAAGATGCCCACCATGCCACAGGGGTATGTGTTCCACTATGTTCATAGCAGCCTTATTTGTGAGAGCCAGAATCTGGAAACAATCCAGATGTCCCACTACAGAAGAATGGATAAAAAAAAATTGTCATTCATTTACATAATGGATTACTACTCAGCTATTAAGAACAATAACAGCCTTCATTTTGCAGACTGAATGGATGGAACTAGAAAATATCATCCTGAGGGAGGTAGCTCAGACCCCAAATGACATGCATGGTATATACTCACCAATAAGGAGATTGTATTT
Source organism: Apodemus sylvaticus (assembly GCF_947179515.1). Classification (NCBI taxonomy): domain Eukaryota; kingdom Metazoa; phylum Chordata; class Mammalia; order Rodentia; family Muridae; genus Apodemus; species Apodemus sylvaticus. Next base: position 513,240 of record NC_067489.1, on the reverse strand, counting down.
CATATCAGTTGAGAAGCAGAAAGTTTGAAAGCAGGTGAATGACAAATTGGTTGTGTATGACTTGGATTTAGTGTGAGATAAAACAATGTAAAGCTTTTCTACGAGATAAAAACCCCAATTCACAGTCTCTCCCAGAGGTCTAAATACAGCATACATCTCTCCATCTACATGGAAGGAGTCAATCAATGAGGGCATATAGGCTTGATGTGGATGAGATCACCCATGGAAAGTACATGGTATGGAGCAGAAATGACAGATCAACAAGAATTGGGCATCAGAACTACAGCCTTAAAAAGATAACTACAAACCATATTCCACAGGCTGCCTAAAGTTTCTTGCTTTTATCTATATTTCTAAAATGTACACTGTCTCACAGACTTGAATTACAAAACATGAACTTTATTCACAAAGAATATATTGTTTTCTAAGAAATTCCTTTTTTTTCTAAAAAATTCTATAAACTAGCTTCAAAAAAATTCCTTTTACTTCTATTGCTTGGATATCTTCTTCATCCAAGGTATTTTTTTAATTAATTTACTTTACATCCCAATTGCAGCTTCCCTTCAATCCTTTCCTCCTAATGCCTCCTTTTCACCTCCCCTTCCTTTATCCTTCCTCCCTTTTCCCCAGAGAAGGAGAGGCCACCTATGGATATCAACCCAATTTAAAATGTCAAGTACAGTAGAACTATGCTCATCTTCTCCAGCTAAGCCTAGACAAGGCAGCCCAGTTAGAGGAAGGGTATTCAAAGTCAGGTAACAGGGTCAGAGACAGGACCTTCACCCATTATTAGGGGTTCCACATAAAGAGCAACCTACATGCCTATTACATATGTGTAAGGGGCCTAGGACCACCTAATGAAAGCCCTCTTATTGGTGGTTCAGTCTCTCTGAGCACCTATGGGTCCAAGTTAGTTGATTCTGTAGTTTTTCTCATGGTGTTATTGACCACTCTAGCTCCCTCAATCCTTTCTTTCAGTCTTCAACAAGATTCTCTGAGTTCCACCTCATGTTTGGTTATGGGTCTCTGCATCTGCTTCCATCAACTGCTTGAGGAAACCTCTGAGAGTACTGTTAAATTCCTGTCTGCAATTATAGGAGAATATCACTAATGATCAGGAGTTGGCTAGCTTATATGTTATAGGTCTCAAATTGGCCCAGTCATTGGTTAGTCATTCCCTCAATTTCTGATCCATCTTTATCCTTGCACATATGATGCAGGACAAATTGTGGGCTGGTTTTGTGAGTGGGTTGGTGTTCCCATCTCTCCATTGGGAGTCTTGTCTAGTAACATGAGGTGGTCATTTCAGGCTCCATCTATATCCCCTGTTTTTAGGAGTTATAGAGTTACCCTAATAGTCTGTGTCTTTTTATCAGGAAATTAAGACCAATGATATTGAAATATATCAATGACTAGTGATTGTTCATTCTTATCATTTTGTTGTTGATGATGGTGCTGGTAGTTGTGATGGCATTGTGTGCATGCTTCCCTTATTTTGATTTATCAGCTTATTTATTTTTTGTTTATTTTTATTTTTATTCCCTGTGTTATCTAGAATGTAATTAACCTCTTTAGGTTGTTTATCTTATGGCAGATTTTGTAGGCCTAGCTTTATAGATAGTTATTTCTTAAATTTGGTTTTATCATGTGCTATCTTATTTTCTTCATACATGCTCACTGAAAATTGTCCTGGACTTAATTTGTTTCTACTTTAAAGACCTCTATCTTTGAATAAAAGTTATATTAAGGTTATTTTCTTGTGCTTAAATTATGTTGGAATACTTATGACATATTGCTAAGTTCTAGTAGTAATACATTGTTTTAGTTGTTATTGTGTTTTTAAGCTGGAATCTAGGCATCTGGCATTGACAAGATTCTAGGTGCTGATATGTGGTTTTGTCTTCGTTCAGTTGGTGTTTTATTCCTGGGTTTCTATTTCTTAGGAGAGTGTGATGACTGTGTGTTGCCTGTAGGACAACCTTCTGTGATCATGATACATGTGGGTGCTAATGGTTCCAGGCAAAATAATCTTCCTGAATATTTGGACTTGACATTTAGAAATGTAATGGGCTCAAGTCAGTGGACAGGCTTCACAAAAGGGGAGTAAATTGGGCTGTTATGCCAGCATTTGCATAGCTAACATCCTTGGAATGGCACAGAACATGAGGAAAGACAATATCAAAAGCTCTGATAGAGAGCTGAGGAGTAATAGTGAGGCTACTAGACTTGGAGGAATGGAGGGAAAGATGAAGGTCTATAGTTAACCTATTTTCTTTACTTGTCAAAGTGGCACTTGGATTCCCAGGGAGTGCCTACTAGAGTTTGAAGTTGGAACAAAGCAATGAGTTGGGGAAAGGAAGTTTAGAAGAATTATACAGGAGGGCTACAGATGTCTTTGAGTTAATTTTGTATCTAGCCACTTTGCTGAAGGTGTTTATCACCTGCAGTTCTCTGGTAGAATTTTTGGTGTCACTTATGCATACTAGGATATAATCCAAGAATAGTGTTACTTTGACTTCTTCCTTTGCAATTTGTATCCATTCAATCTTCTTTGGTCGTCTTATGCTCTTGCAAGAACTTCAAGTACTATATTGAATAACTAGAAAGTGGCTAGTTATATCTTGCCCCTGATTTTAGTGACTGCATTAAGTTTATCTCTATTTAATTTGATGTTGGCTATTGGCTTGCTATATATTATTTTTATAATATTTAGGTATGTGCCTTGTATTTCTGAAGACTTTTAAAATGAAGAGGTGTTGAATTTTGTCAAAGGTTTATTCAGCATCTAATGAAATGATCATGTGATTTTTATTTTTTATTTTTTTTTTTATTTTTTGCTTTCAGTTTATTTATATGGTAGATTATGTTGATGGATTTTTGTATATTAAACCACTCCTGCATTTTCAAAGCCTACTTGAAAATGGTGAAAGATGTTTTTGATGTGTTCTTGGATTCTGTTTGCAAGTGTTTTATTGAGTATTTTTGCATTGATGTTCATATGCAAAATTGATCTGAAATTATCTTTCTTTGTTAAGTCTGTGTGCTTTAGATATCAGGGTGACTATGACCATATAGAATGAGTTTGGTACTGTTTCTTCTGTTTCTATGATGTGGAATAGTTTGAAGAGTATTGGTATTAGATATTCTTTGAAAGTCTAGTAGAATTTTATACTAAAACTATCTAACACTGGAGATTTTTTGGTTTGTTTGTTTGTTTTGTTTTGTTTGTTTTTGTTTTTGTTTTTTTTTATTCGATATATTTTTATTTACATTCCAAATGATTTCCTCTTTTCTGGCCCCCCACTCCCCGAAAGTCCCATAAGTCCCCTTCCCTCCCCCTGTTCTCCCAACCACCCCTTCCCACTTCCCTGTTCTGGTTTTGCCCTATACTGCTACACTGAGTCTTTCCAGAACAAGGGGCCACTCCTCCGTTCTTCTTGTACCTCATTTGATGTGTGGATTATGTTTTGGGTATTTCAGTTTTCTAGGTTAATATCCACTAATTAGTGAGTGCATACCATGATTGATCTTTTGAGATTGGGTTACCTCACTTAGTATGATGTTCTCCAGCTCCATCCGTTTGCCTAAGAATTTCATGAATTCATTGTTTCTAATGGCTGAATAGTACTCCATTGTATATATATATATATATATATATACCACAATTTTTGCATCCATTCTCATGTTGAGGGATACCTGGGCTCTTTCCAGCTTCTGGCTATTATAAATAGGGCTGCTAAGAACATAGTGGAGCATGTATCCTTATTACATGCTGGGGAATCCTCTGGGTATATGCCCAGGAGTGGTATAGCAGGATCTTCCAGAAGTGAGGTGCCCAGTTTTCTGAGGAACCGCCAGATTGATTTCCAGAGTGGTTTTATCAACTTGCAACCCAACGAGCAGTGGAGGAGTGTTCCTCTTTCTCCACATCCTTGCCAACACCTGCTTTCTCCTGAATCTTAGCCATTCTGACTGGTGTAAGGTGAAGTCTCAGGTTTCATTGCAAATTCATCTGGAATAACAAAAAACCCAGGATAGCTAAAACTATTCTCAACAGTAAAAGAGCTTCTGGGGGAATCAATATCCCAGACCTCAAGAAATATTACAGAGCAATAGTGTTAAAAACTGCATGGTATTGGCACAGCAACAGACAAGTGGACCAATGGAATAGAATTGAAGACCCAGAAATGAATCCACACACCTATGGTCACTTGATCTTTGACAAAGGAGCTGAAAACATCCAGTGGAAAAAAGATAGCCTCTTCAACAAATGGTGCTGGTTCAACTGGAGGTCAGCATGCAGAGGAATGTGAATTGATCCATTCTTATCTCCTTGTACTAAGCTCAACTCCAAGTGGATCAAGGACCTCCACATAAAACCAGACATACTGAAACTAATACAAATGAAACTGGGGAAAACCCTGAGGACACGGGCACAGGGGGAAAGTTTCTGAACAGAACACCAATAGCTTATGCTCGTCAAGATCAAGAATTGACAAATGGGACCTCATAAAATTACAAAGTTTCTGTAAGGCAAAGGACACTGTCAAAGGGACAAAACGGCAGCCAACAAACTGGGAAAAGATCTTCACCAACTCTACATCCGATAGAGGGCTAATATCCAATATATACAAGGAAATCAAGAAGTTAGACCCCACAAAACCAAATAACCCTATTAAAAAATGGGTGCAGATCTAAACAAAGAATTTTTACCTGAAGAAATTCGGATGGATGAGAAGCACGTTAAGAAATGCTCATCATCATTAGTCATTAGGGAAATGCAAATCAAAACAACCCTAAGATTTTACCTCACACCAGTCAGAATGGCTAAAGTTAAAACCTCAGGAGACCACAGGTGTTGGCGAGGATGTGGAGAAAGAGGAACACTCCTCCACTGCTGGTGGGATTGCAAGAAGGTACAACCACTCTTGAAATCAATCTGGAGGTTCCTCAGAAAACTAAACGTGACACTACCGGAGGACCCTGCTATACCACTCCTGGGCATATACCTAGAGGATTCCCCAGCTTGTAATAAGGACACATGCTCCACTATGTTCATAGCAGATTTATTTATAATAGCCAGAAGCTGGATAGAACCCAGATGTCCCTCAATGGAGGAATGGATACAAATGTGGTATATTTACACAATGGAATACTACTCAGCAATTAAAAACAATGAATTCACGAAATTTGTAGGCAAATGGTTGGAACTGGAAAATATCATCCTAAGTGAGGTAACCCAATCACAAAAGAATATACATGGAATTCAATCACTGATAAGTGGATATTAACTAGCCCAGAAGCTCTGAATACCCAAGACACAAGTAGCATATCAAATGACTCCCATGAAGAAGTAAGGAGAGGGCCCTGATCCTGGAAAGGCCTGATCCAGCATTGTAGGGGAGTACCAGGACAGAGAAAAAGAAGGGAGGTGATTCGAGTATGGGTGTAGAGAAGACTTATAGGACATATGGGGAGGGGGGACCTGGGAAAGGGGAAAGCGTTTTGGAATGTAAACAAATAATTTAGAAAAGAAGAAAAGAAAAAAAGAAAAGAAAAGAAAAGAAAAGAAAAGAAAGAAACCCAGAGGAAGCAAGCCAGTTTAAAAAAAAAAAGAAAGAAAAGAAGAAAAGAAAAGAAAAGAAAAGAAAAGAAAAGAAAAGAGAAAAAAAGAAAGAATCAGCCTGAGTGAGGTAACCCAATCACAAAAGAACACACATGGTATGCACTTGCTGATAAGTGGATAAAGTGGATATTAGCCCAAAATCTTGGAATACCCAAGATACAATTCACAGATGAGATGAAGCTCAAGAAGAAGGAAGAACAACGTATGGATACTCTGGTCCTTCTTAGAAGGAGGAACAAAATACCAAAAGATGGAGATACAGAGACAAAGTGTGGAGCAGAGACAGAGGGAAAGACCATCCAGAGACTGCCCCTCCTAGGGATCCATCCCATATACAGTTATCAAACCCAGACACTATTGTGGATGCCAACACATGCTTGCTAACAGAATCCTGATATAGCTGCCACCTGGGAGGCTCTGCTAGTGCATGACAAATACAGAGGGGGACACTCTCAGCCAATCATTGAACTGAACACAGGTTCCCCAAGGGAGGAGCTAGAGAATGGACCTAAAGTGCTGAAGGGGTTTGCAGCACCATAGGAGGAACAACAATTTGAACCACCCAGTACCCCAGAGCTCCTAGGGACTAAACCACAAACCAAAGAGTATGCATGGAGGGACCCATGGCTCCAGATGCATAGGCAGCAGAGGATGGCCTTGTTGGACATCAAAGGGAGGAGAGGCCCTTGGTCCTGAGAAGGCTAGATGCCCCAGCATAGAGGAATGCAAGGACAGGGAAGAGGGAGTGGGTAGATTGGTGAGTAGGGATAGGGGGATAGATTAGGAGATTTTCAGGGGGGGGAGGGAAGCCAGGAAAGGGGACAACATTTGAAATGTAAATAAAGTATATATCTAATAAAAAAGAAAATAACTAAAAAATATGATCCTAAACATTAACATAAAAGTATTAGTTTGTTAGGGCAGGAAGTAGCTTTTCGCAAGTTCTTTTCAGACCCAACAAGGGTAATTTGATTTAATTTAATTTAATTTAATTTAATGTATTCTCTAAAGGAATAATTCTAGGAATAATGTATTCTCTAGATACCAGTCACTAGAACTCTGTTTAATTTTAAGCTGATATGTTTGTTATAAGTATTCAGAATGAAATAATAATAAAATATATGAAGATAGAAACAGTTATAGATACTTGTAATATTTTTTCCCTGGCATAAAAAGTTAATGAAGCTGCAACTCTTTTCGAGGGAAACATGAAATATCAACTCAAGGAAGTGATGATAAAAACTTCTTTTAAAGCATTCTGTCATATGCCTTTTAGAACTACTAAATTGCCTTTCTACTCTCAATAACATGAGTCAAAGACCTCAGAGTCAGTATGAAAAATGTGGAACAATCCATCTAGAGAAGGAGCACCTGATAGGAGAAAGTATGGTTTCCAATCAATTTGTCATGATTTAGTATGGATTAGGCAGTTTATTTGTTTTGACATTTCTCATTTTCTAAGTGCCATCTCTTTGTAATACAGACGTGGAGCAGAGCATTTATTATTATTTATTTGGAAAATTTGTAGCCCCATTTCCTCTAGGTGAGCCATTTAAAAGAAGAAATATTTTGAAATCCTGCCTGAATGTGGTTTCACTTGATAACAGTTTAATCTCATCTCTTTATATCTACAGTGGGAATCTATTCTTTCCAACCTTGGAGGGAGGTAAGAAGATCTCTTCAATTTTAAGCGGATGACAAGCCATCCTGAGTTAGACTTGAACACTCATACCACATAGATAGAAACAGACAGTCATTTGTGTTTTATAGATTTTTAATACTACTATAGTTTAATCCTTTATCATTTGTCTTACTGCTTAATGAACACAGAAGAGGAACCTATAGTCTCTTGCCCAGGATTATTTAAAACTGAAAGAGATAAGATGAGGTCATTGAATGACCTATTGATTTGGAATCAGATCAGCCTGAATTTCAGCTTGTGTGTTTACTGTTTAATTTTAAGCAAGATACATAAATTCTATGACTTAGAGTTTTCATAAATGTGAAACAGAAATTATACCTGTAATTAATTACAGTGAAATTTAAATCAGTAAATACAAACAAAGTAGTCAAGACGAAGTTTTCTCAAAGCACAACTATTAACATTGGACACTCCCTTTACCTCTTTTCACTACCCTTAAAATCTCATTTTGTGAGGCTTGCTTCAAGTGTTTGTTTCTTGTATTCTTTATATTTTTTCAATCTAGGAATCTTAGAGAGATTTCAAAGAGTAATACTCCTGACTCAGGTTTCTAGGTGCTGAGATTACATTTGTGTTATTGTGTTGATGTTTTATAAATTTTACAAAGTGGGGCTTAGAGGAGATAGACTGATGGATTTGTCTAGTACTGATTCATATAATTTGCCAATATTTCCTTAGCACATTTTAAGACAGGACTTTGAAAAAACATTTTGGAGTGCATAATACAAAATAAAGACAGAAAGTATAAGACAAAAATAGAAGGAACAAACAGAAAAATAGCAAAATACTGTCATGGAAATGGTGATGGTCCATCTCTTCACAGAAGAGGACAGGAACCCTCACCCTGCCTTCTTGAACTACTATTGCTTGGCACAAACATAAATCCACACAATTATTATTTCTTCTTGTGCTTTACATTTCTTACTGAACATTATTTATATCGATTATGTTTTGAATATATTGGCATGTTTGTACATAATAGTGTTGCTTATAGTTCAACCTTTAAAGAATTGTCCAACAATACCCAGATAGAGTGTTTCTCAGGTTGCAGAGAGAGCACAGGATGGAGGAAGGGGACAGAATGAAAAATTTTATGTTTTCCAACTTTTATAGGTAAGGTAAGCAAACTTACTATACACCTGTGTACCAGCTCATCTCATGTACCACCCATGTTTGATAGACAGAGTGATGTTTTGGCAAGGTAGGACTCTCTCAAATGCAAAGCAACACTCTACCTGGCAAGCTCTGTATTATAAGAGCTGCTGCTTTTGAGGGGTCTATGCCTTCAGCTTCAGTTCGTGCATTTCCCATGGACAAGAAAACTCATTTTAGAAAGTGGTATTTGCTTCTACAATATAACCAGCTATACCCCATAAGCACTTTAGGGTAATCTCTAAGCAGAAATAGTGAAAATAAATACTAGATAGTTAAAGGGGATAATTAAGGTTAATGATTGAATTATTTCAATTCCTGGCATTTAGAATGATCTCAAAGCACCTCATAGATATTCATATGAAGTCCTCTTTACAGCATCCAGAGAGTGGTGAATTCCAGGACATAGGTTTCTGGGAAGCAAATAAATTGCTTCAAATCAAAGTCTATCCACTTCATCTTATCACTAAAATGATCTATGACAGTAAGCTGGTTACAAGCATTAGCTACTGTAAATGAGAGGTTGCCTTCCAGGGATGTTTTTTGAAGATCTATAATGGCATATTGACCCCTAACAGTTTCTAAATTTCTATGTGAAGATAAAGAGAAAACTCTGTAACTGAGCTCATAACAGCCTCAAGTTTTATACTCTTTTCTTGGAATATAAGAATTTTTAATCCTTTATATAAATGCTTCTGATTAGATGAGAATTATAGAGAGTTACATGTGTTGTGAGTATTGAATGTCCCAATGAAAAGGCCAGAGCATTAAAACTATTATTTAAATTTCCAGCCTGCAGCTCTGCCTGTAGGAGGTAGTTCTGATGCTCTGAACATCTGCATGTAAACCCTGAAGGTCCTGTTCCCCAATTGGTTCTTGTTTGATCAATAACCATGCTAGTGTCCAAAGAGCTGGGTAGAATAGGCAGAATTTCCAGTTTTCCTGCAGGCAGGCTAGTAGATTCAAGGGAGGAGAGAAAGTGCTTAGGAAAGAGAAAGAGTCATCAGCTATGTGAGATATCAGGCAGAGTGGACATCAGCCCCTAAAGAAACATTATTAAAGCTTAAAATCATACCTTGGCACAATAGCAGTAGGAGATGGCAACACTATACTTTCATCAATGGATAGGTCTTTGAAAGAGAAACTAAATAAAGAAACAATGAAACTAATAGATATTATGAACCAAGTTGATCTAACAGATATATACAGAACCTTTCATCCAAAAAACAGTAGGATATATCATCTCAGCAACTCAAAGAAACTTCTCCAAAATTGATCATATAGTCAGGCACAAAGCAAGCTGCAACAGATACAAGAAGACTTAAATAACACCTTGATATTATCAGATCCCCAAGATTAAGGCTGGACTGCTGGGGACAGCAAATAATGACAGGGACTGCCTATAGTAGGATAGAATGGAGGCATCTCAGAAGCCCACAGCAGCTCCTTGTAGAAAAAGATGCTGTCCGGGACCCTGAGAAGCAGGAGACACATCCCTCCAGGTGACCCTTCATCTGAAATAAGGGACTGCCTGCAGTAGGCCTAGATAGAAACATTTTAGTAGCCCATGGCAGCTCTTTGTAACAACAGTTGTTCCCATTTCTCCTAACCTTAGCCCTGGACAATGGCTGAATAGATTTCATTTGTGCTTAGCTGTTTTTCAGTTGGCCTTGATGTGCATAATTATTCTATTATATCTCACTTTCTTACTTCTTTCTTCTTCTGCTCTGGTGAATTTTGTGAAACTAGATGTTTCCCTGATATAATGATTCTTAAACAAGTAAAAATTGAGGAATAGGGCACAGCACAGCACAGTCCTAACGGCCCAGGTGTGTGCTCTGTATCCTCATCTAAGAAACAATGCAATAACTGCACAATGGTAGTTCCAGATTAATGCTTGACTTGCAAAGAAAGTTTGATGAAATTATTAGAAAATGAATTAGAGCCAACATTGGGACCCCAAAGAAAGAAAAAAGCTATTAAAGTTATGAAATAAATTTTTCACATTTGAGAGTGGTTCCTGGATAATCAAGTATAGAATATGTAAAATCATAGATTAGTAAAACTAAGTCAAAACACTGAGACTCTTAGGAGAGTCATTGTGTGCAATATGTAGAAGTGGAAAGCTAGGGGAACTACTGAGTTAAGGGTTAACTTGATTCTTTCTAGACACTGCCTGGCAGCTTTGCCCATGTCATTTATCATTAGAGTTTTACAAGAAAATGCAAGTAGTTGGCCTCGGAGCACTGAGCTCTGAAGTATAATAGTTAAAGTTAAAGTTTAAATAATGATAATCTTGCAATTATTATTATTTTGGCTATAGGCCTGGGAATAGAGAAGCTTGAAGGTTTGAGAAATAACTGTAATTCTTGATTCTTTGTGGGACATGGTTATTCTTTTGAATTTGATTTGGCAACAATTATACAATGTCTTTTTTATCTGCTTTTGGAGTATCAATAAAAGACTGGGGCAAGAAGAAAGCAAGAAAGAATGTAGAGAGAATGTAGAGAGAATGCAGAGAGAATGAAGAGAGAATGTAGAGAGCATGCAAAAGCATGCAGAAAGCATGTAGAGAGCATGTGAAGAGCAAGTGAGAGCAAATGTGGAGAGCATGAGAAGAGCATGTAAAGAGTTAGTGAAGAGAGAGAGTGTGAGATATGTGTGAAGAATGTGTGTGTGTGAGTGAAAGGAGAGTGTATGTGGTATGTGTGTGAGATGTGTGTGAAGAGAGTGTGTGTGTGTGAAAGGACACAGGGGTATGTATGAGCATGAGAATGCAAAAAAAGAAAAGGGCAGAGGAAAAAAGCAGAATGCAAAAGAGAATGCAGTGTGTGTAGCCTCAAGTTGCGAGAGAATGAGCAAGAGAGAAAGAGAGCAGCAAATGAGAGAGAAGAGAAACTTTAAGCCTTGAAAATTTGCCTGTCAGCTTGAACCCAAAAAGTATTCTGTGTATATTTATTATTCGCTTTCAGATATCCCTACTTCCAGTTGAGAACTCTGATCCTGTGTCGAGACTGGACCCTAGCACTGGAATTCAACAACAACTAAAACAAAAGAAAACCCACATACTCACAGAAACTGAACAACTCTCTACACAATGATCACCTGATCAGAGTAAAAAGAAATTAATGACTTTCTAGAATTCAATAAAAATTAAGGCACAATGTATGCAAAATTATGAAACACATGAAAGCAGTGCTAAAAGTTTACACCAAACTTAACCACTAAACCAAACCACTAAACCACTAAACCAAAAGTTTAAGTACCTTCAAAAAGAAATTGGAGAGATCTCATACTAGCAACTTAACATCACAGATCAAAGCTCTAGAACAAAAAGAAGCAATGACATCCAAGAGGAGTAGACAGCAAGATATAGTCAAACTCATGGCTGAAATGAATAAAATAGAAACAAAGAATAAAAAAAACACAAACAAGAATTGATTCTCAAAGAAAATCAACAAGATAGGCAAAACTTTAGATAAATTAACTAAAAGTCACAGAAACAGGATTCAAATTAACAAAATTAGAAATGAAAACATAACAACAGAAACTGAGGAAATTAAAAAAAAAATCATTGCATCTTCTTCAAAAACCTGTACTCCACAAAATTGGAAAATCTAAACAAAATGAATAATTTTCTAGACAAATATACTTAAATTTAAATCAAGATCAGGTATACTATATAAAAAGTCCTATAATGCTTAAGGAAATAGAAGCAGTCCTTAAAGTCTCCAACAAAAAACACTCAGGGCCAGATAATTTTAGATGAATTAGTTCAGAAAAGAGAGCAGAGAATAAGAGAGAAGAGGAACTTTAAGCCTTGAAAATTTGCCTCAGCTTGAACCCAAAAAGTAGTCTGTGTGTATTTATTATTCTCTTCCAGATATCCCTGCTTCCAGTTGAGAACTCTGATCCGGTGTCAAGACTGGACCTCAGCACTTGGAATTCAACAGAAAAGAACTAATTACAACACTTCTCAAACTATTCCACAACTCAATAACCAAATTAAACAATGGGGTACAGCGCTAAACAGAATTCTCAATAAAGGAATATTGAGTGGCTGAGAAGCACTTAAAGATATGTTCAACATCCTTAGTCATCAGGGAAATTCAAATCAGCAATGACCTTAAGATTCCATCTTATACCAATCCTAGTGGCTAAGATCAAAAAGCCAAGTAACAGCACATGCTGGTGAAGATGTGGAGAAAGGGGAACACTCTTCCACTGCTGGTAGGATCACAAACTTGCACAACCACTCTAAAAGTCAATATGGTGGTTTCTCAGAAAATTGGAAATAGTTTTACCTGAAGATTCAGCTATACTATTCCTGGGCATATAACCAAAAAGATTCTCTTCCATACTACAAGGACACATGCTCCACTATGTTCATAGAAGTTTTATTTGTAATATCCAGAAACTGGGAACAACCCAGATGTACCTCAACTGAAGAAGGGATATAGAAAATGTGTTCATTTACACACTGGAATACTAGTCTGAAGTGTGTGGGTGGGTGGGGGAACACCCTCATAGAATCAGGGGGAGGGAATGGGATAGGGTGGGAAAGGGGATAACATTTGAAATGTAAATAAAGAAAATTTCCGTTCCTGGAGGCTGACTGGGAGGGGTCAGTGTGCTCTGGTGAATCCAGCGCCCAGGCAGGAGACTTCAGGTGTCTGCTTTGGGATCTGAACAGCCTGGGCCACAGCACTCAGTCTCCAGGAAGTGCGGGAGACCTAGTGTGCACCAGAGGCAGACTGGGAGCGCACAGCTTGCTCCCTTGGCACTGAGCTTAGGTTCCAGTCCTTAGGCCTCTGGTGGGAGCCCTCAGATCTCTCTCCTTCCAGATCCAGATCAGCCTGGGCTGCAACGCCACATCTCCAGGTCCTGCAAGAGGCAAGAGGGGCTTCCAGGAGGCTTACTGGGAGGAGTCAGTGTGCTCTGGTGAATCCAGCTGGCCCCAGCAAGAGCCTTCAGGTGTCTGCTTCTGGATCTGAACAGCCTGGGCAACAGCACCCTGTCTCCAGGCAGTGCAGGAGGTAAACTGTGCACCAGAGGCCACCTGGGAAGAGGCAGCTTACACTGATGAGTCCAGCATTGTCAAGACTAACATCAGTGAGAACTAGATGGCAAAAGGCAAACGCAGGAACGTCACTAACAGAAATCAAGGCAATATGGCAACATCTGAACCCAATTCTCCTTTAACAGCATGTCCTGGAAACCCCATCACACCAGTAAACAAGATTTGGATTTAAAATCACTGGTCATGATGCTGGTACAAGAACACAAAATTCAGGAGAAAATGGATCAAAAGTTAGAAGCCCTTGCAAGGGAAACACAAAACTCATTGAAAGAAATTCAGGAGAATACAAATGCCAATAAGGAGGAAACACAAAAAACACTTAAAGAAATACAGGAGAACTTTGGTCAACAGGCTGAGGTCATGAAAGAGGAAACACAAAAATCTCTTAAAGAATTACAGGAAAGCACAAACAAGCAAGTGAAGAAGCTAAGCAAAACCATCCAGGATCTAAAATTAGAAGTAGAAACAACTAAGAAAACTCAAAGGGAGACAATGTTGGAGATAGAAAGCCTTGGGAAGAAATCAGGGGACATAGATGCAAATATCAACAACAGAATACAAGAGATAGAAGAAAGAATATCAGATGCTGAAGATACTATAGAAACCATGGACTCAACAGTTAAAGAAAATGCAAAATGCAAAAAGCTTGTAACCCAAAATATCCAGGAAATCCAGGACACAATGAGAAGACCAAGCCTAAGGATTATAGGCATAGATGACAGTGAAGATTTACAACTTAAAGAGCCAGCAAATATCTTCAATAAAATTATGGAAGAAAACTTCCCTAACCTAAAGAGAGAGATGCCCATGAATATGCAAGAAGCCTACAGAACTCCAAACAGACTGGACCAGAACAGAAATACTTCCCGTCACATAATAATCAAAACCCCAAATGTACTAAACAAGGAAAGAATATTAAAGGCAATAAGAGAAAAAGGCCAAGTAACATATAAAGGAAGACCTATCAGAATCACACCAGACTTTTCACCTGAGACTATGAAGGCTAGAAGATCCTGGGCAGATCTCATGCAGACTCTAAGAGAACACAAATGCCAGCCAAAACTACTATACCCAGCAAAACTCTCAATCACCATAGATGGAGAAACTAGGATATTCCATGACAAAACCAAGTTTACCCAATATCTATCCAGAAACCCAGCCCAAAAAAAGGATAATAGGAGAAAAACACCAATACAAGGAGGAAAACTTCACCCTGGAAAAAGCAAGATAGTAACCTTTCATCAAACCCAAAAGAAGTTAACCAATCAAATTTAAAAAATAACGTCAAAAATGACAGGAAGTAACAATCACTATTCCTTAATATCTCTTAACATCAATGGACTCAATACCCCAATAAAAAGACATAGACTAACCGACTGGATACATAAACAGGACCCTACATTTTGCTGCATACAGGAAACACACCTCAGGGTCAAAGACAAACACTACCTTAGAGTAAAAGGCTGGAAGACAATTTTACAAGCAAATGGTCTCAGGAAACAAGCTGGAGTAGCCATTTTAATATCAGATAAAATTGACTTTCAACCCAAAGTCATCAAAAGAGACTCTGAGGGACATTTCTTGCTGGTCAAAGGAAAAATACAACAAGAAGAACTCTCCATCCTGAACATCTATGCTCCAAATGCAAGGGCACCCTCATTCATAAAAGAAACTTTATTAAAGCTCAAAGCACACATTGCACCTAACACAATAATTGTGGGTGACTTCAACACTGCACTTTCCTCAATGGACCGATCAGGAAAACAGAAACTAAAGAGGGACACAATGAAACTAATTGAGGCTCTGGGCCAATTAGATTTAACAGATATATATATAGAACATTCTTTCCTAAAGCAAAAGAATATGTACAGAGCCATATTGGGGCAGTCTTGCACTTGGTCAGAGTTTGACTTTGGTCAAGGTTAACTTCTCCCAGTTAGCCAGGATCCTTCTCCACCCAGGGTTGAGTGCTCGAAGTAAAGGTTAAGTTCATTGTTCCTCCAGGTCTAGGAATTCCTGAATTAAACAGGTGACCCACCCAGCTGCCGGAGCAGTCAAGACGAGGACCTCCAAGAGAAGCTAGACAACTTCCACCGGAACTCAGCCTGGAGTCTGGGGGGAAGGGTTTGCCCAAACTGTTAAAAGGTCTGGCACCATTAAAGTTTCCGGCTTTGATCAGTGAACATTGTCTTAGCCGTACTTCTTTTCGCCCCTCTTCCCTATTTATTCCTCAGCTTCTGTTCCGGAAACCCACTTCGTAATAGCTGCAGGCAGCTATGGAACCCTACAAGAATATACCTTTTTCTCAACACCTAATGGTACCTTCTCCAAAATAGACCATATAATTGGTCACAAGAAAGACCTCAACAAATATAAGATCGAACTAATCCCATGCCTCCTATCAGATCACTATGGAATAAAAGTGGTCTTCAATACCAACAAAAACAACAGAAAACCCATATACACATGGAAACTGAACAATATTCTACTCAATGATACCTTGGTCAAGGAAGAAATAAAGAAAGAAATTAAAGTCTTTTTAGAACATAATGAAAATGAAGACACAACATACCCAAATCTATGGGACACAATGAAAGCAGTGCTAAGAGGAAAACTCATAGCCCTGAGTGCCTCCAAAAAGGAAATGGAGACAACATACACTAACAGCTTAATGACACACCTGAAAGCCCTGGAACAAAAAGAAGCTATTTTACCCAGGAGGAGTAGAAGGCAGGAAATCATCAAACTCAGGGCTGAAATCAATCAAGTAGAAACAAAGAGAACCATACAAAGAATCAACAAAACCAGGAGCTGGTTCTTTGAGAAAATCAACAAGATAGATAAACCCTTAGCCAGACTAACCAAAGGACACAGAGACAGTATCCAGATTAGCAAACTTAGAAATGAAAAGGGAGATATAACAACAGAAACTGAGGAAATTCAAAAATCTTTAGATTCTACTACAAAAGCCTATACTCAATACAACTGGAGAATCTGGAGGAAATGGACAGTTTCCTAGACAGATATCCGACACCAAAACTAAATCAGGATCAAATAGATCAACTAAACAGGCCCATAACACCTGAAGAAATAAAAAGGGTCATAGAAAGTCTCCCAACCAAAAAAAGCGCAAGACCAGATGGCTTCAGTGCAGAGTTCTATCAGACCTTCATAGAAGACCTAACACCAATACTCTTCAAACTATTCCACAAAATAGAAACAGAAGGAACTCTACCCAATTTGTTCTATGACTCCACAATTACGCTGATACCAAAACCACACAAAGATCCAACAAAAAAGGAGAACTTCGGGCCAATTTCTCTTATGAATATTGATGCAAAAATACTTAATAAAATTCTTGCCCACCAAATCCAAGAACACATCAAAACAATCATCCACCATGATCAAGTAGGCTTCATCCCAGGGATGCAGGGATGGTTCAATATAAGGAAATCCATCAATGCTATCCATTACATAAACAAACTCAAAGAAAAAAAAACATATGATCATCTCATTAGATGCAGAAAAAGCATTTGACAAAATCCAGCATCCTTTCATGCTAAAAGTCTTGAAAAGAACAGGAATTCAAGGCCCAAATCTAAACATCGTTAAAGCAATATAGAGCAACCGGTAGCCAACATTAAACTAAATGGAGAGAAACTTGAAGCAATCCCACTAAAATCAGGGACTAGACAAGGCTGTCCTCTATCTCCATATCTTTTCAATATAGTACTTGAAGTTCTAGCTAGAGCAATTAGACAATGTAAGGAGGTCAAGGGGATACAAATTGGAAAGGAAGAAGTCAAATTATCACTATTTGCAGATGACATGATAGTCTACTTAAGTGACCTGAAAACCTCCCCCAGAGAACTCCTACAGCTGATAAACAACTTCAGCAAAGTGGCTGGTTATAAAATCAACTCAAGCAAATCAGTTGCCTTCCTATATTCAAAGGATAAGCAGGCTGAGAAAGAAGTTAGAGAAATGACACCCTTCAAAATAGCCACAAACAATATAAAGTATCTTGTTGTGACTCTAACCAAACAAGTGAAAGATCTATATGACAAGAACTTCAGGTCTCTGAAGAAGGAAATCGAAGAAGAACTCAGAAAATGGAAAAATCTGCCATGCTCGTGGATTGGCAGGATTAATATAGTTAAAATGCCATCTTGCCAAAAGCAATCTACAGATTCAATGCAATCTCCATCAAAATCCCAACTCAGTTCTTCACAGAGTTGGAAAAAGCAATTCTCAAATTCATCTGGAATAACAAAAAACCCAGGATAGCTAAAACTATTCTCAACAACAAAAGAAATTCTGGGGGAATCAGTATCCCTGACTTCAAGCAATACTACAGAGCAATAGTGTTAAAAACTGCATGGTATTGGCACAGTGACAGACAAGTGGACTAAAGGAATAGAATTGAAGATCCAGAAATGAATCCACACACCTATGGTCACTTGATCTTCGACAAAGAGCCAAAAACATCCAGTGGAAAAAAGATAGCCTTTTCAACAAATGGTGCTGAATCAATTGGAGGTCAGCATGCAGAAGAATGCGAATTGATCCATTCTTATCTCCATGTACTAAACTTCACTCCAAGTGGATCAAGGACCTCCATGTAAAACCAGACACACTGAAACTAATAGAAAAGAAACTGGGGAAGACCCTTGAGGACATGGGCACAGGGGAAAAGTTCCTGAACAGATCACCAATAGCTTATGCTCTAAGATCAAGAAATAACAAATGGGACCTCATAAAATTACAAAGTTTCTGTAAGGCAAAGGACACTGTTAAAAGGACAAAATGGCAACCATCAAATTGGGAAAGGATATTCACCAACCCCACCTCTGTAGAGGACTAATATCCAATATATACAAAGAACTCAAGAAGTTAGACCCCAGGGAACCAAATAACCCTATTAAAAAATGGGGCACAGATCTAAACAAAGAATTTTCACCTGAAGAAATTCAGATGGCCGAGAGGCACCTTAAGAAGTGCTCAACATCATTAATCAGTAGGGAAATGCAGATCAAAACAACCCTGAGATTTCACCTTACACCCCTCAGAATGACTAAGGTCAAAAACTCAGGAGACAGCAGGTGTTGGCGAGGACGTGGAGAAAGAGGAACATTCCTTCACTGCTGGTGGGGCTGTAAGATGGTACAACCACTGTGGAAATCAGTCTGGAGGTTCCTCAGAAAACTGGACATGACACTTCCAGAGGACCCTGCTATACCTCTCCTGGGCATATACCCAAAGGATTCCCCGGCATGCAATAAAGACACATGCTCCATTATGTTCATAGCAGCCTTATTTATAATATCCAGAAGCTGGAAGGAACCCAGATGACCCTCAAAGGAGGAATGGATACAGAAAATGCGGTATATTTACACAATGGAATACTGCTCAGCAATTAGAAACAATGAATTCACAAAATTTTTAGGCAAATGGTTTGATCTGGAAAATATCATCCTAAGTGAGGTAACCCAATCACAAAAGAATACACATGGAATGCAATCTCTGATAAGTGGATGTTAATTAGCCCAGAAGCCCTGAATACCCAAGTCACAAATTGCATAACAAATGACTCCCATGAAGAAGTATGGAGAGGGTCCTGATCCTGGAAAGTATTGATCTAGCATTAGAAGGGAATATGAGGACAGAGAAAAAGGAGAGAGGTGATTGGAGAAAGGATGGAGAAAAGAAGGTTTATGGGACATATGGGGAGCGGGGATCCAGGAAAGGGGAAATCATTTGGAATGTAAACAAAGAATATAGAAAATAAAAATATTACAAAAAAAAAGAAAAGAAAATTTCCAATAAAAAAAGACGAGGACATCATGAATTTTGCAGAAAAATGTATGGAACTAGAAAGTATCATCCTGAGTGAGGTGACTCAGACACAAAAGGACATACATAGTATGTACTTATTAGTAAGTGAATAGTAGCCATAAAATACAGGCTACCCATCATACAGCCCACAAACCCAAAGAGTTTAAACAAGAAGGAAAGTCCAAAGGAGGATGCTTGAATCTCACTTAGAAGGGGGAATAAAATAGTCATCAGAGGCAGAGGGTGGAAGGAATCTGGGTGGGAGTGGGAAGGGGAGGGGAGGGGAATGTGTGTGGGGGGCTGGATCAGATGTGGAGAAAGACAAAAGAGAGGGTCAGAGGGCCAGGAGAATGAAAGGAAATCTGCGGCTTCCGAGGTTGAGGTCATGGGAAAATCTAGGAAGTTCCAGAGACTGAGAATGGGAGAGGCCTCTAGGAGTCAATGTGGGTAACCTTAGCTGAGGCATCTAACAGTGGAGATATGGAACCTGAAGAGACCATCTTCCTTTGCCAGGCATGACCCTCCAGTGGAGGGATAAAAACACATACCCACCCACTGAACTTTCAAACCCAAATTTGTCCTGCCTAAAAGAAATACAGTGTCAAAGATGTAACAGAGACTGAAGGAATGGCCATCCAATAACTGGTCCAACATTAAACCTATCCCATGGCAATCACCATTTAATGACTATTAACTTAGAAGATTTAGATGAATATTAACCTATTAAGCACCAATTAATGACACTATTAATGATGCTCTTTTATAATTGTAGACAAGAGCCTATCATAACTGTCTGTTAGGAGGCTCTACCCAGCAGCTGACTGAAACAGATACAGGTACCCAGGCCAAACATGGGTGGAAATTGGGAACGCTAATGGAAGAGTTGGGAAAAGTATTGAGGGCCATGAAGAGGACAGGAACTCCACAGAAGACCAACAGAGTCAACTAACCTGGGCCCCTGGGCCCCAGGGCCCTCTCAGAGATTGAGCCATCAAACAAAAAACATAAACAGGGTAAACTGAGGCCCACAGCATATATGTAGCAAACATACATCTTAGTTCAATGTGGGTCTCCCAACAATGGGAGCAGGGGCTGTCCCTAAAACTATTGCCTGTGGAATCCATTCCCCAACAGGGTTGCCTTGTTTGGCCTCAGTGGGAGAAGATGTACCTTACCCTGTAGATACTTGATGCACCAGGGTGGCAGGATACCCTGGGGGACCCACCCTCTTGAACAAAAAGGGAAGAAGGTCTCTGTGAGGGGTATATGCATATATATATATATATATATATATATATATATATATACTAAAAGCTATAACGTATATGAGAGAATATATAATACAAAATATATGTATAAAAATATGTGTTCATCTATAGTTGAAAGTGCTTCTACATTCCAAGAAAAGAATATACAACTTGACGATAGTATTAAGATTCAAAATTGAAGGGGAAATTTTTTAATTTAAACAATAGAAGTATCACTTTTTTTAGAAGTATCATTTTAGTGTCATTTTTTTTCTCCAATTGAATAAACTGTAAAGGAAATGAAGGAATGTCTGCACAAGTGGATAGGAGCTAAGAGAATACCTTACACCCAATCAGCTGTTTATTCACAATTATCCTCCAGTCTCCATATATATACATATGTGTGTATACATTTAAAAAACTTATATATATGTACATGTGTATACATATAAGAAGAAACAATACAAAATACTGACAAAAAAGGTAAATGTAAATGCTTGCTGAAAATATTTTGTGATTAGATTTTATTGAGGGAAGAGTAGCAGGTTGTTCTATTATTCATTAATCATTAGAAAAGTTAAGATTGTGCTGTGTTTGAAAAACATTGAAGATAATTGCCACTGGAGGTAAAAGCAGGATGAATACCTAGTGTCCCAATCACTAGAATTAAAACAGCAATATTTGGGAACCAGAAAAAATAAAAAATAGCTAATATTTACTTAACTCTAACTCTATGACAGGTAATAAATTTGTTTTCTCCTCATTTTTCTCAATTTATTCTATAAAATCAGCAGCTTCCAGGGGTGATGCTTATCGTGCATGCTTTGCTGGTCTTCTATGAAAGCTGATGCTTTTCCAGGAGTCCTGATCTTAATTGATACAAATGTTCAACAACTCTGCAAGAAAAAAAAAAAAAAGAAGAAGATAGGCAGGAGAGTTAACACAAGGTTTATGAGGTAGATGCTGTTCTTGGTTCATT
The DNA here is from genome assembly GCF_947179515.1 of Apodemus sylvaticus. Taxonomy (NCBI): domain Eukaryota; kingdom Metazoa; phylum Chordata; class Mammalia; order Rodentia; family Muridae; genus Apodemus; species Apodemus sylvaticus. The sequence goes on along the minus strand of NC_067489.1, from coordinate 491,619 downwards.
TTTGAGAGATAATATTAATGATGAAAAGACTTATAAAATTATTCAAAAGACATATAGCTGACAAGTCTTAGAACTAGAATTCAAACCCAGGCCACTTCTGGAACTAATATTACACTGCTGCCTGCTGTGTTAGTTATAATGAACATGGCCTCCATAGGTTCATAGTGACTGGTACTGTTAGGAGGTGTGTTCTGTTGGAGGAGATGTGACCTTGTCAGAAGTGCATCATTGGGGTGGTCTTTGAGATTTAGGATCCACTCTCATCACTCTCCCCTCTTGGCACTCTCACCTGTCTGCTCCTCTTGGGCTTTCCTCCCCTCCCCCCTCTCTCCTGTGGTCATAGCCAGCCTCCACTCCTCCATCTCTCTCTCTCTCTCTCTCTCTCTCTCTCTCTCTCTCTCTCTCTCTCTCTCTCTGTGTGTGTGTGTGTGTGTGTGTGTGTGTGTGTGTGTGCCTTTCTCTGCCTCCACTATACCATCAAATCCCATCCTCTGCCCTGAATAAACTCTATTCTATTTCAAGAGAGAGAGAGAGAGAGAGAGAGAGAGAGAGAGAGTTAAGATCCAAACCAGGACCAGTATTACACTCTTCCAGCTGCCATTCAATCCAGATGTAGAACTCTTGACTCCTTCTCTAGCACCATGTCTGCCTACCTTGATGGACTAAACCTGTGAACTATAAGCCAGTCCCAATAAAGTGTATTCTTTCTTAAAAGTTTCTGTGGTCATGATGTCTCCTCACAACAGTAAAACCCTAAGGCACTTACTATGCATGCTTTGCTTTGCCAAGAGTCCTGATCTTAATTCATATAAATGTTCAACACCTCTGCAGGAAAAAAAGAAGATAGACAGGAGAGTTAACACAAGTAGCAAACATATAATGACTTGAGAACCTTTCACTAAAACACTGAGGGCTATGCATTTGGTTTTGCATTTATCTTGCTTTTCTACAATTTCATTTTGGATCCTAAATTAACTTATGCAAAAGAGAGACATATAGAGAATGAAAGAGAGAGGGAGAGTAGTAGAGGGAAGGAGAGAAAGAAAGAGGGAGGCAGGGAAAAAGGAGAAAGGGCAGAGGGAGAGAAAAGAGGGAGGAAGAAAGAGAGGGAGGGAAATTAAGATATAAGAAGGAGAGTGGGAGAAACAGAGAGAGAGGGGGGGGAGAGAGAAAGGAGCTGTTAGTTGTAGCTGCCGCAGCTAAAGGAACCAATATCACCTAGAAGGAGAGTTAGGGCTGAAATAAAAAGACAGGCAGGCAAGAGAAATAACAAGCCAAGATAAGTTTTCTGATCAAGGCTCAAAGTTTAATGAGGGTCTCCAAATATGTAGGTGGGGAGGGAACTCATTTGCTCAGCAGGTGGCTATTGCCTCTCAGGATACTGCAGGTCCTTGAAAAACAATGGGCTAGAGCTCTACCCTAAGTGGGAAGTAGTGGCTAGCAAGAGTTCTGAAATTCCTGCTCAAAGGCTGAAGGGAGGGCAACAGTTGGTAAAAAAAAAAAAAAAGACAGTGCATAATGGCCTATAAGGGAAGCAGAAAACAGAAAGCTCCAGAGCAAATTAATGCCAAAGAACCCCCTCATTAAATGTATTCAATGCATTAAAGCTAAAAGGAGACTTATCACACTGACTTGGGCACAGGAATTTAATCTATAATTTAAAAGCTAGATATAAAATCACACTTCACATAATAAATATCATGGTTTTATTATAAATTAGGAAAAATTACTAATGTTTATGCTATATATTTTTAAATTACATAATATCTATAATTATTAGAAATATAAAATATTATGAACACCAAATCGAAATCTAGTTTTTCTCTTCAAATATACCAATATCAATTTGTGATACATAAAATCAAAGACACATGAGATTATAAATGTATGTTTTATCTTAGCCAAGCTAATAATTTTGCACTATCTAGAAAAATCATCAACAAACTAATGTCAAATTCAGTGAGGTAGGATTTATTGAAGATAGATGAACAAATTATAACACTGCTTTTAAAATTATTTTATTAGTGTAAAACACAATTTTAGATTTAAAAAAAAAAATTCAAATGTTTTCTTTTTGAGAATTTCATACCTAAATACAAAAATATCACTATCATATTTCCTCCACATTCTCTTTTCCCATTCTCTATATGCCCTTGCCATGTCCTTCCTATCACTAAGTGTGTGTGTGTGTGTGTGTGTGTGTGTGTGTGCATGTCTGTGTATGTGTCTGTGTGTATTTTTGTATGTATGTCTGTGTGTGTGTGTTTGTGTGTGTCTGTGTGTGTGTGTGCACATGCGCGTGTGTGCATGTGTGCATTGGGGGGTGTTTTCTTTTTTAACAAAATAAAACATGAGAAAATAAAATAAACACCATCATATTAAAATTGGACAAGTCTAACCAAGAGAAGGAAAAAAAAAAAAAGCCCCAAGAGAAGGCACAAGAATCAGAGACCTACTCCTTCAGACATTCAGGAATCCCATTAAAATACTAAACTGAAAGCTGTCATATGTATGCAGAAGACTTGGTGTAGACCAATGCAGGCCCATGCTTGCTGCCAAAGTCTCTGTAAATTCATATGAGCTCTGCTCAGTTGATTTAGACAGACTTGTTTTTTCTGGTGTCCTTCATCCTCTCTGGCTCTTATACTCTTTCTACATCTTCTTCTGCAGGGTTTCTGAGAATTCTGAGGAGAGGGATTTGGTGGAGACATCCCATTTAGAGCTGTGTGTTTTAATGTCTTTTTCTCATCATAATGTTTGGCTGTTTTGCATTTGCTCCCCATCTACTGCAGAAGGAAGTTTCTCTGTAGATGGCTGAATAAGCTACTGATCTCTGGTATACCATAACATCATTAGGAGTCATTTTATTGTTGCTTTTTTACAAACCAGTAGTATTAGGTTTTTATACTAGGTCTTTGGGCTATCCAGTCTGGTTCCTGATCACCCAAAAAGTGTGAGATATGGGTTCCATCTTGTCGAATGGACCTTAAGTCAAATCAGTCATTGCTTGGTTACTAAGAAAAGCTTTATGCCACCATTGCCCCTAGCATATTTTGCAGGAAGGGCAGATTGTAGATCAAAAGGTTTAGCTGGGTTGGTGTTTATGTTTCTCTTTTTAAACTGCAGAGTAGTTTCCTGTACAACAAATACTAGAATGTAGAAGTAAATGATCTATGTGGGAACCAACTCCACCTCTCCATGTTCAATGAGTTGTGTATGTGATGTCTTCTACATTAGTAACTGACTTTCAGTTTGTGAAGAACAACCCATTGTCTTGGCAAACAGCCAGGGTTGTGTGGGGAAATTCCATGGGTCTTGTTTGTCCAAAAATTCAATTGGATGTAACCAAATCCCAGTACTGAATGCTTTGTTTGGGGGCAAAGGATGGCCAGTTGGCAATCCATCTCCCTTTTTACTTGGAAACTTGATTTTGATTCAACTTAACATACTTTTGGAAGTTCATGATACACTAAATTTCCATATCATCCCTCAAATACCACTCAGTTTTAGCTGTCTCTCCACATATTCCCTCCCTCACCCCATTTTTCCTCCCTACCTCTTCCTGATATTTTGGTTCTTATGGCCCCTGATGCCCAATCCACCCATAAAATATATTCTATTTCCCTCTCCTGGAGATATGCATGTGTTAGATTTAGTCCCTTCCTTTATATATAACCTCTCCAGGTCTATGGATTGTAGTTTATTTGTTATTTATTATTTAATATTTAATAGATAACATTTATATACAAGTGAATACATACCATACTTATATTTCTGAATCTAGGTTATCTCACTGAGGATGATTTTTATTCAAGCGTTATCCATTAGCCAACAAATTTCATGTTGTCATCTATCTTTAACAGTTGAATAATATTCCATTGGGAAAATATACACATTTTCTTTATACATTCTTCAGTTGAGAAATACCTCAGTGGTTTCCTATTTCTGGCTATTATAAAGAGAGCAACAAAGAACATTGTTGAGAAAGTTATCCATGGGGTAGAATAATGTGTCCTTTGGGTATATGCCCAAAAGTGGGTATAGCTGGATCTTGAAGTAAATTAATTTCAAAATGTTTTACTGATTTCTATAGTGGTTGTACAAGTTTGCACTCACAACAGTAATGGATGACTGTTTCCCTTTTTCCACATTCTTGCCAACATGATCTGTCAGTTGTGTAATTGATTTTAGCCATTGTAATAGGTGCATGTAATTTGGACTTTATTTGAGTTTCTTTTATTGAGAATTTGGATTATATCTGTACCTTACTTTTTAATTGGGCTACTTGTTTTCTATTTGAGTAAACAAATACAATTTACTTTAAAATATACAACTCAGTATTAACATTTTTAAGTAATCAAAATAATTTATAATACTTAAAAGCCTCTTAAATATACATGGCATCTTCTGAAGCTAAAAGAAATATGCACTCTACCAGTTTTTGAAATCTATTTGGAACACTAAACATGATAGAAGCAGAAGAAGTTTCTTATGAAATCCTCTATGAAAGCAAATTGTGAAAAATTCCTGATTAGACAGAGAAAGTTCCATTACCAAGGGAGATGCGGCATAACTGTGTCTTCATAGAATGAACTAGGTAGTGTTCCTTCTGTTTCTAATTTGTGGAATAGTTTAAAGAGTATTGGTATTAGGTCTTCTTTGGAGGTCTAATAGAATTCTAATAGAAGATCTTTTCCCAATTTGTTGGTTGCCGTTTTGTCCTTTTGACAGTGTCCTTTGCCTTACAGAAACTTTGTAATTTTATGAGGTCCCATATGTCAATTCTTGATCTTAGAGCTCAAGCTATTGGTCTTCTGTTCAGGAACTTTTCCCCTGTGCCCATGTCCTCAAGGGTCTTCCCCAGTTTCTTTTATATTAGTTTCAATGTGTCTGGTTTTATGTGGAGGTCCTTGATCTACTTGGAGTGGAGTTTAGTACATGGAGATAAGAATGGATCAATTCGCATTCTTCTGCATGCTGACCTCCAATTGAACTAGCACCATTTGTTGAAAAGGCTATCTTTTTTCCACTGGATGTTTTCAGCTCCTTTGTCGAAGATCAAGTGATCATAGGTGTGGGGGTTCATTTCTGGATCTTCAATCCTATTTCATTGATCCACCTGCCTGTCGCTGTACCAATACCATGCAGTTTTTAACACTATTGCTCTGTAGTATTGTTTGAGGTCTGGGATACTGGTTCCCCCAGAAGTTCTTTCACTGTTGAGAATAGTTTTAGCTGTCCTGGGTTTTTTGTTATTCCAGATGAATTTGAGAATTGCTATTTCTAACTCTATGAAGTTTGGATTTTGATGGGGATTGCATTGAATCTGTAGATTGCTTTTGGCAAGATGGCCATTTTAGCTATATTAATCCTGCCAATCCATGAGCATGGCAGATTTTTCCATTTTCTGAGGTCTTCTCCGATTTCCTTCTTCAGAGATCTGAAGTTTTTGTGGTATAGGTCTTTTACTTCTTTGGTTAGAGTCACCCCAAGATATTTTATGCTGTTTGTGGCTATTGTGAAGGGTGTCATTTCCCTAATTTCTTTCTCAGTCTGCTTATCCTTTGAGTATATAAAGGCTACTGATTTGCTTGAGTTGATTTGGTAGCCAGCCACTTTGCTGAAGTTGTTTATCAGCTGTAGGAGTTCTCTAGTAGAGTTTTTTGAGTCACTTAAGTATACTATCATATCATCTGCAAATAATGATAGTTTGACTTCTTCCTTTCCAATTTGTATCCCTTTGACCTCCTTATGTTGTCTAATTGCTCTAGCTGGGACTTCAAGAACTATATTGAAAAGATATGGAAAGAGAGGGCAGCCTTGTCTAGTCCCTGATTTTAGTGGGATTGCTTCAAGTTTCTCTCCATTTAGTTTGATGTTGGTTACCGGTTTGCTGTATATTGCTTTTGCTATGTTTAGGTATGGGCCTTGAGTTTCTGTTCTTTCCAAGACTTTTAGCATGAAAGGATGCTGAATTTTGTCACATGCATTTTCAGAATCTAATGAAATGACCTTTTTTTTTCCTTTGAGTTTGTTTATGTAGTGGATAGCATTGATCTATTTCCGTATATTGAACCATCCCTGCAATCCTGGGATGAAGTATACTTGATCATGGTGGATGATCGTTTTGATGTGTTCTTGGATTCGGTGGGAAAGAATTTTTTGAGTATTTTTGCATCAATATTCATAATGGAAATTGGCCTGAAGTTCTCTTTCTTTGTTGGTAATTTGTGTGGTTTTGGTATCCGTATAATTGTGGTTTTGTAGAATGAGTTGGGTAGTGTTCCTTCTGTTTCTATTTTGAGGAATAATTTGAAGAGTATTGGTGTTAAGTCTTCTTTGAAGGTCTGATAGAATTCTGCACTAAAACCATCTGGTCCTGTGCTTTTTGTGGTTGGAAGGCTTTTCTTTCTTTAGCGGTTATGGAACTGTTTAGATGATCTATTTGATCCTGATTTAATTTTGGTATTTGGTATCCGTCTAAGAAATTGTCCATTTCCTCCAGATTCCCCAGTTGTGTTGAGTACAGGCTTTTGTTGTAGGATCTGATAATTTTTTGAATTTCCTCAGTTCTGTTGTTATATCTCCCTTTTCATTTCTAATTTTGTTAATTTGGATACTGTCTCTGTGCCCTTTGGTTAGTCTGGCTAAGAGTTTATCTATCTTGTTGATTTTTTTTCAAAGAACCAGCTCCTAGTTTGATTGATTTTTTTGTATGGTTCTCTTAGTTTCTACTTGATTGATTTCAGCCCTGAGTTTGATGATTTCCTGTCTTCTTCTCCTCCTGGGTGAATTGGCTCCTTTTTGTTCCAGGGCTTTCAGTTGTATGCTTCTAGTGTATGCTCTCCATTTTCTTTTCGGAGGTACTCAGGCCTATGAGTTTTACTCTTAGCACTGCTTTCATTGTGTCCCATAGATTTAGGTATGTTGTGCCTTCATTTACATGAAATTCTAAAACGTCTTTAAGTGTGTGAATTTTCTGTTGCTTTTCTTGTTATTAAAGACCAGCCTTAGTTCGTGATGATCTGATAGGATGCATGGGATGTTATTTCAGTCTTCTTGTATATATTAAGACCTGTTTTGTGATTTGGTCAATTTTTGGTTAAAATTTGTTCAATTTTGGAGAAGGTACCGTGAGGTGCTAAGATGATCATATATTCTCTTGTTTTAGGATGAATATTCTATAGATGTCTGTTAAATCCATTTAGTCCATAGCTTCTGTTAGTTTCAATGTATCTCTGGTTTGTTTGTGTTTCCATGGTCTGCCCATTGATGAGAGTGAGGTGTTGAATTCACCCACTATTATTGTGTGAGGTAAAATGTGTGCTTTCAGCTTTAGTAAAGTTTCTTTTATAAAAGTGGGTAGCCTTGCATTTGAAGGATAGATTTTCAGAATTGAGAATTCTTCTTATTAGAGTTTTCCTTTGATGAGTATTAAATGTCCTTTCTTACCCTTTTTGACAACTTTTGGTTGAAAGTTGATTTTATTCTATATTAGAATGGCTACTACAAATCGGTAGCCTTCCTCTACTCAAAGGATAAACAAACTGAGAAAGAAATTATGGAAAGGACCCCCTTTATGATAGTCACAAATAATATTACATACCTTGGTGTGACTCTAACCAAGCAAGTAAAAGATCTGTATGACAAGAACTTCAAACATCTGAAGAAAGAAATAAAAGATCTCAGAAGATGGAAAAATCTCCCATGCTCATGGATGGGTAGAATTAATATAGTAAAAATGACCATCTTGCTGAAAGAAATCTGCAGATTCAATGCAATCCCCCATCAATATTCCAAATCACTTCTTCACAGAGCTAGAAAAAGCAATCTGCAAATTTATTTGGAGTAACAAAAAACCCAGAATAGCAAAAACTATTCTCCACAACAAAAGATCACCTGGGGAAATCATCATCCCTGTCCTCAAACTCTACTATAGAGCAGTAATGATAAAAAAAACAAAATGCCTACTATTGGTACAGAGACAGACAGGATGATCAATGGAATAGAATTGAAGACCCAGAAATAGCCCACACGCCTATTGTCACTTGATATTTGACAAAGAAGCTAAAAACATCTAGTGGGAAAAAAAAGACAGCATTTTTAACAAATGATGCTGGATCAATTGGAGTCAGCATGCAGAAAAATGCAAAAACCCATGTTTATCTCCTTCTACAATGCTCAAGTCTAAGTGGATCAAGGACCTCCACATAAAACCAGACATACTGAAACTAATAGAAAAGAAACTGGGGAAGAGCCTTGAGCACATGGGCACAGGGGAAAATTTGCTGAACAGAACACCAGCTTATGCTCTAAGATCATAAGGTCGCATTGACAAATGGGACCTCATAAAACTACAAAGTTTCTGTAAAGCAAGTGACACTGTCAATAATACAAAACAGCAATGAACAGATTGAGAAATGATCTTTACCCATCTTTCATCCAATAGAGTGCTAATATCCAATATATACAAAGATCTCAAGCCTAATTACAGTGGAAGATAGCAGCGTTTTGGAGATGCCAGTACCATGCGATGACCACCAAGAACAGAAGCAGCAGTGGAGTATAGGCAGCTGGAGCCTAGAAGACAAGCTGTGTGCTACAAAGGGCAGAGCTGGAGAAGTGACCCAAGCCCTTGGAGGAGCCCAGAAGATCATGAGTTGGATCCCAGACATTGAACATTTGGAGTTTGAGTTTTGCCTTTGGTTGTGACTGTGCCCTGATATGTTTCCTTCTTGAAGGAAGAAAGTATTTTAGTGGAGCCCACAGTTGAGAGATTGAATTTTTAAAAGACTGAATTTTAAAGATATTGGAGCTTTTAAGGTGATTGAACTTTTAATATGTAAAGACTGTGGGACTTTTAATATAATTTAGATATTGGGGATGAATAAGAAAGTAAGGGTTAAGGCTTAATAGTGATGTGTTTGTGTGTCAAGTTGACAAGGGGTCAATTGTACTGGCTAGTTTCGTGTGTCAACTTGACACAGGCTGGAGTTATCACAGAGAAAGGAGTTTCAGTTGGGGAAGTGCCTCCATGAGATCCAGTTGTGGGGCATTTTCTCAATTAGTGATCAAGTGGGGAGGGCCCCTTGTGGGTGGTACCACCTTTGGGCTCACGCTCTTGGGTTTTATAAGAGAACAGGCATGCACTCACCTCACTAATAAGTGGTTATTAACCTAGAAAACTGGAATACCCAAAACATAATCCACACATCAAATGAGATACAAGAAGAAAGGAGGAGTGGTCCCTAGTTCTGGAAAGACTCAGTGAAACAGTATTCGGCAAAACCAGAACGGGGAACTGGGAAGGGGTGGGAGGGAGGACAGGGGAAGAGAAGGGGGCTTACGGGACTTTCGGGGAGGGGGGGGGCTAGAAAAGGGGAAATCATTTGAAATGTAAATAAATTATATCGAATAAAAAAATTAAAAAAAAAAAAGAGAGAGAGAGAACAGGCTGAGCAAGCCAGGGGAAGCAAGCCAGTAAGAAACATCCCTCCATGGCCTCTGCATCAGTTCCTGCTTCCTGACATGCTTGAGTTCCAGTCCTGACTTCCTTTAGTGATAAACTGCAACGTAGAAGTGTAAGCTCAATAAACCCTTTCCTCCCCAACTTGTTTCTTGGTCATGATGTTTGTGCAGGAATAGAAACCCTGACTAAGACAAGTGGATATTAGCCCAAAAGCTCAAAATAAAAAATTCACAGACCACAGGACGCTGTAGACCAAAGTGGGGGTGCTTTGGTTTTTCTGAAAAAGGGAACAAAATACTGACAAAATACTGACAGGAGCAATTATGGAGACAAAGCATGGAGCAGAGTCTGAAGGAAAGGCCACCCAGAGACTGGTCTACCTGGGGATTCATCCCATAAACAGTCACCAAACCCCAACACTATTATGTATGACAAGAAGTGCTTGCTGAAAGGAGCCTGTTATGCTTGTCACTGGAGAGACACTGCCAGATCCTTAGAGATACAGAGGCAGATGCTAGCAGCCAACCATTGGGCTGAATGTGGGGTCCCCAATGGAGGAGTTGGAGGGAGGACTGGAGGAGCTGAATGGGTTTGCAGTCCCATGGGAAGAACGACAATGTATGCCAACCAGAAGTCACAGGGCTCCCGGGGACTAAGCCATCAACCAAGGGATACACATGTTTCCAGTCAAAAGTGTGGCAGAGGAATGGGCATCAGTAGGAGGGGAGGAAAGATTCTTGGTCCTATGAAGGCTTGAGAGATACCCCAGCATGGTGAAATCAAGGGGGGATAGGTGGGAGTGGGTTGGGTGAAGGGGCATATTCTTGGAGGCAGGGAGTGGGAGGATGGGTTAGGGGTTTCCTGGGGGGGGGGTAAACTTGGAAAGGATATAACATTTGAAATGTAAATGAAATATATATTCAATAAAAAAATATTACAAAAAAAAAAAAAGAATGGCTACTACAGCTTGTTTCTTGGGATTATTTGCTTAGAAAATTCTCTTTCTAGCCCTTTCCTCTGAGGTAGTGTCTGCCATTGAGGTGTGTTTACTGTATGCACCTGTTTATGTATCCAGTCTGTTAGTTTATATCTTTTTATTGAGGAATTGAGTCCATTGATATTAAGAGATATTAAGGAATAGTGATTGTTGCTACCGATTATTTTTTATTTATTTTTATGTTTATTTGGATATCTACTTTTAGATTTATTGAAATGAAGATTACTTTCTTGCTTTTTCTAGGGTATAGTTTCCCTCCTTGTATTAGTATTTTCTGACTATTACTAGGCTGGATTTATGGAAAGATATTGTATAAATTTGGTTTTGTCATGGAATATCTTGATTTCTCCCTCTATGGTAATTGAGATATTTACTAGGTATAGTTGTCTAGGCTGGCATTTGTGTTCTTCTTTTCTCGTCCAGTCTGTTTGGAGTTCTGTAGGCTTCTTGTGTGTTTCTGGGCATCTCTTTCTTTAGGTTAGGGAAGTTTTCTTCTATAATTTTGTTGAAGATATTTACTGGCCCTTTAAGTTGGGAAAAAACACTTTCTTCCATACCTATTATCTTTATATTTGGTCCTCTCATTTTGTGCTGGATGTTTTGGGTTAGGACCTTTTTTGCATTTTGCATTTTCTTTGACTGTTGCATCAATATTTTCTACTGTACCTTCTGCACCTGAGATTCTCTCTTCTATCTTTTGCATCTGTTGGTGATACTTTGAATAATGCTGACCTTTGACCTACAGAAGACTTTCAGTTTCATGATGTACCATTTATTAATTTTTTTAGGATGTTTTTATTAGATATATTCTTTATTTACATTTCAAATGATTTCCTGTTTCCTGGTCCCCCCCTCCCTGAAAGTCCAATAAGCCCTCTTCCCGCCCCCCTGTTCCCCAATCAAACTCCTCACAATTCCCTGAGCTGGTATTACCCTACACTATTGCATTGAGCCTTTCCAGGACCAGGGGCCTCTCCTTCCTTCTACTTGGGCATCATATACAAATTGTGTCTTGGGTATTCCTAGCTTCTGGGCTAATATCCACTTATCAGTGAGTGCATAACGTGCATGTTCTTTTGTGATTGAGTTAGCTCACTTAGGATGATATGTTCCAGTTCCATGCATTTGCTTAAGAATTTCATAATTTCATTGCTTTTGATAGTTGAGAAGTATTACATAGTATAAATATACTACATTTTCTGAATCCATTCCTCTGTTGATGAACATCTGGGTTCTTTCAGCTTCAGGCTATTATAAATAGGGCTACTATGAACATGGTGGATCATATGTCCTTATTACATGCTGGGGAATCCTCTGGGTAGATACCCAGGAGTGGTATAACAGGTCCTCTGGTAGTATCATGCCCAGTTTCCAGAGGAACTGCCAGACTGATTTCCAGAGTGATAGTACCAGCTAGCAATCCCACCAGCAGTGGAGAAGTGGTCCTCTTTCTCCACATCCTAGCCAGCACCTCCTGTTTCCTGAGTTTTTAATCTTAACCATTCTGACAGGTGTGAGGTAAAAATCTCATGGTTGTTTTAATTTGCATTTCCCTAATGACTAAGGATGGTGAATGTTTCTTTAAGTGCTTATCAGCCATTTGATATTTCTCAGGTGAAAATTCTTTGTTTAGCTCTGTACCCCATTTTTAATAGGGTTATTTGGCTCTCTGAAGTCTACCTTTTTGAGTTCTTTATATATCTTGGATATTAGTCCTCTGTCAGATGTAGAATTGGAAAAGATCTTTTCCTAATTTGTTGGTTGCCTTTTTGCCCTATTGACAGTGTCCCTTGCCTTACAGAAACTTTGTAATTTTATGAGGTCCCATTTGTCAATTCTTGATCTTAGAGCACAAGCTATTGGTATTCTGTTCAGGAAATTTTCCCCTGTGCTCAAGTGCTCAAGGCTCTACCCCAGTTTCTTTTCTGTTAGTTTCAGTGTATCTGATTTTATGTGGAGGTCCTTGATCCACTTGATTTTGAGCTTACTTCAAGGAGATAAGAATGGATTAATTTGCATTCTTCTGCATGCTGACCTCCAGCTGAACCATCACCATTTGTTGAAAAGGCTATCTTTTTTTTCCACTGGATGATTTTAGTTCATTGGTCAAATATTAAGTGACCATAGGTGTGTGGGTTCATTTCTGGATCTTCAATCCCATTCCATTGATCCACCTGCTGTCACTATACCAATACCATGCAGTTTTTAACACTATTGATTTGTAGTTGTACTTGAGGTCCGGGATACTGATTCCCCCAGAAGTTACTTTATGGTTGAGAATTAGCAATCCTGAGATTTTGTTATTCCAGATGAATTTGAGAATTGTTCTTTCTAAGTCTATGAATTGAGTTGGAATTTTGATGGGAATTGCATTGACACTGTAGATTGCTTTTGGTAATTTAGCCATTTTTATTATATTAATCCTGCCAATCCATGAACATGGAAGAATTTTCCATCTTCAGAGGTCTTCTTCAATTTCTTTCTTCAGAGACTTGAAGTTCTTGTCATACAGATCTTTCAATTGTTTGGTTAGAGTCAAACCAAGATATTTTCTATTGTTGGAGGCTATTGTGAAGGGTGTCATTTCCCTAATTTCTTTCTCAGCCTGTTTATCCTTTGAATATAGGAAGGCTACTGATTTGCTTGAGTTAGTGTTGTATCTGGCCAATTTGCTGAAGTTATCAGCTGTAGGAGTTCTCTAGTGGAGGTTTTTGGGTCGCTTAATTATACTATCATATCATCTGCAAATAGTGATAATTTGATTTCTTCCTTTCCAATTTGTATTCCTTTGACCTCCATTTCTTGTCTAATTGCTCTAGCTAGAACTATATTGAATAAATATGGAGAGAGAGGGCAGCCTTGTCTAGTCCCTGATTTTAGTGGACTTGATGCAAGTTTCTCTCCATTTAGTTTGATGTTGGCTACTGGTTTGCTGTATATTGTTTTTACTATATTTAGATATGGGACTTGAATTGCTGTTCTTTCCAAGGAAAACAGGAAAGGGTGCTAAATTTTGTCAAATGCTTTTTCAGCATCTAATGAGATGATCATGTGGTTTTTTTCTTTGAGTTTGTTTATGTAGTGGATAGCATTGATGGATTTGTGTATATTTAACTATCCCTGCATCCCTGAGATGAAGCCTACTTGATCATGGTGAATGATCGTTTTGATGTGTTCTTGGATTCAGTTGGCAAGAATTTTATTGAGTATTTTTGTATTGATATTCATAAGGGAAATTGGTCTAAAGTTCTCTTTCTTTGTTGCATCTTTGGGTAGTTTTGGTATCATCAAAATTGTGGCTTCATAGAATGAGCTTGGTAGTGTTGCTGCTGTTTCTATTTTGTGGAATACTTTGAAGAGTATTGGTGTTAGGTCTTCTTTGAAGGTCCGATAGAATTCTGCAATAAAACTATCTGGTCCTGTGATTTTTTTTTGGGGGGGGGTGGGAGACTGTCAATGAACACTTCTATTTCTTTAGGGGTTATAGGACCATTTAGATGGTCTATCTGATCCTGATATAACTTTGATATAACTTTGGTATTTAGTATCTGTCTAGGAAATTGTCCATTTCATCCAGATTTTCCAGTTGTGTGAAGTATAGGCTTTTGTAGTAGGATCTGATGATTTTTTTTTCTCCTCAGTTTCTGTTGTTATTTCTCCGTTTTCATTTCTGATTTTGTTAGTTTGGATACTGTCTCTGTGCCCTCTGGTTAGTCTGGCTAAAGGTTTATCTATCTTGTTTTCTCAAAGATTTTCTCAAAGAACCAGCTACTTGTTTTGTTGATTCTTGTATACTGCTTTTTGTTTCTACTTGATTGATTTCAGCCCTGAGTTGGATGATTTCCTGCCTTCTACTCCTCTTGTGTATATAAGCTTCTTTCTGCTCTAAAGCTTTCAGGTGTGCCATTAAGCTGCTAGTGTATCCTCTCTTGAGCTCCTTTTTGGTGGCACTCTTAGCACTGCTTTCATTGTGCCCCATAAATTTGGGTATCTTGTACCTTCATTTTCATTAAATTATAAAAGGTCTTTCATTTCTTTCCTTATTTCTTCCTTGACCAAGGTATCAGTGAGTAGAGCATTTTTCAGTTTCCATGTGTATGAGGGCTGTTGTTTTTGTTGCTATTTAAGATCACCCATAGTGATCTGATAGGAGGCATGGGATTAGTTCAGTCTTCTTATATTTGTTGAGGTCTGTTTTGTGACCAATTATATGGTGAATTTTGGAGAAGATACAATGAGGTGCTGAGAAGAAAGAATATTCCTTTGATTTAGGATGAAATAGTCTATAATTATTACATCTATTTGGTCCAAAACTGTTAGTTTCACTGTGTCTCTGTTTATTTTGTGTTTCCATGATCTGTCCATTGAGGAGAGTGGGGTGTTGAAGTCACCCACAATTATTGTATGAGGTGCAGTGTGTGCTTTAAGCTTTAGTAAAGTTTCTTTTATGAATATGGGTGCCCTTGCATTTGGAGCACGTTCAGAATTGAGAGTTCTTCTTGGTAGGTGTTTCTTTGATGAATTTAAAGTGTCCTTCTGTGTCTTTTCTGATGACTTTTGGTTGAAAGTCTATTTTATTGGATATTAGAATGGCTACTCCAGCATGTTTCCTGGTACCATTTGCTTGGAAAACTCTTTTCCAGCATTTTACTCTGAGGTAGTGTTTGTCTTTGACACTTTGAGATGCATTTCTTGTATGCAGCAAAATGTTGGGTCCTGTTTATGTATCCAGTCTGTTAGTCTATGACTTTTTATTGAATTCATTGATGTTAAGAGGTATTAAGTAATAGTGATTGTTGTTTCCTGCTACTTTTGACGTAATTTTTATGTTTGTGTGGATATCTTTTTTGGAGTTTGTTGTAGGAAAATGAATTTTTTGCTGTTTTTTAGTGTGTAGTTTCCTTCCTCGTGTTGGTGTTTTCCATTCATTATCCTTTGAAGGACTGGATTTGTGGAAAGATACTGTGTCAATTTGTTTTTGTCATGGAATCCCTTGGTTTCTCCATCTATGGTAATTGAGAGATTTGCTGGATATAGCAGTCTGGGTTGGCATTTGTGTTCCCTTTGGGTCTTTATGACATCTGCCCAGGCTCTCCTGGCTTTCTTTCATAGTCTCTGGTGAAAAGTCTGGTGTAATTCTAATAGGTATATTTTTATATGTTACTTGACCTTTTTTCCTTTATGCTTTTAATATTCTTTCTCTGTTAAGTACATTTGGTGTTTTAATTATTATGTGTTGTGAGGAATTTCTTTTTTGGTTAAATATATTTGGAGTTCTGTAGGCTTCTTGTATGTTCATGGGCATCTCTTTCTTTGGGTTAGGGAAGTTTTTCTTCTACAATTTTGTTGAAGGCCTTTACTGGCCCTTTAAGTTGGAAATCTTCACTCTCTTCCATACCTATAATCCTTAGGTTTGGTCTTCTCATTTGTCCTGAATTTCCTGGATGTTTTGGGTCAGGAGCTTTTTGCATTTCGCATTTCCTTTGACTGCTGTATCAATGCTTTCTATTGTATCTCTTGTATTCTGTTGGATCCATGACTCCTGACTTTTTTTCTAGGGTTTCTATGTCCAGAGTTGTTTCTCTTTTGAAGGAGTAAGCCGGATGATGAAGTAGTCAATGAAGGAGTCAGTGAACACGGACATGGTATAGAATAGAGTTTATTCTGAATAGGGGATGGGAGTTCGTGGTAAAGAGAGAGGGAGAGGGAGAGAGAGGGAGAGAGAGAGAGAGAGAGAGAGAGAGAGAGAGAGAGAGAGAGAGAGAGAGAGTGGAGGCCGGCCATGGCCATGTGGAGGGGAGGAAGAGAGCCCCAGGGGCAGAGAGGTGAGAGTATGTGGGAGAGCGGTGAGCAAAGAGAGAGAGGAGGAGCAAGTAGCCCCTCTTATAGTGGGCCAGATCTCTGGGGCGGGGCATACCTGGCTATTGCCAGGTAGGTGTGGGGTGGAGCTTACACAAAACCCCAACAGTCCCCAATGTTTGGTTTATTAATAAAAGAAAAAGAAAAAAGAAAAGAAGTGACGGCGCATACGGCAAAGCAGGAATAGGGTCGTTGTTGTGATCTGACTGCTTCATGCTGCCATTGGGGCGGCGTGTCTCTGGGGAACCTAGAGAAAGGGGTATGGGGGTGATTGTCCAGTCTCAGGAGGACTGGCTGCTTCCTTGCTGTCCAGGATTTGTAGAGCCATTTGAAGATAGGTCAGGAGAACAGGTCCAGTAGAAGCTGTCTGCGTCTGGAGAAGCTGAGAGGAGATTGGAGCATCTGAAGGTTGCTTCTCTGGAGCTGTCCTGGATATGGCAAGGGCCTGGACTTGACAAGATGTTGGAACACATTAGTATAGTTAGGGAATAAGACTAAGTACATTTGAGAGAAAGGAAAATTTTTTTAAGATGTACAATCGAAACCCAGAGGAATCCCACCCTTTGGAAAGGTAGTAAAGTGGGAACTTGGGCAGATGTACTTATCTGGATGGAGCCTACTTGGTCCATGAGCAGTAGATCTGGGTAGGTTTCCTGTAGCTAACAAGTTTATTAAAGAGATAACAACATGAGTTAACCACATGAACAAGATGAGCCTTTGTGGATCAGAAGGAATAGAATTGAAGGTTGGGAAAGTGACAGAGCAAGAAGAGGAAATATGAAGCATTTAATGGAAACAGAGTTTAGGTAAGGAGATAACTGTCTAGCTGTCAATGTAGTCAGAAGTCTGAGGAATAAACAATAACTTAGCAGTTATATTATTAAAGAATGACAGATTCCAGTGGCCAGCAGTTCTTTGTGGTCTCTGGTCTCCATGGCGGCTTTGGCTGTCAGTTTGGCTTTCAAGCACAGAAGATGCACGGCTTTTCTCTGTGGAATGGATACCCATGACAAGAGAAATGGCTTACCTTTGTTTAGCTAAGTCATTTGACTCAAGGTATCCGGTTTTGTCCACTGCACTCTTTCAGGCAGCATCCTGTGGCGGTGTCCATCTTTCTTCTGAGACATCCTGTGGCAGTGTCCATCTTTCTTCTGAGACCTCCTGGGAGAAGCTGTCAGGCCTTTGGGAATTCTGTCTGTCTTAAATCTAATAACAAACTTCTGACGAGATTGAGCGCAAGATAGGAGAGCAATAGTTAAAGAGAGACTAGGAATGGAAATCTTAAGTAGCTTTGGCAGGTTGTATAGGTAGAGGAAAGTATATTGCCTTGGTTAGTAAAGATGCTAGGATCACAGAAAGAAAGCTGGCAGCAATGGATAAAATTGAGGTGTCTAGGCAGATTTAGGCTTGCTAACATCAACTTGAGCACACAGCCTATAGGAGCAAATGAGCTAAGGGTGTGGGAACACAGATGGGGAGCAGGCAGGGCAAAGAGAAGGCTTAGACCGGAGATAGATAAAAGCTTGAATGTATAGGATTCGGTCCCATTTACCGGATTGCTTATAGTATGTATTAAGATCCCTTAAAACAATTGGATCAGGGTGTCATTAGGTGGCCATTTTGAATTATTGTCTGGCTTATATTGAGTCTAGACCTTATTGTAGAGGTTTATTAGTTCAGAGACTTTTTGTGATTAATTTTTTATTGTTTCTACCTCATTGTTAGATCCTGGATGGTTTTGTTCAATTCCTTCACCTGTTTTGTGGGGTTTTCCTGTAGTTCTTTAAGGGCTTCTCCCTGTTTGTGTTCACCTGTATTTCTTTAAGGGAGTTATTTACGTCCTTCTTAAAGCCTTCTATCAGCATCTAAGCCAGGATTTTAAATACAAAACTTGCTTTTCTGGTGTGTTGGGGTGTCCAGGACTTACTGTTGTGGGAAAATTGGGTCCAAATGGTGCCATATTGCCTTGATTTCTGTTAGCAATGTTCCTAAATTTGCTTTTTGCCATATGGTTATCTCTGGTGTTAGTAGGTTCTGCTGTTACTGTCTGGTGCTTGTCCCCTGGCACAAATTACTGTGTGGCTGCCAGCTCCTTGGTGCAGGTATGGCCCTAGCAGACAGAGTCCCAAGTGAGCTTACCCTCGGGTGTTTTCTGCGGTTTTGGCTGTAACAGTCTGCTCAGTAGCAGCAGTGAAGATGGTGGCCTCACCTCTAATTGGGGGACTCCCTGCAGAGCAGATATCCCCTGACAGACTCGGTGCACAGACTGCTATAGTGGTGCTGCCCAGCTCCTGGGTGCAGGTAGAGCCCTGGCAAGCTGTGTCCCAAGCTATCTTATACTGGGGTAATCTCTGTGAACCTGGCTGCACCTGTCTGCTCAGTCCCAGGAGCCCCATTTATTAATTTTTGATCTTAGTCCCTGTGCCCACCGTGTTCTGTTCTGAAAGTCTTATCTTAGGCCAACAGTTCAAGGCTTTTCCCAACTTTCTGTTCTATTAGGTTGTGTGTATCAGATTTTTTGTTTAGTTGATCTTTGTGGAGTTAAGTATTATGCAGGGAGATAAATATGGATATATTTAGATTGTTCTGTATACAGTTGTCCAGTTTGACCAGCACCATGTTTTGAAGATGGTGTCTTTTTTCCAGTGTGTATTTATGAATTCTTCATCAAAAGTACGAGTATTTATACTTGGATAATTGTTCCATTGAGTAACATATCTGTTTTTATGCCAACACCATGCTGTTTTTAATACTATAGTTTTGTAGCACAAATTGAAATCAGGAATGGTGACACTTTTTAGCAGTTCTTTTATGAAAGAACATTATTTTAGCTATCCTGGATTGTTTTTTAAGTTCAAAGACATAATAGGCAAAATGGAGAGTGAGAATACTGCCAAAAAAAAAGCTAGACTACCAAAATAATCATCATAACCAAAATATATATGATAGTCTTTGAAATATTAGGAAAAAATTAGTAGAATACCAAACCTATAAAGAAACTTAAATACCAATAATTTAACCACAAATTAGTGATATGCTAAAATAGGAATAGAATGAAATGTTGACACAGGAGGAAATTTGGTCAATGTATTCTAAGATAATATTCTGAGAAAAAAATTAAATAAATATTGAAAAATCAAAATTAGAAAACAAATAAATTACAAATATGGAACATTTTGTTTATTCTTATAGCAAGAATTTCCCCTATGGCAAATATATGGTGGTTCAAAGAGCTAGAAGATATCAATATGTCCAAAACTCCAGAAAACTTGGGGGAAAGAACACTTGCAGAAATGTGTCTTTCTGAAGAGATGAATTCCTTCAGACTGCAGCATGTTGGATCACTCTGGCCATTTACACATCTTTTCCACACTGAGCAAAAGGTCAGCTGAGTAATTAAAAATTTAATTAGAAACATAATACTATCCCAGTTAACAACTGAAATTAAACATGGGAAATTGATGAGATAAAAACTACAAATGGTTAGTGATTGGAAAGCATGGGGAGAAACATAAGTAGAAATTAAATATATGTATATTAGATTTGACCTGTGAAATTTGCGATTGAGGGAATAAAATGAGAAAATATGTATATAAATATTACTTTTAAATAAGTTAAAATGGCATTAGAGTGATTCCTAGTTATAAACAGCTATTTTTCTCTTGAGTCTGTATTCATTTTCCCTCATTTATTACATTTTTGCCTGATGTTTATTTAATTTCTGAAATATATTGGGCTATCAAATAAATAATTGGGCTACCTTACTATGCAGCCTAGACTCATTTCCTATCTATCATTTTAAGAGTGAATGTGCCCTTCTATGAACTTTAAATTTCTATTTCTTCAAGTAAATCTTAGAAGTGTGTCTATATTCATGCTTATTATACATTTTAATGGGAGGCAAACAAAGAAAACAAATATCTAAATAATTTGTAGAAACATTGAAATATGTTCAGACTTCTAAGTTTTGAAAGCATACAATGAAGAACTAGGGAGATGGCTCACTCAGTAAAATGTTTGCCGTAGGCATGAAGACCTGAATTCAAATACTAACATTACTACAATTATATAGACTAGCACAGAAATCCATGCCCATAATCCTAGTGATGGGTAGGCAGAGATAGTAGGATCTATGAGATTTTCTGACCAACCAATGATAACTGTGTCACTATTTGTGGATTTTAGTAAAAGACCGATCTCAAAAAAATAAGATGAAAAATGATTAAAAAAGGCATCTAACATTGGCCTCTGGCCTCCACAGGCATGTGAAAACATACATACAAGAACATGTACACAGATAGAGCACACACACACAGAGAGAGAGAAAGAGAGAGAGAGAGAGAGAGAGAGAGAGAGAGAGAGAGAGAGAGAGAACATTTACAGTTTTGATTGGACTTGAAAAAGAACTCCAACAAGTAGATTTTAGAGAGTTAAGTTGTGTTAGACGTTCCTATTAATTTGTTCAGAGGAAATGAATAAAATCACTGGTACATATTATACTTATTATTGCTCATACTGGGGGAATCAGTATCCCAGACCTCAAGCAATATTACAGAGCAATAGTGTTAAAAAACTGCATGGTATTGGCACAGTAACAGGCAAGTGGACCAATGGAATAGAATTGAAGACACAGAAATGAATCCACACACCTATGGTCACTTGATCTTCGACAAAGGAGCTGAAAACATCCAGTGGAAAAAAGATAGCCTTTTCAACAAATGGTGCTGGTTCAATTGGAGGTCAGCATGCAGAAGAATGGGAATTGATCCATTATTTCCTTGTACTAAGCTCAACTCTAAGTGGATCAAGGACATCCACATAAAACCAGACACACTGAAATTAATAGAAAACAAACTGGGGAAAACCCTTGAGGACATGAGCACAGGGGAGAAGTTCCTGAACAGAACACCAATAGCTTATGCTCTAAGATCAAGAATTGACAAATGTGACCTCATAAAATTACAAAGTTTTTGTAAGGCAAAGGACACTGTCAAAAGGACAAAATGGTAACCAACAAATTGGGAAAATATCTTCACCAACCCAACATCCAATACAGGACTAATATCCAATATATACAAATAACTCGAGAAGTTTGACCTCAGGGAACCAAATAACCCTATTTAAAAATGGGGTACAGATCTAAACAAAGAATTTTCACCTGAAGAAATTTGGATGGCTGAGAAGCACCTTAAGAAATGCTCAACATCATTAGTCATTAGGGAAATGCAAATCAAAACAACCCTGAGATTTCACCTCAGACCAGTCAGAATGGCCAAGATCAAAAATTCAGGAGAAACCAGGTGTTGGCGAGGATGTGGAGAAAGAAGAACACTCCCCCACTGCTAGTGGGGTTGCAAATTGGTACAACCACTCTGGAAATTAGTCTGGCGGTTCCTCAGAAAACTGGGCATGTCATTTCTGGAGGACCCTGCTATACCACTCCTGGGCATAAACCCAGAGGATCCTCCAGCATGTAATAAGGATACATGCTCCACTATGTTCATAGCAGCCCTATTTATAATAGCCAGAAGCTGGAAAGAACCCAGGTATCCCTCAATGAAGGAATGGATACAAAAAAGGTGGTATATATACACAATGGAATACTATTCAGCCATTAGAAACAATGAATTCATGAAATTCTTAGACAAATGGATGGAACTGGAGAACATCCTACTAAGTGAGGTAACCCAGTCTCAAAAGATCAATCATGGCATGCACTCACTGATAAGTAGATATTAGCCTAGAAACTTGGATTACCTAAGTCACAATCCACATATCAAATGATGTCCAAGAAGAATGGAGGAGTGGCCCCTGGTTCTGGAAATGCTCAGTGCAGCAGTATAGGGCAATACCAGAACAGGGAAGTGGGAAGGGTTGGATGGGGGAATAGGGGGAGGGAAGAGGGCTTATGGGACTTTCGGGGAATGGGGAGCCAGGAAAGGGGAAATCATTTGAAATGTAAATAAAAAATACATCCTTATTACATGCTGGGGAATATTTTGGGTATATGCCCAGGAGTGGTATAGCAGGATCTTCTGGAAGTGAGGTGCCCAGTTTTCGGAGGAACCGCCAGACTGATTTCCAGAGTGGTTGTATCAATTTGCAACCCCACCAGCAGTGGAGGAGTGTTCCTCTTTCTCCACATCCTCTCCAACACCTGGTGTCTCCTGAATTTTTAATCTTAGCCATTCTGACTGGTGTAAGGTGAAATCTCAGGGTTGTTTTGATTTGCATTTCCCTAATGGCTAATGAAGTTGAGCATTTTTTAAGATGTTTCTCCGCCATCCAAAGTTCTTCAGGTGAGAATTCTTTGTTTAACTCTGTACCCCATTTTTCATAGGGTTATTTGGTTTTCTGGAGTCTAGCTTCTTGAGTTCTTTATATATATTGGATATTAGCCCTCTATCTGATGTAGGATTGGTGAAGATCTTTTCCCAATTTGTTGGTTGCCGACTTGTCCTCTTGATGGTGTCCTTTGCCTTACAGAAACTTTGTAATTTTATGAGGTCCCATTTGTCAATTCTTGCTCTTAGAGCATACACTATTGGTGTCCTGTTCAGAAACTTTCTCCCTGTACCAATGTCCTCAAGGGTCTTCCCCAGTTTCTTTTCTATTAGCTTCAGAGTGTCTGGCTTTATGTGGAGGTCCTTGATCCATTTGGAGTTGAGCTTAGTACAAGGAGACAAGGATGGATCAATTCGCATTCTTCTGCATGCTGACCTCCAGTTGAACCAGCACCATTTGTTGAAAAGGCTATCTTTTTTCCATTGGATGTTTTCAGCCTCTTTGTCGAGGATCAAGTGGCCATAGGTGTGTGGGTTCATTTCTGGATCTTCAATCCTGTTCCATTGATTCTCCTGCCT
Source organism: Apodemus sylvaticus (assembly GCF_947179515.1). NCBI lineage: Eukaryota > Metazoa > Chordata > Mammalia > Rodentia > Muridae > Apodemus > Apodemus sylvaticus. The sequence goes on along the minus strand of NC_067489.1, from coordinate 468,431 downwards.
GTCACTGTACCAATACCATGCAGTTTTTAACACTATTGCTCTGTAGTATTGCTTGAGGTCAGGGATACTGATTCCCCCAGAATTTCTTTTGTTGCTGAGAATAGTTTTAGCTATCCTGGGTTTTTTGTTATTCCAGATGAATTTGATAATTGCTCTTTCTAACTCTGTGAAGAATTGAGTTGGGATTTTGATGGGTATTGCATTGAATCTGTAGATTGCTTTTGGCAAAATGGCCATTTTAACTATATTGATTCTACCGATCCATGAGCATGGGAGCTTTTCCCATTATTTGAGGTCTTCTTCCATTTCCTTCTTCAGAGTCTTGAAGTTCTTGTCATACAGATCTTTCACATGTTTGGTAAGAGTCACCCCAAGATACTTTATACTGTTTGTGGCTATTGTGAAGGGGGTCATTTCCCTAATTTCTTTCTCAGCCTGCTTATCCTTTGAGTATAGGAAGGCCACTGATTTGCTTGAGTTGATTTTATAACCTTCCACTTTGCTGAAGTTGTTTATCAGCTGTAGGAGTTCTCTAGTGGAGGTTTTTGGGTCACTTAGGTAGACTATCATGTCATCTGCAAATAATGATAGTTTGACTTCTTCCTTTCCAATTTGTATCCCTTTGACCTCCTTATGTTGTCAAATTGCCCGAGCTAGTACCTCAAGTACAATATTGAAAAGATAAGGAGAAAGGGGGCAGCCCTGTCTAGTCCCTGATTTTAGTGGGATTGCTTCAAGTTTCTCTCCATTTAGTTTGATGCTGGCTACCGGTTTGCTGTATATTGCTTTAACGATGTTTAGGTATGGGCCTTGAATTCCTGTTCTTTCCAAGACTTTAAGCATGAAAGGATGCTGAATTTTGTCAAATGCTTTTTCAGCATCCAAACAGAAGAGTGGATACAAAAAATGTAGTATATATACACAATGGAGTACTATTCAGCAATTAGAAACAATGAATTCATGAAATTCTTAGGCAAATGGATGGAGCTCGAGAACATCATACTAAGTGAGGTAACCCAGACTCAAAAGATGAATCATGGTGTGCGCTCACTAATAAGTGGATATTAACCTAGAAAACTGGAATACCCAAAACATAATTTACACATCAAATGAGGTACAAGAAGAACGGAGGTGTGGCTCCTTGTTCTGGAAAGACTCAGTGAAGCAGTATAGAACAAAATCAGAACAGGGAAGTGGGAAGGGTTGGGTGGGAAAACAGGGGGACGAAGGGGACTGATGGGACTTTCGGGGAGTGGGGGGTCCAGAAAATGGGAAATCATTTGAAATGTAAATAAATATATCAATAAATTTAAAAAAAATAAAAAAATAAAATATTGGAGCCTCAATGGGGGAAAATGCACCATAAAAAAAATATCAAATAAAAAAAAGAAGCTGAGACAGGGAATGGAAAGAAAAAAAAAGTAAAGAAATCAGCCTTCACAATAATCAAGTAGATACTAGAACTAAAAGTCTTCCCTGCTATATTTACTCCTGCTCAAAAGCTCAAGTTATAGTAATATTTGGTTTAAAGATATTATGAACCTGCATGTTACGTGTATTAAACTTAAATCTAAAATTTTTCAGTGTTAAAAAATATAAAGTTACTAAAGTGAATTAAATACATTCCCTGACAGCTCTAAAACTACTCACCTTCTTTTTCTTCTAGGTTAACTATATAAAGCAATCACACTGCTATAATGTATAGCAACAAAATACATTTTAAGAAGAAATACAAAATACATTTGCAGGAGAAAAGGAGGCTAAACAATGTTTTAGAAAACATATAGTGATTTAATGGAAATCTAAGGATGTAACTCAGTAATAGATTTGTCTGCCATGTGTACGACCCAGTATCTTTAGCACCAACCCAAAATTAAAATGAAATAACTAAAATAAAAGTAAAATAATCACAAAGACTCATCAGTAGATTCACAAAAGTTATTTAAGTATGCTCTGTTGGTACAGGTAGCTACATATTACAAAGCCACCAACCACTGTTTCTGAAAGTTGAGGTTTTTGACAATTCAGTTTTGCCAGGTAAAATAGTCACATGGTGAAGAATAAAAACACTTCTCCTCAAAAAAAAAAAAATCTAGGAACAATGTCCTGTGACATGGCACATAAGAACTGAGCATATGAGTCTATAAATGCCTCAATTTCTTCATGACTTCAAATGACTCTGAGGCTCTGAAGCAATATATCACGAGGTATGGAGTGCAAACTTTTGACCAGCGTTCCTCTTCTTGGTCCAGAATCCTGAATTTCTACCCAATAGTTGGCCTACTTATAAAGAAAATTACTAATTCAGACTTCTTGTCCAAAGCATCACATCAGTCCTCCCTTGATCATGAACCATCCAAGAATAGCAGCAATGACTAGAGGGAAAATCCTCCATTTGAACCTTGTGTGAGTCCCATGATGATTCAAAAGCATCCAGTCAAAGGAATGAAGTGCATCCACAGCTATGCACTTAACCCAGAAAGCACCTGACATAAAGATTTTCCTTAATGACCTCCAGTGAAGACAACTATTGAAAGCACTTGAGACTTCAAGTGTATAGAGCTTTTCAAAACTCCAAAGAATAAAACTGACTTCAGAGTTATTGGCAGAGTTACTGAGGGTCTATGGGATGTAATTCTCTAAAACTGAAAATTCCAAGAGTTAATAAAGAAAACTATATTGGTATTTTAGGGTGCTTATGTATGTGAAACAAACAAGTATTATCAAAAATGAAGCACAGCTGACAAAGGAGGCTCTGACCCATAGTTTGAAAGTGGAATGAAAGAGGTTTCATTTTATTTCAAGCCAGTGCAATCATATTAGGGATTCTGATAGATGCTCTGGGGTTGGCTAGAAAAGTATTATGCAATCTTGTAGGAAAAAAAAAAAACACCTCAGCTACACAGAGGAAATGGCAGATAAAAGAATTCAAGAGAATTAAGATAATATCTTAGGCTTTACTTTCCTGAAGACTCTTAAGCCAGTTACTTACTAAATTTTCTCATTATTCATTGAAGGTTCCATCAAGCTTACTAGAAATACCACTTTGGGTGTCCTGCTTGGAGTGCAGCAGAGGGAGCAACTCCCCATGGCCCTCTTCACTGCCTGCCGGGGCAGAAAAACATTACTAGGTACTGTATTCCCCACAAGCTTAAGATCTCTGGGGTTGCAAACCGCCAGGGATCCACCTGCGCCCAGGACCTGAGCACATAGGCAGTACATCTGCCAGCTGGTCAGGCATGGGGCCTGTGTCCTGCGTGGAGAACAACAGAGGGAGAAACTCCCCATGGCCATATTTGCTGCCCACCAGGGCAGAAAAGCATCACTAGGTACTGTATTATCCCAACCTTAAGATCTCTTGGGGTGCAAACCGCCAGGGATCTGCCTGCACCCAGATCTGAGCACATAGGCAGTTCATCTGCCAGCCCACTGGTCGTGGAGCCTGTGTCCTGCATGGAGAACAGCAGAGGGAGAGACTCCCTGCAGCCATCTTCTCTGCCTGCTAGGGCAGAAAAACATCACTGGGTACTCTATTATCCTGAGCTTAAGATCTCTGAGGGTGCAAACCACCAGGGATCCACCTGCACCCAGGACCTGAACACATAGGTGGTTCATCTTCCAACAGTTCTGTCCTGGGGCCTGTGTCCTATGTGAGAATCAACAGAGGGAGTGATCCCCCCCTCCACCATCTTTGCTCCATGACAGAGCAATCCAGGAACACTTGGTTCACCTTGACAAACCAAGTATAACATTGCTTGAGGCAAGACTGAACAGGGCTCCAAAGGCACAAAACAGGAAGGCAGCATATCAGCAATCTGTGCCAGAGGAAACACAGTCATCCAGTGTTTCAGAAATAGCCTTAAAGGTCCAGAGTAGGTTGAAGCACCAGCCTGTGACAATAAGACCATCTAACACTAGTGAGAACTAGATGGCTAAAGGCAAACGTAGGAACATTACTAACAAAAACCAAGGCATTATGACAGCATCTGAACCCAACTCTCCAACAACAGCAAGTCCTGGATACACCAACACACCAGAAAAACAAGAGTTGGATTTAAAATCACTGGTAAGGATGCTGGTAGAGGAACACATGAAGAACATAAATAAAGCTCTTAAAGAAATTCAGGAGAAAAATGATCAAAAGCTAGAAGCCCTTACAAGGGGAAAACAAAAATCACTTAAAGAAATTCAGGAGAATATGGGTCAGAAATTAGTAGCCAATAAGGAGGAAATGCAAAAATCACTTGAAGAAATACAGGAGAACTTTGATCAACAGGCAGAAGTCATGAAAGAGGAAACACAAAAATCTCTCAAAGAATTACAGGAAAACACAAACAAGCAAGTGAAGGAACTGAGCAAAAACTTCCAGGATCTAAAACCAGAAGTAGAAACAACTAAAAAAGCACAAAGGGAGACAACTTTGGAGATAGAAAACCTTGGGAAGAAATCAGGGACCATAGATGCAAATATCAACAACAGAATAAAAGGGATAGAAGAAAGAATCTCAGATGCCAAAGATACCATAGAAACCATGGACTCAACAGTCAAAGAAAATGCAAAATGCAAAAAGCTTGTAACCCAAAACATCCAGGAAATCCAGGACACAATGAGAAAGCCAAACCTAAGGATTATAGGCATTGATGAGAATGAAGATTTACAACTTAAAGGGCCAGCAAATTTCTTCAACAAAATTATGGAAGAAAACTTCCCTAACCTAAAAAGAGAGATGCCCATGAATATACAAGAAGCCTAAAGAACTCCAAACAGACTGGACCAGAACAGAAATACCTCTCATCACATAATAATCAAAACCCCAAATGTACTAAACAAAGAAGAATACTTAGGGCAGTAAGAGAAAAAGGGCAAGTAACATATGAAGGAAGACCTATCAGAATTGCACCAGACTTCTCAGCAGAGACCATGAAAGCTAGAAGATCCTGGGCAGAGCTCATATAGACTCTAAGAGAACATAAATGCCAGCCAAGACTACTATACCCAGCAAAACCATCAATCACTATAGATGGAGAAACCAAGATATTCCATGACAAAAACAAATTTACACAATATCTTTCCACAAACCCAGCCCTACAAAAGATGATAGTGGGAAAACACCATTGCAACGAGGGAAACTATACCCTGGAAAAAGCAGGATATTAAACTTCTTTCATCAAAACCAAAAGAAGATAACCACACAAGTATAAAATTAACATCAAAAATGATAGGAAGCAATAACCACTACTCCTTATTATTTCTTAGCATCAATGGATTCAATTCCCCAATAAAGAGACATAGACTAACAGACTGGTTATGTAAACAGGACCCTATATTTTGCTGCATAAAGGAAATACACCTCAGTGTCAAAAACAAAAACTACCTTAGAGTAAAATACTGGAAGACAATTCTTCAAGCAAATGGTCACAAGAAACTAGCCAGAGTTGCCATTCTAATATCAGATAAAATTTACTTTCAACCTAATGTCATCAAAAGAGACATGGAAGGACACTTCTTGCTGGTCAAATGAAAAAAATCCAACAAGAAGAACTCTCAATCCTGAACATCTATGCTCCAAATACAAGGGCACCTTCATTCAGAAAAGAAACTTTACTAAAGCTCAAAGTACACATTGCACCTAACACAATAATTGTGGGTGACTTCAACACACCACTCTCATCAATGGACTGATCAGGAAAACAGAAACTAAACAGGGAGACAGTGAAACTAATTGAAGCTTTGGACCAATTGGATTTAATAGATATATATAGAACTTTTCATCCCAAAGAAAAAGAATATACCTTTTTCTCAGCACCTCACAGTACCTTCTCCAAAATCAACATATAGTTGGTTACAAGACAGACCTCAACAAATATAAAAACATTGAAATAATCCCATGCCTCCTATCAGATCACTATAGAGTAAAAATGGTCTTTAATAACAATAAAAACAAGAGAAAGCCCACATACACATGGAAACTGAACAATACTCTACTCAGTGGTACCTTGGTCAAGGAAGAAATAAAGAAAGAAATCAAAGATTTTTTTAGAATTTAACGAAAATGAAGGCACAACATACCCAAATCTATGGGACACAATGAAAGCAGTGCTAAGAGGAAAACTCATATCTTTGAGTGCCTCCAAAAAGAAATTGGAGAGAGCATACACTAGAAGATTAACGGAACTGAAAGCACTGGAACAAAAAGAAGCTAATTCACCCAGGAGGAGAAGAAGACAGGAAATCATCAAACTCAGGCCTGAAATCAATCAAGTAGAAACTAAGAGAACCAGACAAAGAATCAACAAAACCAGGAACTAGTTCTTTGAAAAAATCAACAAGATAGATAAACCCTTAGCCAGACTAACCAAAGGGCACAGAAACAGTATCCAGATTAACAAAATTAGAAATGAAAAGGAGGATATAACAACAAAAACTGAGGAAATTCAAAAAATCATCAGATCCTACTACAAAAGCCTATACTCAACACAACTGGAGAATCTGGAGGAAATGGACAGTTTCCTAGACAGATATCAAACACCAAAATTAAATCAGGATCAAATAGATCATCTAAACAGTCCCATAACCCCTAAAGAAATAAAAGGGGTCATAGAAAGTCTCCCAACCAAAAAAAGCATGGGACCAGATGGCTTCAGTGCAGAATTCTATCAGACCTTCAAATAAGAGTTAACACCAATACTCTTCAAACTGTTCCACAAAATAGAATCACCTTGTGTTCATATTTTGGAAAATGTTTAATGAAGTGAGCATAGAACCACACTGTTCTAAAATGCAGTATCACCATCAGGAGAAAGAAAAATCTCAAGCTAAATTTCTTCTGATGTAAGCTATAGGCTTATTATAAGCTGTTATGATAAATGTAATATACATATAACATTATGTTGAGATATACTCCCTCCATGCATAGCTTCTCCATGACGTTCATCACCAGGAGATGTTGGGTTTTGCCAAGTGTTTTTCTGCATCTAATATGATGACTAATGATTCCTATATTTGAGTATATTTTTGCAATATTTATTTATTAATATACATATATTAACTACCTCTGTATCTCTAAAATGAAGTTAACTTGGTCATGATGAATGAGACCATTTGATGTGCTCTTACATTTGGTTTGTCATTATTTTGTTGAAAATGTTTAGATCAGTGTTTATGAGGGAGATCAGTCTGCAATTTTGTTTTCTTGTGGTTATAGTATCAGATATGTGAGTGTCATCTCATAAACACTAAGTTAGTGTTACTTACTATTATTATTACTTACCACACAATAGGACAATATTCCAAGTATCTGCATTTGTTACATGTTTTCCCATTCAGCCTTTCACCATTGACATTTCCATTATTAACTGACTTCTGACTTTAGATGTTTTGCTTTCTGAGGTTCCACTCCAACCTTCATACAGGTTTACTTTTCTGTTTGTTCTCTGGTTCCAATTTGTTATAACTGCCTTGAAGGATAAATTTTTGAAACATATGCATTTTAGTGCCTCCCTCAGAACATTATCTCTGTGTGTGACTAAATAATGAAAACCAAGTACTTATGTAATGGGAGATGACTGCTCAAGTTTAGATTCTGGGTAACTTAACCTGAGCAAGCAAGCAGCATTCTACATTGAGCTTACTCAGTGATATATCCTTTTGTGGCTCAAACAGAGATAGCCTGTATTTGTAAATATTACTTATATATAAGAGAAAATCAGCAATTATGTATCATATGTAGCCTTTTTACATGCTATATTTCTGTTTCTTTCTTGAACAGGGCCAAAAATCTCAGAGTGTAGGAATTATTTGAAAGAGCAATGAAGCACACCGGACTTCAGAAGAGACATGATTTGACTGTTTCAATCTACCCAGATATTTGAAGATGACCATAAATAATCAATATTCTTGACAATCCTCTTGTTTGCTGTTATTGCCTCTAACCTTCATACCTTTTAGATTCAAAATAGCTTCCAACAAGAAGCTATGTGTTACTCATATCATTATTGCATCAGGTCTTCAGTGGTTCCTTAAAAAGTGTCACATAATGTAGAAACATCACATTCCAGAGTTCAGAGCCCTTAAGACTTCAGAGCCGTCTTGTTTTCTGCCCTATCCCCTCAACTTACACACACACACACACACACACACACACACACACACACACACACACTATACATAGCATTGGCTGTTCTATTCCAGTGAGTTCTCACCTGGGATTGCAACATTATTTCTTCCTGAAATGAATTCTCCCAATTCGGTCCATTCTTTATTATTTCCCATGTCAAATTCTACTGCTCTCCTAACCACAGCTACCACATCCTCCCTCACACCATAGTATAGCTGATCTCTTCTCCATCAGAGATCCTTATTGCATTTTGCTCTGTTGTCTGCAATCATCCAAATAAATTCATGTGAGGGTAAAAACTGCATTTGTCTATGTTCTGCAAAGAAGGAAAGAATATGACAAGCAGAAGCAACCATAAATACTTGTCAGTTTGAGTTAGAAATTATATTATATGAAAATATCTTTATATTTGAACTGCACTTTTTATTTGAAATTTTATACTACTGTCAATGTCATATATTTTCCTCTCCCTTTTATACTCCTATTATTAGCAGTAAACAATATTCTCAGTAAGTTGGGCCTGTATACTATAAACCAGAGATAAGTGATGAGGGAGAAAAAGAAAAAGTATTTCCAAATGAAAGTTCAATGGAGCCTCTTGGCCTTTGATAGCTGCCATAATGCACCAGGTTATGATACCACTGAAATAAAATGAAGATAAAAAAGCAAGATTATTTTATTATTCTTTGACACTATATATTTGCTTTGACTATTACTAAAAGAATTTGCAAGAATTGTTTCTCTTGAGTTGATGGTTTAGAAACTTATTTTTAAATGCCACCATATTAAGAAGAGCCTAATTAAGGGATGTGATGGCAGCATACAAGCAGAAACCTTGAGGTTGATTAAGCCGGTTACCATAGGACAGGGTTCAAAGAAGCCTCCTTTTTTGCTATCTTTTTACACATATTCCTTTGACTTCTTATTTTCTAGCATATAAGATACAAGAAGTCTTTAACAGGTGCTACCTGACGTTGGACTTCCCAGCCAATTGCAAGAGACAAATATGCTTTCATGGTGAACTATTCATGCTCTGATATTTATCACTATACTAATACAATACTAATACAGTCCACATGGAGTTTAAAATTCTCCATTGTCTCACTGTATACACATATTATTAATTTGAGTAAGGAAATCTGGCATAAAGAGAGATTAGGAATGCTAGCAGAAAATTATAGTCTTCCCAACTTTGTTTCTAGTCTCTGTAATTTTTTTCCCAAATCTGAAAAGTAGGAAAGTAGGAAAATAGAAAGCAAGAGATTTACTGTAAATTAATATAATTGTGAACTAGGACTTTGTAGTCAATATTTTAAGTACAAAATTAGATAGTATTAATTTAAGGACAAAGCTAGATATGTGTGATGCTTAAGCTTTTTTTTTTTTTTGCAAGAAGAGCATCTGAAAAAAATGTACTATTCACACTGCTACAATTTTTATTGTTTTGAGTCAGAGTCATAATCTATAACCCAAGTTGGCCTGTAACCAACTCTGTAGCTCAGGCTATTATGATAAACATCACTATAAAATACAATGTGATAAACAGAAATACTCTTAATATTTTTTTTGTTTTCAGATATTTTAGAAATTATTTAAGAAAAGAGAGAGGGAGAGAGAAAACTATTGATGAAAAGAGTGAAGGAGGGTGGGGACTGCTGACTCTGTGGGAAGAGGAGACTTTGAACTAACTTATATAACACTGGTCAAGGTCCATGGTTGAGTCTATCAAAAGAAAGTAATGTGGGCAGTTTATGCTTTGAAGAGCTCCAATAAAGCTATTGAACATGTTCAAATGTGTGCTATTTGCTGAATTCACAGTCCTATATTTGTTGGTTATAAAGGCAGTGGCATTTAAGGAAACTGTACAGGTTCAATGACCAAAAGGCTAAATGTGTCAGAAACTCTGTGACCTTTACCTCATATAGCACATCCACAGAGGAAGGCAGGATGATAGGCTAGGTAATTGAACCATGTATCCTTTTAAAAGTTCGGTAAGCTTGGAAAATATTATTTTAGTCATTGCCTACCCTATTATTTCACTAATTCTATTTTTATTATTTATTTAATTTATATCCCAATCATAGCTTCCCCTCCTTCCTCTGTTCCCAGGCACTCCTTCTCACTCTCACTCTCACCCCATCCACTTTTCTTCCCCTTTTTCTCAGAAAAGTGGAGACCTCCCATGGATATCAACAAGCCCTGGCATATGAAGTTGCAGTAAGATTAGGTACATCTTCTACTGAGGCTAAACAAGGCAGCCCAGCTAGGCAAAAATGTATCCAAAGTCAGGCAATTCAATCAAAGGTATCCCTGATCCTAATTTAGTAGTCCCACATGAAGACATAGTTGCACAATTCTTACATATGTGCAGAGGGCCTAAATCTATCCTATATGTGTGTTCTAAGGTTGGAAATTCATTCTCTATGAGCCCAAATGTGCACAGGTTACTAAACTCTGGAGGTTTTCTTGTGGTATCCTTGACCCCTTTGGTTCCTTCAGTCCTTTCTCCCAATCTTCAGAGGATTCCCCAAGCTCCACTTAATGTTGGGTTGTGGGTTGCTGTATCTATCAGTTTTTGGTGAAGCCTCTCTGATGACAGTTAGACTAGGCAAGTATAGCAGTATATAAGTCTGCAAGTATAGCAGAATATAATTAATAGTGTCAGGGAGTGGGAGCCTTCACATGGCACAGGATTCAAGCTGGGCCAGTCATTGGTGGAGCCCTCCCTCAAATTCTGTTCCATCTTTTTCCCCTGCATATCTTGAAGTCAGGACAAATTGTGGGTCTAAAGTTTTTGATCTGGGTTTGTGTCCTAATCTTTCCACTGGAAATCTTACCTGGTTAAAGAAGATGGCAAGTTGAGGCTCCATATCCCCCATTGCTAGAAGTCTTAGTTAGAGTCATCCTCATAGAATCCTGAAAATTTCCACTGTCCTAAGTTTCAAGCTCATTCTAGAGATGCACACCCACCCCCAGTGCAGTTGTCTCTCTTAGCACTCTCTTCCTCCATTCTCCCTTTTCTTATTCCTCCTATTCACAATCCCATGGCCTTTCCTGAAAGGTCCCCAATCTTCATCTACTCCCAATGGATCTGTTGCCCCTTCTCTGTGAGTTTAAGCCCCTCTCCCCCCCACACACACATTTGGGCTGTCCTTGTTACTTCACTTCTTTGAGTCTATAGTTTGTAGGATAACAATCCTGTATTTTATTGCTGATATCCACTTTAAGTTAGTACATACCATAATTATCTTTCTAGATCTGGATTACCTCACTCAGGACAATCTTTTCTAGTTCCATTCACTTGCCTGAAATTTTTCATGATATCATTGTTTTTAATGGCTGTGTAATAGTCCATTGCATAAACATACCACATTTTCTTTATCCAGTCTTTGGTTAAGGGCCATGTCCATTGTTTCCACTTTCTGGCTGTTATGAATAAAGTAGCTATGAACATAGTTAAGAAAGTGTGCTTTTGGTATGGTGGAACATCTTCTGGGTCTACACTCAGGGTCCTGAAGTAGATCTATTTCCAATTTTCTGAATCACCAAAATGATTTGCAAAATGGTTGTACAAGTTTGCACTCCTACCAGCAATGGAGGACTGTTCCTTTGTTCCACATCCTCATCAGCAGGAATTTTTGCTTTCAATCTTAGCAAATCAAATCAGTGTGAGATGTAATCTGAGTCATTTTGATTTGCATTTCCCTGATGACTAAGGATGTTGAATATTTCCTTAAGTGCTTCTCAGCCATCAGAGATAACACTGTCAAGAATTCTCTTCTTATGCCTGTGCTCCATTTCTTTAAATTTTGGTTATTTGGTTTGTTGGTGTCTAGTTTATTTGGTTATTTATATATTTTGGATGCCAATTCTCTGTCAGATATGAAGTTGGTGAAAATCTTTTTAAATTTTATACTTTGACAATGTCTTTTTCCTTACAACTTTTCAGTTTTGTGAGCTCCCATTGTATAATTATTGACCTTAGTACCAGAGCTGTTGGTATCCTGTCCAGGAAATTGTATCATGTATTAATGTATTCAATCAGATTTAGTGTATCTAGTTTTACATGGAGGTCTTTGATCCACTTGAACTTGACTTTTATGTAGGATGATAGATATGAATCTATTTTCATTCTTCTACATGAAAACATCTAGTTTGGCCAGCAAGATTTGTTGAAAATGCTTGCTTTAGTCCACTGTAGTTTTGACTTTTTGTCAAAATCAAGTGTTAATTGGTGTGTAGATTTACATCTAGTTCTTTGATTCAATTCTATTGATCAACCTGTCTGTTTTAACACCAGTCCCATGTGGGTTTTGTTTTTTTACTATTGTTCTTTTTTTTTAATTTATTGATATATTTATTTACATTTCAAAAGATTTCCCCTTTTCTGGACCCCCACTCTCCGAAAGTCCCATCAGTCCCCTTCCCTCCCCCTGTTTTCCCACCCAACCCTTCCCACTTCCCTGTTCTGATTTTGTTCTATACTGCTTCACTGAGTCTTTCCAGAACAAGGGGCCACTCCTCCGTTCTTCTTACTATTGTTCTTTAATACAACTTGAAGTCAGGAATGGTAATACCTGCAAAAGTTCTTTTATTGTACAGAATTGTTTTCAACCATCCTTGATTTTTCTGTTTTTCTTTTTTCATATGAAATTGAGTCTTATTCTTTCATGGTCTGTAAAGAATTGTGATGGAATTTTGATGTGAATTTTATTGAACCTGTATATGGCTTTTGGTATGATGGCCATTTTATTATGTTAATCCTACAAATCAATAATGATTGGAGTTTTTCCATCTTCTGATATCTTCTATTTCTTTCTTCAAAGATTTGAAGTTCTGATCATACATATCTTACACTTGCTTGATTGGTGTCTTAGTCATAGTTTCTATTCCTGCAAAATATTATTACTAAGAAGCAAGTTAGGGAGGAAAGGGTTTATTCACCTTACATTTCCACATTGCTGTTAATCACTAAAGGAAGTCAGGACTGGAACACAAGCAGGTCAGGAAGGAGAAGCTGATACAAAGGCCATGGAGGGACATGACTTGCTGGCTTGCTTCCCATGGCTTGCTCAGCTTGCTTTCTTATAGAACCCAAGACTATCAGCCCAGGGATGGCACCACCCAAAATGGGCTATCTCCCACTTGATCACTACTTGAAAAAATACCCCACAGCTGGATCTCATGGAGGCATTTCCTCAATTGAAATTCTTTTCTCTGTGATAACTCAGCCTGTGTCAACTTGACACAGCCAGTACAATGTAGGTACCCCAACAAATGAAGCATGAGCTGTCTCTAATTTGGTCCCTGTTGCCTAATCTTGAATCCCTTTCCCCTAGTTGGAATGCTTTATTTGCCCTCAATGGGAGATGATTTGTTTAGTCCTGCTGAGATTTAATAGGCCATGGCAGATTGATTTGGAAAAGGGGAATATCCCCTTCTTTGAAGAAAAGGGAAGAATGAAAGAAGGGTATGGGAGGGTGGAGCTGGGAGGAGAGAAGGGAGGGAGCTGTTATCAGTATGTAAAATCAAAAATTAATAAAAAAATATGTTGGCTTCTAAATCTTTCATAGACCATTAATATGTTCTCATTTTGTTTTATAAAATCTCAGCTTTTATTATGCTTTTGATAATTCAAAAATAAATTATATATGATCAAATATAATTTGGGGAGGTAGAAATATTAAAAGAAGGAGATTAAAGCCATACTACTTTCATAATTACAGTGTTTATTATTTTTTGATGCCCTTGTTCATTGCAATTCACTCAAACAGTTGAACTCTACTCAAAAGACAGTGTCTAATTCAAGCATGATGACTACCTACAGACTTAGAAGTACTGGACCACAACAGATCTGAGAAATCTATGAAAGCAGCATCACAAGGGCTTTCTTGGGAGCTTATTTCATTTATGATAAGTTGTTTTGACTTAAAAGTTGGACACGTTACACATACATCTGTAATCCCAGGACCTGGGAGGCTGGAACAAGAGGATATTGTCTTTGAGGCTAGACTGGGCTACCTAGTGATTAGAACAACTTTTTCAAAACACTTAAAGCATCCTTAAATACTTGATAAGAATTTTTGAGAAAGCCAAAGATAAGCACTAGAATTTGGGGTTACCACTTTAGTCTTGATCTGTAAAGGACAAGTAAGGTAAGCTAGGTATCCCTAGAATTTTGGTGACTTCCAAAATGGTTTCCTTGTGAACTGTGATGAATATTAAAAGTCCTCATTTATCTACTGATCTAGTGAGGATACTTAAAACATAGAGATGAATACCTGGGAAAGGACATAAAACCTCCATTATATAACAAATATCTTATTCCCTAATTCTTGATGGACAAGATTTCAAGAAACTATTTCATGATATAGATGTCTATTCTCACAATGAAAAAAATGAAGGAACAGTGACCAAATATATTTGCTCAATCAAGAAATAAAAGTCTTGCCCTTGCTGTCGGATGTGGGAGACCTGTGCCACATCTGGCATGGAGAAGACACCACTTTCTGATACTCTCTAGAGAGCCGACAGGAGCAGGGGTATTAGAGAACCTACAGAGGCAGGGCATTTGAGAATTCCAGGACCAGGGCATTCGACCCTTGCCAAATCTGCCACAGGGGAGACCCCATCGCCTGATACTTCCTGGAGAATCAGCTGTTTGCAGGGCATTGGACAGAGAGAGAATCCCAGGAATACAGAAACACAGGTCTGTAGGATAGAGAAGATAGTGTCAGCAAGACCAGCTAACACCAGAAATAACGAGCTGGCCAAAGGCAAATGCAAGATCATTACCAACAGAAACCAAGGCAACATGGCACCATCAGAACCCAGCTCTCCCACAACAGTAAATCTTGCATACTCCATCACATCAGAAAAACAAGAACCAGATTTAAAATCACATCTCATATTGCTGATGAAGGACTCCAAGAAGGAAAATATAACTCCCTTAAAGAAATACAAGAGAACATGGGTCAACAGGTAGAAACACAAAAATCCCTTAAAGAAAGACAAGAGAATATGGATCAAAAGGTAGAAGCTCTTAAAGAGGAAACAGAAAAATCTCTTAAAGAAATACGGGAGAATATGGGTCAACAGGCTGAAGCCCTTAAAGAGGCAATACAAAAATCCCATAGGGAATTATGGGAGAACATGGGTCATCATGCAGAAACGCTTAAAGAGGAATCACAAAAATCCCTAAAAGAAACACAGGAGAATAAGGATCAACAGGTAGAAGCCCTTAAAAAGGACACACAAAAAATCCTTAAGGAATTTCAGGAAAAAACAAACAAGTGAAGGAACTAAACAAAACTATCCAGAATCTAAACCTGGAAATAGAATCAACAAAGAAATCACAAAGTGAGACATCTCTGAAAATAGAAAACCTTGGAAAGAATTCATGAGTCATAGATGCAGGCATCAACAACAGAATACAAGAGATAGAAGAAAGAATCTTGGATGCTGAAGATTCCATAGAAATCATTGACTCAACAGTCAAGGAAAATGCAAAATGCAAAAAGCTTGTGACCCAAAAATCCAGGAACTCCAGGACACCATGAAAAGACCAAACCTAAGGATTATAGGAATAGAAGAAAGTGAGGATTTATATCTTAAAGGCCCAATAAATATCTTCAACAAAATTATAGAAGAAAACTTCCCTAACCTAAAGAAAGAAATGCCCGTGAACATACGGGAAGCCTACAGAACTCCAAACAAATTGGACCAGAGTAGAAATTGCTCCTGTCACGTAATAACCAAAACACCTAATGCACTAAACAAAGAAAGAATATTAAAAGCAGTGAGAGAAAAAGGTCAAGTAACATACAAAGGCAGACCTATCAGAATTACATCAGACTTCTCACCAGAGACTATGAAAGCCAGAGAGCCTGGGCAGATATATACAGACCCTAAGAAAACATAAATGTCCGCCCAGACTACTATACCCAGCAAAACTTTCAATTACCATAGATGGTGAAAACAAGACATTCCATGACAAAAGCAAATTTACACAGTATCTTTCTACAAATCCAGCTCTGCAAAGGATAATGGGTAGAAAATACCAACACAAGACAGCAAACCACACTGTAGAAAAATTAATAAGGTAATCTTTCATCAACCCCAATAGAAGATAGCAGCTACACAACCAGAATGTCACCTTTAACTTAGAAGATAACAGTAAGCAACAATCACTTTTCCTTAATATCTCTTAATATCAACGGTCTCAAATCCCTTATAAAAAGACATAGACTAATGGGCTGGATACATAAACAGGACCCAATGTTTTGCTGCATACAAGAAACCCACCTCAGTGACAAAGACAGGCACTATTTAAGAGTCAAAAGATGGTTTCCAGAGTGGTTGTACCAATTTGCAACCCCACCAGCAGTGGAGGAGTGTTCCTCTTTCTCCACACCCTCTCCAACACCTGCTGTCTCCTGAATTTTTAATCTTAGCCATTCTGACTGGTGTAAGGTGAAATCTTAGGGTTGTTTTGATTTGCATTTCCCTAATGATTAATGAAGTTGAGCATTTTTTAAGATGCTTCTCCGCCATCCGAATTTCTTCAGGTGAGAATTCCTTGTTTAACTCTGTACCCCATTTTTTAATAGGGTTGTTCGGTTTTCTGGAGTCTAACTTCTTCAGTTCTTTATATATATTGGATATTAGCCCTCTATCTGATGTAGGATTGGTGAAGATCCAGAAGATCCTGCTATACCACTCCTGGGCATATACCCAGAGGATTCCCCACCATGTAATAAGGATACATGCTCTACTATGTTCATAGTAGCCCTATTTATAATTGCCAGATGCTGGAAAGAACCCAGGTATCCCTCAACAGAAGAGTGGATGCAAAAAATGTGGTATATCTACACAATGGAGTACTATTCAGCAATTAGAAACAATGAATTCATGAAATTCTTAGGCAAATGGATGGAGCTAGAGAACATCATACTAAGTGAGGTAACCCAGACTCAAAAGGTGAATCATGGTATGCACTCACTAATAAATGGTTATTAACCTAGAAAACTGGAATACCCAAAACATAATCCACACATCAAATGAGGTACAAGAAGAAAGGAGGAGTGGCCCCTGGTTTTGGAAAGACTCAGTGAAACAGTATTCGGCAAAACCAGAACGGGGAAGTGGGAAGGGGTGGGTGGGAGGACAGGGGAAGAGAAGGGGGCTTACAGGACTTTTGGGGAGTGGGGGGATAGAAAAGGGGAAATCATTTGAAATGTAAATAAATTATATCGAATAAAAAAAAAAGAAAGAAAGAAAAGAAAAGAAATAGGGAGAAAGCCAGAGTTCTATTGGCCAGCTAATGTAGATTCTTTTTTCTTATGTTGACCATAAGGAAAATGACTATATTGAATTTGTCATGAATAATCTGTTATTATAATACTCAGTAAACAAACCCAAATTTGCTAAAAAAAAAAAAAAAAAAAAAAAAAAAAAAAAAAAAAAGAGTCAAAAGATGGAAAACAAATTTCCAAGAAAATGGTCCCAAGAAACAAGCTGGAGTGGCCATTCTTATATTGGATAAAATTGACTTTCAACCAAAAGTTGTCAAAAAAGATAAGGAGGGACAATTCATACTAGTCAAAGGAAAAGTCTACCAAGATGAACTCTCAATTCTGAACATCTATGCTCTGAACACAAGGGCACCCACATTCATAAAAGAAACGTTACTAAAGCTCAAAGCACACATTGCACCCCACACAATAATAGTGGGAGACTTCAACACCCCACTGTCAAAAATGGGCAAGCCATGGAACCAGAAACTAAACAGAGATACAGTGAAACTAACTGAAATTATGGACCAACTGGGTCTAACAGATATTTATAGGACATTCCACTCTAAAGCAAAAGAATATACCTTCTTCTCAGCACCTCACAGTACCTTCTCCAAAACTGACCATATAATTGGTCACAAAACAGGCCTCAACAGATATAGAAATATTGAAATTATTCCATGTATCTTAAGAGATCACCATGGTCTAAGGCTGGTCTTAAGCTCAAACAAAAGCAATGGAAAACACAAATACACATGGACTTTGAACAATGCTCTTCTCAATGATAGCTTGGTCAAGGAAGAAATAAAGAAAGAAATTAAAGACTTTTTAGAATTCAATGAAAATGAAGACACATCATACCAAAAGTTATGGGACACAATGAAAGCAGTGCTAAGAGGAAAACTCATAGCTCTGTGTGCCTCCAAAAAGAGAATGGAGAGAGCTTACATTAACAGCTTGACAGTGCACTTGAAAGCTCTAGAACAAAAGGAAGCAAATACCCCCAAGAGGAGAAGACGGCAGGAAATAATAAAACTTAGAGCCAAAATCAACCAAGCATAAACAAAAAGAGCTATACAAAGAATCAACAAAACAAAGAGCTGGTTCTTTGAAAAAATCAACAAGACAGATAAACCCTTAGCCAGACTAACCAGGAGGCACAGGGACAGTATCCAAATTAATAAAATCAAAAATGAAAAGGAAGACATAACAGAAACTGTGGAAATTGAAAAAAATAATCAGATACTACTACACGAGTTTATACTCAACAAAGTTTGAAAACCTGGATGAAATGGATAACTTTCTAGATACATACCAGGTGCCAATGTTAAAACAGGATGAGATAAACCATCTAAATAGTCCCATAAGCCCTGAGGAAATAGAACCAGTCATTAAAAGTCTCCCTTCAAAAAAAAAAAAAAAAAAAAAGCCCAGGACCAGATGGGTTTAGCAGGAATTCTATCAGATCTTCAAAGAAGAGTTAATGCTGATACTCTTCAAACTTTTCCACAAAATGGAAACTCAAGGAATACTACCCAATTCATTCTATGAAGCCACAATCATACTTATACCTAAACCAAACAAAGACCAAACTAGGAAGGAAAACTTCAGACCAATCTCCCTCATGAACATTGATGCAAAAATACTGAACAAAATCCTGGCCAACCGAATCCAAGAATGCATCAGAACTATAATTTACCACGATCAGGTAGGCTTCATCCCAGGGATGCAGGGATGGTTCAATATACAGAAATCCGTCAATGTAATTCACTACATAAACAAACTAAAGGAAAAAAACCACATGGTCATTTCATTAGATGCTGAAAAGGCTTTTGACAAAATTCAGCATCCCTTCATGATAAAAGTCTTGGAGAAATCGGGAATCCAAAGCCCATACATAAACATAGTGAAAGCAATTTACTGCAAACCAGTAGCCAACATCAAACTAAATGGAGAGAAACTAGAGGCAATCCCACTAAAATCTGGGACCAGACAAGGCTGCCCACTCTCTCCCTATCTATTCAATATAATACTTGAAGCCCTAGCCAGAGCAATCAGGCAGCAAAAAGAGATCAAAGGTATATAAATTGGAAATGAAGAAGTCAAACTATCACTATTTGCAGATGATACGATAGTATACTTAAGCAACCCCAAGACTTCCACCAAAGAACTTTGAAAACTGATAAACAACTTAAGCAAAGTGACTGGATATAAAATTAACTCGAGCAAATCAGTAGCCTTCCTCTACTCAAAGGATAAACAAGATGAGAAGGAAATTAGGGAAATGACACTCTTCACAATAGTCCCAAATAATATTTCATACATAGGTGTGACCCTGACGAAGCAAGTGAAGGGTCTATATGACAAGAACTTTCAGCCTCAGAAGAAACAAATCGAAGAAAGTCTCAGAAGATGAAAAGATCTCCCATGTCGTGTCAATCCCAATCATGGATTGGCAGGATCAATATAGTAAAAATGGCCATCTTGCCAAAAGCAATCTCCAGATTCAATGCAATCCCCATCAGAATTCCAAATCAATTCTTCATAGATCTAGAAAGAGCAATTCTCAAATTCATCTGGAATAACAAAAAACCCAGGATAGCAAAAACTATTCTCCACAACAAAAGATATTCTGGGGGAATCACCATCCCTGACCTCAAGCTCTACTACAGAGCAATAGTGATAAAAACTGTTTGGTATTGGTATGCAGACAGGAAGGAAGATCAATGGAATAGAATTGAAGACCCAGAAAAGAACCCACACACGTATGGTCATTTGATATTTGACAAAGTAGCTAAAAACATCCAGTGGAAAAAAGACAACATTTTTAACAAATGGTGCTGGATCAACTGGAGGTCTGGGTGAGAAAATACAAATCAACCCATTCTTATCTCCTTGTACAAAGCTCAAGTCCATGGGGATCAAAGATCTATACACAAAATCAGACACACTGAAGCTTACAGAGGAGAAAGTGGGGACAAACCTTGAACACATGGGCACAGGGGAAGTATCTGAACAGAACACCAATGGCTTATGCTCTAAGAACAAGAATCAACAAATGGGACCTCATAAAACTGAAAAAGCTTCTGTAAGGCAAAGGACATAGTCAATAAGACAAAACAGCAACCAACAAATTGGGAAAAGATCTTTACTAACCCTATATCCTATAGATGGCTAATATCCAATGTATACAAAGAACTCAAGAAGTTAGTCTCCAGAGAATCAAATAACACTATTAAAAATGGGGTACAGAGCTAAACAGGGAATTCTCAAGTGAGGAAGCTCAAATGGCTCTAAAGCACCTAAAGAAATGGTCAGTATCCTTAGTTATCAGGGAAATGCAAATCAAAACAACACTGAGATTCCACCTTACACCAGTCAGAATGGCTAAGATGAAAAACTCAGGGGACAGCACATGCTGGAGAGAATGTGGGGAAAGAGGAACACTTCTCCATTGTTGGTGGGAGTGCAAGCTGGTAAAACCACTCTGGAAATCAGTTTGGCGATTCCTCAGAAAATTAGAAGTAGTATTTCCTGTGAACCCAGCTATACCACTCCTGGGCATATACCCAGAAAGTGTTCCTACATGTAATAAGGACACATGCTCCACTATGTTCATAGCTGCCTTATTTATAATAGCCAGAAGCTGGAAAAAACCCAGATGTCCCTCAACAGAGGAATGGATACAGAAACTGTGGTATATATACACAATGGAGTACTATTCAGCTATTACAAACAATGAATTCCTGAAATTCTTAGGCAAATGGATGGAACTAGAAAGTGTCATTCAGAGCAAGGTAACCCAGTCACAAAAGAACATACATGGTATGCACTCATTACTAAGCGGATGCTAGTCCAAAAACTCAAAATAAACAAGTTACAATTCACCCAGCACAGGAAGCTCAAGAAGAAGAAGGACTTAAGTGAGGGTGCTATGGTTCCTCTGAGAAAGAGAACATAATACTCACAGGAGCAATAAGGGAGGCAATGTGTGGAGCAGAGTCTGAAGTAAAGGCCACCCAGTGACTGCCCTACCTGGGGATTCATCCTGTGAACAGTCACCAAACCCCAACACTATGACAAGAAGCATGTACCAAAAGGAGCATGCCATGGCTGTCTCCAGAGGGGCCCTGCCAGAGCCTTACAAATACAGAGGCAGAAACTAGCAACCAACTATTAGACTGAGCTTGGGGTCCCCAACGAAAGATCTGGAGGGTAGTCCGAAGGAGCTGAAGGAGTTTATAGCCCCATGGTAAGAACAATGACTTTGAACACCCAGACACCTCAAGACTCCCAGGGACTGAACCATCAACCAAGGGGTACCCATGGTTCCAGCCAAAAATGTGGCAGAGGAATGCCTTTTTGGGCATCAGTGGGAGGAGTGGTCTTTGGTCAGGTAAAGGCTCAATAGAGGCAACAACAAAGGGAAATGGACGAAGGGGGGGGGGAGTTGGGACTGTGTCAGGTAGAGGGGCATATACATGGAGGCAGGGGGTGGGAGGAGGGGCAGGGAATCTTTGGGGAGGGGGACTTTTTGAAGGGGGAAATTGGGAAAGGTTTTACCATTGGCAATGTAAATGAAGAAGATACTCAATAAAAAAAGAGAAAGAAACTTTAAAATAAGATATAACATAAAAAAAAAGAAAGAAAGAAAAGTCTTCAGGGTTTAGTCTCCATGTTCACACCCTTCTTTGCTGCATTACAAAGAAAAAAAAGAGCATTTTAGTGTAGACTTAGTGGTTAAGATACAAAGAAAATCCATTCATCCCTAAAAAGAATATTGACATCAAAGTAAAATCACTATTAGTATTTTCTAAATACTCTTAACTGTAAAATATAATTTATGTTCTTCTACTTTCAGAGTCAGAAGATAAATACAGAAATTGAAAGTAAGTTGTGTTTATTGTCTTTATAAATCAAAAGTTTCTAAATAACCCAAACCTTCTTGTTTAGTTTAAATTGTTCTACATATAATTTAATAAAAACATAATATATATAATTGGTAAATGTATGATATTTAGAAAAGTATAAAGTGTCAACCAAAATATCAACATGCCACAAAAGTCTATGCTTCTAATAAGGGTATAAGGACTCTGTGGAGTAGCAGAGTTCAGAAACTGAAACTAGCCAACTAGTTTATTGAAACATTTTCTGTAATATTTTCAGAATCTGACCTACACCTGGGTGAGGATAAAAGTGGATACAAGACCTCTAAGAATCCAATAGATGATCCCTACACAAGACTCATCAGTAGGACTGACTTATTAACAAAGAAGGAAAAAATATGACTAATTATGAGGTTTTGTAAAACCTATCCTGCAATAAGAAAAGCCCTCTCTTCATTCTTATTTTTTAAAAACTTTTCAGCCCTTATTCAATACTTATGGAAACAAAACTTTTTGAATTGAGAACTAGGACAAGGTAATTCATGGAGGTCAGAGCAATGTCAGGAAGAGATGTGTGAGTCAGTGAAACAGTGCCATATTCTTAAGGAGTGACCAGCGTTTCTATTTTATAGTTCTACAGCTGTAGAGCTGTGAAAAAGCTATATGACCAATAATTTGTTTTGAAAAATATATAAAATATACCACTATATCTTTGTGCAATTCATTCATGTTAATGATATCTATATGTCTTTGCTACCAATCTCAATAATTGCCCCAAATTATAACACTGAAACTCCTTGCCTTGAGAATAGTAACCCTTTGCTTCCACTCCCTCAAATCTTGATAACTATCATTTAACTTTATGTCTCAAGTTTGATTACTTTGAAAGTTTATTGCAAATGAAGCACATAACACTTGTTTTTATACCTCAGTTATTTCACTCAGCACAGTGTCCTCAGGACCCATCTACATTGTTGTGTGTGACAAGTTTTTCCGTGTTTGAAGAATGATATCCAGAATTTATATATGTATAATATTTCTTCATCAATTAATCTGCCAATGGACCTTCAGGTTGATCCTACTTCTGGATGATTGTGAATAAAAAGCTTAGGCATGCAAATGTCTAGATAATTTGTGTTCAGTTTGGGGAATAAATACATAGGATCACAGAGTTCTATTTCTTCTTTTTCCTTTCCTTCTTTCTTTTTAACTTATGACTTAAAGTTTATTGCTATCATTTTTTCACCTGTTTGTTGTTTTACTCTAGATTCACAGATAAGAGCTATTAATCTCTGTGGCCTTTTGGGAACAACCTCATGTTCCTTCCTGCTGGGCAGTTAACAAACCATACTGTTCTATGCTTCCTTTTCCACAATCCCCAGAGATGAGACCAATTCTGTTTAATTTTCTCTTAGTTCCTTGGGACAAGTAATAATGCTGTTCACTCCTGATCATTATTTCATTTTTGTTTCAACAATTTAATAAAAGTTGCCAAGGACATGAACACAAATTATTCTTTTCATATGAGACAAGAACATGTATTTAAAGAAAAACTAATTTGGTGATATTTAATATGAAATAGCTATAAAATTTTTATTTTTGTATAAATTTGTAAGTATTACTCATAAAATCAAATGCTTCTAATTAAAATTCTAAGGTGAAATTTGCCCCCTGAAAAAAATGGTTTTCTCCAAATGAGTATCGCTAGGTTTCCCAACCAGACTCCAGAGCAGCTTCAGGCTCAGGGGTAGTTGGCCAACCTAAAACAGACTCCATGATTTTTGTAGGGTCTTAACTTCATTGTATTATTTTTTACTTTTTTAATTGTTTGCTTACTTGCTTTGATCTAGAGATTTTATTTTGTTTGGGGATTTGGGAGGTAAAGAGAGAAAGAACATGAAGTTGAGGAGTAGAGATGGCCTGAGACAAGTTCAAAAGCATGATCAAAATAAATTGTATTAGAAAATTCTTAAATAAAAAAAATAAAAAATGAAAGGATACACAAAAGTTGTCTCCCAGGAGCTAAATTAGGGAATTACTTAAAATTTGTTACAAAGATCTACTAAAATTTTTTTTATTAAAACTCTAAAAAAAAGTGGGATTTAGAAGCTAGTAAATAACCAGGTTTAAAGAAAATAATCACAAATATTACATGACCTATCACTATCATAACATATTTTGGCTCACAGCTTGAGAGGGTATTATCCATGATGGAGGGGAAGGCTCTAGAAGTGAAGAATGTGGGAACAAAAGTTTAAGGCTGTTGTTAACATTATATCCAGAGTCAGGAATATTGTGGAGTTGAATGCTAGTGCTCAGCTGAATTTTCCTTTTTCCTTTGTATTTGTTCTGATATCCCAGACCCTGAGATTCTGCTGTCCAGATTCACAGTGCCCTGTCTCCTCACTTAAACCTCTAGAAATTGTTTAACAGATACACACAGAGACGTGTTTCCTAGGTGATTGGAAATCCACTCAAACTGGCCATAAAATTTAATCATCATATCAGGGGTAATATTTTACGTAAACTGAATGAATAAACACCAAGGGAATATTTAGCAAGTAGCCAGAGAAAAATGAGTGCAAAAAAATTCTTCAGAATTTATCTGGTATCAGATGAAACTAATTTTGAGCTGGTAAGAAATTCTGTTTTCCCTAAAAATATCTGGAATAGAAAAATATAAAACCACAAAGAACTATAATTATTTTCTATAACCTAGAAAAAACTCAGCCTTTAAGATCATTTATTTACCTTTGTTCCACATGAATAAACAGAATTTGAGCATCTCCTAATGTGCCTGACACTTCAGAGAAGCCATGTGTACTGAGGCCACCAAAAATTCTCTTCATTGCAAGTAATAATAATATGAGTCTTTATACTTTATACTTAGGTTCAATTTATACTTAGGTTCAATTACCATGTCCTAAATTACCGATACAATAACAATATTTAGTATACTTAATATATAAAAATCAACATCTTAGCATTAAATAACATATATCATTTCTCTGTAACTCTCTAATGTCTCTTCTTAAGAGTCCTAAGGTGATTATATGTATACGTAGATGTGTGTGTGTGTGTGTGTGTGTGTGTGTGTGTGTGTGTGTATATATATATATATATATATATATATATATATATATATATATATATCAATGTGTTACAATGTGTTATAAGAAAAAGTAGGAATGGATTGAACAGATATCTACAGAATATTTCATCCCCCAAAAAGAATATACCTTCTTCCCAGGAAATATTTTTAACAAAATCATTGAAGAAAATCCTCTTAACCTAATGAAGGAGAGGCCTATGCATGTAAGAAGCTTACAGAACGCCAAATAGATTGAATCAAAAGGAAAATCCCTCTGCCACATAATAATCATAACACTAAACATATACAACAGAGAATATTAATTAATTAATTAATTAATTAATGCTGCAAAAGAAAAATGCCAAGTAACATATACAGTCGTATGTATTATAATTATACTTGACTTCTTAATGGAGACACTAAAAGCCAGAAGGACTTAGATGTCTTGCAGACTCTAAGAGACTACAGATGCCAGACCAGACAACTCTACCCAGTAAAACTTTAATCACCATAGATATTCTATGACTAAGCCAAATTTATACAATATCCACCAAAAATACAGCCCTACAGAGGTACTAAAAGAAAAACTCCAACCCAAGAAGGTAAACTATATCCATGAAAACATAGGAAATAATCTCACACTAGAAAAATTAGAAGGGAAACACATAGACACACTTTACCATTACCATTACCAACAACAACAAAATAAAAGATAATAACAATCATTGATCATTAATATCTCTGAATATCACTGAATCAGTTCCTTAAAAATATACAGCTAACAGAATAGATATAAAAACAAAATCCGCTTCTGTTATATACAAGAAAAACGCCTCAACATCAAAGATAGGCATTCCCTCAGAATAAAGGATTAGAACCAGATTTTACAATCAAATAGAATGAAGAAACAAACTGGTGGAGTGATTCTAATATCTAATGAAATAGACTTCCAAAATTAATCAAAATAGATGGGAAGGATACTTCATACTCATCACAAGAAAATATACCAAGATAATTTCTCAATTTTGAATATTTATAATTCAAACATAAGGATATCCAAGTTTGTAAAAGAATCATTACTAAAGTTTTGAACACCATACAATAATAGTGGGAGACCTCAGTATCCTATTCTCACCAATGGGCATATCAATCAAACAAAAACTAAATAGAACAATAACAGGATTAACGTGTTATGACTCAAATGGACCTAAGATATCTACAGAACATTTGGCCCACACACAAAAGAAAATAATTTCTCAGCACCTCATGGTTTCTCCAAAACTGACCAGATAGTCACAAGTCTTAACAGACACAAGGAAATTCAAATAACCCTCTGTATCATATCAGACTACCACAGATTAAAGCTAGATTTCAACAGAAACAACAGAAAGTCTACAAACTCATGAAAGCTGAATTGAATGAAAAATATGACAATACAGAAATTAAACATGTCTTCCACTTCAATGAAAATGAATGCATAGCATTGGAGGTTTTGGTTTTTCAAAACCTACTTTAATAGGGTTTTTTTTTTTATTTTTATTCATTCTTTAATCTGCTTTTACAGTCTAGACTTTATCTCCCTCTTGGTCCACCCTCTGACTTTTTCACATCCCACACCTTCTCCCCCTGTCTTCAAAAGAATGCCCACAACCACACCCACCCCACCAGACTGCCCCACTCACCAAGGCCCGAAGTCTCTTGAGGGTTATGTGCATCTTCTCTGACTGAGTCTAGACCTGGCAATCCTCTGCTGTATATGTGTTGGGGGCCTCATATCAGCTGGTGTATGCTGTCTTGTTGGTGTCTCAGTGTATTAGGGATTGCGCAGACCAGGTTAGTTGAGACTGCTGGTCTTCCTCCTATAGGGTTGCCCTGGTAGAACACAGTAGAAGATCAATAGAAAATTATTTGAACTTTTGAGAAGACACACTGGCAAGCTACTAAAGCCCAGACCCTGGCAACTGACAAGTAAGAAGGGAACCAAGATGCAAAACCTTATGTGTCAAATAAATGCACACTCTCCATGTTCCCACCAAGGATGCTGGGGCAATGAGGTGCTGCTTTCTCTCATGCACACGCACAAGCATGTGTTCTTGTGTGTGTGTGTGTGTGTGTGTGTGTGTGTGTGTTTTACCTTCTCTGTAGCACATCTGCAGTTCCCACAGAGACCAGAATAGGGTCTCAGATCCCCTGGACCCTGAGTCACAGACACTTATAGGCTGCCAGAGGGGTGCTGGGTTGAAACCCAGATTCTCTGGAAGAACATCTAGTGCTTTTAACTACTGAGCAAGCTTTCCAACGATCTGAAGTGCTGCTTTCTTGAGAATCACTAGGAACTGAATTTCATGTGAGGAACCTCAGAACCATGACAATAGAAAACCAAGCTTCAACATGCCACCCTTCCCTGTCAAATGTGCACCTGTCACACCATTCTGTACATGAGTAGTTTTTTTCTATGTGTTTAAACATTTGCAGTGTCTTAGAGCTGTCTCTAAAGTTAAGTATACTCATTAATTGTGAATCATTCCAGCACTTGAGTATGGCCTCTCAAGCCTAATGTGAAAATTTATGTAAAAACAATGTGAAAATTAGATATGCATTGACATATTTTTTAAAGTCAGAATTGTAGCACTCTGTTTAGTCAAACAGACTGCTCATTTGCAAGTTGTCTACACACAAAGCATTCTGCCCTTGGAAACTTAAGATCACTTCATCAAGTAATCTCAAATTAACAGCTTTGTTCTGGCCTTGCTTTCTGCACTCATTTTTTCTTCTCTGCTTCCAACACTGTGGCGAAAAAAATAAAATATAAAATCAGGGAGAGATTCCTCTAAAAGCAATGAATATAACTCCTTTCTGCCCCAGCTGATCACTCCTGGGTGGTTATCCAGAAGACTCTAAGTCAACACACCACAGGGACAGTTTCAATCCATCATTATTGCAGCATTACCCACAATACTCCAGTTATGGAATCAGCCTAGGTATGCCAAGAGAAATGGATAACAAAACTGTAGAATTATGCATTAGAATTTTATTTAGCCAGAAAAAGGAATAAAATTACATATTTTGCCAGATGTAACTAGAGATCATCATATTAGACAAAATAATTCAGATTCAGAAAGACAAACATCACATATTTTTCTCACTGCAGATCCTGGAGTTTATATAGATACATAAACTCATCTATTCTTATGACAGAAAAACGAAGCTAGATTGGAAGAAATTGGAGTGAAGGAAGGGGAGTGATGGGAGCCAACATTCTTTTTTTGAAATTTTTTATTGGATATTTTATTTATTTATATTTCAACTGTTATCCCCCTTCCCAGTTTCCCCTCCACAAACCTTCTATCCCATTCCCCTACCACTGCTTCTATGAAGGTGCGCCACCCACTCCCACCTCAACACTCTAGCATTCCCCTACACTGGGGCATTCACAGGACCAAGGGCCTCCCCTCCCATTGATGCCAGATAAGGCCATCCTCTATTGCATATGCAGCTGGAACCGTGGGTCCTCTTTGGTTGGTGGTTTAGTTCCTGGGTGCTCTGGGAGATCTGGTTGGTTGATATTGTTGTGAGCCAACATTCTTAATCTACTTAAAAGAAAATTCCTTTATGAATCCTGTCACCATGGGCAACAAGTATACACCAATTAAAATATATTGACAATATGTAGCCATAAAAAAACACAATTAGAAAGCTTCTTTATATTACACATGGAAGGACCTATGGCTCCAGCTACATGTATAGAAGAGGATGGCCTTTTCAAACATCAGTGAGAAGAGAGGCCATCAGTCCCGTGAAGGCTTGATGCCTCAGTGTAGGGAAATGCCAGGACAGGAAAGTGGGAGTGAATGGGTTGGTGAGCAAGGGGAGGGGGAATGGGATAGGGGGTTTTCTGAGGGGAAACAAGGAAAGGGAATAACATTTGAAATGTAAATAAAGCAAATATATAATAAATATTCTTAAAAAGAAAGTTTCTTTATTAGAAATAGTCTGATCATTTTACATGGTTAGTAAGCCAAATAAACACATTTATATGAAGAAAAAAGAAAGATGAGGATAGGATTAGTTGCAAATGACCAGCCTAGCCACAAACTCAGTTCTAATCACAAAGTTTGCTGCCTGCCCTGGCATTCAAAGGAAGGAGTCTTAAAGTTAGGTGCTTTGACTTAATAGTGAAGCCTTTCAACTTAGAAGAAATTTACAGATCTAAATCCTTCCAGGCTAGGGCTCAAATATCCTTTGGCAGAAGAGACTTGATAAAATGAATAGGCCAAATAGAGTCAGATCCTAGGTTACCTTTCTTTTTTTTCTTTTCCTTGTTTTCTTTCTTTTTTTTATTTTAATTTTAATTTTATTTTATTTTATTTTTATTGGACATTTTATTTATTTATATTTCAAATGTTATCCCCTTTCCCGATCCCCCCCCCAGAAATCCCCTATTCCATCGCCCCTCCTCCTGCTTTTATGAGGATGTGCCCCCACCCACCCACCTACTCCTGCCTCCTGTCTTAGCATTCCCCTACACCGGGGCAGAAAAGAACTAGCGCTGGCAGGTACACAAAAGCAGCAGCAGGAGGCGCACCTTATTCACAGTCCTTGGAGCTGACTGGCACCAGGTGAGGAAGTGAGCCAGAGGTCAATCAGACAGACGTTTAGAGAGGCACAGCCAAGAATGGGAGGAGAGGCCTTGCTGGGAAACCTAGCTAATCATTTAGCCGCAAGGCTGGGCAGGTAGTGGGAGAGAAGAAAGGAATTTCCAGAACCTAGCCTCTAGCCAACTAACTCCAATCTGGGCAATCTGAAGCTAGATTTGGCAGGGCCAATTATAAACCACCAACAGAAGAAAGCACAAGCAAAGCAACCTAACAGCTTAAAAGGACTTTCCTAGGACAGAAGTTATAATCAGTTATCAGTTAAGGAAAAGGCCCTGATATTGACATTAACTCAGTCATAGATTAAAAGGACAGTATTCTAGCAGCATCATGACCAGTGATTTAAAAAAAAAAAAAAAAAAAAGGACAGTATTCCCAATCCCACTGACTAATAGGACCTGGTTTTCTTCTGCCTGGTGATCAAGTGGTGACAGAAGGCCATTCTTCCTGTGCAGAGTTGTTCTTCACAGGTAGCTTCTGAGTGTGAGCAGTCAGACTTCACTATTGTGATACAACTAGTGAAACAATCAAAGCCCTACCCAGTCTAAAGGGGTGCCCTGTTCAGCATCATGACCTTCAACTGTGAGCTCCATAGAAAAACAAAGTTGAGCCCAGAGTCAGAACCTACGTTTTAAAAAGGCCCCCTGAGTATCTTGAGCATATTAAGTTCTAAGAAACTGTTCTAAATTGTTTGTATTAGTGTATTTGTCTTTCTGGGAGAGATGGAGACAGAATCTCATTCTCTAGTCCATGGTGGTCTTGAACTTCACATACTCATACTTCATCATCTTCAGACTCCTGAGTCTACAGGCATAAGCTAGAACCCAGCCTACTCTAATGTTGGGTTTAAACACCTTAGAACTGGACCATTTGTCTTCTGCCTATTTTTGTGCCTTCCCTACATACCTAACCACAGTGTTCTGTGCATCAATCATAAAAATAACTACTTATTTCCAACAACCCCTTATAATACTTTACATTTTATACACACTCACACACACACACACACACACACACTCACACACACACACACACAAATTTTAATTCCTGACTCTAAACACAAGGAGATATACTGTCACTTTGACCTAATCTAGAGTTCATGCCTCTAAATAACTGTAAATAACTATAAAACACTTTGTTGCCATGTCAATATATGTATAATTCATGTGTAAGTAATTGAGGGTGGCTCCATATGACAGACTACAGCAGAAAAACACTCTGTACTTCAAGGCTTAGCCACCCTTCCCTAAGTTTTCTTTTAAGCCCTAGAAGTCTCTGAAACATATATATGTTTTCTGGACACCATAGTTCATTTAAGAAAGAATGACCACTTGGGAGCTATTGTAAGAAAGCTGAAAACTTCTTCAGTCTGTTGTCAATTTGCAATGTAGTTTGGCACAGGGTTATTGATTTTTGTTTTTAATACAAATTTCAAAGTTTTATTCCTCCCTACTTAAAGTGGGGGGAGGAAATAATACACTTTCCTACACTTCAACTCTTAGAATGTTCTACACAATTCAGAGTTTAACTAAAATTATTCTCAGCAAACTTTCCTGGAATTAAACATTAACATGGCTATTTCTGTGTAGCACAGTTCATTATCATGCCAATAAATGATTAATTATAACTTTCTGTCTTGGCCAGTAGTTTTTCTGGACTTTTTATGATTCATTATTTGTGCTATGTTGTAATGCAGCCTCTCGAAACTGACATACTAGCATTTATTGTTTTTTATTGCTTCTCTAACGTGGCTTTTGAAAGAGACACCAAGTACCACATGTTTAGAAAGGGTTTAAAAGTTTGGCGTGTTGAAAGTAAGCATTACTCAGCTGGCAGTAGAGACAGAACCAGGGGACTGGTGCTTCTGTGGACTTGGCCATTTGCACAGCACAAGCAGTGATGGATAACTCCTCCGTCTGTTCCCCAAATGCAACTATCTGCACAGGTGATTCCTGCCTAGTACGTGAGAGCGACTTCAATGCAGTTCTCAATACAGTGATGAGCACTGTGCTCACCACCCTACTAGCCATGGTGATGTTTTCTATGGGGTGCAATGTGGAAATCCACAAGTTCCTAGGACACATAAAGCGGCCATGGGGCATCTGCGTGGGCTTCCTCTGTCAGTTTGGAATCATGCCTCTCACAGGCTTTATCCTGTCTGTGGCCTCTGGCGTCCTTCCTGTACAGGCTGTGGTGGTATTAATTATGGGTTGTTGCCCTGGAGGAACTGGCTCCAATATTCTGGCCTATTGGATAGATGGCGACATGGACCTCAGGTAAGATATAAGAATCTGTAACTGCTGCAGCATGCTGGGATTAAGATTAGAAAAATCTGTATCTTTTTCAACATTCATTTGATCTGCTGCACTGACTAAATGTCTAAGGAGTTAAGTGGGAAGAGTAAGTGTATCCATGTGCCTTTTGAGACAGCTGCTTTGCTGTTAGAATTGACTTTTATTTTGTACCTGTGTAATTTTTTTAGTTTTCATCCTAAACCAAACAGTAATTTAGATTTTAATTTTTTATTTGTAATATTTTAGTTAGCACACAAAGTAGTAGGCTTCTGTGTGACATTTGGATGAATGTATTGTGCTTTGTTCCTAATCATCTCTCACTACCATCTAGTTTCCCTTTCTCCCTCCTGCTGGTCCACTCCCTGTCCTGCTTTCACATTACATACATTCTATCATCTTCTCTATTCCCTCCCTGCTCTGCCCTAATAGTTCTCTATCAAGAGATCAGCCTCTAAGAGGAAGACTCAGTATTCGTCTTTCTTAGTCTTTATTACTATGCTTGCACTTTGAATTCTAACTCAGTTAACAAGAAGTTGTATTACCTGTGGGAAAAGATTTAAAGATTTTCATTAAATAATTCTTCCCCAATCCACAAACTACAACTGAGAAAGTCTTGATGCAATGGAATAAGGATAAACTTTCTGTGTGATGATAAGTCGGTCTTAGTGCAAATACAAGCTCAAACTTCTCATCAAATGTTAAACTCTGCTCCACCAAAAAGCCTGTTCTTTGAACAAATACTTCTTGGTTAAAAATCTAATGAAGAATTAATCAATTCATTTTAAATCTGGTGACATTAAAAGGAAAAAGTCTTCAGTATTTTTAATTATGCTTACTTCTCTATAAAATAAGGAGATAATAATTTCTTTTTCAACGGAGTAATCTAGCTGTAATGTTTGTCCAATACAACTTGTGCTAATTTTAAATATCACTGGGTTGGAGAGAGGACTGGTGACTAATAGAAGCAAGAAACATTGCTTGGAACTAAATCGGGAGTTTGAGGGATTTTGTTGTTGTTGTTGTTGTTGTTTTGTTTTGTTTTTACTGAATCACTTTACATCCCAATTACTGCCCTGCTCTCAGTCACCCATCCCAGTCCCACACTCCTTCCCCCATCCCTCCTCCTCTTCTCATGAGCATGTGGGCCACTACTGGATATCCCCCAGGCTGGCCCACTGCAAGTCTCTGTAAGGCTAGATGCATCCTATCCCACTGAGGCCAGACAAGGCAGTCAGCTAGAACAATTGATCCCACATACAGGCAACAGCGTTTGGGACGGACCCTATTCCAATTGTTTGGGACCCACATTAAGCTTAAGCTGCACTTTTGCTATGTATGTACATGGAGGCCTAGGTCCAGCCTTGTATGTTCTTTGGTTGGTAGTTCAGTCTCTGTGAGCCCCAATAATAATACTCTGTAGGTATTCTTATGGTGTCCTTGACCCTTCTGGCTCCCTTAGTTCTATCCCTCACTCTTTCACTCTTTCACAAGACTTTTTAAGCTCTGCCTGATATTTGGCTCTTGGTCCCTGCATCTGTTTACAGCTACTGTTAATTAAATGCTGGACAACCTGCCATCAGCTCTGTTAGTCCCTGGGTTCCTAGGGAGCAGCTGGGAAACAGCCACCAACTCCCAATTGGGGCTCTTTTTCTTATGCTTTAGAAAACAAAGAACATGCCTTACTCATTTTTGCATAAGAACATATAATTACTGCCTAGCAACAGATATTACTATTCTTAAAGGAAAGCCCTGTGAAAGAACACAGAATAAATAGTAAGTGCAATTGACATTTAGTTAATCTGTGAACCACAATATAGTAATCAGGACTTTTTAGGCTTCTATACCATTGACCTACACATGCACAGAGAATGAGAGTTCCAGGAACTCACAACTACCAGACTCCAGAAAATGACCCTGAGGCTTTGACTTACACTAAGCAGATTAATATTTGTAAGTTTTAAACAATATAGCCTTGTAACAGTACAACCTGTACCTGAAAATCATACATTATTGCTAAACATGAAATCAGTTGAATATGGTACCATATTAATTCCCCTATATCACTTATGCTAAGGTAAAATCATTCTGTAATATAGTAGCAAATATGCTCTATACAGAGATTAAAATGGACCTCTGTAATTAAGAGGTGATCATGTTATAATGCAAGGTAACATTAGTGGTTAGAGAGATGTCTTAGGAGATACGAGTACTTGCTGCTTTTGCAAATTACCTAAGTTTCACTCCCAGCACCCATATGAGGTGAATCAAAACTGTAACTCCGGTTCCATAGCATAGAATGGCCTCTTTTGGTCTCTGTGGGAATCCATAAACACACTCTCATAAACAAATACAAATACATGTGCAAATACAAACACAGAAAGAGAGAGGGAGAGGGAGGGAGAGAGGGAGGAAGGAAGGAAGGAAAGAAGGAAGGAAGGAAATATTTTTAAAAGATATTACATACTTCATGTTAAGAAAACATCTTTAAACATTTCTTTAAAGAAAGTACAGTGTCAGCCCCTAGGCAACCTCTAAAACTTCATTCTTCTGAATGAATATTGGACAACTTAAGTCTCAGAATAATTTCTATAGATGCAGCATTATCTACAATTTATACTTCTAATTCTATATTCTTAGAACATTGCCTGCTCCATCTCCACTTGAAATTTATTTGTACTAGCTACTGTTCTTTAGACATTGCAAGCCATTAAATATAAGGCTAAGTTCTTAAAGAACATTGGTGTATTTAACTTTCCAAAGAATCTTAGGGTCCTCTCCATTGACAAAAGAGAAAAATTAAGATTTATAACCTCTGACAACATCATCGGGCTGGTGACTATCAGCGTCAAATTTGGGTTCCAGACAGACAATATCTACTGTACTGCTCTTAACTCTTGATCTCTGATCATATTATATCTATCACTTGCCTAGTCTAAAGAGTGAAAGAAAGAGTCTATAAAAACACACTTCTACTGATGTTTCAAAAGTAGAGTTTTGCTTTTGATGTGATTGCAGTCTTTATATTTCCTTATTCTTGATTACACTCAATTCTTCAATATATACCAGATTTTCACTTATGAACTTCTTTCCCCCAAATACATAAAAGATTTCCCTAACAGTTAATAGATGACCCTAAGAAGAATTAAAGCCAAATTATATTTTAATTTTCAAATTCATTAGATATTATCATTCCAATGTGATCTCTCAGAAGTATTTATATTTTCTACACCTAATGTTCTTAAATTTTTCACATAAAATGTTTTTATTCCATTAAGTTATTGTTATCTTAGTGGACAATTTCAACATAATTTTTGTTTGTTCTTGTAGTTAGATCAGATAACATCAACTTGTCTCCTTTCATTTATTCCTCAACATCTTATTTACAAGAGTTTTACCACATCTAAACACATCATTTCCCAACTTCTATCTTTTCTCTCCCATAAAATTTTACTGAGAAATTTCTCACATAAAACTAAGTATCACAATTTCTTAAGTTGGACAATAATTCTCATTCAAACTTTTATGAAGCAAGAGATTTCTAATATTTGTTCTTGTAGTTTGGCCTCCTTCACTTCACTATGAGCTGATAAGGAGTCCTGATACCCTGAAAACCCTCCTCACTATGAGGATATACTAGATGCCCAGCAAAAAAAGGGGGGGGGGGATTATTGTGGAGTAGGTTAAAATAAAGAATGTCAGAACAATGAAAGAAGGAAACTGATGGAGCAGATTTGCAAATTCCAGGGTTTAGTTACAAACAGGATGAACTGCTAGTAATGAATGGATAATTTTATTTGCCATTATTAAATTAATCTCTGACAAAAATTATACTTGTGAGAAACACTTTCATTTTATTAGCATGTAAAGCAGCACATTTCATTATGACATCCAAGTTCATATATTTTCATTGCACTTTCATTAAGATTCACTTCCCAATGTCTTCCCCCAGTTTTACCCTAGTGCTTAGTGCCCTGCTGCTCTTAGATTGTTATATATCATAGTGCAACATTTTTCAGAGGAGATGTGAATAAACAAATACCACATATAGGACACCAACAACACAAGCAAAGATGATTTCATGAAAATCTAGTTAAAGAAACCTATAAGTTTAACTGGGGTTAGTTATAGGAACATCAGTGAAATGCTACTTCCAGGAGCACAGACTAGCTACTGGAAAATGTTTCCTGTCATCAACCAACCATTGGCTGCATAAATCCTTGGGAGATACACAGCTTTATGAGCACACATACCCCAGACATCATAGAAAGTTAATAGGCTTAATATTATATATATATTTCCTTCTGGTAAGTTCAAGAGAGAATTGGCTACATCAGGTCTAATACAGATAGATGATAGATAGATAGATGATAGATAGATAGATGATAGATAGATAGATAGATAGATAGATAGATAGATGATAAATAGATGATAGAAAGAAAGAAAGAAAGAAAGAAAGAAAGAAAGAAAGAAGAAAGAAAGAAAGAAAGAAAGAAAGAAGAAAGAGAGAGAGAGAGAGAGAGAGAGAGAGAGAGAGAGAAAGAAAGATGACAGACAGACCTACAAACGGGGACTGAGACAGACAGACAGACAGACAGACAGACTGGCAGACATTGTTTTATATGTAGGTAGAAACATGATATTAGTCTCCCTGCCTTCAGAAAGTGTTTTAAACACATCCCTTTGTATTGGTTTACTTTCATTGTATTTTAGCTCTATTAACACAAACATTTTAATTGGAATCTTTTATGCCCATTTTAAATTTACTCATATAAAAAGATTTCTAAAGAAGTTAAGACCCCCTGATACACTTTGTTTCCAATGCTGCACAAATTATGCAAATTTATTAACAGATTCATTGAGATTAAATCATTTATCTTCATCTACTTTCATTACCATGGCATACTTATATGTTGTGGAGGAGACAAATACTGTAAATACAACTGAATTTCCTCTTGACATTGTTCTATTAACCAAACTCCACCAAATGGCTATTTAATTCTTTGTAGTATGTGAGGTAACAGTGACAAAGAAAAGTCCAATGCATTGCCCATACCCACAAACTAAGGGACATAAAATTCTCCCAATTCAATGTATGCCTTCAGAACACAGGTATTAAGCCCCTCAATTTTACAAGCAGAGAATGTACCCTTGTTTTCAGAACCTTTTGAAGAAGTCCAGGAAGACCCAGTGCTCAAAACCTCTTTTCCATTCTCATAGTGCTGAAAATAGCTTAATTTAATTTAAGAGATTCTTGCAGATAAAATGCTAAAATCTTCATACTTAATCAAGCACCCATAGTAAACAAAGTGTTTGCTGTTCTTTGATTGTCGATTCAAACTAACTTTCCCAGGGAAAATGTGAAAAATCACCTTGTTTCCCTGATAAGAGACAAAGAAAAGGATTTTACCAAAATTCACTTATGAACCATGAGTTTATTTAACTTACTTACATGGAAGAAGCTACTGCTAAAAGTGTCAATAACACCAAAACATGCATCACCACAAAGTCTACACTATTATGGTCAGAGTCCCACCTGTAATCAACCTTCTGCTTCCTGTGTACTGCAGCAGTTCCCAATATCACTAGTATACGGGGATGGGGCAAGAGGAAATGAGTTTCACACTGGAATTCTGGATGGGATTCTATAACTCTCCCCACATCCTTTCTATAGGAAAATGATCACCACTTCCATTATCATTACCATAGACTAGTTAGCATCATACTCTTCTGCCTATTTTATTGTCATGGTTACTAAGCCAATGTAATTTCTATTCCAAGACAACCTAGTATAATGAGAAGTTATGCTTAAATGAATACAATCA
The DNA here is from genome assembly GCF_947179515.1 of Apodemus sylvaticus. Lineage (NCBI taxonomy): Eukaryota > Metazoa > Chordata > Mammalia > Rodentia > Muridae > Apodemus > Apodemus sylvaticus. Next base: position 430,274 of record NC_067489.1, on the reverse strand, counting down.
CATACAATAGTTCACAAGCCCAGATATCCAATACCTTATTCAATAATTATTTTAAGCATCATTGGCTACCCTCTCTCTTTCAGAACAAATACTGAGTAAAGGATGGTAGAGACTACACGAGACAACACCAAGTTCTGGTAACCCTGCCCAAAGTCAGGCACTTTAGAAACATAACCAATGTATATTTCTTTTTTTTTTCTTTTTTTTCTTTTTTTTTATTATTCGATATATTTTTTATTTACATTTCAAATGATTTCCCCTTTTCTAGCCCCCCACTCCCCGAAAGTCCCGTAAGCCCCCTTCTCTCCCCCTGTCCTCCCACCCACCCCTTCCCACTTCCCCGTTCTGGTTTTGCCGAATACTGCTTCACTGAGTCTTTCCAGAACAAGGGGCCACTCCTCCTTTCTTCTTGTACCTCCTTTGATGTGTGGATTATGTTTTGGGTATTCTAGTTTTCTAGGTTAATATCCACTTATTAGTGAGTGCCTACCATGACTCTCAGAATGATGTGCTAGTTGATTCTGACTCTTATAGAACTTAAAAATGAAAGAGCTTATCCCCTAGAAGACACAGGTAAACGCCTCAAGTTGTTTGTTTCATTTCAGTGTTAGCATGACCACTTGCTCCACACTGCTTGCCCTTGGAATGATGCCCCTTTGCCTGTTCATCTATACCAAGATGTGGGTTGACTCAGGAACGATTGTGATTCCCTATGATAGCATTGGTAAGTAATTCCTCTGCAGGATACTTCTTATAACCCTCAAGTTATCTACTTAGTTCCTGCTAGGATCCCAGGTTAGGCTCCATGCTCTCATCTAAGTATCATTTCCACTAGAATTAGGGCAAATTTTATATTAGATATTTTCCAACATATAATTTCTTTATGAATTTATCCTGGAGTTTGTAAGAGTATTGGTAGAATGTAAATTCCAAAACTTGACTCCACAAAGAAAAACTAAATTTGTCTCAGTTCAAGTTAACATGGGAAAGAAACAGTTTTAGAAATGCAGCTTTTGCCTAGCTGTCTGCCTTGAGGAGAATTAGGCTGCTGGCAGGTATGAGCCACCATTTTTCCTCTGGTGAGTTTATGGAAAAAAGTCTTTATACCACACATCCAAATTAAAGAAATACATACATACATACATACATACATACATACATACATACACACACATTCATAACAAGACTTCAGAATAGTAAATAGTTATGAGTGGCAAAATGTATAAAATGTATTGTTCTCTATCCTTAACTGTGAGCCATATCTTGATATAAGAGTCAATTTAATGGTACTATCCTATTTTCTTTCTTTTAGCTTAAATTTTTTAATATCTTAAAATTTTTATTTAATCTTTTTTACACTCTAGATTATATCCCTGTCCTGGTCCACCCTCTGACTGCCCCACATCCCATACTTCTTCTCCCTGTCCCTGTCTCCACAAGGATGTCCCCAGTCTCCCACCCCTACCCCAAAAACCTCTCCACTCGCTGGGGCCCCAAGTCTCTTGAGTGTTAAGTGCATCTTCTCTGACTGAGCCCAGATCTGTCAGTCCTCTGCTGTATATGTGTTGGGGCCAGCATATCAACTGGTGTATGCTACCTGATTGGTGGTCCAGCGTCTGAAAATCTCTGGGTTCCAGGTTAATTGCTGGTCCTCCTACAGGATCACTCTCCTCCTTGGCTTCTTCCAGATCTTCCCTAATTCAACCACAGGGGTCAGCTGCTTCTGTCCATTGGTTTGGTGTAAATATTTGCATCTGACTCTTTCAGCTTCTTGTTGAGTCTTTCAGGAGGCAACTATAATAGTTCCCTTTTTGTGAGCACTCCATAGCCTCAGTAATAGTGTCAGGCCTTGGGGCCTCCTCATGAACTTGATCCCACTTTGGACCTGTCACTGGACCATTTTTCCTCAGGCTCTTCTCCATTTTTATCCTTACATTCTTTTCAAACAGTATCACAAAGTCAATTTAATGGTATCCTCCTATTTTCATGTCCTGGGAGTCAAATTTGCTAGTTGTGACTCTACCTCTACTCATTTCGACTCCAATATGCTTTCTTTCCCATTTTAAAGAAGCTTCTTTTCTGTTGAAGAAAAGAAATGATAAAAGATGAAACAACTAGTATAATTCGGAGATGGGGTTAGGGACAGGCTGAAAGAACTACCAGCATGTGCAATGCTCTCAGAAATACACTGACAGAAATGAATTATGGAGAATATAATACCTAGTACCAGTCATCAGGAACAATGCATGAGAGTTGCTTTTAAGCTGACATTGCAAAGCATTCTTCCCTAAGCTGTCTCAGAAAGGCTTGGGTTTACTATTAACAGAAAGAAACACATATCCAAGGTCAAACAGAAACTCTCAACGATATTTAGAAAAGAAATTCCTGTACGAGTAAGAAACTAGTCTAAAAGAAAGATCTTCCATATCAAAGAAAGATTATTTCAATGATTAAATATAGTTCATTCTAGAGACAAGTGGAAATAAATTTTGTGAGGTAGACATCTGTAGTTCAGTTTTTCAGAGTTTCTGCTCTCTCCTACCTCTATTATGTGCATTAAGTTTGGATTCCCCTTGATTTCAATATGGAATTTTGTATGTATAAGATCCTCCTATTGGCCCATGAAGAATTCCCAAATAACAGGGTTTAAAGTGACACCCATGTCCAAGTGTGTATGCTCCTGCTTGGATCTCAAACTCTTCCCTAACTGAAAACCTTCCTTAGAGTGAAATAATCCCATCTGTTTAAACACTAAACGGAACTGTAGGCATCTCAGAGCTGATTAAGCAATTTTCACTGGACACTATTTAGTACTAAAACGAATAATTTAAGGCTTATTCTTTTTTTCTTTTTTTGATATTCAGTCCCTTCTGAAAAATGTCCCATGGGAATATTAACAAATCTGAACTACTATTTGGATAACTTATACTTTATATTTTAAGACAAATAAACATTGAGTTGGATTTTGTTTTCTTTGTTTTGCAACAAGGTATCACAATACCTTGCTGTCCTGGAACTTGCTATGTAAACCAAGCTGTTCTCAAACTTACAGATTTCTGCCTCTCTCTGCCTCCTGAATTCTGTGAATCATGGTGTATGTCATAGTGGCCAGTAAGTAAAATAAATTTTGAAAGAAGAAAATAAGAAATGGATTGCAAATCCATGTGGAATGACCTCATAAGTGGTCAAAAGAAATCAAGAATAGAAACATGGCTGGGCAGCAGTGGTGTACACCTGTAATCCCAGCACTCTGTGAGGCAGAAGCAGGTGGATTTCTGAGTTCGAGGCCAACCTAGTCTACAGAGTGAGTTCCAGGACAGCCAGGGCTACACAGAGAGACCCTGTCTTGAAAAAACCAAAATCCCAACCCCCCCCCAAAAAAATAGAAACACAGAAGATATTTAAAAAAACAAACAAACAGAAAAACAGAGTTTTGAACACAAAAATTATTTGTTCCCATTGTCTTCCTAGGCTGTTCTCTACGCTGACCATTTTCCTGTTTATTTTTAATATTTTAATGAATATAAAAATGAGCTGAAAGCCTCATGAGATGTTGTCATTATTTATAAATGAGGTTGTTGAGGCTTGGGGGTAATAATTTAATTTGCTGAAGATTATTGGCGAGCTGTGAATAGATACTGGCAAGCTCACCAGCCTATTCTACAGGCACTATGCTTCTGACAGTTTATATTGCTCAGTGTGCCTCTCCAACTCTAAAAGTGCTGCTGAACCTTAAAGATGCTGACATGTGGCTGAAAATCAATCCCAATGGAGCCTGAGCCACTGAACTGTACTGTGTCAGGGAGTGAGTGCCTGATGTCAACATTACTAAACATATCACCACAGCATGGTGATGCAGGCATCATTCCATCCCGTTGTTTTGTACAGAAATTTAAGGAAGCTACAGCTTTCAGTCCACATTATCTTCTCATCCTTCCTCCTCTCCTTGCCTTTCATTCTTCCTATTACCACTGTGTAGTCTTAAATAAAGAGCACATGATGGTTTTGATATGTGTAAACATTTCCTTTTGGATATGTACAGACAGGCATCTTACACAGAGAGTATAAAAAGTCATTAAATCAAGAAATCTGGAGAGGAGAAACCTAGCTCCACAGTATCTGGAGACTAAGCTTCCAGTACCTTCCCCTCATGGCCAGGGCCCATACTGCTGGGTGTGAAGAAAAACCAAATTGGTCTTTGAAATCACTGAAACCTTAATTGGCTCTACCTGGCCCAGAGAGTAAATGCTTCTGCCAGGAGGATTCCAAAGTTCTCTTCATGCTGCACTGTCACCAGACACTCCTCCAAGATGGGAGAATTCTAAAAGGAGTCAATTGATTATATCAACATAATTTTAATTCAAAGCCTAGAAACTTAATAGAATTTATACTGTGGTCTACATATCCAAGAAATAAAATCTCTTCAAAATGGTGGATACAGAAATAACCAAAGGAACTTTGTAGAAGACCTGACTACTAGTTCTAATACCCTTTTCCATAGGTCTTCCTTTTCTCCTGAGTAGGAGTAGCTTTTATCTATCTTACTGTTCCTCATTTCTTTCTTTTTCTCTATTTTCTATCTTTCTCTTAGTTATTATTTTAATTCTGAGCAAGCAATAGTAATTGTCAATACACTGACAGGAAAGCTAAGATGCTATGAAAAATATGTTTTTATAATCATAACCTTAATATGTACATGCTTTCAATCTATAGTCTGCTGGCCAGACCTGGATTAAGCTATATAATACTATTCTCAAAATTTTACCATTTGGTTTCACTTTTTCACACTTGTTTAAAAGAGTATTTGAAAAAGAAACTGTTCAAGAGAAGTCGGAAGTCTACAATGGTCTGTTAAGAATAGGGACTACTGGGCAAACAAGTATTAAATAATGTATGTCACAGGAAAGGCAGTAAATCTCCCATGGTGAAGTTGAAGTATGACTCTTTTATCTTGTTGGGTGAACACTGAGCTACAAAGAATTATAATTACGTGAGAGGTTGCCAGATATATTATCTCACAGAAAATTTAGGCTATGTTTTTCATCTTATTTTCTGACAACTCTGTTATAAATTTGAATAACTGAAATGAATTTTAACTAGAGTTTGTTAGCCTTCAAAATTCTTTTTTATTTTTTTTATTTTCTATATTCTTTGTTTACATTCCAAAAATGATTTCCCCTTCCCAGTTCCACCCTCCCCATAAGTCCCATAAACCTTCTCTCCACCTATTCTCCAAACACCTCTCTCCTTTTTCTTTCTCCTGATACTCCCCTCCAATGCTAGATCAAGCCTTTCCAGGATGAAGACCCTCTCCTTACTTCTTCACGGGAGTCATTTGTTATGCTAATTGTGCCTTGGTTATTCAGAGCTTCTGGGATAATTAATATCCACTTATCAGAGATTGCATTCCATGTGTATTCTTTTGTGATTGGGTTACCTCACTTAGGATGATATTTTCCAAATCAAACCATTTGCCTAAAAATTTCATGAATTCATTGTTTTTAATTGCTGAGTAGTATTCCATTGTGTAAATATACTACATTTTCTGTATCCATTCCTCCATTGAGGGACATCTGGGTTCTTTCCAGCTTCTGACTATTATAAATAAAGCTGCTATGAACATAATGGAGCATGTGTCTTTATTGCATGCCAGGGAATCCTTTGGGTATATGCCAGGAGAGGTATAGCAGGGTCCTCAGGAAGTGTCATGTCTAGTTTTCTGAGGAACTGCCAGACTGACTTCCAAAGTGGTTGTACCATTTTACAATCCCACCAGCAGTGGAGGAGCGTTCTTGTTTCTCCACATCCTCACAAACACCTGTTGTCTCCTGAGTTTTTAACCTTAGCCATTCTGACTGGTGTGAGGTGAAATCTCAGGGTTGTTTTGATTTGCATTTCCCTAATAACTAATGATGTTGAGCATTTCTTACGGTGCTTCTCAGCCATTAAATAATTTTTTATATATTCTTCTATTTTAAAAATGTTTTTATATATTCTATTTTAAAATTTATAAAGATTTATTTCTATCACCATGAAGCAACAGGCTACTGCAAAATATAATCTATCTACACCTTAAGAACATACACACACACACACACACACACACACACACACAAAGTTTGGGAAGGTACTTTTTCTGACTAAATTGTCAGAAAAGAAGACCTGATAGACTAAAGAAGCAAAATTTTTGACAAATAGAATGGAAATAGGTTATTAATATTAGGAAATAATCATCCCTAGATTTAGGCAAATTATATCATCATTTTCTACCTATTATTAACTGGAATGGAGAGGGCTGTGTATAGATATATGTGGATGTGTGAATTTGTGTGTGAGTGTGTGCATGCATTTGTGTGTATCTATATGCACATAATTCTACATTCTGTTTTCAGTATTCAAGAAGACAGAAACACTGCTAAGCTTTTTCAAGCTACTTACATTTTCTTTTCCATGTGTTAATGTTGTTTTCATCTTTGTTAGGCATTTCTCTGGTTGCCCTTGTTATTCCCGTTTCCATTGGAATGTTTGTAAATCACAAGTGGCCCCAAAAAGCGAAGATTATACTTAAAGTAAGTATTCTTTGCATAGAACAGAATATACAGTTCAGTGCTCTGTAGTCAGAACTGGAATAAAATGGTGTTTTCATCTCCTCAGCTTTGCTATTCTCAAACTACCTTTTGGAGGACTTGCCATTGTCAGTCATAAAGTCTTATCCTATAGAATGCCCTTTTTGAGGGACAAATTTCCATTCAGTCTATATATCACAAAATCAATTGTGACTCTTTAATTTTAAGCTATTCTCAAATGATCTTGTTGTTGTTATATTGGTTGAGTTTATGATATAAAATATATCTAGGCAGCTTTTTATAGAATGTATAGCATATTTTTTATAACTAGAATAACACAGAACTCAGTGCTCAAAAACTGGCAGATATTAGTTTGTAGGATGTGGAGGGATAAGGTAGTTGGTATTTCTTGTTTTATAGGGAAAAACAAAGTCCTCATCTGCAGATGATTATAAGTTTAATTAAAAAAAAAAAGGATAACTCAGACATTAAGAGTGTGCACTCCTCTTGCAGAGCACCAACATCAGGCTGATCAAATCCACCAGTAACTTTAGCACCAGGGGATCCAAGGCTCTCTGTGGACATATACATAGCAAAATTATGTACACATTGACATACACATAGCAAAATTAAATCCTTTTAAAAGGAAAAGTAAAGAGAACAGCTTATTTTTAATCTTACTGGACTTTTATGAAAACCTTTTCCATATTTTATGACAAAAGCATAAAATATGACTGAGGATGGATCTTATCCCCAATAACAAGTGATAATAAATCAAAATTGAAAAAGGTTCATGACTTACTAAAGGACTTAAAATAGAAAGAAATCTGACTGGGGAAAAAATATAAGTCTTCTAGGCTCTTCCTAGAATAGATTTTTCTTCTTTTTAATACAGGAGTGCATGATCTTTTAAAAGTTCAGAAATCTTCCTTGGGCCAATTAAGCATGAATACTTTGTTCTGATGTTTTCTTAGTCTCTAAAACACAGAAGAAGCTCTTCTCTTACTGTGAAGCTAAAGGATACAGAAAGCTCTATTTTTCATTTCCCAAAAATTACAGACATCCCAAACATCAGCCATAACAAGCATCTCTGGACTTACCTTGAAACAAGTGTGTTTACTTGTGCCTTTTCTTCCAGATTGGATCCATTGCAGGTGCAATTCTCATTGTACTCATAGCTGTGGTTGGAGGAATATTGTACCAAAGTGCCTGGATCATTGAACCCAAACTGTGGATTATAGGAACGGTATATCCTATAGCTGGCTACAGCCTGGGTTTCTTCCTGGCTAGACTAGCTGGTCAACCTTGGTACAGGTATGAGGTTTAGATAAATGAGTTTGAACATTATAATGATATAAACATTTCATTTATAACAGCTTTTGCAATATTTTTCTGTGGTTTCATTACAAAACAACCATGGGGCATAGAGAAATAGCTCAGCAATTAAGAGGACAGGCTGCTATTTTGAGGACTCAAACCTTTAGGACTGCTCATAATCACCTGTAATTTCAGTGCTGGGATACTCAACACTATCTTCTGACCTCTACAGACACCAGGCATACATGTGGTACATAAGTATATCTGCAGACAAAATATCCATTCATATAAAATATTTAATTATAAAATAAGAAAAACTACCCTAAGGTGAATCATTTTAGCAACAAAAAGGCACATTCTTACTATTTCACAAGTAATAAATCATTAAGGCATCATGTAGCTGATTTCTGAGGTCTGTGGAGCAGGATTTATTTGAAGTCTTTCACTTCCAATAAATAGGTTTTAATGACCATCTTCTTCTTGTGTCTCATTTTTTATTACTTCTGTGAATGCATTCTGAGTTCAAATTACCCCCTTTTTAATAAGTACATGAGTCATATTAAATTACAGGCCACCCTAATAACATCATCTTAACTAATTACATCTACAGTAGCCCTGTTTATACATAAGGTCACTTTCTTAGATACCAAGGGTCAGATACAGGTTGGCAATATTTGAAATTTGGTGAGAGACATACTCAACCCATACAAGCAGAAACTATTGGTGCCAAGTTCAAAAGCTTTTATCTTCAATCACTAATTACATCATTTAAATAGCATGATTTGTTCAAACATTATGCAAATCTATAAAAAGTACTGGCTGCTTTTGTCCTCAACTCCATAATATTCTTCTTCATTAGTCCTTATTCCATGAAGTAAAGCTATTTTCTTTGCTCATACTCTGGTTTAATAAGCAGAATAAGTTTCATTCAAATAGTCAATTTAGTCTTGCAATATATATATATATATATATATATATATTCCTCCAACCATCTCCAAGTAAACTCATTCCCTAAAGGTGACAAACACTAAAATATTCTTGTCATTTATCTAAAAACATTTATGTTTTTAGATGATCCATCTAAGTTGAGAGATAGTCAGGAAATCAGGTAAAGAAACAAGTAGGAGTATGCAGTTGAGAAATCGGTGAGCACACATGAACAGTTTCAGGCACAAGTGTTGGGCTTGAGCCAGGCAGACTCATACTTCATTCTACCCCTGCCTTTCACTCACTGAAGGAGTTTGGACTACACATTTACTTTATCTTAGTTCTCTTTATTGAAGATTAAGAACATTAATTTTTATCTTGCATATTTTTAATTAATGCTCAATTATAACAAAATTTATTTTAAAATAAATGTCTATGAAAAACATTATAGTTCAATATTTTCTGAGCCTTGATCTCTCTTGTATACTTTTACTAAGGAAATAATTTGAAAAGGGTGAAATGAACCTCCTTTGCAACCTATGAAATGTTGTTATAAATGAATCTACTTCTCATGTTATAAATATATTGGGAATGGTGAAAAGGCTAAGTAATTAAGAACATGTACTGCTATTCCAAAGAAACTGAGTTTACATCCTAGCATCACAACCCCCTGTAACTCCAATTTCAGGGGCACCCAAGTCTCTGGTTACTATGTGTACCTTCACATGCATGAATATACCCACATGCATGCTCAACATTAAAATTAAAATACTATATAATAGTTTTTATATATTAATGTACTTATTCAATGTAAGGTTATATGTTAAAGTACATACACCAAATATGTATGTTAAAGCAGAGATAAAATTTAGGTACATGCTTGTAATCTCCACAGCAGGGAAACTGAAGCATGAGGATTGCCTCAAGTTAGAAGAATCTAACTTGGTGAAACATATCTTGAAACGATAGAGAGAGAGAAAGAGAGAGGGGGAGAGGAGGGATAGAGAGAGAAAGAAAGAGAGAGAGAGAGAGAGAGAGAGAGAGAGAGAGGAAGGAAGGATGGAAGGAAGGAAGGAAGGAAGGAAGGAAGGAAGGAAGGAAGGAAGGAAGGAAGGAAGGAAGGAAGGAAGGAAAGAACAGAAAAAAGAAAAAAGGGAAGCAGAAAAGTAGAGAGAGAGAAAGGAGAGTGAAGGAGTAAAGAGAAGAAAGGAAATAAGGTAGGGAAGGAGGAAAGGAAAGAAGGGCTGAAGGAAGGGACAGAGGAAGGGATGGGAGGAGGGAGGGACAGGGAGGGAAGACAAAAATCACAATTTGTGCACCTTATTATACCATCCTTTTGGGTTATATCACAATAAGACAAATAACAGATAAGACATATACATCTTACTCCCAGGTGCCGAACAGTTGCCTTGGAAACCGGAATGCAGAACACTCAGCTATGTTCCACCATTGTACAGCTCTCCTTCTCCCCTGAGGATCTCAACCTTGTGTTCACCTTCCCACTCATCTATACTGTTTTCCAGCTCGTCTTTGCAGCAATAATATTAGGAAGTAAGAAATAATGCTAATCAAATTCTATGATGATGTTCTTTTTGGATAAATACCGGATTTGATAAAAGCAGATTTAAGATTCTCCATTTTGGGCAGTAAATTGTTCAAATCGAAAGAAAATGTATTCACTGAAGTTACTTACCATGACCTCACACATATGATGATGAAAAGACTACAATTTTATATAGGTCTTAGTGGGGCTTTTTAAAGAGAAAAGCAAAGCAGATGGATTATCTTTGTTGACTTTCTTTTCCTCAGTAATAAGATTTATTAACATCTCAGGAACATTTCCTTGTGAACCTTTTTAAATGCTTCCAAGGACCCCAGGTTTTAGTGATGTTTCCTCCAAAGACTTGTCTTGATATGATTTGTAAATAGGGTATTTATCAGAAAGTGGCAAACCATGTTTATCATGTAAAATCATGTCAGGTGTATGTTTAAGTTAATGCATATCAATTTTAAAGTCCATATAGCTGAAGACCTATAAGAAAAGATAGATAGCTCAGTTTTTAATTTTATTGTTATAGCATAATTTCATCCTCATTTGGTCCATACCAACTGGCCTTAACCAAACTGAAATTTTCCTTACATTTGACTATCCAAAGCTTAATGTTACTTAACCATAATTTTTAAAGTCTTATTTAAAACAAAGAAAGAAACTTTCTTTTAATGTTTCATGACATTTTAATAGGAAATATAAAGTAGAGGTGCATGGCAAAATCACTGTGAAGATTAAGTTGTGAATTGACCAAAGATGTTTTCTCTTATCTTTGCTTTATTTTTCTCCCCAGTTCTAGTATGTATCCATGTGCCTACAGGTACCCACCACACTCATATCTCAGTGTTATTTTTCAGACACCATCACATGGATCCATTAGTGGTCTGGCTTTGAGGATATGCAGATAAGTAGGCTTGAGCTTTCTGGTCAGCCAGCCTAGCCTAACCAGTGAGATTCAGAGTAGTGGAAAAGTTATCTTCCAGGGGACATCCCTGGCAGGGGTCAGGTACTGATGTGGGACACAGCGTTGGATGAAAGCCAAAGACTGATGATCCCTGGCTTTGTAACTTTCTCTCACTGATCTGGAGTTTAGAAGCCATCTTCTGGCAATATAAGTCTTACTTTTCTGGAGCCAAGAGCTGATGACTTTTGGCAATTTCACAGAGAAAGACAAAAAAGTCAGGCATGCACACTTACATACAAACACACACACACATACATACTGGTCAAACATGATCACCTGACTCATCAATTTTACAAATGCAGATGCAAACTTATATGCATACACATATAACTACATATGTATATAAATACATACATATAGACAGACAGACATATACATATATACTGTTGGTGGATTCAGATGAGCCTCAAATGCTACAGATACATATTTTGTGCGTGGGGCAGAGTCCCAAAAGCCATGCTTTATTTCTTCTCTCTGGCCTTCTTATACCTTCTTAGACAAAAGTTCTTTATAAAATTACCTCATAGACAAAATGTTACACAAAAGCAAGTTCAAAGGAGTATTTCATTCTATAAGCTGTAAGTTTAAAGTAACAATTTTGCATGGCCTTGCTTTATCATAGCACATACTATGGCTTCATCATGGGATCTGACCTATAATGAATACTTTTCCTTGATCACAAACTTGTTTCAACACTGCTTTCTTAATATCCTAGTACAATTAGCCCATGACACATGAAGGTTTACAGGGCTCTAGTTACAGCTTTATTCTACAGGGGATTTGGGATTGCTTGTATTGGTTTAAGAGTTCTATAAAAATCATTATCAGGAATTATAAAATCATTAAATCATCTATTATGAAATGAGAGTTAATTGATATGTTGATCTGCAGGAAATCTGCCCAATAGAGTGGGCTAATAAGGCCCAGGAATCATTAGGTTATGTAATAGCAACAGAAAAGGCAGATCAGCAGCGAGAAGCAATCCTGGGATAAAGTCTCTGGTGACCTTGCATCTCAGAGCTCACCCATCATAGGTCATTCAAAATGGTGGGCCATCTCTTTAAAACTCATTTACATATCTTAGTCTTTTCTAGATGGCTTCTGACACCTTTTTCAACAAGCAAGATACATAACTCTTGATGAGCAACATCCAAAGATGACCCCTGCCCTCTACAAATTACACACATATACAAAAATGAATCTGAATTCACACATTACCTGAATACAACATATACACATATAAGTTCACACAGGTTTAAATGGACACAAAGAAAGACAAAACATGTTGAGAACAACTTGCACCACAGGAGAGATAAAGTTTGATCAAAACAGGTAGGAATAGGTGAGGACTAAAGACCAGGCATACAATTCTGATCCAAGTCTCTCCACGAGGAATGATCAAACCAAGGCCTTGGAAATTGGGTATACAGTATATTTAGTTGAAGACTACTACATTAACTGGAGTGGAATAACCACAAAATAATTTTTTCCTTACTGTTAAGGAAATGTACTGCACAAATATCCTCTGAAGTTCTCCACCCACACTTTTTGAGTACAGTCATTGCTGCCGTACCAGTAATCATAGAACAACAACAGCAACAACAACAAAGAGAGTTGGTTTCTCACGATTACTCCAGTCTGTAGAAATGCAAACTGCTTTCTGAGCTGTACATTGTACTCACTGTTCAAAATAAGTTTTCAAGGTACCATTCTGAAACTTCCCCATGTATTGTTTTTTGCAGTTTATGTCACATACAAGAAATGCTGTGGAAAAAATGATACTGAGTTTCTAGAGAAAACAGACAATGAAATGGACCCCAGGCCATCAATTCAAGAGACAAACAAGGGATTTCAACCAGATGAGAAGTAGACAAGAAACAAAAGAAAGCTTCCAGAATAACATTCATTAAACTAAAACTGAAATTATTTCTTTTGGTGGAATAATCAGTAGATAAACAAATTCAAAAAAACTAATTCAAAAGTTAAATTCAAATTGAAATTATTGTTTTTTGTATAAAGGGACGAGTGATCCATTCTTTAATGTGACAAAGATCCAAAAATGTGTGTGTGTGTGTGTGTGTGTGTGCGTGCGTGTATACATGAGTCGGTTTTCTGTATCTATGGTCAGATTGGTCACAAGATATTCCTTGATTCCAAATTCACAGAAACTTAAGCCTCTGTAATAAAAAGGCAAAGTGTTTGTATTAATCTCATATATACTTCATATCAATATTATCTTACTAAAATATTTAACATGATGTAAATGTTGTGTAAATAATTGTTTCATTGTATTGTTTAGGAAATGATGTATTTTAAAGTCTATGATAATTTATGTTTAGTACAGGTATCATTTATCAGATATTTTTGGGCCATAGTCAGTTAAAATCATAGATGTCAGTCTTATCCTTTGGAGGCCAATGCATGTACATAGAATGTGTAGATAGATGATAGATGATGATGATGATAGATAGATAGATAGATAGATAGATAGATAGATAGATAGATAGATGATAGATAGATTAGATAGATAGATAGATAGATGATAGATAGATAGATAGATGATAGATAAATAGATAGATAACTAATTATCATTAATATATTATCAGAAAACATCTATAGACCTAACTTGATATAGGTCAAACTAGAAACTTGGTCATATGTAAGCTGAACTCAGAAGCAAGCACTTTTGTTAGTTAAAACATCACATATTATTACTGTAAAATGATATTTTCTTCAGTGTTTATGATTGTAAAATGACTGATGTGAATGAATGCATTCCTTTGACATTTTAGTCATGAGTTTGAAAATTCATAACATTTATTTGTGATTTTGCACTAAACTCTGGCAAATATCTGTATTTTATACAATAAAACAAGTAGTTTCCTCAAATGACATTCCAGAAGTAGAAATGAAAGTATTACTAATTAATTCAAGAACAAATTAGAATTATATTAACTCGAGAATATTTTATATCCATTCACATACCTCTAGGGCCAACTGATACCCATTTTATTTTTCAAGAAATAGAGCTCATTCAATACATTTGAATTTGACAACTAATTTTTGGAACACTTGAGAGGTTTATTCAAATATGATCTATATGAAACAGGTCCAAATGGGCCAGTATGATAGATATTCAGCTCATATGAAGTGCCACGACAGCCACAATGAGCAGAGAGGTATGAAAAGTTACAAAGGAAAATTGGTATCAGTCTAGAAAATGACATAATACAGTCGAGAGACAAAGAAACATAAGGAAGCTTCTCCTGGGGGGGGAGGGGATCACCAAATGGTGCAGCGGGAGGGCCCGGAGGACCAGAGGGACCCAGGATTAGGAGGCCTCTGCGGCTTCCGCGGAGGATGTAGCGGCCTTAGGGGCAGGGGCTGTGGTCGAGGCCGCAGGGCTCGTGGAGGTAAAGCTGAAGACAAGGAGTGGATCCCCGTCACCAAGCTGGGCCGCCTGGTTAAGGACATGAAGATCAAGTCCTTGGAGGAGATCTACCTGTTCTCCCTACCCATTAAGGAGTCTGAGATCATTGACTTTTTCCTGGGTGCATCCCTAAAGGATGAGGTTCTGAAAATAATGCCAGTACAAAAGCAGACTCGGGCTGGCCAGAGGACCAGGTTCAAGGCATTCGTCGCTATTGGGGACTACAATGGTCACATTGGTCTTGGTGTTAAATGCTCCAAGGAGGTCACCACTGCCATTCGAGGGGCCATCATCTTGGCCAAGCTCTCCATTGTCCCTGTGCGAAGAGGCTATTGGGGAAACAAGATTGGCAAGCCCCACATGGTTCAGTGTAAAGTGACAGGCCGCTGTGGCTCTGTGCTGGTGTGTCTCATCCCTGCCCCCGGAGGCACTGGCATTGTCTCTGCTCCTGTGCCCAAGAAGCTCCTGATGATGGCCGGTATAGACGACTGCTACACATCAGTCAGGGGCTGCACTGCCATCCTGGGCAACTTTGCCAAGGCCACCTTTGATGCCATCTCCAAGACCTACAGCTACCTGACCCCGACCTCTGGAAAGAGACTGTGTTCACCAAGTCTCCTTATCAGGAGTTCACTGATCATCTTGTGAAAACCCACACCAGAGTCTCTGTTCAGAGGACCCAGGCTCCAGCTGTGGCTACCACATAGGGGTTTTTATACAAGACAAATAAATGAATTAAGAGTCCAAAAAAAAAAAAAGAAACATAAAGAAAAGCACAGATAAAAGAAATATTGTCAAAAACTTAATATGGCAAATCTGATATATAACAAGAAGTATTTGTGTCAGAAAGTGAGATTTGAAGATGAGAAGTCCCCAGGCAACAAAGTAGGAAAAGCATCCCTCAGATGTCATAGATATACCTATCCATATACCTATCTATAACTAAAATGATAGAAACCAAATAAGACTTACTAAAAATCAGCAAGATTTTATGGCTGTTATAGGATTGGAATTTGTCACATGCTTGGCTTTTCCCTTGAGATTCAACTTGATTTACTTTTCTTCATTTTGGAGCAGATATATGTTTTTAACTAGCCTTTAGTGCTTGGTCTTATGGAAACTTTTGATATTCCCATAGTCTTGTGAATTCCTTTAATTTATAAGTGGTTTTGGCCCCAAAGAATATACTGCTTTTGAATGATCTGATTTTAGATCACAATGAGGGTTTCTAGTTGTAGACTTAAAATATTTTGGCTGGAGATATTGTCATAGTCTGTATAGTGTTTGCTCTGATCACATGAGAATCTGACTCCAACACTCATATAACAATGCCAGGTATGATAATGTGCAACTGTAATCCCAGTGCTAGAAAGGAGAAACCAGGAGGATTAGAGCCAGTCTAGCCAATCAGTGAACTCTGGTTTCAATGAAAGACCATGTTCCAAAAGCTAAAATGAAGAGCTACAAAGGAAGATACCTGCCAT
The DNA here is from genome assembly GCF_947179515.1 of Apodemus sylvaticus. Lineage (NCBI taxonomy): Eukaryota > Metazoa > Chordata > Mammalia > Rodentia > Muridae > Apodemus > Apodemus sylvaticus. The sequence continues at coordinate 414,037 of NC_067489.1, read as the reverse complement.
TGACCACATATACATCACATACACACACAAACACACACACATACAAACACACACACCAGAGTGGGAGAGAGAGCAAGAGAAAGAGAGAGAGAGAGAGAGAGAGAGAGAGAGAGAGAGAGAGAGAGAGAGAGAGAGAGATATGAACTCAGAATGTCTTAAGGCATTGGACATTGACTGATAAACAGAAGATTGGATTTTCTTCTCAGTAATGTCAAGAAAGAACATCCAAGCATGGAAAATGAAGTCTAGCTAGCAAGTACCTTGTAACTTTCCTCATCAAGAAGAAAACAGACAGATGCACTAAAGACACCCTGTGAATTTCTATCAAGTTTTCAACACACCCAAAGTCAAGGGCCTGGATGCCAGAAGCTGAATCAGCTGGGGGGTTTTCCCTAATGATTAAAGAATGTGAGTGACATAGAACTTTGTTTACTTACCAGATGTGGTGGTTGGCCCTAATATTCTACAAGGAAGGAAAATAGTTAATCTGTCTAAAACTACAAAACTCAATTTTTAAATGATTTTGAAAAGCTGATTAAATCATGTATATTATTGCCTTTGTTTCATATTAAATAAATATTTTTATTTTAAAGGCATGCATGAGTAAAAAGTGATTTTGTACTATCTGGTTAGTCTTTGTGAATACTGTCAAGAGTTTTTCAGTGCACAGTCCTAGGGATATAAATAAGATGCAGTTTATGAGTTCTCAAATTGCTCATTGAAAAGAGAATGAAAGAAACTCTTAATAAAATATTCTAATAATTGGATCTCCCACTGACACTAAGGTTTTCCCACAAGAAAATATTGCAGGAGTAACATTAATCAAAGGCTCTTAAAGGTGAGGTGACAATGCTTGCTAACTTAAAATAATAATAAAAGTACTTCAAGGACTCACTAATAAATCCATCACCCTATATGGGAGATGTGTGTGTATGTGTGTGTGTGTGTGTGTGTGTGTGAGAGAGAGAGAGAGAGAGAGAGAGAGAGAGAGAGAGAGAGAGAGAGAGAGAAATCAATTACACATGTATTGAAATCTCTCATTAATACCAATAAGAAACTCAGAGTCTCAACCTTATTCAACTCCTCAGACAAACTATTTTACATTAATATGTAGGAGACACTCATTTTTTTCTAACAAATAAATTACCTTCTTTGGGATGCTTAATAGCCCACTGAGGCAACCATAGAAAGACAGTGGGATATTGAATATCTCTTAGTGAGATTATTTGATAAGGACTCACACTTAAAACACAAGTACTCAAACTATCCCTTAGGTACTCATAGGAACTCATAGGATTTTCAAAATAGTATGAACACATGAAAAGATAACCAATTTCCCATTTTATGTTTTTTGTATTGCTGTTTTATAAGTCTTCCCTGTCTGATACACTCAGTGCTTGATTTAAACAATATCCTTCTTTCTCAACTACTGTCCACAGCCAGCTCTCAGCATTCCTAATCTTACTACAAGGCATTGACCCAAAGAAGAAAAAAACTTTTAATATCAACAAATCCATTATGTGACAGGAGGTATTTCTGTTCTGGTCCAGAAATGCAGTCACTGATAAGTGGATATTAGCTCAGAAGATCTGAATACCCAAGACACAATTCATGTATCAAATGACTCCCAAGAAGAAGGAAGGAGAGATCCCTGGTCCTGGAAAGGCTTGATCCTGCATTGTAGAGGAGTACCAAGATAGAGAAGTAGGAGGGGGTTGATTGGAGAATGGGAGGAGGGAAGAGGGCTTATGGGACTTATGGGGAGGGGGGAACCATGAAAGGGAAAATCATTTGGAATGTAAACAAAGAATATAGAAAATAAAAATTTTTTTAAAAAATTAAAAATTAAGAAAAAAAATTTTAAAAATAAATACATACATTGAGGGACCCAATAGATGGTGCAGCAGTTTAAAAAACAAAATCCATTCAACATATTGATATCTGGAGGAAAGATTCATATCTTTTTCTAGTTAAACACATATTAAAGAGTTTATAAGAAACATACTAAATGCAATATACAACAAACCAGTAGCCAACATCAAACTAAATGGAGAGAAACTTGAAGCAATCTCACTAAAATCAGGGACTAGACAAGGCTGCCTACTCTCTCCCTATCTATTCATATAGTACTTGAAGTTCTAGCTAGAGCAATCAGACAATAAAAGAAGGTCAACAGGATACAAATTGGAAAAGAAGAAGTCAAATTATCACTATTTGCAGATAATATGATTGCATACTTATATGAACCCAAAAATTCCACCAGAAAACTCCTAAACTTGATTTAAGAAAAAAAAAACTTCAATAAAGTGACTAGATATAAAATTAACTCAAACAAATCAGTAACCTTCCTCTAATCAACGGATAAACAAGTTGAGAAAGTATGGAAATGAAACCCTTCACAATAGTCACAAATAATATTACATACCTTGATGTGACTCTAACCAAGCAAGTGAAAGATCTGTATGACATGAACTTCAAGCTCTGAAGAAAGAAATCAAAGAAGATCTCAGAAGATGGAAAGATCTCCTATGCTCACAGATTGGCAGGATTAATATAATAAAAATGGCCATCTTGCCAAAAGCAAGCTACATATTCAATGCAATTCCCACCAAAATTCCAAATCAATTCTTCATAGAGCTAGAAAGAACAATATGCGAATTCATTTGGAATACCCAAAAACCCAGGTAGGGAATACTATTCTCAACAACAAAAGAACTTCTGGGGGAATCACCATCCCTGACCTCCAGCTCTACTACAGAACAATAGTGATAAAACTGTATGGTATTAGTACAGAGACAGGCAGGAAGATCAATGGAATAGAATTGAAAACCCAGAAATGAACCCACACACCTATGGTCACTTGATATTTGACAAAGGCACTAAAAACTTCCAGTGGAAAAAAGATAGCATTTTTAACAAATGGTGCCAGATCAGCTGGTGGTCAGCATGTGAAAAAATGCAAATCAACCCATTCTTATCTCCTTGTACAAAGCTCAAGTCCAAGTGGATCAAAGACCTCCACATAAAACCAGATACACTGAAGATTATAGAGGAGAAAGTCTGGAAGAGCCTTGAACACGTGGGAACAGGGGAAATTTTCCTGAACAGCACACCAATGGCTTATGCTCTAAGAACAAGAATTGATAAATGGTACCTCATAAAATTGCAAAGCTTCTGTAAAGCAAAGGACACTGTCAATAGGACAAAACAGCAATCAACAGATTGGGGAAAGATCTTTATTAATCCCACATCAATAGAGGGCTAATATCTAATGTACACAAAGAACTTAAGAAGTTAGACTCCAGAGAACCAAATAACCCTATTAAAAAATGGGGTACAGAGCTAAACAAAGAATTCTCAACTGAGGAAACTCAAATAGCTTTGAAGCACCTAAAGAAATGTTTAACATCCTTAGTTATCAGGAAAATGCAAATCAAAACAATACTGAGATTCCACCTCACACCAGTCAGAATGGTTAAATTCAAAAATTCAGGAGACAGCAGATGCTGGTGAGGATGTGAAGAAAGAAGAACACTCCGTTATTGCTGGCGGGATAGCAAGCTGGTACAACCACTCTGGGAATCAGTTTGGCAGGTCCTCAGAAAATTGGACATAGTACTACCTGAGCACCCAGCTATACCACTCCTGGGTATATACCCAGAAGATGCTCCAATTAAAAGGACACATGCTACATTATGTTCATAGCAGCCTTATTTATAATAGCCAGAAGCAGGAAAGAACCCAGATGTCCTTAAACAGAGGAATGAACACAGAAAATGAGATATATTTACACAATGCAGTACTACTCAGCTATTAAAAACAATGAATTCATAAAATGCTTAGGCAAATGGATGGAACTAGAAAATACCATTCTGAGTAAGGTAACCCAATCACAAAAAAACACACAAGGTTTCCACTCATTGATAAGTGGATATTAGCCCAAAACTCAAAATAAACAAGATATAATTCACAGACCACATGAAACTTAAGAAGAAGGAAGACCAAAGTGCAGGTGCTTCGCAATATATGGCTGATATGGCTGTCTCCTGAGATGCCTTGCCAGAGCCTATAAATACAGAGGCAGATGCTAGCAGCCAACCATTGGACTGAGCAAAAGGTCCCCAACAGAGGAATTATAGAAAGGATGAAAGTAGCTGAAGGGATTTGTAACCTCATAGGAAGAACAACAATATCAACCAACCAGACACCCCAGAGCTCCCAGGGCCTAAGCCATCAACCAAAGGGTACACATGGCTCCAGCTGCATTTGTAACAGAGAAATACCTTATCAGGCATCAAAAGGAGGGGAGGTCCTTGGTCCTATGAAGGATCAATAGATCCCCCAGCCTAGAGAATTTGAGGGAGATGGGAGTGGGTTGGGTGGAGGAACATATTCCTAGAAGCAGGGGGAGGGATGGGATAGGGGTTTTTTTCTCAGCATTTTTTTATTGATATATTTTTTATTTACATTTCAAATGATTTCCCCTTTTCTGGGTCCCCACTCCCCGCAAGTCCCATAAGACCTCTTCCCTCCCCCTGTTCCTCCATCTACCCCTTCCCACTTCCCTGTTCTGGAATTCCCCTATACTCTTGCACTGAGTCTTTCCAGAACCAGGGGCCACTCCTCCATTCTTTTTGGACATCATTTAATTTGTGGATTATGTCTTGGGTATTCAAAGTTTCTAGGCTAATATCCACTTATCAGTGAGTGCATACCATAATTGATCTTTTGAGACTGGGTTACCTCACTTAGTATGATGCTCTCCAGCTCCATCCATTTGTCTAATAATTTCATGAATTCATTGTTTCTAATGGCTGAATAGTACTCTATTGTGTAAATATACCACATTTTCTGTATCCATTCCTCCGTTGAAGGACACCTAGGTTCTTTCCAGCTTCTGGCTACTACAAATAGGGCTGCTATGAACATAGTGGAGCATGTGTCCTTATTGCATGCTGAAGAATACTCTGGATATATGCCCAGGAGTGGTATAACAGGGTCCTCAGGAAGTGTCATGCCCAGTTTTCTGAGGAACCACTATACTGATTTCCAAAGTGGTTGCACCATCTTGCAATCCCACCAGCAGTGGAGGAGTGTTCCTCTTTCTCCACATCCTCTCCAACACCTGCTCTCTCCTGAGTTTTTGATCTTAGCCATTCTGACTGGTGTGAGGTGAAATCTCAGGGTTGTTTTGATTTGCATATCCCTAATGATTAATGATGTTGAACATTTCTTAAGGTGTTTCTAAGCTCTCCGAAGTTCTTCATGTGAAAATTTTTTGTTTAGGTCCGTGCCCCACTTTTTAATGGGGTTATGTGGTTCTCTGGGTTCTACTTTCTTGAGTTCTTTGTATATATTAGATATTGGCCCTCTGTCAGATTTAGGGTTGGTGAAGATCCTTTCCCAATCTGTTGGTTTCGTTTTGTCCTTTTGACAGTGTACTTTGCCTTACAGAAACTTTGCAGTTTTATGAGGTCCCATTTGTCAATTCTTGATCTTAGAGCATAAGCTATTGGAGTTCTATTCAGGAACTTTTCCCCTGTGCCCATGTCCTCCGGGGTCTTCCCCAGTTTCTTTTCTATTAGTTTCAGTGTGTCAGGTTTTATGTGGAGGTCCTTGATCCATTTGGAGTTGAGCTTAGTACAAGGAGATAAGAATGGATCAATTCACATTCTTCTGCATGCTGACCTCCAATTGAACCAGCACCATTTGTTGAAAAGACTATCTTTTTTCCACTGGATGCTTTCAGCTCCTTTGTCGAAGATCAAGTGACCATAGGTGTGTTGGTTCATTTCTGGGTTTTCAATCCTATTCCATTGATCTGCTTGCCTGATATTGTACCAATACCATGCAGTTTTTATCACTATTGCTCTGCAGTAGAGTTTAAAGTCTGGGATACTGAATCCCCCTGAAGTTCTTTTACTGTTGAGAATAGTTTTCGCTATCCTGGGTTTTTTGTTATTCCAGATGAATTTAAGAATTGCTCTTTCTAGCTTTATGAAGAACTGGGTTGGGATTTTTATGGGGATAGCATTGAATCTCTAGATTGCCTTTGTCAAGATGGCCATTTTAACTATATTAATCCTGCCAATCCACGAGCATGGAAGACTTTTCCATTTTCTGAAATATTCTTCAATTTCCTTCTTCAGAGATCTGAAGTTCTTGTCATATAGGTCTTTCACTTGTTTGGTTAGAGTCACCCCAAGACACTTTATGCTGTTTGTAGATATTGTGAAGGGAGTCATTTCCCTAATTTCTTTCTCGGTCTGGTTATCCTTTAAATATATAAAGGCTACTGATTTGCTTGCATTGATTTTGTAGCCAGCCACTTTGCTGAAGTTGTTAATCAGCTGTAGGAGTTCTCTAGTAGAGTTTTTAGGGTCCCTTAAGTATACGATCATATAATCTGCAAATAGTGATAGTTTGACTTCTTCCTTTCCAATTTGTATCCCTTTGACTTCCTTATGTTGTCTAATTGTTCTAGCTAGGACTTCAAGAACTATATTGAAAAGATATGGAGAGAGGGGGCAGCCTTGTCTAGTCCGTGATTTTAGTGGAATTGCTTCAAGTTTCTCTTCATTTAGTTTGATGTTGGCTACCCGTTTGCTGTATATTGCTTTTATTATGTTTAGATATGGGCCTTGAATTCCTGTCCTTTCCAAGACTTTTAGCATGAAAGGATGCTGAATTTTGTCAAATGCTTTCTCAGCATCTAATGAAATGATCATCTGGTTTTTTTTCTTTGAGTTTGTTTATGTAGTGGATAGCATTTATGGATTTCCTTTTATGGAACCATCCCTGCTTCCCTGGGATGAAGCCTACTTGACAGTGGTAGATAATCGTTTTTATGTGTTCTTGGATTCAGTGGGCAAGAATTTTATTTAGTATTTTTGCATCGATATTCATAAGGGAAATGGGCCTGAAATTCTCTTTATAAGTTGGATCTTTGTGTGGTTTTGGTATCAGCATAATAGTGGCTTCGAAGAAGGAGTTGGGTAATGTTCCTTCTGTTTCTATTTGGTGGAAAAGTTTGAAGAGTATTGGTGTTAAGTCTTTGAAGGTCTGATAGAATTCTGCACTGAAACCATCTGGTCCTGTGCTTTTTCTGGTCAGAAGCCTATCTATGACCCCTTCTATTTCTTTAGGGGTTATGGGTCTGTTTAGATGGTCTATTTGATCCTGGTTTAATTTTGGTAATTGATATCTGTCTAAGAAAATGTTCATTTCCTCCAGATTCTCCAGTTGTGTTGAGTACAGGTTTTTGTAGTAGGATCTGATGATTTTTTATATTTCCTCGGTTTCTGTTGTAATATCTCCGTTTTCATTTCTAATTTTGTTAATTTGGATACTTTCTCTGTGCCCTTTGGTTAGTCTGGCTAAGGGTTTATCTATCTTGTTGATTTTCTCAAAGAACCAGCTTTTGGTCTTGTTGATTCTTTGTATGGTTCTCTTGGTTTCTACTTGATTGATTTCAGCCCTGAGTTTGATGATTTCCTGTCTTCTTCTCCTCCTGGGTGAATTAGCTTCTTGTTCCAGGGCTTTCAGTTGTTCCGTTAATCTTCTCGTGTATGCTCTCTCAAATTTCTTTTTGGAGGCACTCAAAGCTATGAGTTTTCCTCTTAGCACTGCTTTCATTGTGTCCCATAGATTTGTGTATGTTGTGCCTTCATTTTCATTAAAGTCTAAGAAATCTTTGATTTCTTTCTTTATTTCTTCCTTGACCAAGATCATTGAGTAGAGTATTGTTCAGTTTCCATGTGTATGTGGGCTTTCTGTTGTTTTTACTGTTATTAAAGACCACTTTTACTCCATAGTGATCTGATAGGAAGCATGGGATTATTTCAGTCTTCTTATATTTGTTGAGGTCTGTCTTGTGACCAACTATATGATCTATTTTGGAGAAGGTACCATGAGGTGCTGAGAAAAAGGTATATTATTTTGCTTTGGGATGAAAAGTTCTCTATATAACTGTTAACTCCAAGTGGTTCAAAGCTTCGATTAGTTTCACTGTCTCCCTGTTTAGTTTCTGTTTTCCTGATCGGTCCAATGGTGAGAGTGGAGTGTTGAAGTCACCCACAATTATTGTGTTAGGTGCAATGTGTACTTTGAGCTTTAGTAAAGTTTCTTTTATGAATGTGGGCGCCCTTGTATTTGGGGCATAGATGTTCAGGATTGAAAGTTCTTCTTGGTGGATTTTTCCTTTGACCAGCAAGTAGTGACCTTCAATGTCTCTTTTGATGACATTAGGTTGAAAGTCAATTTTATCTGAAATTAGAATGGCAACTCCAGCTTGTTTCCTGGGATCATTTGCTTGTAGAATTGTCTTCCAGCCTTTTACTCTAAGGTAGTTTTTGTTTTTGACACTGAGATGTGTTTCCTGTATGCAGCAAAATGTAGGGTCCTGTTTACGTAAACAGTCTGTTAGTCTATGTCTTTTTATTGGGGAATTGAGTCCATTGATGTGAAGAGATATCAAGGAGTAGTGGTTATTGCTTCTTATCATTTTTTATTTTAATTTTATACTTGTGTGGTTATCTTCTTTGGGTTTGATGAAAGAAGGTTAATATCCTGCTTTTTCCAGGGTATAGTTTCCCTTGTTGTAATGGTGTTTTCCCCCTATTATCCTTTGTAGGGCTGGATTTGTAGAAAGATATTGTGTAAATTTGGTTTTGTCATGGAATATCTTGGTTTCTCCATCTATAGTAATTGAGAGTTTCACTGGGTATAGTAGTCTCGGCTGTCATTTGTGTTCTCTTAGAGTCTGCATGAGATCTGCCCAGGATCTTCTAGCTTTCATGGTCTCCGGTGAGAAATCTGGTGTAATTCTGATAGGTCTTCCTTTATATGTTACTTGCCCTTTTTCTCTTACTGCCCTAAGTATTCTTTCTTTGTTTAGTACATTTGGGGTTTTGATTATTATGTGACGGGAGTTATTTCTGTTCTGGTCCAGTCTGTTTGGAGTTCTGTAGGCTTCTTGTATATTCATGGGCATCTCTCTCTTTAGGTTAGGGAAGTTTTCTTCCATAATGTTGTTGAAGATATTTACTGGCCCTTTAAGTTGTAAATCTTCACTCTCATCAATGCCTATAATCCTTAGATTTGGCTTTCTCATTGTGTCCTGGATTTCCTGGATGTTTTGGGTTACAAGCTTTTTGCATTTTGCATTTTCTTTGACTGTTGAATCCATGTTTTCTATGGTATCTTCAGCATCTGAGATTCTTTCTTCTATCTTTTGTATCCTGTTGTTGATATTTTTGTCTATGGTCCCTGATTTCTTCCCAAGGTTTTCTATCTCCAAAGTTGTCTCCCTTTGTGCTTTTTTAGTTGTTTCTACTTCTGTTTTTAGATCCTGGAAGTTTTTGCTCAGTTCTGTCATTTGCTTGTTTGTGTTTTCCTCTAATTCTTTAAGAGATTTTTGTGTTTCCTCTTTCATGACTTCTGCCTGTTGATCAAGGTTCTCCTGTATTTCTTTAAGTGATTTTTGCGTTTCCTCCTTATTGGCTTTTGTATTCTCCTGACTTTCTTTCAATGATTTTTGTGTTTCCCTTGTAAGGGTTTCTAATTTTTGATCCATTTTCTCTTGAATTTCTTTAAGTATGTCCTTCATGTGTTCCTGTACTAGCATCATGACCAGTGATTTTAAATCCAAATCTTGTCTTTCTGGTATGTTGGGGTATCCAGGACTTGCTATTGTTGGAGAATTGGGTTCAGATGCTGCCATAATGCCTTGGTTTCTGTTAATAACGTTCCTATGTTTGCCTTTAGCCATCTAGTTCTCCCAGGTGTTAGATGGTCTTATTGTCACTGGCTGGTGCTTCAACCTACTGTGGATCTTTAAGGTTATCTCTGCAACACTGGTGACTTGGTTTCTGCTGGCACAGATTATTGATATGCTGCCTTCCTCTTTTGTGCCTTTGGAGCCCTTCTCAGTCTTACCTCAAGCAATGTTATACTTAGGTTGTCAAGGCCAACCAGGTGTTCTCTGTTTGCTCTATTATGGACCGAAGATGTTGTGGTGGGGGTCACTCCCTCTGTTGATTCTCACATAGGACACAGGTCACACGATTGACTGGCTTGCAGATGAACCTCCTATGTGCTCAGTTCCTGAGTGTAGGCAGACCCCTGCTGGTTTGCACCACCAGAGATCTAAAGCTCAGGGTGATACAATACCTAGTGATCCTTTTCTGTCCTGCCAGGCAGCGAGTATGGCCGTGGGGCTTCTCTTCTTCTTCAGCTCCCTGGGCAGGACACGGGCACCGAGCCCGGTGGGCTGGCAGATAAACCACCTATGTGCTCTGTTCCTGAGTGTAGGCAGACCCCTGGCAGTTTGCACCACCAGAGATCTTAAGCTCAGGATGACACAGTACCTAGTGACCCTTTTCTGTCCCAGCAGGCAGCGAGTATGGTCGCGGGTCTTCTCTCCTTCCGCAGCTCCCTGGGCAGGACCGGGATAGGGGTTTTATGGGGTCAGGGAACCAGGAAAGGGAATAACATTTGAAATATAAATAAAGAATACATTCAATAAAAAAAAGAGTTTATAAGAAATGAGGGTTTGGTCCTATTTTGGAATAATTTTTAATGGTGAATCCTTTTATTCTGTGAAAGGTAACAAAATACACAGAACAAAACTTTCCTTTTTTAAAACTAATGTTACAATCCCATATTATCACATATATAAATATTATTCTCTATAGCAGATCATTAGGTATATAAGTCCAGCAATCTATGCTAACAGGTAAGCATGAGAATTTTGTATTGGAGAGTCCTGTGCCCTATACGCTGAAGGACTGCAGTAGACTCTGCCAGCAATCTGGAGGAAGGAGAGTGTGTGAGGGGATGCTTTAGACTCAAATTTCAAAATCATTTTCACCCCTCAATGCACAGAGATGGATCCTTCATAGAAATCAAGAACAAGGTCTATTTGAGCTTATTGTAAAACCAGACAAAGTATAGCACCCATGTGTGAGGCACAGTGCTATCCCCAGTGTAGTGGCTGATTTTGTGTGTCAACTTGATACAGGCTGGAGTTATCACACAGAAATCTTTAGTTGGGGAAGTGCCTACATGAGATCCAACTGTGGGGCATTTTCTCAATTAGGGATCAAGGGGGGAGGGCCCCTTGTGGGTGGTGCCATCCCTGAGCTAGCATTCTTGGTTTCTATTAGAGAGCAGGCTGAGCAAGTCAGGGGAAACAAGCCAGTAAGGAACATCCCCCCATGGCCTCTGCATCAGCTCCTGCTTCCTGACCTGCTTGAGTTACAGTCCTGAGTTCCTTTGGTGATCAACAGCAATGTGGAAGGTGTAAGCTGGATAAACCCTTTTCTCCCCAACTTGCTTCTTGATCATGATATTTTGTCCAGTAATAAGAACCATGACTAAGACACCCAGTCACACCGAATCTTGTGTCATGCAGGCCAGCTAACTGAATTCCTCCTCCAAAAAGGTAGTGATTTTGTAACTGTCATAAAATTCTGGTCTTTTGGCACTATGTGATACAATTGAAAGTAACCAGGGAGGATTCCACTGGTTCTTGGATCAGAACGTTGGCCAGGTAACTGGTCTTTAAGGGACTAGAACATGGCAAGGTAGTTTCTAGACTTAAGTACTAAAGAGCCAATTGTGGCACCTACCTGTTGTGAGGTTGGTTCTGACCTGGCCTCTACATGACCTCGAACTTGTCGATGTGCTACTTATTGTTGCACTGCCTGGTCTACCACAGCGTCTTATATTAGTTCCAGCTTTGCCGCCATGTTCTTATTGTGGATGATGTCACTATGGGTCCTGGTCTCATCCAGAGCCTGGAGCAACTTGTTGCTCAGAATCAGCAGCTGCTGCTCCACATGCTCATTCTTCTCTACCTCAGTGATCTGCTTCTCCTCATTACTGTTATCCAGGATGGCCTAGCTGGAGAGCTCAGCACTGTAGCCCATGGACTCTGTCCCCTTATCCTGTGGTCCCTCCTGTGTGTGGTAATTCATGGGCTAGTACACTGGGGGTGGTGATGGTGAATGAGCTGTCATCACACCAGGTGCAGCTCTACCTTGTTCTTCAGCAAGTCATATTGGGCTTCTTTAGCTCAGTGCTGCCACTCCTCCAACTCCTCTTCCTTGCATCTCTGTGCCTCTTCCAGGAGTGCAATCTTGGCACTGTACTCTGCCAGCTCTGCAGCTAGATGTTCCTGACTCTTTATCTGATCCTGTGCCTGTACCTCCAGTTCTTCCTTGGGACACAGGGTGGCCATGTGGTCAGGTTCCAGACATTCAGCCTCCTGAGTTTGCCTCCTCTCTTCCTGCAGCTGGAGAGCCTTCTCAGTCTACTCCAACAGCTCTTTCTCTGCCCTGTTTGCATTGTCCTGTAGCCAAAGCAACAGTTCCTTCTTCTCCTGGAGCATCTGTTCTTTTTCTATTTCTACAGTCTCTCTCCTCTTCTTGATTTTCAACTGTTGTCACTCCAGCTGCTTCTGGTGCTTCTCCTCCTGAGCCTGGGCCTTCATTTGCTGCACCTCTAAGGTGTCTAGCTTCCTGTGGCACATGTACAGCTCATGGTTCCCCATGCAGAGATGTAGGATCTGCTTGTTAATTCTCAGGTGGGGAGCACAGAATACAAAGTCAGGTGCCTTCTTGTCGATGGGCTTGATGACAAATTTCTTGTCGTTCCTGATTTCACTCCAAGGGAAGCCAATCTTCGGGGTCAACTTGTCATGTTTCTCATAAATGTTAAGTCCAAGGGCATCAACTCCAAGTCAAAGGTCTATTTCTTGTTTTTGATCTCAAAATAGTTGATCCCATACACTTCCAGATCCTGGTCAATCTTCAGGTATGCTAACATAGCACTGTCCTTGAGCATCCCTTGGTGTTCTGGATGCCACATCTGGATCCGATCCCCCCACATACACACTGGTCTCTGCTGAGCTTGTGCTGGTCCATGACTCTCTGAGGGATCAGTCGTTCAGAGTTGAGGTACCCAGACTTGCACATTTCCTTGTTATAATCTCTGAACTAAACCACATAGAACCCCAGGAGCACAGTTGTCTCTGAGGGGCAGTAGATCTTATCACTCAGAATCCCTTCCTTGACTTGCAGGAAGAAGAGCTTCTGGGTGATGTCCTAGATGAGCACCTCAGTCATGTCCTCAGGGTAGAACTTGGCCTGGATTTTGAACTGGACCGGGTTCTCCTTTTGAACCTCCTGTGCAGAGACCTTTTTATCAAGTTTCAACCTGGTAGGAAATCCTTTATTGTCTACATACTGGAGAATGAAGTACTACACTTCCTGGAGACCAATAGTCTTTACCACCTGATCAAAGAGCTGCCTGCTTCCAGGTGGGTGGTGTTTGGCTGGTTGGCAAACTCCAGCTCTGCATCCATGGTAGTCTCCCAAATGTTGATTGGCTTGAGCATTTTGGCTGGCTGGTGGCTCTGCATGGGTCCTCAGTAAGTCACCTGTACAGTGCCATGGGAGATGTGTCAGGACCTGAAGGTGGAGGGAAGCCCTCTATTTTGGAATATCTTAAATAATAAAAACACTCTGTGGTAGGAGCGGAAATATTTTTGTCAACCAGAGCTACTGTAATTCTCCAAAAACTTTGGAACATAACTGAAACATTGAAAGAAGATATGTGGACTTTTTTCCTGTAAAATACACTAAACAAATGGCTGAACCTTATCTCCCTTAGACTCAGCATTTAAATTTGAGATATTTTCTATAGTGTTCTACAATGACATTTTTTTCAGTTGAAGACCGAATTCAATATTTTATTCTGTTAGAAATATCTAATTTGGTTACTTGTTCTGACAAGATCCCTTGACTTCATCAAATACTGGCAACTGGAACAAATGAGCAGAAGATAATGACAAACAATGAAAAGATGCTCACCATGACAGTTAGGTAAGCATGAATTAAATCACGGTGAGGAACCACTACATGTCCAAAGAAATAGCTAGCAAGATAAGACAACAGAGATGACAAGAGGGAAACAGCTGTTCTCATAGACTCCTGTTGGTACTTTAAAAAACACTTTGCAGTTTCTTTAAAAGGTAAAAACAAGCTTGTAATCTCATCCCTATGTACTGCAGCAGTATCACCTGAAATAAACATTATCACAAAAAGCTAATCTTCCTGGCATGTAGAGAAGAGATTGAATGCAAGGAAACTTGAAGGAGCATTATAAAATCATTTTGATTTTGGAGGAGGGTTCGTATCTGTCATAGTTTATGTAGTATACATACACAATAGAGTTTATGAAAAGAATGTAATCTATAGGAAAATAGATGATACAGAAGATCATTTCATTACAGAAAGAAAAATATTACATGTTTTCTCAGAATTTAGATTTTAAAAAATAATAATGATTCATGGTAGCAGAAGGGGGAATATTTGGAGAAAATGAAAGGACATTCATTGAAGGGAGCAGAAGTCCAGGGAGGGGAAGGAGGTTGGAAAATGAGCAAAGCATGGAGTATGATAGAAATATGCAAATGACCCAATGATACTCATTATTTTGTACAATGAATATAAACTACAAATTCATAAAAATATACTTTTAATTTTTAACATATTATTTATAATTACTAATTATAAATAATAATGGGTATTCTTATTCTAGTTTATATATATATATATATATATATATATATATATATATATATATATACAGAATGTATCCCTTACTCTCTCTTGCTCCCTCCTTCCTTCCTCTTCCAAGTAGTGTATCTGCTTTCATTCCTTTTTATGTGTGAAACTCAATACCTTTTATTATAGTTGTATAGAGGAATGTGGGAATCTTATCAATGTCTATACATGGTGATTTGGATGAAAGTTGTACACATAGCCTTATGCATTTGAATTTGGTCCCAGGATGGTGGTGCTATTTAGAGAGGTTACAGAACTTTTAGGATGTAGAAACAAGAGAGGACACACATCACTTGGAATGGTCTTTGAGAGTTTATAGCTTCATTCATCTTCAAGTTCACTCTCTCTGCTTACTTTGTGTGGTTGGAGATGGTACCTCTTGGCTTTTTATTTCAGCAGCCTGATTCCATGCCTCTCCCGCCAGTATGGATTCTCATACCATGGAACCATAAGCCAAATAAATTTTTCCATAACTTGTTTTTAGTCATGGCATTTTTTTCACAGCAACCAAAAGTAATTAATAGAATACCACTAAAAAATGTTTCTCCCTTCATCAAATATTAATTCTATATGGATCTTCAGGGAGGAGCTAGGTCTTATGAACTCTTCCCCCTTCTTTAACAGAGTGTTGACAGATCCAATAGTGTAAAGGTCTTGGGTGTGTACTCACAGCTACTGTGAGTTCAAGAGTATAAATACATCATGCCCAGAAGTCAGCATTCCATACCACACCCTCATCCTTACTTCAGCTTTTAGCACAATCTTCCATGGTATTCTCTGGGCCTTAGAGAGAATGACATGAATGTCCAATTTATGGCTGTGCCTTCAATAGTCATTTATTCTTTGAACTTTGGCCAGTTAGAAATATCTGAAATCACCACCCACCACAGCAAAATAAAGCTTCCCTGTCCAAAGCTGACATTAACACTATTCTGTGGGTATAAACAGTTATTTTTAAGCCAATTTGACAGGAACATCATGCCCATTTGGCATGACAATAGCAGGAGCTTCCCCACTAATGGCCTATACCCTCCTTATTGGGAGATTTTAACTGAGTTTATAGCACCAGATATAAATACTTCCTATAAAGAAGACCTCAAATACAATAATAATGTTAATGGTTACCCCAATAACTGACTAGTGCAGTCATCTTGGCTGGCCTATCAGTATTGCTGCATACAAGGTTCACAGCTGAGTAGGAGTGTTGGTAACAGCTCTTCCCAACATTCTGCATAAGCTGTTAAAAGTATAAAAGCTAGCATCAAGACAGATGTTTTCAGAATAGTTCAAGCTAGATTTCTCTATCTAATATGATAGAGAGGCATATGGTATCTTCAGTCATAATGTCTTACCACCTTAAACAATTATACTTTTAAAGCTGGTGGATCTTGCTTTATATAGGTTTTGCCATAATAAAACTGACTGAAAATTTCATTGACAAAGACACAGCAGCAAAATTCACTCAGTATTTTTTCCTGCACTTTCAAGGAACATTACACTAAAATTGGAGCCTCTAAATAAAAAATAGCAGAAACTAAGAGCTATTTTTAAAAACAAAAACTAGTAAATTCTTTGACTGCCAACTTTCCAGAAATTAAAGTGATGAATACCTTTGGTTAAAGAAACAGTTTGAAAACTCCAATTCTCTAATTCCAGTAAGAAATGGTAAAAAATATACCATCAAATTGTTCATACATTTTTTTTAAAAAATCAGTTTGAAAAACCCAGGTATGGCAGAATACATACACAGTCCTAGAACTTGCAATGTTGAGACAGGAGTACAAAGAATTCAGAGCATCCTGTAATAATGCTAAAACCCTGTCTCAAAAGCAAAAATAATCAACTAATTGTTCTGATGATGGATCGCTGTGAGGATCTATCTTAAGACAGATCTCCATCTAACTTGAGAAGTTAAGGGATGAGACATTAAACATATGCTCAAGCTCTCCCATACCAACTAATTCTTTATGTAAACAAAATTATTCTCAAATTATTAAATATAAAATATGTCTCCAACTAACAACATAAGACTTCAACATAATATTACCACTACCCCTGACTTTCTTCACAAATGCTTGAGGAATCAGTGAGGACAAGAGTAAAAACAGTGTAGAGGGTAATGTGAAGATATTATTTGCACAGAAATACTCAATTAGTCCCCACAATAATTCCATATCATATTATTCCCTTTTACATTTGGGGGAATTTAAGTACAGGAAGACTAAGTAACACTTTTAAGATCTCTCAGCTGAAAAGTGACAAAACTTGAACTAAGAAAATCAGGCTCTAAATTCTGTAGATTGACCATATTATTAAACTGTAGAATATCCACAGGCAAATAAATATCAAAGCTTGCAATAGTACATTAATTCTTTCCTGAATTAGAATAACAGTTGGTAAAGTTTCATTCCTTATTTACCAGGAATGAAACACTTTTTCAGTACCACATAATCCAGCTATGGTGGCACACCCTTGCAATCCCAGCACTCAGGAAGAGGAAGCAGCAGGATCTGAAGCTTAAGGTCATCCTTGGCTACCTTTGTGTTGATGTTATTAAAAGGCAATATATGTTGGCATTGCTACCCTTCTACCTTCTGCTTTTAAGATAAAAGGCTGCCTGCTGATGCCTTCTTGTGATTAGGAAGGCAGGGACAGAAACAGTATCCCCTACTAAGTGAACCACCATGGAATCACAGCCAGTAGCTACCTCTAACTATATTAACCCAAGAGCAAATTAAACATCTGTTTACTTAAGCAATAGATGTCCACAGCCAGTTGCACTTGAAACTAGTATTTTTCAAATTAAAATCTGCTGAGCTCTTATAACCAGAGTTGCCTTAAATACCACACCTTCACAAATGCTTGAGGAATCAGTGAGGACAAGAGTAAAAACAGTGTAGAGGGTAATGTGAAGATGAAGTTCTATAAAAAAATTTTTTTCTGAGAAACAGGATGCAAAATTTCATAAATAACATGATTGACATTTAATTCACCACATCTCTCATCATCAGAAAAGGAGTTTAATTACATTTGTGAAATTAAGAATATTGGTCTTGAATTAGATTATCAAATCCTGCCCACTTTCAAAACAATCCTCATAGACATACCAAATGGTAATTAACACAGAATTAAAGGTAATTAACACAGGAATTAATTTGTATTTCTGAGCAGTTAATTATAGGAGAATTTTGTCTTCACATTACTCTCTACATTGTTTTCACTCTTGTCAGCCCTCACTGATTCCTCAAACATTTATATAGTACAATTATCATGTCTTTAATTACCACTTCCCAAATATACACATTTATTTGAGAGGGAAATACACAATTTATTTGCTATATGGAAAATTAAGTTCCTATCAAATAGAAACTAGATGGGGATGGGACAGAACAGAAAAACAAACAAAATAAAAATGATGAATTCCTAATGCTTAAATTTCTGTACATGGGGTTTTTTTTAACTTTTTAAAGATTTTTGAGTCATTTGCATTAGGTGTAGGTTTCAAGTACTTATTATTATAAGCTCAGTCAACCAGAGCAAGACCATTAACAGGAAGCCTATCCAATTTATCAAGTGAATCTAGACTAGATTTTTGGGAATGGCTCACATGTTAAATTGGTTCATTAGAGTTCTATAAAATCCTAAAGTAATATGTTTATTATACCATGGATTTTTAATACTGTATCAAATGGTGGTCTTCAAAATTGTGAAGCAGTATAGCACAAGGGTCAATTTTAGCTTTTAAAAACTTTTTTATTTATAATTATGCAGGTTGTATATGCACATGTGTTCAGTTCCCATAGATACAATAAGAGGTTGTCAGAACATCTGAATCTAAAATGGCAGGTGGTTGTAAGTCACCATATGGGTTTTGAGAACCACTCAGATCTTCAACAACAGCAGTACATACTCTGAGCCATTTCCTGATGTAACACAATACTATCCTCTGCATATAACAGAGTTATTATCTTCTTAATCAAAGTTAATATAGTAATCTAAATGATACTCTAACAAAAAGGGCCTATTACATTCTTTCACATAAAAAAAGAGGAATGCGGAAAGTCATTAGCTTTCTGACTAAGATTCCAGCTATTGCCTTCTTCTGCACCTTTCTACCAGCTGTCTCAGCATTTCAGTAAGGCATACAGGCATGTAGATTAACTGAAGATTGAGACCCCATCAATACAGTTTGAGGAGACCATCACCCATACTGGGATGGAACTTTTCAGTGATCCGGCTATTATGAGGTCATCAGCATTCACAAGCAAGCTCTCAAAGATCGTTCAATAAGTTAGCACAATAAACTTACTGGTTCAGTAAGCTAGACCCTCTTTAGGTTAAATAAATGTTCATTCATGTCTCCCTAGAGAAAGTTGATACAATGTCTACTATTTTCTACCTACCCAAACCCTTCATAACTTTTATTATCTGCACAATCATTTTAACACTTCTTATAGTGTTATTAGTTTTCTCACTTTTTCCAAACTTCATAAAGTTTGCCAAATAGTCCTTGAGTAATGGATGCTTTAAAGTCATTAAAGTATCTCAATCTTTCTAATGCTGTGGTCTTTAAATACAATCCCTCCTGTTGTGGTGACTCCAAAGCATAAAATTATTCTATTGCTATTTCATAACTTCAATTTGCTACTGTTATGAATCATACAGTAAATATATGATGAACAGGATATCTGATATGTAACCCCCCAAAGACTTTTATTGACAGGTTGTGAGTGGGGGGCTAGAAAAGGGGAAATCATTTGAAATGTAAATAAAAAATATATTGAATAAAAAATATTCTGAAAAAAAAGTATTGTGGGTTTAAAAACCTATTCTTAAATCATTTCTATAGTTAGTTAAAAAATTACAGATTTCTTTTTTTGGGGGAGGAGGTTATTTCATTCGATATATTTTTTCTTTACATTTCAAATGATTTCCCCTTTTCTGGTCCCCCACTCCCTGAAAGTCACATAAGCTCCCTTCCCTCCCACTATTCTCCCACCCACCCCTTCCCACTTTCCTGTTCTGGTTTTGCCTTATACTGCTACACTGAGTCTTTCCAGAACTAGGGGCTACTCCTCTGTTCTTCTTGTACCTCATTTGATGTGTGGATTATGTTTTAGGTATTCCAGTTTTCCAGGCCAATATCCACTTATTAGTGAGTGCATACCATGATTGATCTTTTGAGACTGGGTTACCTCAAAGGTAAATTGTCTTTCTTTTCAATCACACAGCAAAATGTTCTTGTCTTTCAGATAATCATTAGCCCTAAAGTATATTATTACATAATACGAAATACATTTTGGTTTCACATTAATCAAGAGGCCATTCATAATTATCCTTACTATATATGCCAAGTATTTCCAGCTATAAAAACATAACATAGAGGTTGGAGAGATGGTTCAGAGGTTAAGAGCACTGACTGTGCTTCCAAAGGTCCTGAGTTCAAATCCCAGCAAGCACATGGTGGCTCACAAACATCCATAATGACATCTGATGCCCTCTTCTGGGGTCTCTGAAGACAGCTCCAGTATACACACATATAATAAATTAATTAATTAATTAATTAAGTCTTTTGGCTGGGAGAAAGAGGGACCAGAGTGAGCAGGACTGGAGAGAGTGGAGCTGGAGAGAGCAGGTCCAGAGAGAGAGAAGAAAAAGTGTCTGAAGACTGCTACAGTGTACTTACATAAAATAAATAAATATTTGTAAAAAACATAACATAGAACTCATAATAGACCCTTCTTTAGATAAAGAAAGTCCTTGCAAAGACTATGAAGTATAATGCTGTTTACCAATGAATGAACATTGAATGTGCCTGTGAAGGCATAGC
The DNA here is from genome assembly GCF_947179515.1 of Apodemus sylvaticus. Classification (NCBI taxonomy): domain Eukaryota; kingdom Metazoa; phylum Chordata; class Mammalia; order Rodentia; family Muridae; genus Apodemus; species Apodemus sylvaticus. Next base: position 393,577 of record NC_067489.1, on the reverse strand, counting down.
TGTGCACGTGTATAGGTGAATGTTTCATGTGTCTAGTTACTATATAAAGGATCCTGACAAGTGTTCTCCCAGAGATAAAATACATTTATAAAAAGGAAAGACCTCTCTATTATGAGTTTAGTACATTATTCTGCTATCTGAGTATTGTTTATCACTTTTCTGCCAAAACACTAGAGGTCAAAGCTAGTGGTTAAAACTTACTCAACAGTTTTATTTCTCAAGGGATCATGTCTTAAGTACCTTGTCTTAAGCCTTCTCCCTGCCACACCCCTTCTACAACCACCCGTTTTCAAGGTCTCAGGCATTTTATGGTCCTGTAAAGAAATTGTATGCTATCTGATGATGGTTGAGATACATATCAGTCATAAACATAAAGTTCTGTACAATCCTCACTTCCTTATATCTTCATTTTATAGCTAGTTTCTTGTCATTAAGTTATGGAATCGTAAACTTAAGTGGAAAATGTTTTATTTAAAAACATTTTTATATTATTAGAGTTGTATGCTTATTCTGAATGTTCAGCAAATATGTCCTGGCATTTAATTAAAATGTCTGTTATATCACAACATAGAAATATTTTATTTTTTCTTGAATTCACCTACATGTATGCTCATTTAACACTTAACATAATGCTTCACCTGTATAAGGCAAACAATAATATTTATTAAATGAAAATCTGAAACAATTTATTGTTGAAATTTTCTATTTCTATAATCCAATAGTAGCCCTTATTTTTCATATCAGTTAATTACATCATCCACCAAATTCCCCTTATCCCTTTCTTTCTCTTATACAATCTTGTATACTCAACACTTGACATTATGTCTATCAAATATTAAGAGCCATGTACTATTTGTTTAATGTATGAAATAAATAACAACTGACAGACAACAATGGCACCATGTAAATTATATATGGAGTTCTCCATAGTCGCTCTAATTCTAGTATGTCTTAACCCAGGATTCAAATATGTCTATGATATGTCTCTAACTTCTGCCATATATTTCCAAACTAAGATACTGTCCCAGGAAGCTTTACCTAAGCAATGGAGACTACAGTTTACAACATCTAGAAAGCATGCCCCTTTCTTTCTACACTTGTAAAATGTGCCCTATTGCCTCCCTTGACAGGTGTCTAGAATGACTTCTGCTCCTCCTGAGACTCCATCTTCTCTGAATTATGTAACATTTTGTAAATAATAATAATCAATTTTGACATTCTGACTTATCTTTTGCATCAGCGAGATCTACATAATCATGGCAGACCTAAATTCTGTCTCAAGGTCTTTTCTTGGCTGACTTTAATGATTTAAATACCTTAGTATTTTTTTAACTGACTTCATACTTCATTTTAGATTCCCACAGTTTCTTGAAGCCAACTTCAAGGCAGGAAAAAAATCTGTACATAGTAGACTACTGAAAGGAGAGAAAACCACACATTCTGTAATTCTATATCAATTAATTATGGATTACATGGTTCACAGGGACCTTGAGAAACAGTGCTCCCTACGTGTTTACACTTCCAGCTACAAGACTTGTGACAGGGAAGTCAAACACCAGAATCTGAAATAGAATTTTTTTCTCTTTTTACTATTCCTTCCTTACAGAAGTGCCCAAACTGACTGCTAACTCAAAATATTAACAATTAGCTGCAACCAGAGAAAACCGATGCTTTTGATTCCATTTTTGTATAAAAAAAACGAAATGGATGTATTTTGTTAGTTTTTTAATACACTTAAGAATAAAATTTCTCCACAACCTGTTTCCTCAAAGAATCCAGTAATAGTAAGTCAAAGGAAAAACAATCATCAGAGATAAAATTCATGTATTAAAGAATAAGTCATAGAACTTTTTTAAGGATGCTTTTTCTTGCAGTGGGAAGTAGAAAACACTCTTATTGGATACATCCCAAAAATAAGTATGGACCAAGATAAAAGTTTATTTTAATCCTCCAAAATATAGTGAGCAGTTTGAAAAATATTAACTATAATAAAGAAAATAGATCACATTTTTAGCCACAGGATACATTATGCTGTTAAGGAAACATTTCCCTGAGTTTTAATCTCTGTTTTGTTTTGCTTTCAGATAATTACTGCAGTATTCACTTAGCGTTAATACTTTATAATTAGAGGTTTTGAAGAAAAGCGTGAGATAAAAACATAATTACATAAACAGACTGAACTCAAGATAACCTGTAAGATAAACTTCAAATGCCCCCCTTGCCCTATATCATGGTTCCCTCATCATGCAAGGTTTTCACTATGTTTATTAAATTCTCTTGAACAATTTCATTAAACATACTCCCTAAAAAGACAACTAAGTATTTTACAATCACTTTTCATACATACTTTATGTTGCTTCTTTACCACCTGTGTCCATTTCTGATCTCATTAGTCCATGATACAGATCTGAAGACATGTAACATGGGGTGAAGTGCTATGCCATCCCTTAGGTACTATGCTGGCTAGTTTGATGTCAACTTAGCACAAGCTAGAAACATTTGGGAAGACATTATTTGGAGAAATGCCCCCATCAGATTTGTCTTCAAGCAAAACTGCCATGCATTTTCTTGGTTGATGACTGATATAGAAAGGCCATTGACACTCTATCTTGATTAGATTTTGCTTAAGTATGATTTAATCATCTTGAGGAGAGCATAAGCACAAGTTCAGTTGGGGATTATCTTTTATTTTATGGCTCAGTGACCAGTACCATTCCATATTCATATATTAAGAAAAAAAAGACCTTTATAAGCATCTCTTTGGTGCACATCTTATGGTCATCTGAGTTGTAAAAGGCTGGAATCAAATCATAGGTTTCCCACTTCTTTATGTCCTCCTGACTGGTTTTGTTATTGTTCTAGTTTCCTTTCTGTTGTAGTTACCAAATTTGCTAACCAAAAACACTTTTGGAAGAAAGAGTTTATTTCATTTTATGATTCCAAACCACAGTCCATCACTAGAGGAAAGCAAAGCAATAAACAAACCCAAGGCAAAAACCATGGAAGAATGTTTCCTTGTGACTCACTTATGCTCTTATACTGTACTCTTATACAGCTAAGAACCATCTGCCTAGATGATAGTGCCACCAACAGTAGATTAGGCCTCATATGTCAAAAATTAAGACAACCCCACTTAGATATACCCACAAGTCAATTTGATCTAGAAGGATCCTCAATTGGGATGTCCCACAACTGAGGAATGGATACAGAAAATGTGGTATATTTATACAATGGAGTACTACTCAGCTATTAAAAACAATGACTTCATGTAATTTTCAGGCAAATGGATGGAACTAGAAAATATTATCCTAAGTGAAATAACAAAGTCACAAAAGAACACACATGGTATATACTCACTGATAAGTGGATATTAGCCCAAAAGTTCAGAATACCCATGATACAACTCACAGATGATATGAAGCTCAAGAAGAAGGAAGACAAAAGTGTGGATACTTCAATCTTACTTATTTTTTTATTTATTTATTTTTATTTATTCAGTATTTTATTTAAATTTCAAATGATTTCCCCTTTTCTGGCTCCCCACTCCCCGAAAGTCCCATAAGCCCTCTTCCCTCCCCCTATTCCCCCATCTACCCCTTCCCACTTCCCTGTTCTGGTATTCCCCTATACTGCTGCACTGAGTCTTTCCAGAACCAGGGGCTACTCGTCATTCTTCTTGGACATCATTTAATATGTGGATTATGTGGTTCCTCAGAAAACTGAACATGACACTTCCAGAGGACCCTGCTATACCACTCCTGGGCATATACCCAGACCTAACCCTAACCCTAACCCTGATTCCCCAGCATGCAATAAGGACACATGCTCCACTAGGTTCATAGTAGCCCTATTTGTAATAGCCAAAGCTGGAAAGAATCCAGGTGTCCCTCAACGGAGGAATGGATACAAAAATGTGGTATATTTACACAATGGAGTACTATTCAGCCATTAGAAACAATGAATTCATAAAATTGTTAGACAAATGGATGGAGCTGGAGAACATCATACTAAGTGAGGCAACCCAGTCTCAAAAGATCAATCATGGTATGCACTCACCGATAAGTGCATATTAGCCTAGAAACTTGGAATACCCAAGACATAATCAATCCTACTTATAAAACAAAATAATTATGGGAAGTAGAGGGAGGGAGGTATCTATGAGGGTAAGAGGGGAGAATAGAGTGGAGCAGGATCAGGTGTGGGAGGAGATAGAATTTCAGAGGGTCAGGTAATTGAACCTGAAGGTATATAGCAGTGAAGGATGGGGAACTGGGGCTAGCCACTAGAAAGTCTGAAATGATAGGTAAGTAAGAAGTTCCTGGGACCCAACTGGGATGACCTTAGCCAAAAACCGAACACAGGAGAGATAGAACCTGTAGAGATGATATCCAGTGGATAGGTGCAGCCCCTTTTTGAGGGATGAGGCTGCCCACCCATCTTAAAAATTTTAATCCAGAATTGCTTCAGTCTAAAGAAAAGACAGGAAGTGAGTAGATCACGGGAAAGGCCATCCAAAAATTGCCCCACATAGGGATCCACCCCATCTGCTGCCAGAAAACCCTATGGCTGTTGCCAAGAAGCACTTGCTGACAGAAGCCTGGTATAGTGGTCCCCCTACAGGCTCTGCCAGTGCCTGTCCAATACAGATGTGGATGCTTTCAGCCAACCATTAGACTGAGCACGGGGACCCCAAGGGAAGATTTAGAGGAAGGACTGAAGAGGCTGAAGGGGATTACAACCCCATAGGAAGAACAACAATATCAACTACGCTGACACCCCCAGAGCTCCCAAGGACTAAACCACTAACCAAAGAATGCACATGTAGGGACCCCATGGCTCCAGCATCAGAAAAAGCAAAGGATTGTCTTATCTGGCATCAATGGGAGGGTAGACCCTTGGTCCTATGTAAGCTCGTTGCCCCAGCATAGGGGGATACTAGGATGGTGAGGTGGGAGTGGGTAGGGGGAGCACCCTCATAGAGATAGGTGGAGGGGGGATGGGATACAGGGCTTTCAGAAGGGAAATCAGGAAGGAGAATAACATTTGAAATATAAACAAATAAAATAACACACACACACACACACACACACACACGTATTGTTTTGTCAATCATCAATCCTTTCTCTCAATCTGAGGTAATTGGACACAGTTTTTGTGAATATATTTCATACAGACTTTAATGCCATGTTCACAGTCCAGAATGCTTTTATATTGAAAAGTTTCTAGATTTCTATGAATTGTTTAAAAATAATATTTAAGGCTGCAAAGTGAATATTTAATGAAAGAGAAATTGATCAACAATCAGTCTGTTCAGAAATTCCCAAAAGGATGACAAGGTAGCATAACTAGTTCTTATCCATCTGAGCATCAATTGCTTATTAGGCAAACAGGGTACTCCAGGAAGGGAAAATAGATCAATTGACTTTCATTAAAACACTATAAATTATAGTTTATTTTCATAATCATTAATTAACACAATTAAAGAGGAAACCATTGCCCCTCCAGAAGATTCATTTATTAATTATTTTTTCTTGATGTAAAAAATACATAACAAAAAGTAACTTAAGGAAGAAGGATCTATTTTCAATTTATCTGAAAAATACAATCTACCACCATGACTGGGAAATCATACACAGGAACATGAGATAGCCAGGCACATGCTACTACTAATATACAGTGAATCTTCCTTCTTCTGTTAAATCTTTCTAGAAATGATTTCATAGGAATTCCCAATGATGTGTTTCTGTGGTAATTATTAACCTATCCAACTGACAATGGAGGTTTATCTATCACAATTGGCCTGAATGTGAGTTAGGTAAAATCAACTCTGAATCATCCATTCAATGCTATACCATGGATTTTCTAGTTGTGGTTCACAATAAACCCTCTCCAACATCATCTGACTCAGAACATCACAAACAGTGCTTTAGATTAACCCAGCTAGTCAAGCTTCCATGCTATAAATCCATACTTGAATTGGGCCTTTTAAAACTGTCACAATACTTTTGCCACTAGATTGCTCCTGAGAAAATGTGTTTTATACTTTTCCTAATAAAGTAAATCTATTTTTCCTCAAATTTGAGCAATAGATTCATTTCTCCCAAGAAACCCCTCAATGTCAATAATGACGCTCACTAAAATAGAAGGTAGAAGTCCAATCAACTTCATATGGAACCTACATCATTCTAAAATATAAATGTCTTCAGTAAATATGCATTTGTCATTTACTTTGCACACAGCAGCTATAGAATTGATAACTAATGAATGCATAAAATTTACTTCACCTTCCCATCTCTACTTTACAGTCTACTATTGTTCTGTACTTGTATAAATTTTAACACATCTAACAGATTCATTATAAAAGAAAGCATTGCAAAGTTTAAAACGCCATTAACAGCATTAAAGAAATTGAGCACATGGAATGTACTTTCAGAGACTTATCAAATAGAGGCCACAACTCCTGCAAGCAAGCTTGATGGGGACAAAAAAATATGTCAAATCTTTTCTAGATTACTTTTAATAGCTGATATAACAGAAGCAATTATGCTGGTAGCTGTTATACTGCATTGTTAAGGGAGCAATGGTTAAAAAATATAGACGTCTGTACATATTCAGTATAAATATAACTTTTCCCAATATTTTTGATACATGATTAAATGAACAGATCTAACAACTGCAAGAATGAGAGAAAAGACTGCTACATACAAGGGAGTTTCAGTAGTGTTAGCAGCAGACTTTTCAGCAGAAACTGGTTAGACCAGAATAGAGTGACAAGTTCAAAGTACAGAAGGGGAAAAACTGTCAAGAATACAGTATCAACCCAAAAGAAGTTAAGCATTCAAATTTAAAAAATAACGTCAAAAATGATAGGAAGTAACAATCACTATTCCTTAATATCTCTTAACATCAATGGACTCAATGCCCCAATAAAAAGACACAGACTAACTGAATGGATACGTAAACAGGACCCTACATTTTGCTGCTTACAGGAAACACACCTCAGGGTCAAAGACAAACACTACCTTAGAGTAAAAGGCTGGAAGACAATTTTACAAGCAAATGGTCTCAGGAAACAAGCTGGAGTAGCCATTTTAATATCAGATAAAATTGACTTTCAACCCAAAGTCATCAAAAGAGACCCTGAGGGACACTTCTTGCTGGTCAAAGGAAAAATACAAAAAGAAGAACTGACAATCCTGAACATCTATGCCCCAAATGTAAGGGCACCCTCTTTTGTAAAAGAAACTTTATTAAAACTAAAAGCACACATTGCACCTAACACAATAATTGTGGGTGACTTCAACACTGCACTTTCCTCAATGGACCGATCAGGAAAACAGAAACTAAACAGGGACACAATGAAACTAATTGAAGCTTTGGACCAATTAGATTTAACAGATATATATAGAACATTCTATCCTAAAACAAAAGAATATACCTTTTTCTCAGCACCTCATGGTACCTTCTCCAAAATCGACCATATAATTGGTCACAAGACAGACCTCAACAAATATAAGAAGATCGAACTAATCCCATGCCTCCTATCTGATCACTATGGAGTAAAAGTGGTCTTCAATAGCAACAGAAACAACAGAAAGCCCACATACACGTGGAAACTGAACAATACTCTACTCAATGATACCTTGGTCAAGGAAGAAATAAAGAAAGAAATTAAAGACTTTTTAGAACACAATGAAAATGAAAACACAACATACCCAAATCTATGGGACACAATGAAAGCAGTGCTAAGAGGAAAACTCATAGCCCTGAGTGCCTCCAAAAAGAAAATGGAGAGAGCATACATTACCAGCTTAATGACACACCTGAAAGCCCTGGAACAAAAAGAAGCTATTTCGCCCAGGAGGAGTAGAAGGCAGGAAATCATCAAACTCAGGGCCGAAATCAATCAAGTAGAAACAAAGAGAACCATACAAAAAATCAACAATACCAGGAGCTGGTTCTTTGAGAAAATCAACAAGATAGATAAACCCTTAGCCAGAATGACCAAAGGGCACAGAGAAAGTATCCAAATTAACAAACTTAGAAATGAAAAGGGAGATATAACAACGGAAACTGAGGAAATCCAAAAAATCATCAGATCCTACTACAAGAGCCTATACTCAACACAACTGGAGAATCTGGAGGAAATGGACAATTTCCTTGACAGATACCAAATACCAAAATTAAATCAGGACCAACTAGACCATCTAAACAGTCCCATAATGCCTAAAGAAATAGAAGGAGTCATAGAAAGTCTTCCAACCAAAAAAAGCACAGGACCAGATGGCTTCAGTGCAGAATTCTACCAGACCTTCAAAGAAGAGTTAACACCAATACTCTTCAAACTATTCCACAAAATAGAAACAGAAGGAACACTACCCAATTCCTTCTACGAAGCCACAATTACGCTGATACCAAAGCCACACAAAGATCCAACAAAGAAAGAGAACTTCAGACCAATTTCCCTTATGAACATCGATGCAAAAATACTCAATAAAATTCTTGCCAACCGAATCCAAGAACACATCAAAACGATCATCCACCATGATCAAGTAGGCTTTATCCCAGGAATGCAGGGTTGGTTCAATATACGGAAATCCATCAATACAATCCACTACATAAACAAACTCAAAGAACAAAACCACATGGTCATTTCATTGGATGCTGAAAAAGCATTTGACAAAATTCAGCATCCCTTCATGCTTAAAGTCTTGGAGAGAACAGGAATTCAAGGCCCATACCTAAACATAGTAAAAGCAATATACAGCAAACCGGTAGCCAGCATCAAACTAAATGGAGAGAAACTTGAAGCAATCCCATTGAAATCAGGGACCAGACAAGGCTGCCCCCTTTCTCCTTATCTTTTCAATATTGTACTTGAGGTACTAGCTCGGGCAATTCGACAACATAAGGAGGTCAAAGGGATACAAATTGGAAAGGAAGAAGTCAAACTATCATTATTTGCAGACGACATGATCGTCTACCTAAGTGACCCAAAGAACTCCACTAGAGAGCTCCTACAGCTGATAAACAACTTCAGCAAAGTGGCAGGTTATAAAGTCAACTCAAGCAAATCAGTGGCCTTCCTATACTCAAAGGATAAGCAGGCTGAGAAAGAAATTAGGGAAATGACCCCCTTCACAATAGCCACAAACAGTATAAAGTATCTTGGGGTGACTCTTACCAAACATGTGAAAGATCTGTATGACAAGAACTTCAAGACTCTGAAGAAGGAAATGGAAGAAGACCTCAAAAAATGGGAAAACCTCCCATGCTCATGGATCGGCAGAATCAATATAGTTAAAATGGCCATTTTGCCTAAAGCACTATACAGATTCAATGCAATACCCATCAAAATCCCAACTCAATTCTTCACAGAGTTAGAAAGAGCAATTATCAAATTCATCTGGAACAACAAAAAACCCAGGATAGCTAAAACTATTCTCAGCAACAAAAGGAAATCTGGGGGAATCAGTATCCCTGACCTCAAGCAATACTACAGAGCAATAGTGTTAAAAACTGCATGGTATTGGTACAGTGACAGGCAGGAGGATCAATGGAACAGGATTGAAGATCCAGAAATGAACCCACACACCTATGGCCACTTGATCCTCGACAAAGAGGCTGAAAACATCCAATGGAAAAAAGATAGCCTTTTCAACAAATGGTGCTGGTTCAACTGGAGGTCAGCATGCAGAAGAATGCGAATTGATCCATCCTTGTCTCCTTGTACTAAGCTCAAATCCAAATGGATCAAGGACCTCCACATAAAGCCAGACACTCTGAAGCTAATAGAAAAAAAACTGGGGAAGACCCTTGAGGACATCGGTACAGGGAGAAAGTTTCTGAACAGAACACCAATAGCGTATGCTCTAAGAGCAAGAATTGACAAATGGGACCTCATAAAATTACAAAGTTTCTGTAAGGCAAAGGACACCATCAAGAGGACAAATCGGCAACCAACAAATTGGGAAAAGATCTTCACCAATCCTACATCAGATAGAGGGCTAATATCCAATATATATAAAGAACTCAAGAAGTTAGACTCCAGAAAACCAAACAACCCTATTAAAAAATGGGGTACAGAGTTAAACAAAGAATTCTCACCTGAAGAACTTCGGATGGCGGAGAAGCATCTTAAAAAATGCTCAACTTCATTAGTCATTAGGGAAATGCAAATCAAAACAACCCTAAGATTTCATCTTACACCAGTCAGAATGGCTAAGATTAAAAATTCAGGAGACAGCAGGTGTTGGAGAGGGTGTGGAGAAAGAGGAACACTCCTCCACTGCTGGTGGGGTTGCAAATTGGTACAACCACTCTGGAAATCTGTCGGCGGTTCCTCCGAAAACTGGGCACCTTACTTCCAGAAGATCCGGCTATACCACTCCTGGGCATATACCCAGAAGACTCCCCACCATGTAATAAGGATACATGTTCTACTATGTTCATAGCAGCCCTATTTGTAATTGCCAGATGCTGGAAAGAACCCAGGTATCCCTCAACAGAAGAGTGGATGCAAAAAATGTGGTATATCTACACAATGGAGTACTATTCAGCCATTAGAAACAATGAATTCATGAAATTCTTAGGCAAATGGATGGAGCTAGAGAATATCATACTAAGTGAGGTAACCCAGACTCAAAAGGTGAATCATGGTATGCACTCACTAATAAGTGGATATTAACCTAGAAAACTGGAATACCCAAAACATAATCCACACATCAAATGAGGTACAAGAAGAAAGGAGGAGTGGCCCCTGGTTCTGGAAAGACTCAGTGAAACAGTATTCAGCAAAACCAGAACGGGGAAGTGGGAAGGGGTGGGTGGGAGGACAGGGGAAGAGAAGGGGGCTTGCGGGACTTTCGGGGAGTGGGGGGGCTAGAAAAGGGGAAATCATTTGAAATGTAAATAAATTATATCGAATAATAAAAAAAAAAAAAAGAATACAGTATCTACCAAAATTATAGTTGAGAAATGAATGAGCAATATACATTTTTCCAAAACCAAAGCTGAAAGATTTCATTGACACTAAATCTTACGTACAAGTAGGGTTCAAATTAAAAAGAACACCAGATGCTGACATGAAACAAATAGAAGTATACAGTTCCATTATTTCCATAAGTATTTGAAGGTCAGAAGGCACAGGTGCTTTCAACCAACCCTGGTGAATGAATTCATTATTCCATATGGTAAAAGAAGATAACTGACACTCACAAGTTGTCCTTTAATCTCCACATTTGAACAGTGGCATGCACACCTGTACATACACTTACCATAAATAATATTTAAATTATTGTAAGTATATAGTCAAATATAAAATAATTTGATACTGTGATATTAATATGAATATCACTTACATATTTATAAAGAAAGTTGAAAAATCAAATTGCTAAGTATGATAATAACCACAATAATTTATTGAGATATGTGTGGAGATAAAGTTAAATTAGTTTTATTCAAAGACAGTTAAGTTTAATCAAGTAAAATTAGTCTACTCTAACTATAAAGTATCTAATATAAGCCTCATATAAAGACAGTGAAATTTTTATAGTAGACTCAAAAAATGCTTTAAAAATATTCAGGGAATAGCAATAGAAAGAAGCATTCAGTCATAAAGGAAGATAGTAAAAGTGGAAGAAAGGATGGAAAGGTCTAAAAAATAATGAGAAAACATCAGGACAGCTTTGTACTTCTGTTTAACAAAGCAATGAAAGTCCAAGGAGAGAAGTTACACATGAAAATAAGTAGAAAGCTTTCAAATTATATTAATAAGATCTCTCTGTCAATAAAATAAAAATGGCCAATGCCATGGTTCTGAGTTCAATAATTGTGACCCACAATGATGGAGGGAAAGAAACATCTCCTACAAGTTGTCTCCTGCCTTCCACATATCTGCCATGGTGTTCACACATACACACACACAAAAACACACACATACAAATAAATAAGTGTAAAATTTTTAACAAATGAATAGGGTATATAGTAAATGATTTCTTAGGCAAAAATCATTATAATTAAACAATTCATTTCATAAAGCTACAGTATACATAGCTAATGCATAAACTCGGTGAATTTTCTATACATTTAAATAATCTTAAAGAAAACAAACTAATTTACAATAGAAAGAACTGGAATAACTAGGAATAAATTTAGCTTAGAAATAAAAATCATCTTAAAAACTGAACTAAAATTAATTGAAGAATAAACATAAAACACCACATTCAACATAATTCCTATCAAAACTGCAGTAGAATGCAATAAACAAATCCTAAATTGGGACACAAATAGAAGAAACAACACAAAATTTAAATGCATTCCCAAAAAAATCTAGGATAGCCAGATAACTATTGGGCAGAAATGACAAATCTATAATCACATTACTTGATTTCAAATATACTATAGAACTATAGAATTCAAAATTATTGTCTTATTGTAAAGACAGAAATACAAAACACTCTAAAATTACATCATTATTTTTTTTACCTCTTTCTTTTTTTTTATTCGATATAATTTATTTACATTTCAAATGATTTCCCCTTTTCTAGACCCCCCACTCCCCGAAAGTCCCTTAAACCCCTTCTCTTCCCCTGTCCTCCCACCCACCACTTCCCACTTCCCCGTTCTGGTTTTGCCGAATAATGCTTCACTGAGTCTTTCCAAAACCAGGGGCCATTCCTCCTTTCTTCTTGTACCTCATTTGATGTGTGGATTATGTTTTGGGTATTCCAGTTTTCTAGGTTAATATCCACTTATTAGTGAGTACATACCATGATTCACCTTTTGAGTCTGGGTTACCTCACTTAGTATGATGTTCTCTAGCTCCATCCATTTGCCTAAGAATTTCATGAATTCATTGTTTCTAATGGCTGAATAGTACTCCATTGTGTAGATATACCACATGTTTTGCATCCACTCTTCTGTTGAGGGATACCTGGGTTCTTTCCAGCATCTGGCAATTATAAATAGGGCTGCTATGAACATAGTAGAGCATGTATCCTTATTACATAGTGGGGAATCCTCTGGGTATATGCCCAGGAGTGGTATAGCAGGATCTTCTGGAAGTGAGGTGCCCAGTTTTCAGAGGAACCGCCAGACTGCTTTCCAGAGTGGTTGTACCAATTTGCAACCCCACTAGCAATGGAGGAGTGTTCCTCTTCCTCCACACCCTCTCCAATACCTGCTGTCTCCTGAATTTTTAATCTTGGCCATTCTGACTGGTGTAAGATGAAATCTCAGGGTTGTTTTGATTTGCATTTCCCTAATGACTAATGAAGTTGAGCATTTTTTAAGATGCTTCTCTGCCATCTGAAGTTCTTCAGGTGAGAATTCTTTCTTTAACTCTGTACCCCATTTTTTAATAGGGTTGTTTGGTTTTCTGGAGTCTAACTTCTTGAGTTCTTTATATATATTGGATATTAGCCCTCTATCTGATATAGGATTGGTGAAGATCTTTCCCAATTTGTTGGTTGCCGATTTGTCCTCTTGATGGTGTCCTTTGCCTTACAGAAACTTTGTAATTTTATGAGGTCCCATTTGTCAATTCTTGCTCTTAGAGCCTACGCTATTGGTGTTCTGTTCAGAAACTTTCTCCCTGTACCGATGTTCTCAAGGGTCTTCCCCAGTTTCTTTTCTATTAGCTTCAGAGTGTCTGACTTTCTGTGGAGGTCCTTGATCCATTTGGATTTGAGCTTAGTACAAGGAGACAAGGATGGATCAATTCGCATTCTTCTGCATGCTGACCTCCAGTTGAACCAGCACCATTTGTTGAAAAGGCTATCTTTTTTCCATTGGATGTTTTCAGCCCCTTTGTCGAGGATCAAGTGGCCATAGGTGTGTGGGTTCATTTCTGGATCTTCAATCCTGTTCCATTGATCCTCCTGCCTGTCACTGTACCAATACCATGCTGTTTTTAACACTATTGCTCTGTAGTATTGCTTGAGGTCAGGGATACTGATTCCCCCAGATTTTCTTTTGTTGCTGAGAATAGTTTTAGCTATCCTGGGTTTTTTGTTGTTACGGATGAATTTGATAATTGCTCTTTCTAACTCTGTGAAGAATTGAGTTGGGATTTGGATGGGTATTACATTGAATATGTATATTGCGTTTGGCAAAATGGCCATTTTACGTATATTGATTCTACCGATCCAAGAGCATGGGAGGTTTTCCCCATTTTTTGAGGTCTTCTTCCATTTCCTTCTTCAGAGTCTTGAAGTTCTTGTCATACAGACCTTTCACATGTTTGGTAAGAGTCACCCCAAGGTACTTTATACTGTTTGTGGCTATTGTGAAGTGGGTCATTTCCCTAATTTCTTTCTCAGCCTGCTTATCCTTTGAGTATAGGAAGGCCACTGATTTGCTTGTGTTGATTTTATAACCTGCCACTTTGCTGAAGTTGTTTATCAGCTGTAGGAGCTCTCTAGTGGAGTTTTTTGGGTCACTTAGGTAGACTATCATGTCGTCTGCAAATAATGATAGTTTGACTTCTTCCTTTGCAATTTGCATCCCTTTGACCTCCTTAGGTTGTCGAATTGCCCAAGCTAGTACCTCAAGTACAATATTGAAAAGATAAGGAGAAAGGGGGCAGCCTTGTCTGGTCCCTGATTTCAGTGGGATTGCTTCAAGTTTCTCTCCATTTAGTTTGATGCTGGCTACCAGTTTGCTGTATATTGCTTTTACTATGTTTAGGTATGGGCCTTGAATTCGTGTTCTCTCCAAGACTTTAAGCATGAAAGGATGCTGAATTTTGTCAAATGCTTTTTCAGCATCCAATGAAATGACCATGTGGTTTTTTTTCTTTGAGTTTGTTTATGTAGTGGATTGCATTGATGGATTTCCGTATATTGAACCAACCCTGCATTCCCGGGATAAAGCCTACTTGATCATGGTGGATGATCGTTTTGATGTGTTCTTGGATTCGGTTGGCAAGAATTTTATTGAGTATTTTTGCATCGATATTCATAAGGGAAATTGATCTGAAGTTCTCTTTCTTTGTTGGATATTTGTGTGGCTTTGGTATCAGTGTAATTGTGGCGTCATAGAAGGAATTGGGTAGTGTTCCTTCTGTTTCTATTTTGTGGAATAGTTTGAAGAGTATTGGTGTTAACTCTTCTTTGAAGGTCTGATAGAATTCTGCACTGAAACCATCTGGTCCTGTGCTTTTTTTGGTTGGAGGACTTTCTATGACTCCTTCTATTTCTTTAGGCATTATGGGACTGTTTAGATGGTCTAGTTGGTGCTGATTTAATTGGTATTTGGTATCTGTCAAGGAAATTGTCCATTTCCTCCAGATTCTCCAGTTGTGTTGAGTACAGGCTCTTGTACTAGGATCTGATGATTTTTTGGATTTCCTCAGTTTCCGTTGTTATATCTCCCTTTTCATTTCTAAGTTTGTTAATTTGGATACTTTCTCTGTGCCCTTTGGTCAGTCTGGCTAAGGGTTTATCTATCTTGTTGATTTTCTCAAAGAACCAGCTCCTGGTTTTGTTGATTCTTTGTATGGTTCTCTTTGTTTCTACTTGATTGATTTCGGCCCTGAGTTTGATGATTTCCTGCCTTCTACTCATCCTGGGTGAAATAGCTTCTTTTTGTTCCAGGGCTTTCAGGTATGTCATTAAGCTGGTAATGTATGCTCTCTCCATTTTCTTTTTGGAGGCACTCAGGGCTATGAGTTTTCCTCTTAGCACTGCTTTCATTGTGTCCCATAGATTTGGGTATGCTGTGTCTTCATTTTCATTGTGTTCTAAAAAGTCCTTAATTTCTTTCTTTATTTCTTCCTTGACCAAGGTATCATTGAGTAGAATATTGTTCAGTTTCCACGTGTATGTGGGTTTTCTGTTGTTTTTGTTGCTATTGAAGACCACTTTTACTCCATAGTGATCTGATAGGAGGCATGGGATTAGTTCAATCTTCTTATATTTGTTGAGGTCTGTCTTGTGACCAATTATATGGTCAATTTTGGAGAAGGTGCCATGAGGTGCTGAGAAAAAGGTATATTCTTTGGTTTTAGGATAGAATGTTCTATATATATCTGTTAAATCTAATTGGTCCAAAGCTTCAATTAGTTTCATTGTGTCCCTGTTTAGTTTCTGTTTTCCTGATCAGTCCATTGTGGAAAGTGCAGTGTTGAAGTCACCCACAATTATTGTGTTAGGTGCAATGTGTGCTTTGAGTTTTAATAAAGTTACTTTTACGAAAGAGGGTGCCCTTGCATTTGGAGCATAGATGTTCAGGATTGAGAGTTCTTCATGTTGTATTTTTCCTCTGACCAGCAAGCAAGAAGTGTCCCTCAGAGTCTCTTTTGATGACTTTGGGTTGAAAGTCAATTTTATCTGATATTAAAATGGCTACTCCAGCTTGTTTCCTGAGACCATTTGCTTGTAAAATTGTCTTCCAGCCTTTTACTCTAAGGTAGTGTTTGTCTTTGACCCTGAGGTGTGTTTCCTGTAAGCAGCAAAATGTAGGGTCCTGTTTACGTATCCAGTCAGTTAGTCTGTGTCTTTTTATTGGGGCATTAAGTCCATTGATGTTAAGAGATATTAAGGAATAGTGATTGTTACTTCCTATCATTTTTGACGTTATTTTTTAAATTTGATTGCTTAACTTCTTTTGGGTTTGATGAAAGGTTACTATCTTGCTTTTTCCAGGGTGAAGTTTCCCTCCTTGTATTGGTGTTTTCCTCCTATTATCCTTTGTAGGGCTGGGTTTGTGGATAGATATTGGGTAAACTTGGTTTTGTCATGAAATATCTTAGTTTCTCCATCTACGGTGATTGAGAGTTTTGCTGGATATAGTAGTTTTGGCTGGCATTTGTGTTCTCTTAGAGTCTGCATGAGATCTGCCCAGGATCTTCTAGCCTTCATAGTCTCAGGTGAAAAGTCTGCTGTGATTCTGATAGGTTTTCCTTTATATGTTACTTGGCCTTTTTCTCTTACTGCCTTTAATATTCTTTCTTTGTTTAGAACATTTGGTGTTTTGATTATTATGTGACGGGAAGTATTTCTGTTCTGGTCCAGTCTGTTTGGAGTTCTGTAGGCTTCTTGTATATTCATGGGCATCTCTCTCTTTAGGTTAGGGAAGTTTTCTTCCATAATTTTATTCAAGATATTTGCTGGCCCTTTAAGTTGTAAATCTTCACTCTCATCTATGCCTATAATCCTTAGGTTTGGTCTTCTCATTGTGTCCTGGATTTCCTGGATATTTTGAGTTACAAACTTTTTGCATTTTGCATTTTCTTTAACTGTTGAGTCCAGGGTTTCTATGGAATCTTCAGCATCTGAGATTCTTTCTTCTATCTCTTGTATTCTGTTGTTGATATTTGCATCTCTGTCCCCTGATTTCTTCCCAAGGCTTTCTATCTCCAAAGTTGTCTCCCTTTGAGTTTTCTTAGTTGTTTCTACTTCTGATTTTAGATCCTGGATGGTTTTGCTTAGCTCCTTCACTTGCTTGTTTGTGCTTTCCTGTAATTCTTTAAAAGATTTTTGTGTTTCCTCTTTCATGACCTCAGCCTGTTGACCAACGTTCTCCTGTATTTCTTTAAGTGTTTTTTGCGTTTCCTCATTGTTGGCTTTTGTATTCTCCTAGATTTCTTTCAATGATTTTTTTGTTTCCCTTGCAAGGGCTTCTAACTTTTGATCCATTTTCTCCTGAATTTCTTTAAGTATGTCCTTCATGTGTTCCTGTACCAGCATCATGACCAGTGATTTTAGATCCAAATCTTGTTTTACTGGAGTGATGGGGTACTCAGGACATGTTGGTAGAGGAGAATTGGGTTCAGATGTTGCCATATTGCCTTGATTTCTGTTAGTAACGTTCCTGCGTTTGCCTTTTGCCATCTAGTTCTCACTGGTGTTAGTTTGTCTTGTCAGTGCTGTACTCACCAATGCAAGCTGCCCCTTCCCGGTTGGCCTCTCTTGCACAGCTTATCTCCTGCACTGCCTGTAAACAGGGTGCTGCTGCCCAGGCTGTTCAGATCCTGAAGCAGGCACCCGAAGGCTCCCCCTGGGGCCCGCTGGATTCACCAGAGCACACCGACTTCTCCCAGCTGGCTGCCCAGAAGCCCCTGTAGACTCTTGCAGGACCTGGAGATGTAGTGCCGCCGCCCAGGCTGATCTGGATCCAGAAGCGGAAAGAGTTGAGGTGAGGGCTCCCGCCTGAGGCCTTGCCCCAGATTGTATCTGTGGACCAGGTGGAGCCTGTGTGCACCCCCAGGGAGCGCTGATGGTGTACGCTGCCGGGACCTCCCATGTGTTCTGATCACTCCGCTGGGCAGCCGATCCCCCAGCCGGGCTGGCGCACACAAGGTTAGCCTAGCCGCCCAGGCCCTGAGTCCAGGCAAAAGCCTGGGAAGCCAAGGTCCGAGCAAAGTTCCCCTAGGGCTATGACTGTTAATTGGGTCCGCCAGGTGACCAGGATGGCGGGCGTGCGCGCCCGCGCTCCCCGAAAGCGCCGGGAGAGTCTGCTGTGCTAACAACCTCCTGGGCAGGTTGACACACAGATGGCCCACCAAGCCGCCCAGTTCTTGGAGTCAGTCCTGGGCCTTGTGGGGCCTCACTCCCTGCTTTGTTAGCCTCTGGCTATGCTTGTTAGCTGTCTCTGCTCTCCGGAGCACTCTGGGTCCTGTAGGCAAAATGGAGGCGCACGCGCTAGCCAGGGCAAAAAAACCTCCTGGCTGGGTTGGCGCCCCAATGCCCCCCCCTCCCCGAACAGCCCAGGGCCTGGGTGCAGGCCAACGCCCATCGGGCTCATACCCCCGCGGTGTTGGCCTAGGATTATGTTTGTGTACCTCAGTCTATCCGATCTCTCTGGAGCCTGAAACCAAGATGGAGGTGAGCCTCTCCTGACTGGCAGGAGGCCAAGTTCTGAAGTGGCTTCAGTGCAGTGAAAGGCACCTCAAAACTGTAGCTGCTTGTAGCCCGGCTGGTCAGCGAAGGTCAGTGGTCGTGGGCGCAGGGCCTAACTGGACCCTGTGTTGCCTTGGTTCCACTGCTGATGGCCCTTCAGCTGGACCAGCCACTGCTGCACTGCTGCTGCCGCCGCCGCCCAAAATTTCACATCATTATTTTAAGGTAATTTTCAATTAGGGTATGAGCTATGCACAGTGGAAAATGACAGTTTCTACTCTAAATAGTGTCAGAACAACAGAATGTTCACTCAGAAAAACATTACACCTTTATCACATATGTACTGAAATTATTCCTTATATAATTGATAAAAATAAACTATATATACATTCAGTGGGAAAAATCAGCTTAAAATTGCTGTGGACCCAATCCAGGGTTTCTACCCCACCTTGATCATTCAGTTTTTAAATAAGACACAGAACTTTTATTTTTTGCAATAAGCCTTAAAACAGCACAAGAGCTAGGCAGA
Organism: Apodemus sylvaticus; assembly: GCF_947179515.1. NCBI lineage: Eukaryota > Metazoa > Chordata > Mammalia > Rodentia > Muridae > Apodemus > Apodemus sylvaticus. The sequence goes on along the minus strand of NC_067489.1, from coordinate 374,206 downwards.
TATTTACCCTCTACACTATTAGAATATACTTCCTATCAAAAACCCAAGTTACTACTTACTATGTTTCATCTGGGCTGCTCTTAACTTCAATTGGCCATCCCCCAAGGCCATATTTTCATGGACTCACCTAATCCATGGCAGATTCTCCTTCCTCCTCCTTCTTCTCCTTTTCATGATTCTCTTTCTACCCCCCCCCAAGCCCTGGGAACCCTAAAAACCCATTTATGCTCCTCAGCTCAGCTGTTGGCATCTTTATTTACCAGTTAGAAATAACTTGGAGGCAAGGTCAACATAGTGTCACTTGGATCTATGTATAGACTCTCTCATCTCTCAGGCAACAGTTAGCCCACAGTTAGCATTAAAATACACAACAAAAGGACAACCTTAACACAAAATGGATCACTGTCTTAATTCTAAGACTTAGCTTTATAAAAGATTAGACCTGACACCTGGACAGTTTCTAAGACATTACTTTAGCAAGTAAGATTACATCAAAATAAAAAAAAAAAAAAAAAGCAAAAAGGTGAAGGCACAATACCCATATTATAAAAAAAGGTGCCTTGGGTGGGAAAGGGGAGTGGAAGAGGAAAAGGGGAACAGGATCAGGGGGTGGGAGGGATAGAACAGAAGCCCAGAGCTCCAGGATAATGAGTGAAAAATATGCAGCTTCTTGGTACAGGAGGTGAAGAGACCTTTTAGAAAGTTCTAGGGCCCTGGGATGGGAGAAACTCCCAGGACTCAATTGGGTGACCTTAGCCAAAAATGCTAAACAGTGGGGAGAGGGAACTTGAAGAGCCCAACTCCAGTATATAGAGCTCCAGGTGGAAGGACTGGGTTACCAACACACAGTCAAAATTTATGATCCAAAATTTTATCCATCTAAAAGAAATGCAGGGACAAAAATGGAGAAGAGACTTAAGAAAAGGCTATCCAACCCAACTTTAGATCCATCTCATGGGGGCTGAGGGGGCACCAAGGCCTGACACTATTACTGATGCTATGATGTGCTTACACACAGGAGCCTAGCATGGCTGTCCTCTGAGAGGCCCTACCAGCAACTGACTGAGACAGGCGCAGATACTTAGAGTCAACCATTGGACTGAAGTCAGAGAACCCTATGGGGGAATTAGGGGAAGGATTGGAGCTGAAGGGGAAGGTGACCCCATAGGAAAACCAGTAGTCTTAGCTAACCTGGACTCCTGGGAGCTCCCAGAGACTGAGGCATCAAACAAGCACCATATATAGCAGAGGACTGAATGGTCTGGACTCAGTGAGAGATGCTCCTAACTCTTGAGAGGTCCCTAGCAAGAAGGATTCTGGAGGATAAAGGAGCACCTGATTGGAGGAAAGGAGTAGGGAAATGAGATGAGGAACTGGAAGAGATAAGTGTGTTGGGTCAATGGCTAGAATATAAATAGATAAAAAATTAATAGAAAAAAACTAAAGAAAAAGAAATAAATATATTTTAAAAATAGAAAATATATTAAATTACACATTAAAAAGGTTAGCCTCCAAAATACAATTCTTATATTATTTATATATATATTTAAACACTTAAGTAACAAGAAGGCAAATAAGGTGGCTTAAAATGGGCAAAAGACATTAATAGATATTTCTCAAAAGAAAGATACAGAGTATTGTGAAATAATTTTCAACATTAATAATAATGAAAACCTAATGTACAATGACTGTACAATGAGATACCATTTAATACCAATAGACTGATTATCATCAAAGAAGCTAAAAAAAATAATAAGTCCCTCTGAGAGTGGAGAAGGGGTCACTTGCACATTATTGATGAAAATATAAATTAATGTAGGCATTATGGAAAATATTGAAAGAACTTACAACTAAATCCCTGGGGTTAGACTGTCATGGATGCTGCCTATAATCACATTACTGGAGAGACAGAGACAGGGAATTCCTAGAGAAATCAGGATCATTAAAATAGGTGTAATTGGAGATTTTGCCTCAATAAAATGGAAATCAATCAAATAAAACATCCAGTGTCAACACTGGGCCTCAACATACACACATATACACACATGTACCTACACTCATGACAATGCACGTATGCATATACATGTACATCAAACACACACACATACACACAAACATGAAAAATAAGTATAATTGCCATGTGACCCATCAATTATGTACAGAATATACATTTAAAGAAAATGAACTGGGTGTGTCAGATAGAGAGACAAACTATTGCATTCATTGCAGCACTATTCAGAAGAGTTAAAACATGGAATCCATCTAAATGTCACTCAACAGGACAATGGAAGGGAAAATATGGTATCTATGTATTATGGACCACAATGAAAATCCCAATATTTGTGACAAGAATAAACCTGGAGGATACTACACAAAGAGGAACAAACAGGCATAGAAACTGATACAGCACTTGAACCCACTCCTCTGTAGAATAAAAAAAAAGTCACATATGATATCTAGAAGAGGTGAACTAGAGAATCAAGTGGTGAATACCAAATGTTCCAATTCATAAAGTATATAAGAATCAAAACATCATGTTGTATATAATTGTGTGTAATTTTAATTGTCAATTAAATTTACTTTTTGATTGCATGTGGTTTGAGAGGAAAAAGTAAAAATTTAGTAATTTAAAATTTAATATTATGGGTGGTGGCGGCAGCGGCAGCAGTGCAGCAGTGGCTGCTCCAGCTGAAGGGCCATCAGCAGTGGAACCAAGACGACACAGGGTCCAGTTAGGCCCTGCGCCCATGACCACTGACCTTCGCTGACCAGCCGGGCAGCAAGCAGCTGCGGTTGTGCGGCGCCTTTCCTGCACGGAAGCCACTTCAGAACGCAGCCTCCCGCCAGTCAGGAGAGACTCACCTCCATCTTGATTTCGGACTCCTGAGATCTGACAGACTGAGGTACACAAACATAATCCAAGGCCAACACCAAAGGGGTCTGAGCCCGACGGGCGTTGGCCAGCACCCAGGCCCTGGGCTGTTCAGGTGGCCATCGGGGTGCCAACCCAGCCAGGAGGTTTTTTTGCCCTGGCCGGCGCACGCGCCGCCATTTTGCCTACAGGACCCAGAGTGCTCGGGAGGGCAGAGACGGCTAACAAGCGTAACCTGAGGCTAACAAAGCGGGGTTCTAGGCCCCAAAAGGCCCAGGACTGACCCCAAGAACTGGGCGGCTTGGTGGGCCATCTGTGTGTCAACCCGCCCAGGAGGTTGTTAGCACAGCAGACACTCCCGGTGCTTTTGGGGAGCGCGGACGCGCACGCAGGCCATCCGGGTCACCTGGCGAACCCAATTAACAGTCATAGCCCTAGGGGAACTTTGCTCGAACCTTGGCCTCCCAACCTTTTGCCTGGACTCAGGGCCTGGGCGACCAGGCTAACCTTGTGTGCGCCAGCCTGGTTGGGGAATCGGCTGCCCAGCGGAGTGAGCGGAACACAGGGGAGGTCACAACAGCATACACCATCTGCGCTCCCTAGGGGTGCACACGGGCTCCATCTGGTCCACAGACACAATCTGGGGCAAGGCCTCAGGCAGAAGCCCTCAGCTCAACTCTCTCCGCTTCAGATCAGCCTGCGCGGCTGCACCACATCTCGAGGTCCCTCAGGAGGCTAGCGGGGGCTTCCGGGCGGCCAGCTGAGAGAAGTCGGTGTGCTCCGGTAAATCCTGCAGGCCCCAGGGGGAGCCTTCAGGTGCCTGCTTCAGGATCTGAAAAGCCTGGACAGCAGCACCCTGTCTACAGGCAGTGCAGGGTGTACGCTGTGCACCAGAGGCCAACTGGGAAGGGGCAGCTTGCACTGGTGAGACCAAGTAACACCAGTGAGAACTAGATGGCAAAAGGCAAACGCAGGAACGTCACTAACAGAAATCAAGGCAATATGGCAACATCTGAACCCAATTCTCCTCTACCAGCATGTCCTGGATACCCCATCACACCAGTAAAACAAGATTTGGATTTAAAATCACTGGTCATGATGCTGGTACAGGAACACATGAAGGACATACTTAAAGAAATTCAGGAGAAAATGGATCAAAAGTTAGAAGCCCTTGCAAGGGAAACACAAAAATCATTGAAAGAAATCCAAGAGAATATAAAAGCCAACAAGGAGGAAACGCAAAAATCACTTAAAGAAATACAGGAGAACGTTGGTCAACAGGCTGAGATCATGAAAGAGGAAACACAAAAATCTCTTAAAGAACTAAAGGAAAGCACAAACAAGCAAGTGAAGGAGCTAAGCAAAACCATCCAGGATCTAAAATCAGAAGTAGAAACAACTAAGAAAACTCAAAGGGAGACAACTTTGGAGATAGAAAGCCTTGGGAAGAAATCAGGGGACAGAGATGCAAATATCAACAACAGAATACAAGAAATAGAAGAAAGAATCTCAGATGCTGAAGATTCCATAGAAACCATGGACTCAACAGTTAAAGAAAATGCAAAATGCAAAAAGCTTGTAACCCAAAATATCCAGGAAATCCAGGACACAATGAGAAGACCAAACCTAAGGATTATAGGCATAGATGAGAGTGAAGATTTACAATTTAAAGGGCCAGCAAATATCTTCAATAAAATTATGGAAGAAAACTTCCCTAACCTAAAGAGAGAGATGCCCATGAATATACAAGAAGCCTACAGAACTCCAAACAGACTGGACCAGAACAGAAATACTTCCCATCACATAATAATCAAAACACCAAATGTTCTAAACAAAGAAAGAATATTAAAGGCAGTAAGAGAAAAAGGCCAAGTAACATATAAAGGAAAACCTATCAGAATCACAGCAGACTTTTCACCTGAGACTATGAAGGCTAGAAGGTCCTGGGCAGATCTCATGCAGACTCTAAGAGAACACAAATGCCAACCAAAACTACTATATCCAGCAAAACTCTCAATCACCATAGCTGGAGAAACTAAGATATTTCACGACAAAACCAAGTTTACCCAATATCTATCCAGAAACCCAGCCCTACAAAGGATAATAGGAGGACAACACCAATACAAGGAGGGAAACTTCACCCTGCAAAAAGCAAGATAGTAACCTTTCATCAAACCCAAAAGAAGTTAAGCAATCAAATTTAAAAAATAACGTCAAAAATGATAGGAAGTAACAATCACTATTCCTTAATATCTCTTAACATCAATGGACTTAATGCCCCAATAAAAAGACACAGACTAACTGACTGGATACGTAAACAGGACCCTACATTTTGCTGCTTACAGGAAACACACCTCAGGGTCAAAGACAAACACTACCTTAGAGTAAAAGGCTGGAAGACAATTTTACAAGCAAATGGGCTCAGGAAACAAGCTGGAGTAGCCATTTTAATATCAGATAAAATTGACTTTCAACCCAAAGTCATCAAAAAAGACCCTGAGGGACACTTCTTGCTGGTCAAAGGAAAAATACAACAAGAAGAACTCTCAATCCTGAACATCTATGCTCCAAATGCAAGGGCACCCTCTTTCATAAAAGAAAGTTTATTAAAACTCAAAGCACACATTGCACCTAACACAATAATTGTGGGAGACTTCAACACGGCACTTTCCTCAATGGACCGATCAGGAAAACAGAAACTAAACACAGACACAATGAAACTAATTGAAGCTTTGGACCAATTAGATTTAACAGATATATATATAGAACATTCTATCCTAAAACAAAAGAATATACATTTTTTTCAGCACCTCATGGTACCTTCTCCAAAATCGACCATATACTTGGTCACAAGACAGATCTCAACAAATATAAGAAGATCGAACTAATCCCATGCCTCCTATCTGATCACTTTGGAGTAAAAGTGGTCTTCAATAGCAACAGAAACAACAGAAAACCCACATACACGTGGAAATTGAACAATACTCTACTCAATGATACCTTGGTCAAGGAAGAAATAAAGAAAGAAATTAAAGACTTTTTAGAACACAATGAAAATGAAAACACAACATACCCAAATCTATGGGACACAATGAGAGCAGTGCTAAGAGGAAAACTCATAGCCCTGAGTGCCTCCAAAAAGAAAACGGAGGGAGCATACATTATCAGCTTAATGACACACCTGAAAGCCCTAGAACAAAAAGAAGCTATTTCACCCAGGAGGAGTAGAAGGCAGGAAATCATCAAACTCAGGGCCAAAATCAATCAAGTAGAAACAAAGAGAACCATACAAAAAATCAACAAAACCAGGAGCTGGTTCTTTGAGAAAATCAACAAGATAGATAAACCCTTAGCCAGACTGACCAAAGGGCACAGAGAAAGTATCCAAATTAACAAACTTAGAAATGAAAAGGGAGATATAACAATGGAAACTGAGGAAATCTAAAAAATCATCAGATCCTACTATAAGAGCCTGTACTCAACACAACTGGAGAATCTGGAGGAAATGGACAATTTTCTTGACAGATACCAAATACCAAAATTAAATCAGGACCAACTAGACCATCTAAACAGTCCCATAAAGCCTAAAGAAATAGAAGGAGTCATAGAAAGTCTTCCCACCAAAAAAAGGACAGGACCAGATGGTTTCAGTGCACAATTCTACCAGACCTTCAAAGAAGAGTTAACATCAATACTCTTCAAACTATTCCACAAATTAGAAACAGAAGGAACACTACCCTATTCTTTCTACGAAGCCACAATTATGCTGATACCAAAGCCACGCAAAGATCCAACAAAGAAAGAGAACTTCAGACCAATTTCCCTTATGAACATCGATGCAAAAATACTCAATAAAATTCTTGCCAACCGAATCCAAGAACACATCAAAACGATCATCCACCATGATCAAGTAGGCTTTATCCCGGGAATGCAGGGTTGGTTCAATATACGGAAATCCATCAATACAATCCACTACATAAACAAACTCAAAGAAAAAAACCACATGGTCATTTCATTGGATGCTGAAAAAGCATTTGACAAAATTCAGCATCCTTTCATGCTTAAAGTCTTGGAGAGAACACGAATTCAAGGCCCATACCTAAACATAGTAAAAGCAATATACAGCAAACTGGTAGCCAGCATCAAACTAAATGGAGAGAAACTTGAAGCAATCCCACTGAAATCAGGGACCAGACAAAGCTGCCCCCTTTCTCCTTATCTTTTTAATATTGTACTTGAGGTACTAGCTCGGGCAATTCGACAACATAAGGAGGTCAAAGGGATACAAATTGGAAAGGAGGAAGTCAAACTATCATTATTTGCAGACGACATGATCGTCTACCTAAGTGACCCAAAGAACTCCACTAGAGAGCTCCTACAGCTGATAAACAACTTCAGCAAAGTGGCAGGTTATAAAATCAACTCAAGCAAATCAGTGGCCTTCCTATACTCAAAGGATAAGCAGGCTGAGAAAGAAATTAGGGAAATGACCACCTTCACAATAGCCTCAAACAGTATAAAGTATCTTGGGGTGACTCTTACCAAACATGTGAAAGATCTGTATGACAAGAACTTCAAGACTCTGAAGAAGAAAATGGAAGAAGACCTCAAAAAATGGGAAAACCTCCCATGCTCTTGGATCGGTAGAATCAATATAGTTAAAATGGCCATTCTGCCTAAAGCACTATACAGATTCAATGCAATACCCATCAAAATCCCAACTCAATTCTTCACAGAGTTAGAAAGAGCAATTATCAAATTCATCTGTAACAACAAAAAACCCAGGATAGCTAAAACTATTCTCAGCAACAAAAGAAAATCTGGGGGAATCAGTATCCCTGACCTCAAGCAATACTACAGAGCAATAGTGTTAAAAACTGCATGGTATTGGTACAGTGACAGGCAGGAGGATCAATGGAACAGGATTGAAGATCCAGAAATGAACCCACACACCTATTGCCACTTGATCCTCGACAAAGGGGCTGAAAACATCCAATGGAAAAAAGATAGCCTTTTCAACAAATGGTGCTGGTTCAACTGGAGGTCAGCATGCAGAAGAATGCGAATTGATCCATCCTTGTCTCCTTGTACTAGGCTCAAATCCAAATGGATCAAGGACCTCCACATAAAGCCAGACACTCTGAAGCTAATAGAAAAGAAACTGGGGAAGACCCTTGAGGACATCGGTACAGGGAGAAAGTTTCTGAACAGAACACCAATAGCGTATGCTCTAAGAGCAAGAATTGACAAATGGGACCTCATAAGGTTACAGAGTTTCTGTAAGGCAAAGGACACCATCAAGAGGACAGATCGGCAACCAACAAATTGGGAAAAGATCTTCACCAATCCTACATCAGATAGAGGGCTAATATCCAATATATATAAAGAACTCAAGAAGTTAGACTCCAGAAAACCGAACATCCCTATTAAAAAAATGGGGTACAGAGTTAAACAAAGAATTCTCACCTGAAGAACTTCGGATGGCGGAGAAGCATCTTAAAAAATGCTCAACTTCATTAGTCATTAGGGAAATGCAAATCAAAACAACCCTAAGATTTCATCTTACACCAGTCAGAATAGCTAAGATTAAAAATTCAGGAGACAGCAGGTGTTGGAGAGGGTGTGGAGAAAGAGGAACACTCCTCCACTGCTGGTGGGGTTGCAAATTGGTACAACCACTCTGGAAATCAGTCTGGCGGTTCCTCTGAAAACTGGGCACCTCACTTCCAGAAGATCCTGCTATACCACTCCTCGGCATATATCCAGATGATTCCCCACCATGTAATAAGGATACATGCTCTACTATGTTCATAGCAGCCCTATTTATAATTGCCAGATGCTGGAAAGAACCCAGGTATCCCTCAACAGAAGAGTGGATGCAAAAAATGTGGTATATCTACACAATGGAGTACTATTCAGCCATTAGAAACAATGAATTCATGAAATTCTTAGGCAAATGGATGGAGCTAGAGAACATCATACTAAGTGAGGTAACCCAGACTCAAAAGGTGAATCATGGTATGCACTCACTAATAAGTGGTTATTAACCTAGAAAACTGGAATATCCAAAACATAATCCACACATCAAATGAGATACAAGAAGAAAGGAGGAGTGGCCCCTGGTTCTGGAAAGACTCAGTGAAACAGTATTCAGGAAAACCAGAACGGGGAAGTGGGAAGGGGTTGGAGGGAGGACAGGGGAAGAGAAGGGGGCTTACGGGACTTTCGGGGAGTGGGGGGTCTAGAAAAGGGGAAATCATTTGAAATGTAAATAAATTATATCGAATAAAAAAATTAAAATATAAAATAAATAAATAAATAAGGCTGCTATGAGCATAAAAAAAAATTTAATATTATGATTCACTTTAAAGGAGCCTTTGCTTTTATACCTGATTTCTAAACTTATGCACTAGACGCAAAGACATTTGGCAAAGAAGTCTCCTGCTTTCTGCTAATAAAAACCAATAAACAAAAATCCATAAATGATCAGATCACAGCCTCTATTCTTGGAATTCCCATCCCACACATGACAGCTCCAGGATATGGCACAGAAGAAAGGCAGATTTTCAGGTTAAAGAATGATAAGAAATGGAGAAACACGTCATGGTCAGCCTGTGACTGCCTCCTAACCCTGCCCTCAAGAGACCTCCTTGGCCAGAATTGGAGGAGGCAGCAGACACTCCTCAAATTATGCCAGAATCCTACACCAAACTGGAACAGAACCAGACAGAAGCTGGAGCAAAAGCTGCCTGTTCACCTGCCAACATTTATCTCAGTATAAACCTGTCAGTAAGCTTGCCAACAAAATTTTAAGAGAATAATTTTTAGCAATAGGACAATAAGAAAAGTCTGCATATAGATTAGAATGGATACATCTAGAGAGAGCCTTTTCCTACGCTTCAAGAGCTTGATCATGACCTATGTTCCACAGTAGCAAACAGCCTTTCCTCAGGTCTCAATCCCAGAATTAAATCACCAGTCAGCTCACAAGATGTTATCAATGCCACTTCCCACCTAGAAACAGCAAAGTGGAAAAGAAATTCTAACATTAAAAGGAAGGAACAGCTATAATTTAGATATAGAAACTATGACACAGAATCTTAATTTATTTAGCTTTGCATTCATCTCAACTACATGCCTTAGTAAAATAAAGGGTTAAAAGCATAATTGCTTATTCACCCCAAAATTCAGTATCATCTTTCTGTATAAGTGAAAGTCTATAAGAGGTCACTTGAGATGGTGGCCTGAGGTTGGATGCATAAGGCATTTCAAATTGGAAGCGCTCATTTATGCAATGCAATAAAGTATTAAGTTAATCAACTGTCATAAAATATTTCTTCAGACTCTATAGAGTCAACACTGCATTGGTGATCAGGGGTTTTAATCTGCAGCTTCACAGCAAGGGAAACTTGCTGACAGTTAACCTCAAAACATCTTAACAACAAAATAATCTTTAAAACTATTCCTGTCTTAGTCTTGATATACTGTCTCCCAGAAGGATGCATAGTACTAGGAATGTCCAGTAACTCAGAAATGACATGCAACTTGTTAGCTCCAACCCAAGGCAGCTGCAGAGAAACAGTCATTGGACTTAGCTACAGTACCTGTCTCCTGTGCACCTCTCAACTCATCCCTGTTGTTCCACGTGCTGTGCCATGACCTTTTAAGCATGTATATTTATTCATTCATCTTTAAAGAGTGGAGACTAGGCTTGAAAATTCCTACAAATAGTTCCTATGTTAATCTGAACCACTATTATCCAGCTCAACCCCTAGACTAGAATGAAAACTCCGTGTCTCTGATAATTACATTGTCAGCATATTCTGCCCTTTTACATATTTTGCTTTTGTCTTTCACTCTTATTAAGTTTAATAACCTAACACCACATCTAACTTTTTTAAACTTTTATGTATACAAAAAAATTAAAAGTTAAAGGAAAAGGGCAGACACATAAAAAGTGTGATATCTCCAATCTGAGCCAAATTCCTAAAAGGTTAGCCCATTAAATGGCCAAGAAAAATAAGACAAAATTGGTGCAAACTCCATTTTCAAAAATTCTCACAGTAGGTTTATAAGTGCCCAGAGGGATGAGTTAGCCTTAGTCGTGTCTTGTTTAATTTGGCCTTTTAGAAAGCTAACTCTTTTCTGACTTGGCTCTGATTGTAGATGTCACACCTCTACGTGTCTGGACTTGATTCTTCACTTGCCTTTTTTGGTGTACAGTAAATGTTTCTGATTTGATATCATGCTAAAAGAATTTGTAAGTGGTTTCTTTGCTCGGTGTCTGAATGGATTGGGGTCAGGTACGTTGGTCGGTTTCCACTGTTAAATTATTTCATATTCCTTCACTGTGTGTAATGGCCACAATCCTAGATTTCATCTTCCATGCGGGAGGTCAATATATTCTGTGACATGCATTGAAAAAAGAAAATTTGCACATTACACTTATAAAACAAACTAAAAATTATAAATGTAATTATATATAACTATAATTAGTATTTTTACTTGAGAAGCAGCAATTACCTAACCTACCAGACAGAATGCAGAAATCATTATTAATCATGAGTTTATTTATGAAATGGGTGGGCCACTATTTATCACACAATCACTTCATTTATGATTGAGAATGAAGAAATTAAATTGAGATGTATCCTTTATGGAAATTCATTGCATTTGCCATTCTTCCTTGGCAAAAAGAATTAAATATAGCCTATAGATACAAATAAAGATGATATAAATTAGAAGAGATAAGAAAGAAAACACAAGTAAAAAGTCATAAGTGAAATGAGGAAGAAGAATGTGAACTATGGATCATCAACTCAGAAATTCACTTGTCCCAAGATACTACATCTATAACTATAAGTTCCTTAACATCACCAAAAACATAGTTTATAATCATTCTTCCACACAGGGCTTTTGGGAGGATCACAGAAAGATCTAGCTATAAAAATTTCCTGCAGAGTAACAACACCAATAGTATATTTTGCTATGAATCATATAATGAATTAGATAATAAAGTGCTATACAATAGTATGCGCACAACTATTTAGAGCTCAGAGACAGAGGATATCTGTAAAAACTAGAGGAAACTGAAATTTTACCAGAGTATCTAAAACCTGAGGTGGGCTTTAAAGAATCTGTTAAATTTGAAAATGGTCTTCTGTATAACAAGTTAAGGAAAGGTCTTGGAAGATGAACAATGTTGGCAGGCAACAGCTGCAGAAACATATAAGTAAATGTCACTTCATGCTAAGAGGACCATTGACAGTGAGAATCAGTAAAGTTACACACCACGGAGTGTTGCAGGATATTTGATCACACTGAGATTATGTTATTTAGTGGAAAAATATTTCTACTTGTGGTGTGGTTCAGCCCTTAGCATACACCTTTAAACCCTGTGCTTAGAATACATACTTGCCCATAGTATACAACTTAGTCCCAAACAATGAGGGTAAAGTTAATTTATGAAAGCACATATGTTTAAAAATGATGTCTAATTGAGTGGTAGACAAAAGGACAAATCAGAGAAAGATTTGACAGAATAGGATATGCCCAACTCTCAAGAGAAGAGAGAGGATAGAAAAGTTATTTAAGGGGATCATCACAGAACATGAGAGGAGGAGGCAATTTTATCAAGAATGTTTTACAGAGATGAAAGAGAGAACAGACTGTACACTAGTGAAAAGAGAATGAGTCAGAGAATGTGAAGAAACTGGAAGATTATAACAGAGATTGCCAGAGATAGTTTGAGGCCAAGCATAGAAAAAAATCAGAGGCTAAAAGAGAATCCCAGATTGAATTAGTCAGTTTTGAGAGGAGTATGAATCAGCCAGCCAGAGGTCAGAAAGCACTAAGAAATGGTGAGCTTATTCAGCAATAAGTCTCAGATGCTGAAAACATTCTAGGCCTAGATTAAATTGTACAGAGGCTAGAAGCTTCCAGGACTAGGTCTAGGTTAGCAGACAGAGGCAGTAATCCTCAGAGACAATTCAGTCAGGTGAATAAAAGATTCTTAAATAAAAGAGGAAGAAAATGAAACAAAGGAGATGGAAGAAGTGACTCATCTTACGAAAAAAATTTCTATGACACACATTCACATGCAACACACATTCATATGTTAAAGTACTAATTCATAAATGATGACATTTGGAGATAGAGTCACTGGAAGGTTATTAGAGTTGAATTATGATAATGTCAGTGTATGAGTGTGGCCTGATAGGATTAGTACCCTTGTAAGAGACAATATGGGTCTCATGAACACATAGCAAGATGATGGCCACCTATAAACCAGGAGATAAGACTTTAGAGTGAAATCAATACTACCAATACCTTGGTCTGGGTCTTCAGAGCTGTGAGGAGTAAAATTCTGTTGTTTAAGCCACAAGAGATAACTAAGACAAGTCCATAATATGGAAAGTCTCCAAGTACAAACAGAAGCATTCATTGAGTTGAGTACAGGCTGTGTGAGACAAACACAAATTAAAATTTTTTTTAAAAGAACTCTAGTTTAAATGAAAAGGAGTGGCCCTGAATGCAGGAGGGCAAACTAGGAAACAGAGGTTAATATAGAGTGTGATAAGATAAGGAGTAAGGTATTGAAGCAAGAGAGGAATGAATAGTCGATGGATGTCTCTCAGTTCAGTGATGGGGAATAGGAAGAAACAGTCTCACTCTTCTATTTTTAATCCTGCCTTTGTTCTATTTTATAAAACAGAAAAGAGACTTATTGTGAGCAGCTATAATTGTTCAAAACATTGTTGTAAGCATTATTCTCATCATTGTAGACTAGACACAATGGGTGATGAAAACTGCATGGTTTGGGCTTAATTCCAAGTTATATCCCTCCCTTAAATGTTTCTTAGGATCTCTTCTTTCTACTTTGCTTCCTTCCACCATCAAAAGAGCAAATAAATCATATAACATGTTCCTGTTTCTCTAATAAATATGTTTGTGAATTGCTGCGTTAGCATTTGTGAATAATTGGAGCCCTATAAAATATTGTCATACAAGCAGAAACTACTATGTCAAGACACATAGCTGGATTCACTTACTTTTAATACTTAAATGGTTTTAATCAGGAACTTCAAGAATCCTAACTCAGAGTTTCATTATCAAACAGTACATCACTTATCTAAACAGAGTTAACACTGAGATGCATAAATACCAAAATTATCCTTAATCAAATTCTACCTAAAAATGCTATCATATTAACTCCTACCACTTTAGAATCTATTTTATACAAATATATTAATATATCAGAGATGTATCAAGCTGAGTTTCACATGTCTACAATCCCAGAACTCCGGAGGCCAAACCAAAGCAATTAGGAGCTCAAGGCTAGCCTCAACTAAATAGTGAGTTAAAGGTCAGTTTGAGCTAGATAAGACTTTCTCAACAGAGCTGCAAAAGAATGTTAACTAGAAAAAAAAGAGTAAGAATTATTTTAGAATTTTGCTCTCTTTGGTTCTTGTTGTCCTTTCCCAGGAGACCAGCATGCTATAGCAGGGGTTAAGCTCTGCTCCATTCTCATAGATACTTGCCACTCCCAAAATAAAAACTCAAGTTCCACATCTGATTGTTACAAAGATAAGACAATGTGTGTCTTTCTGATATCACGGTCCTCTTTGTGTTCTGGTAAATTTTAGAAATGCTTTCACTATGTTCCCTTCAGGGAAATTCATTCAGCTTATAAGAAAGAAATGGAAAAATCATGACTTCAAAAGGAAGTCAGAGAGGATACATGAAAAGGATAGAGGAAGAAAATAAGAGGAGAAGGAGGAAGAATGAAAAAACAGTGTATGCAGTTTATTAATGCAGAGATTACCAAGATTATCTGGCCAGCCGTCCTTTTGTTTACATACTACTTCTTGAGAATAACAGTCTATAAAAGACTTTTTAATAAGATTTGCATTGTTTATGCTTGTAATTGAATTAACATGTTGTTTATCCCTGCTGATGTATTTGTAATTTTAACTTGAACTTTCTAGAAAAATACTTTAACCCAAAGGAACAATTCTTGCATAGAATTTTATTTAATGTCAATCCTTTCAGAAGGACAGGGCGTTTCCTACTCCATAAAATGTCATCAGGAATCATAGCAAGTCAGCCAGACACCCTACAATGTGTCTGTGCTTGGTCCCACTGGGAACAGGAATCTTAGGGGCATAACTATTTATTAATCACATTTTTCTACATAAAATTATATGGTTATAAAGTCCCTAGGGGGAAAACTGAAATGATACGATTTAACACACAGAATTCTCTCAGCATCATTTATGGAAAGGAGCAATATTACACAAGATCCGAAGAGGGGCTTCCAGGTGGCCAGTGGGGAGAAGTTCATGTGCTCCAGTGAATCCAGCAGGCCCTAGCAGGAGCCTTCAGGTGCCTGCTTTGGGATCTGAACAGCCTGAGCCACAGCACTCAGTCTCCAGGAAGTGCGGGAGACCTAGTGTGCACCCAGAGGCAGTCTGGGAGCTCACAGCACAGCTCTCTCCTGTGGCAAGGAGCTTAGGTTCCAGTCCTGAGGCCTCTGGTGGGAGCACTCAGATCTCTCCACCTCTGGATCCAAATCAGCCTGGAAGGCAACACCACATCTCCAGGTCCTGCAAGAGGCAAGAGGGGCTTCCGGGTGGCCAGCGGGAAGAAGTCGGTGTGCTCCGGTAAATCCAGCAGGCCCCAGCAGGAGCCTTCAGGTGTCTGCTTCAGGCTCTGAACAGCCTGGGCAACAGCACCATGACTCCAGGCAGTGCAGGAGGTAAGCTGTACATGAGAGGCCACCTGAGAGCTTACACTGGTGAGTCCAGCATTGACAAGACCAACTAACACCAGTGAGAACTAGATGGCAAAAGGCAAACGCAGGAACGTCACTAACAGAAATCAAGGCAATATGGCAACATCTGAACCCAATTCTCTTTTACCAGCATGTCCTTGATACCACATCACACCAGTAAAACAAGATTTGGATTTAAAATCACTGGTCATGATGCTGGTACAGGAACACATGAAGGACATACTTAAAGAAATTCAGGAGAAAATGGATCAAAAGTTAGAAGCCCTTGCAAGGGAAACACAAAAATCATTGAAAGAAATCCAGGAGAATACAAAAGCCAACAATGAGGAAACGCAAAAAACACTTAATGAAATACAGGAGAACTTTGGTCAACAGGCTGAGGTCATGAAAGAGGAAACACAAAAATCTCTTAAAGAATTACAGGAAAGCACAAACAAGCAAGTGAGGGAGCTAAGCAAAACCATCCAGGATCTAAAATCAGAAGTAGAAACAACTAAGAAAACTCAAAGGGAGACAACTTTGGAGATAGAAAGCCTTGGGAAGAAATCAGGGGACAGAGATGCAAATATCAACAACAGAATACAAGAGATAGAAGAAAGAATCTCAGATGCTGAAGATTCCATAGAAACCATGGACTCAACAGTTAAAGAAAATGCAAAATGCAAAAAGCTTGTAACCCAAAATATCCAGGAAATCCAGGACACAATGAGAAGACCAAACCTAAGGATTATAGGCATAGATGAGAGTGAAGATTTACAACTTAAAGTGCCAGCAAATATTTTCAACAACATTATGGAAGAAAACTTCCCTAACCTAAATAGAGAGATGCCCATGAATATACAAGAAGCCTACAGAATTCCAAACAGACTGGACCAGAACAGAAATACTTCCCGTCACATAATAATCAAAACACCAAATGTACTAAACAAAGAAAGAATATTAAAGGCAGTAAGAGAAAAAGGCCAAGTAACATATAAAGGAAGACCTATCAGAATCACAGCAGACTTTTCACATGAGACTATGAAGGCTAGAAGATCCTGGGCTGATCTCATGCAGACTCTAAGAGAACACAAATGCCAGCCAAAACTACTATATCCAGCAAAATTCTCAATCACCGTAGATGGAGAAACTAAGATATTCCATGACAAAACCAAGTTTACCCAATATCTATCCACAAACCCAGCCCTACAAAGGATAATAGGAGGACAACACCAATACAAGGAGGGAAACTTCACCCTGGAAAAGGCAAGATAGTAACCTTTCATCAAACCCAAAAGAAGTTAACCAATCAAATTTAAAAGATAACGTCAAAAATGACAGGAAGTAACAATCACTATTCCTTAATATCTCTTAACATCAATGGACTCAATGCCCCAATAAAAAGACATAGACTAACTGACTGGATATGTAAACAGGACCCTACATTTTGCTGCATACAGGAAACACACCTCAGGGTCAAAGACAAACACTACCTTAGAGTAAAAGGCTGGAAGACAATTTTACAAGCAAATGGTCTCAGGAAACAAGCTGGAGTAGCCATTTTAATATCAGATAAAATTGACTTTCAACCCAAAGTCATCAAAAGAGACTCTGAGGGACACTTCTTGCTGGTCAAAGGAAAAATACAACAAGAAGAACTCTCAATCCTGAACATCTATGCTCCAAATGCAAGGGCACCCTCTTTCGTAAAGAAACTTTATTAAAGCTCAAAGCAAACATTGCACCTAACACAATAATTGTGGGTGACTTCAACACTGCACTTTCCTCAATGGACCGATCAGGAAATCAGAAATTAAACAGGGACACAATGAAACTAATTGAAACTTTGGACCAATTAGATTTAGCAGATATATATAGAACATTCTATCCTAAAGCAAAAGAATATACCTTTTTCTCAGCACCTCATGGTACCTTCTCCAAGATCAACCATATAATTGGTCACAAGACAGACCTCAACAAATATAAGAAGATTGAACTAATCCCATGCCTCCTATCAGATAACTATGGAGTAAAAGTGGTCTTCAATAGCAACAAAAACAACAGAAAACCCACATACACGTGGAAACTGAACAATATTCTACTCAATGATACCTTGGTCAAGGAAGAAATAAAGAAAGAAATTAAAGACTTTTTAAAACACAATGAAAATGAAGACACAACATACCCAAATCTATGGGACACAATGAAAGCAGTGCTAAGAGGAAAACTCATAGCACTGAGTGCCTCCAAAAAGGAAATGGAGACAACATACACTAACAGCTTAATGACACACCTGAAAGCCCTGGAACAAAAAGAAGCTATTTCACCCAGGAGGAGTAGAAGGCAGGAAACCATCAAACTCAGGGCCGAAATCAATCAAGTAGAAACAAAGAGAACCATAAAAAGAATCAACAAAACCAGGAGCTGGTTCTTTGAGAAAATCAACAAGATAGATAAACCCTTAGCCAGACTGACCAAAGGGCACAGAGAAAGTATACAAGTTAACAAACTTAGAAATGAAAAGGGAGATATAACAATGGAAACTGAGGAAATCCAAAAAATCATCAGATCCTACTACAAAAGCCTGTACTCAACACAACTGGAGAATCTGGAGGAAATGGACAATTTCCTTGACACATACCAAATACCAAAATTAAATCAGGACCAACTAGACCATCTAAACAGTCCCATAACCCCTAAAGAAATAGAAGGAGTCATAGAAAGTCTTCCAACCAAAAAAAAGCACAGGACCAGATGGTTTCAGTGCAAAATTCTATCAGACCTTCGAAGAAGAGTTAACACCAATGCTCTTCAAACTATTCCACAAAATAGAAACAGAAGGAACACTACCCAATTCCTTCTACAAAGCCACAATTACGCTGATACCAAAACCACACAAAGATCCAACAAAGAAAGAGAATTTCAGACCAATTTCCCTTATGAACATCGATGCAAAAATACTCAATAAAATTCTTGCCAACCGAATCCAAGAACACATCAAAACGATCATCCACCATGATCAAGTAGGCTTTAACCTGGGAATGCAGGGTTGGTTCAATATATGGAAATCCATCAATGCAATCCACTACATAAATAAACTCAAAGAAAAAAACCACATGGTCATTTCATTGGATGCTGAAAAAGCATTTGACAAAATTCAGCATCCTTTCATGCTTAAAGTCTTGGAGTGAACAGGAATTCAAGGCCCATACCTAAACATAGTAAAAGCAATATACAGCAAACCGGTAGCCAGCATCAAACTAAATGGACAGAAACTTGAAGCAATCCCACTAAAATCAGGGACTAGACAGGGCTGCCCACATTCTCCTTATCTTTTCAATATCGTACTTGAGGTACTAGCTCGGGCAATTCGACAACATAAGGAGGTCAAAGGGATAAAAATTCTAAAGGAAGAAGTCAAACTATCATTATTTACAGATGATATGATAGTCTACCTAAGTGACCCAAAAAACTCTGCTAAAGAACTCCTATAGCTGATAAAATACTTCAGCAAAGTGGCAGGTTATAAAATCAACTCAAGCAAATCAGTGGCCTTCCTATACTCAAAGGATAAGCAGGCTGAGAAAGAAATTAGGGAAATGACCCACTTCACAATAGCCACAAACAGTATAAAGTATCTTGGGGTGACTCTTACCAAACATGTGAAAGATCTATATGACAAGAACTTCAAGACTCTGAAGAAGGAAATGGAAGAAGACCTCAAAAAATGGGAAAACCTCCCATGCTCATGGATCGGTAGAATCAATATAGTTAAAATGGCCATTTTGCCAAAACAAGCTACAGATTCAATGCAATACCCATCAAAATCCCAACTCAATTCCTCACAGACTTAGAAAGAGCAATTATCAAATTCATCTGGAATAACAAAAAAACCCAGGATAGCTAAAACTATTCTCAGCAACAAAAGAAAGTCTAGGGGAATCAGTATCCCTGAGCTCAAGCAATACTACAGAGCAATAGTGTTAACAACTTCATGGTATTGGTAGAGTGACAGGCAGGAGGATCAATGGAACAGGATTGAAGATCCAGAAATGAACCCACACACCTATGGCCACTTGATCCTCATCAAAGAGGCTGAAAACATCCAATGGAAAAAAGATAGCCTTTTCAACAAATGGTGCTGTTCAACTGGAGGTCAGCATGCAGAAGAATGTGAATTGATCCATCCTTGTCTCCTTGTACTAAGCTCAAATCCAAATGGATCAAGGACCTCCACAGAAAGCCAGACACTCTGAAGCTAATAGAAAAGAAACTGGGGAAGACCCTTGAGGACATCGGTACAGGGAGAAAGTTTCTGAACAGAACACCAATAGCGTATGCTCTAAGAGCAAGAATTGACAAATGGGACCTCATAAAATTACAAAGTTTCTGTAAGACAAAGGACACCATCAAGAGGACAAATCGGCAACCAACAAATTGGGAAAAGATCTTCACTAATCCTACATCAGATAGAGGGCTAATATCCAATATATATAAAGAACTCAAGAAGTTAGACTCCAGAAAACCGAACAACCCTATTAAAAAATGGGGTACAGAGTTAAACAAAGAATTCTCACCTGAAGAACTTCGGATGGCGGAGAAGCATCTTAAAAAATGCTCAACTTCATAAGTCATTAGGGAAATGCAAATCAAAACAACCCTAAGATTTCATCTTACACCAGTCAGAATGACTAAGATTAAAAATTCAGGAGACAGCAGGTGTTGGAGAGGGTGTGGAGAAAGAGGAACACTCCTCCACTGCTGGTGGGGTTGCAAATTGGTACAACCACTCTGGAAATCAGTCTGGCAGTTCCTCCGAAAACTGGGCACCTCACTTCCAGAAGATCCTGCTATACCACTCCTGGGCATATACCCAGAGGATTCCCCACCATGTAATAAGGATACATGCTCTACTATGTTCATAGCAGCCCTATTTATAATTGCCAGATGCTGGAAAGAACCCAGGTATCCCTCAACAGAAGAGTGGATGCAAAAAATGTGGTATATCTACACAATGGAGTACTATTCAGCCATTAGAAACAATGAATTCATGAAATTCTTAGGCAAATGGATGGAGCTAGAGAACATCATACTAAGTAAGGTAACCCAGACTCAAAAGGTGAATCATGGTATGCACTCACTAATAAGTGGTTATTAACCTAGAAAACTGGAATACCCAAAACATAATCCACACATCAAATGAGATACAAGAAGAAAAGAGGAGTGGCCCCTGGTTCTGGAAAGACTCAGTGAAACAGTATTTGGCAAAACCAGAATGGGGAAGTGGGAAGGGGTGGGTGGGAGGACAGGGGAATAGAAGGGGGCTTACGGGACTTTCAGGGAGTAGGGGGGGGGGGCTAGAAAAGGAAATCATTTGAAATGTAAATAAATTATATCGAATAAAAAAAATTAAAAAAAAAAACTGCATGGTATTGGTACAGTGACAGGCAGGAGGATCAATGGAACAGGATTGAAGATCCAGAAATAAACCCACACACCTATGGCCACTTGATCCTGGACAAAGAGGTTGAAAACATCCAATGGAAAAAAGATAGCCTTTTCAACAAACGGTGCTGGTTTAACTGGAGGTCAGCATGCAGAAGAATGGGAATTGATCCATCCTTGTCTCCTTGTACTAAGCTCAAATCCAAATGGATCAAGGACCTCCACAGAAAGCCAGACACTCTGAAGCTAATAGAAAAGAAACTGGGGAAGACCCTTGAGGACATCTGTACAGGGAGAAAGTTTCTGAACAGAACACCAATAGCGTATGCTCTAAGAGCAAGAATTGACAAATAGGACCTCATAAAATTACAAAGTTTCTGTAAAGGAAAGGACACCATCAAGAGGACAAATCGGCAAC
The DNA here is from genome assembly GCF_947179515.1 of Apodemus sylvaticus. Classification (NCBI taxonomy): domain Eukaryota; kingdom Metazoa; phylum Chordata; class Mammalia; order Rodentia; family Muridae; genus Apodemus; species Apodemus sylvaticus. The sequence goes on along the minus strand of NC_067489.1, from coordinate 352,699 downwards.
CAACAAATTGGGAAAAGATCTTCACCAATCCTACATCAGATAGAGGGCTAATATTCAATATATATAAAGAACACAAGAAGTTAGACTCCAGAAAACCAAACAACCCTATTAAAAATGGGGTACAGAGTTAAACAAAGAATTCTCATCTGAAGAACTTCGGATGGCGGAGAAACATCTTTAAAAAGGCTCAACTTCATTAGTCATTAGGGAAATGCAAATCAAAACAACCCTGAGATTTCACCTTACACCAGTCAGAATGGCTAAGATTAAAAATTCAGGAGACAGCAGGTATTGGAGAGGGTGTGGAGAAAGAGGAACACTCCTCCACTGCTGGTGGGGTTGCTAATTGGTACAACCACTCTGGAAATCAGTCTGGCAGTTCCTCCGAAAACTGGGCACCTCACTTCCAGAAGATCCTGCTATACCACTCCTGGGCATATAACCAGAGGATTTCCCACCATGTAATAAGGATACATGCTCTACTATGTTCATAGCAGCCCTATTTATAATTGCCAGATGCTGGAAAGAACCCAGGTATCCCTCAACAGAAGAGTAGATGCAAAAAATGTGATATATCTACACAATGGAGTACTATTCAGCCATTAGAAACAATGAATTCATGAAATTCTTAGGCAAATGGACGGAGCTAGAGAACATCATACTAAGTGAGGTAACACAGACTCAAAAGGTGAATCATGGTATGCACTCACTAATAAGTGAATATTAACCTAGAAAACTGGAATACCCAAAACATAACCCACACATCAAATGAGGTACAAGAAGAAAGGGGGAGTGGCCCCTTGTTCTGGAATGACTCAGTGAAGCAGTATTCAGCAAAACCAGAACGGGGAAGTGGGAAGGGGTGGATGGGAGGACAGGGGAAGAGAAAGGGGCTTATGGGACTTTCGGGAAGTGGGGGGCTAGAGAAGGGGAAATCATTTGAAATGTAAATAAAAAATTATATCGAATAAAAAAAAAAGAATGGAGGAGTGGCCCCTGGTTCTGGAAAGACTCAGTGCAACAGTATAGGGGAATACCAGAACAGGGAAGTGGGAAGGGGTAGAACAGGGGGAGGGAAGAGGGCTTATGGGACTTGCCGATAGTGGGGACCCATAAAAGGGGAAATCATTTGAAATGTAAATAAAAAATATATCAATAAAGAAAAAGAAGAAAAAGAAAGTGGAGAGGGTTTTCTATTTAGAAACAATCTTTTTTTGTGGGTAAAACCAGACACACGGAAGAAAAGAAACTGGGAAAGACCCTTGAGGACATGAGCAGTTCCTGAACAGAACACCAATAGCTTATGCTTTAAGATCAAGAATTGACAAATGGGACCTCATAAAATTACAAAGTTTCTGTAAGGCAAAGGACACTGTCCATTGGACAAAATGTGAACCAACAAATTGGGAAAATATCTTCATCAACCCTTCATCTGACAGAGGGCTAATATCCAATATATACAAAGAACTCAAGAAGGTAGACCCCAGAAAACCAAATAACCCTATTAAAAATGAGGTACAGAGCTAAACAAAGAATTTCACCTGAAGAACTTTGGACAGCTGAGAAGCATCCTAAAAAATGTTCAACATCATTAGTCATTAAGGAAATGCAAATCAAAACAACCCTGTTATTTCACCTCACACCAGTCAGAATGGCCAAGATCAAAAACTCAGGTGAAACCAGGTGCTGGTGAGGATGTGGAGAAAGAGAAACACTCCTCCACTGCTGGTGGGGTTGCAAACTGGTACAACCACTCTGGAAATCGGTCTGGCGGTTCCTCAGAAAACTTGGCATGACACTCCCGGAGGACCCTGCTATACCACTCCTGGGCATATACCCAGAGGATTCTCAAGCATGTAATAAGGATACATGGTCCACTATGTTCATAGCAGCCCTATTTATAATAGCCAGAAGCTGCAAAGAACACAAATGTCCCTCAACAGAGGAATGGATACAAAAATATGTGGTACACAATGGAGTACTATTCAGCCATTAGAAACAATGAATTCATGAAATTCTTAGACCAATGGATGGAGCTGGAGAACATCATAAGTGAGGTAACCCACTCTCAAAAGGTCAATCATGTTATGCACTCACTGATAAGTGGATATTAGCCTAGAAACTTGGAATATCCAAGTCATAATCCACATATCAAATGATGTCCAAGAAGAACAGAGGAGTGGCCCCTGGTTCTGGAAAGGCTCAGTGTAGTAGTATAGGTCAATACCAGAACAGGGAAGAGGGAAGGGGTGGATGGGGGAACAGAGGGAGGGAAGAGGGCTTATGGGACTTGTGGGGAGTGGGGAGCCAGGAAAGGGTAAATCATTTGAAATGTAAATAAAAAATATATTGAATAAAAGAGAAAAGAAAAGAAAATGGAGAGCTACAGCATTCTGTGATCAGTGGAGCAGATAGAACCAAAGTCTTCCTGCTGACATTTGTACCAGAGAGTCTTCTGTGTATAGCCTGCCAGGAGAGAGAGATCTCCCAGGAGCACTTTCACTTCTGAGCTCAGAGGTGAGATCTCCACCTTCTCTGTGGAGAGGACCAGCTAGGAACACACAGGGCACAAGAGCAGTGGAGCACCTGGGAAAGAAGTTTTATAGCCATCATTTGCACCAGGGTGTCAGGAAACTCCACAGCTTTCTGTGCATAGCCCACCAGGAAAGAAAGATTTTTCCAGCAGTATTTTCACTTTTGAGCTCAGAGGAGTAAAGACACAGGCTTATGGGCCCACAGGAGGAACAAACTCCAGCCAGAGACAACAATACCAACTAGCATCAGAGATAACCAGATGGCAAAAGGCAAGCATATGAAACTGACCAACAGAAACCAAGGACTCATGGCAACATCAGAACCCAGTTCTCCCACCACAGCAAGTCCTGGAAACCCCAATATACCAGAAAAGCAAGAGTTGGATTTAAAATCATTTCTTATGATGCTGATGGAGGGCTTCAAGAAAGACTTAAATAGCTCCATTAAAGAAATACAGGAGAACATCCACCAACAGGTTAAAGCCCTTAAAGAGGAAACACAAAAATCCCTTAAAGAAATACATGAGATCATGGGTCAACAGGCAGAAGCCCTTAAAGAAGAAACACAAAAATCCCTTAAAGAATTACAAGAAAACACAAACAATCAAGAGAAGGAACTGAACAAAACCATTCAGGATCTAAAAGTGGAAGTAGAAACAATAAAGAAATCACAAAGTAAGACATCTCTAGAGATAGAAAACCTTGGAAAGAATTCAGGAGTCATAGATGCAAGCATCAACAACACAACACAAGAGATAGAAGAAAGAACCTCATGTGCTCAAGATACCATAGAAAACATTGACTCAACAGTCAAAGAAAATGCAAAGTGCATAAAGCTGGTAACCCAAAACATCCAGGAACACCAGGACACAATGAGAAGGCCAAAATTAAGGATTATAGGTATAAAAGAGGGCAAAGATTTCCAACTTAAGGGGTCAGTAAATATCTTCAACAAAATTGTAGAAGAAAACTTCCCTAACCTAAAGAGATGCCCATGAACATACAAAACGCTTTCAGAACTCCAAACAGACTAGACCAGAACAGAAAGTCCTCCCAGCACATAATAATCAAAACACCAAATTCACTAAACAAAGAAAGAATATTAAAAGCAGTAAGGGGAAAGGGGCAAGTAACTTATAAAGGCAGACCTATCAGAATCACACCAAACTTCTCACCAGAGACGAAGAAAGCTAGATGATCCTGGGCAGATCTCATACAGACCCTAAGAGAACACAAATGCCAGCCCAGGCTACTATACCCAGCAAAACTCTCAATCATCATAGATGGAGAAACCAAGATATTCCATGATAAAACCAAATTTACACAATATCTATACACAAATCCAACCCTACAAAGGATAATTAATGGAAAATGCCAACACAAGGAAGGAAACTATACCCTAGAAAAAGCAAGAAAGTAATCTTCTTCCAACAAACCCAAAATAATATGCCCACACAAACATAAAAATAACATCAAAAATAACAAGAAGCAACAATCACAATTCCCTAATATCTCTTAACAATGACTCCCCAATATAAAAGTCGGACTAATAACATTTCTCATATAAATTTTCAATTTTATCAGAAAATGTTTGTAATTCCTCTTTCAATTAATTTAGTAATGTTTTTATGTCTACCATTTTATCTGCATCTTTTTCATGATAATCTTCAATTTTAATGTCTTTCTATATACTTCCTCTATTTTATCAGAAATGTTTTCAATGTAAATCTTTTATTTTATCACAAATGTTTCTAATTCCACCTTCAATTAATTTAGAAAGAGTTTTTATATCTACCATTTTTGATGTAAAATTTTCCATGAAATAGTCAATTTTAATGTGTTTGTCTATTTATTTCTTGAATTTTACCAGAAATATTTTCCATGTAAATCTTCAATGTTATCTGAAAATGTTTCTAATTCCACCTTCAATCAACTTAAAATTATCTTTATGCCTATCATTTTACCTATATAATTTCCATGATAATCTTTAATTTTAACATATTTTTCTATATATTTCTTCAATTTTATCAGAAATATTTTCCATGTAAATCTTCAAGTTTATCAGAAAATGTTCATAATTCCACTTTCAATCAACTTAGGAATACTTTTATAGCTACCATTATTATATCTATATAAAATTTTCCATGATAATCTTCAATTCTAACATGTTTTCTACATTTTTCTACAATTTTATCAGAAATATTTTCCACATATACCTTCAATTCTATCATAAAATGTTTCTATCCCATATTTCAACTAATTTAGCAATGTTTTGCATGTCTACCACATTACTCTTTAATTTTCCATGAAAATTGTCAATTTTAATGTATTTATCTGATTTTCCATGTAAATCTTTAATTTTATTATAAAATGTTTTTACTTCCCTTTACTTCCATTTTCAATAAATAAACAATTTTTTTTAAAAAGTGAGTGCTTTCTTTTTAGAGAAGGTAGTGGAAGTCAATTCATCAAACAGTGTGAGACTTTTCAAAGAAGTTAAGAGATAAAAGGAGTTTGGGAGAAGTCTGCCATCAGGCAACACCCAAAGGCATAGGAGGGACTAGTTTCTTATTAACCAAAGTATAAACTGTTTGATTTATTATATTTAGCTATCTTCAAACTGGTGGCAGTGATTGTGGTCTTTCTGACCCATAAAATGATTACTTTCATTGTACAGATTGAGGAGAAAGACCAAAACTTTTGGAATTTAACTGCTCATTCAGGTGTAAGAGTATGGCCAGATTAAAATCTCACCAGCTTTCCATATAGGCATTCTCCACTGCATTCCACTGGTTTTGCACTTTTTTGTTTTAAATCTTTAAAACTATGCCTTCCAAATGGGTCCAAATTAAAACTATGGATTGTCTTCAGATATTGATGATGAGCCTAAAATAAATGGTAATCTCATCACAAAGCAATTTATAAAAGCAGACCTGGGAAGCTGTTTAGATGTAATCTCAATGAGATTCTTTTTTCTGTCTCTGTTATTTAGGGGGGAATATCCAAAAAGTAATGAACAGTGAAAATTTGAGCACTGCCACCAAACCTGAGAGAAGTGCTAATCAACAACATTGGTCATTCATATCTTAACTCAAAATTGACCTGGGGGTGAGAGTTGGGGAAGTTCTGATGAGTACCAGAAATTCCCTGCATAAAACATGCAAATACTGTTTTATAACTATTAAATATGTTCAATAAAAGCCTAGAAACATCCTAGAATGTATTGATCTAAAACACAGTATCTTTTTGGGGTCAAATTACCATATATTTCTTAGTAAAAACTAAATATGAGATTAGGATGCTGAACAGATTATGTCAGATTAAAAAGCTATTTTGATTCAGAGAATATCTTTAAAAAATGATGAGGTAGGAAATATGGCTAAGAGGTTAAAAGCACTGACTCTTCTTGCAGAGGGCCTGGATCATATTCCCAGCCCACACATGAAAGCACACAGCATGTGTAAACACACAGGACCAGGGGATACTTCACCATCTTCTGAGCTCCAGGCATGCATTTGATGCACATAAATTCATGCAAGCCAAATACCCATACACATAATAAGATTTGAAATGAAAACATAATTTTAAAAAGTAAAATGAAATAAGAAAAATAAAAGTAATTGTCATGGAAATGAAATATATGTGACAGAAAAAATATATATTTGAGTGTAAGAGAGGGACCAGAAAGAAGAGAGTGAGAAAGCCTAAAAATTAAGAATACAGTATATGCTTCATGAATAAACATGTCACAATCACAATATAACTCTTTACTTTGTATGGTAACTAAAAAGTTAATAAAAGTTAAAACCTTGTGTGCATAAAAACAAGTTTCATAATGTGTCCCAGTATCTGAAATCATTACTCCACTCTGAGAAAAGAGCATGGCTCAAAACTCATTATCAAGTGGCATTTCCACAAGTAGCCAGGGAATATGCAGTTTCCTATTAGACATTACATTCAGAGTCTGGGTAGATTTCTTTCCTGAATCAGAGCCTAAAAAACTACTTCATTTCCTCATCTCTTCCCAGCACTAGTATGTATCCAAGCTTCAACAGCAGCCATAAGTTGTAGACAAAGTACTTAATTCCCAGTGCTATAAAATTTAGTTTTAAAAGCAATTCGTAAAATCAGCAGCTTGCTTCAGTTTCTTCCTGTCAACCAGAAATGACCAAGAACTCTAATTCTTAAAGACAGACAGAGGGAAATTATCATAGCCAAGAATAAATTTCTTTCTTTCTTTTTAACTAGAATAAATCATTTGGAGTACAATTCTGCCTGCATTTCTTCTCCCTCTGAAGAAGTGTTATGAAATTTAGTACTGTGGACTTGAATTATCAGCTTTCATTTTTGCTTCAGGACTATCAGTATAAGTTATCAAGGGCATTAGTTGTGACATTCTTTGTTACAGTGATGTTTTTCTTTCAAATCAAGGCAGTACACTTTAGGTTTTGATCTCATGTTAACAGAGAAAAAGTAGAAAGAGTTCTGTGTTAATCTACTTTTTAAAACATGAAAATATTTCTAACACTGCAAAAATTCTTCCTAGCAAAGCACAATGCTTCCTATTTCATAATCCAGTGAGAGAAACAGTTTATTCCTGATAGTTAGCCTTTATTATGGAAGGTATTGTGTTCATTACTGAGTGAATGTGTAGATACATTCTAGCATATAAGAATCAAAACATATCTAATGCTTCCCTTTCTTTTAATTTAGAAAATTATGAGGAAGTAAAAAGGGATAGGTTAATGGAAAGATTAATAGATGAATAGGGAAAATATATGGATGGAAAGATGATTGGGTAGTAAATGATTAGTGAGTTTAAGAATTAAAGTGTAAATAGAGAAATAGATAGATAAATCGATAGTAGGTTATGCTGATCTTTAGCAAAAAATACCATATGGTCATTAGATAATCCACAAGGACCTCAAATATGTCTAGTATTAATTCTTGAAAAATGAAACATCTACATAAAGAAGGAAACAAATTGAGTTATTAAAGTAATGTCAACTGTCAAAAGATTTTGTAAAATAAAGTATAAGAAGATGATCATAATTGTGATTAAATCAAAAATAGTGTACTATCTCTTGAATCCTGCAAAGATTCCCATATCAATGAATTAACATTAAATAAACTTCTACCAGATCTTACTACAATAATATTTATTGATAAATGAACCAATAATGTTCATCATATTTTAACTTGAAAGCAACTTAAAACACAGAAAGCAGTTTATGTGAAGTTGTGTGAGTACTCTATGAATAATCACAAGCAGAATTTTATGATCACATAAAATACCTATAAAATTAAAATAATTTCTAAATATAATCACTAAATTAGGAGGAATAATAACCAATTTATTGCCTGAAAGAGGAAAGAGGGGCTTCTGAGCGGCCAGTGGGGAAAAGTCGGTGTGCTCCAGTGAATCCAGCGGGCCCCAGCAGGAGCCTTCAAGCACTTGCTTTGGGATCTGAACAGCCTGGGCCACAGCACTCGGTCTCCCTGGAGTGCAGGAGACCTGGTGTGCACCCAGAGGCAGTCTGGGAACTCACAGCACAGCTCATTGCTGTGGCACAGAGCTTAGGTTTCAGTCCTGAGGCCCCTGGCGGTAGCCCTCAGACCTTTTCGCTTCCTGATCCAGATCAGCCTGGGCAGCAACACCACATCTCCAGGTCCTGAAAGAGGCAAGAGAGGCTTCCAGGCAGCCAGCAGGGAGAAGTCCATCAGGCCCCAGCAGGAGCCTTCAGGTGTCTGCTTCAGGCTCTGAACAGCCTGGGCAGCAGCACCCTGTCTCCAGGCAGTGCAGGAGGTAAGCTGTGCACCAGAGGCCACCTAGGAAGGGGCAGCTTGCACTGGTGAGTCCAGCATTGACAAGTGAGAACTAGATGGCAAAAGGCGAACGCAGGAACATCACTAACAGAAATCAAGGCAATATGGCAACATCTGAACCCAATTCTCCTTTACCACCATGTCCTTGATACCCCATCACACCAGTAAAAACAAGATATGGATTTAAAATCACTGGTCATGATGCTGGTACAGGAACACATGAAGGACATACTTAAAGGAATTCAGGAGAAAATGAATCAAAAGTTAGAAGCCCTTGCAAGGGAAACACAAAAATCATTGAAAGAAATCCAGGAGAATACAAAAGCCAATAATGAGGAAACACAAAAAAACATGTAAAGAAATACAGGAGAACTTTGGTCAACAGGCTGAGGTCATGAAAGAGGAAACACAAAAATCTCTTAAAGAATTACAGGAAAGCACAAACAAGCAAGTGAAGGAACTAAGCAAAACCATCCAGGATCTAAAATCAGAAGTAGAAACAACTAAGAAAACTCAAAGGGAGACAACTTTGGAGATAGAAAGCCTTGGGAAGAAATCAGTGGACATAGATGCAAATATCAACAACAAAATACAAGATAGAAGAAAGAATCTCAGATGCTGAAGATACCATAGAAACCATGGACTCAACAGTTAAAGAAAATGCAAAATGCAAAAAGCTTGTAACCCAAAATATCCAGGAAATCCAGGACACAATGAGAAGACCAAACCTAAGGATTATAGGCATAGATGAGAGTGAAGATTTACAACTTAAAGGGCCAGTAAATAGCTTCAATAAAATTATGGAAGAAAACTTCCCTAACCTAAATAGAGAGATGCCCATGAATATACAAGAAGCCTATAGAACTCCAAACAGACTGGACCAGAACAGAAATACTTCCCGTCACATAATAATCAAAACACCAAATGTACTAAACAAAGAAAGAATATGAAAGGCAGTAAGAGAAAAAGGCCAAGTAACATATAAAGGAAGACCTATCAGAATCACAGCAGACTTTTCACCTGAGACTATGAAGGCTAGAAGATCCTGGGCTGATCTCATGCAGACTCTAAGAGAACACAAATGCCAGCCAAAACTACTATATCCAGCAAAACTCTCAATCACCGTAGATGGAGAAACTAAGATATTCCATGACAAAACCAAGTTTACCCAATATCTATCCACAAACCCAGCCCTACAAAGGATAATAGGAGGACAACACCAATACAAGGAGGGAAACTTCACCCTGGAAAAGGCAAGATAGTAACCTTTCATCAAACCCAAAAGAAGTTAACCAATCAAATTTAAAAAATAACGTCAAAAATGACAGGAAGTAACAATCACTATTCCTTAATATCTCTTAACATCACTGGACTCAATGCCCCAATAAAAAGACATAGACTAACTGACTGGATATGTAAACAGGACCCTACATTTTGCTGCATACAGGAAACACACCTCAGGGTCAAAGACAAACACTACCTTAGAGTAAAAGGCTGGAAGACAATTTTACAAACAAATGGTCTCAGGAAACAGCTGGAGTAGCCATTTTAATATCAGATAAAATTGACTTTCAACCCAAAGTCATCAAAAGAGACTCTGAGGGACACTTCTTGCTTGCTGGTCAGAGGAAAAATACAACAAGAAGAACTCTCAATCCTGAACATCTATGCTCCAAATGCAAGGGCACCCTCTTTCGTAAAGAAACTTTATTAAAGCTCAAAGCACACATTGCACCTAACACAATAATTGTGGGTGACTTCAACACTGCACTTTCCTCAATGGACCGATCAGGAAATCAGAAACTAAACAGGGACACAATGAAACTAATTGAAGCTTTGGACCAATTAGATTTAGCAGATATATATAGAACATTCTATCCTAAAGCAAAAGAATATACCTTTTTCTCAGCACCTCATGGTACCTTCTCCAAGATCGACCATATAATTGGTCACAAGACAGACCTCAACAAATATAAGAAGATCGAACTAATCCCATGCCTCCTATCAGATCACTATGGAGTAAAAGTGATCTTCAATAGCAACAAAAACAACAGAAAACCCACATACACATGGAAATTGAACAATGTTCTACTCAATGATACCTTGGTCAAGGAAGAAATAAAGAAATTAAAGACTTTTTAGAACATAATGAAAATGAAGACACAACATACCCAAATCTATGGGACACAATGAAAGCAGTGCTAAGAGGAAAACTCATAGCCCTGAGTGCCTCCAAAAAGAAAATGGAGAGAGCATACATTACCAGCTTAATGACATACTTGAAAGCCCTGGAACAAAAAGAAGCTATTTCACCCAGGATGAGTAGAAGGCAGGAAATCATCAAACTCAGGGCCGAAATCAATCAAGTAGAAACAAAGAGAACCATACAAAGAATCAACAAAACCAGGAGCTGGTTCTTTGAGAAAATCAACAAGATAGATAAACCCTTAGCCAGACTGACCAAAGGGCACAGAGAAAGTATCCAAATTAACAAACTTAGAAAAGGGAGATATAACAACGGAAACTGAGGAAATCCAAAAAATCATCAGATCCTACTACAAGAGCCTGTACTCAACACAACTGGAGAATCTGGAGGAAATGGACAATTTCCTTGACAGATACCAAATACCAAAATTAAATCAGGACCAACTAGACCATCTAAACAGTCCCATAATGCCTAAAGAAATAGAAGAAGTCATAGAAAGTCTTCCAACCAAAAAAAGCACAGGACCAGATGATTTCAGTACAGAATTCTATCAGACCTTCAAAGAAGAGTTAACACCAATACTCTTCAAATTATTCCACAAAATAGAAACAGAAGGAACACTACCCAATTCCTTCTATGAAGCCACAATTACGCTGATACCAAAACCACACAAATATCCAACAAAGAAAGAGAACTTCAGACCAATTTCCCTTATGAACATCGATGCAAAAATACTGAATAAAATTCTTGCCAACCGAATCCAAGAACACATCAAAACGATCATCCACCATGATCAAGTAGGCTTTATCTCGGGAATGCAGGGTTGGTTCAATATAAGGAAATCCATCAATGCAATCCACTACATAAACAAACTCAAAGAAAAAAACCACATGGTCATTTCATTGGATGCTGAAAAAGCATTTGACAAAATTCAGCATCCTTTCATGCTTAAAGTCTTGGAAAGAACAGGAATTCAAGGCCCATACCTAAACATAGTAAAAGCAATATAGAGCAAACCGGTAGCCAGCATCAAACTAAATGGAGAGAAACTTGAAGCAATCCCACTAAAATCAGGGACTAGACAGGGCTGCCCCCTTTCTCCTTATCTTTTCAATATTGTACTTGAGGTACTAGCTCGGGCAATTCGACAACATAAGGAGGTCAAAGGGATACAAATTCTAAAGGAAGAAGTCAAACTATCATTATTTAGAGATGACATGATAGTCTACCTAAGTGACCCAAAAAACTCCACTAGAGAGCTCCTACAGCCGATAAACAACTTCAGCAAAGTGGCAGGTTATAAAATCAACTCAAGCAAATCAGTGGCCTTCCTATACTCAAAGGATAAGCAGGCTGAGAAAGAAATTAGGGAAATGACCCACTTCACAATAGCCACAAACAGTATAAAGTATCTTGGGGTGACTCTTACCAAACATGTGAAAGATCTATATGACAAGAACTTCAAGACTCTGAAGAAGGAAATGGAAGAAGACCTCAAAAAATGGGAAAACCTCCCAGGCTCATGGATCGGTAGAATCAATATAGTTAAAATGGCCATTTTGCCAAAAGCAATATACAGATTCAATGCAATACCCATCAAAATACCAACTCAATTCTTCACAGAGTTAGAAAGAGCAATTATCAAATTCATCTGGAATAACAAAAAAACCCAGGATAGCTAAAACTATTCTCAGCAACAAAAGAAAGTCTGGGGGAATCAGTATCCCTGACCTCAAGCAATACTACAGAGCAATAGTGTTAAAAACTGCATCGTATTGGTACAGTGACAGGCAGGAGAACCAATGGAACAGGATTGAAGATCCAGAAATGAACCCACACACCTATGGCCACTTGATCCTCGACAAAGAGGCTGAAAACATCCAACGGAAAAAAGATAGCCTTTTCAACAAATGGTGCTGGTTCAACTGGAGGTCAGCATGCAGAAGAATGCGAATTGATCCATCCTTGTCTCCTTGTACTAAGCTCAAATCCAAATGGATCAAGGACCTCCACAGAAAGCCAGACACTCTGAAGCTAATAGAAAAGAAACTGGGGAAGACCCTTGAGGACATCTGTACAGGGAGAAAGTTTCTGAACAGAACACCAATAGCGTATGCTCTAAGAGCAAGAATTGACAAATGGGACCTCCTAAAATTACAAAGTTTCTGTAAGGCAAAGGACACCATCAAGAGGACAAATCGGCAACCAACAAATTGGGAAAAGATCTTCACCAATCCTACATCAGATAGAGGGCTAATATCCAATATATATAAAGAACTCAAGAAGTTAGACTCCAGAAAACCAAACAACCCTATTAAAAAATGGGGTACAGAGTTAAACAAAGAATTCTCACCTGAAGAACTTCGGATGGCGGAGAAGCATCTTAAAAAATGCTCAACTTCATTAGTCATTAGGGAAATGCAAATCAAAACAACCCTAAGATTTCATCTTACATCAGTCAGAATGGCTAAGATTAAAAATTCAGGAGACAGCAGGTGTTGGAGAGGGTGTGGAGAAAGAGGAACACTCCTCCACTGCTGGTGGGGTTGCAAATTGGTACAGCCACTCTGGAAATCAGTCTGGCAGTTCCTCCGAAAACTGGGCACCTCACTTCCAGAAGATCCTGCTATACCACTCCTGGGAATATACCCAGAGGATTCCCCACCATGTAATAAGGATACATGCTCTACTATGTTCATAGCAGCCCTATTTATAATTGCCAGATGCTGGAAAGAACCCAGGTATCCCTCAACAGAAGAGTGGATGCAAAAAATGTGGTATATCTACACAATGGAGTACTATTCAGCCATTAGAAACAATGAATTCATGAAATTCTTAGGCAAATGGATGGAGCTGGAGAACATCATACTAAGTGAGGTAACCCTGACTCAAAATGTGAATCATGGTATGCACTCACTAATAAGTGGATATTAACCTAGAAAACTGGAATACCCAAAACATAATCCACACATCAAATGAGGTACAAGAAGAAAGGAAGAGTGGCCCCTTTTTCTGGAAAGACTCAGTGAAGCAGTATCCAGCAAAACCAGAACGGGGAATTGGGAAGGGGTGGGTGGGAGGACAGGGGGAGAGAAGGGGGCTTACAGGAATGGGGGAGCTAGAAAAGGGGAAATCATTTGAAATGTAAATAAAAATATATCGAATAAAAAAATTTTAAACAAACAAAAAAAATAACCAATTTATTTCTTGGGATTGTTAAAAGAACAAATGCTACTATCAGTAAAGATTTATTTAAAAAATTACAAAGACCTTAAGAAGTAGGAACTATTACCAAAACTGTAGGAAACCAAAGATCTGATACTTAACCAATAATTTATTAATATTACTATGCGTTTTCACTTCCTTTTGTGTTTTCTAAACCATTTATTTGGTCACAAGTCTACCAAGCCTCCAGGCTCAATATTTTCACAAAATTATGTTCCAATTCTCCTTTCCTCTATTCATTTTATTCCTTAAAGACATTAACACCGTGGGTAGTACAAGATTAAGAAAGCACTGGTTGCAGATGAGAGGGCAGAGAACTATATAACCGTGTGACAAAAAGCTATGCAAGACCAATGTTGTACTTTGAGACAAGAATAATATCTAAGCACTTTATTTGCAACTGAAATGCATAGGCCATTTATTTAAGAACTGTAGTGATTTAATGAGCATGACCTGAAGCCATGGTAATGTCTCATTCCATGCTGCTGCTGAGAGCCATGTCTGGGTCTGTGGTCATGTGACAGCAAGGCTCAGTGTCAATGTCCATGGCTCATCTTACCACTAGAGACCATGGAGACATCCCTAGCCTATGCAGCTACCTGGGACCATGTAGATATCCAAGGGCAGAATGGAGATAGCCCCACCCCTTTTGGCTGCAACATTCTTGGAGAGCTGGCCCCATTTCTCACCGACTACAGCAGTCAGGTGAGTGAGCCATGAACCTCACCAAGGCAACACAGTGGAACTGACCCTGAGGATGAAGGTACAGGTGAACCATCCCCAAGGGTGTTAGAGCAGGAGACATTAACTGCAGATAAGCCAACCCAAGGGCATGAGAGTAAGAGAGCTGACTCTGTACCTGCTAACAGCTACATTGGGTTAGGTAGCCAGGGCAGTGCTTAAGAGCTTGCCCTAGTGGTGAAGATAAGGGAAAGGACTAAGTTAGTCAACTCAGCTACCACCCAGGCCCAGACTAGACTTCACCAATAGCTGCTCATAGGCTCTCTTCATGGTGACAAGCCTCAACTCCTATGCATGACCCATTCAGTCCTGGGCCATCAATTACAACTGAGGTTGCACCTTCACCAATGGCCTTCCTCAGCCTCTCACAGTGCCAAGCCTCGGCTGCTCTTCATGACGCCTTCATGCCTTCAAAACCAGTACCACCTGGGTGACTCTTACACAGTACCAAGTCCAGTCACAGCACAAAATACAACTGTGGCTATCTCTGGATCACAGCCTCTGTGCTCTCAGAAAACATTTCCTAGAAGATGTCACCTCAGTGATGCTGGTCTCTTCTTAATCACTGCTAATTTCTTAGCTCCAGCTAACCAGCATCAATAGTCCCAGTAATACAAAGGTTTGCTTTAGTGGTTCTGGTATCTTGTTAATCACAGCTGATTCTTCAGCCCCAGATAACCAAGGCCACAGAATCTTCACAATCAAAACATGGCCCTGATAAAAGTCTTTAATCTTCCCTCTGAAATTTCATAAACCAGGTCTCTACCTTCTGCACTGTTCTCAACATTATCTTCCAAGCTCCTACACAACATCCCACAAAGCTCTTAACGTGGAATGGATCTTCTAGCCCAAAGTTCCAAAGTCCTACCACAGTACTCCCCCAAAACATGCTCAAGTTGTCATAGGAATATCCCACTATGTTTGTACAAATTTGTCTTAGTCATGGTTTCTATTCATGCACAAACATCATGACCAATAAGTAAGTTGGGGATGAAAGGGTTTATTGAGCTTACACTTTCATGCTGCTGTTTCTCACTAAAGGAAGTCAGGACTGAAACTCCTGTCAGGTTCCAGTAAGCAGGGGCTGATGCAGAGGCCATGGAGGGATATTTCTTACTGGCTTGCTTCCCCTGGCTTGCTCAGCCTGCTTTCATATAGAACCCAAGTATACCAGCCCAGAGATGGTACCACCCACAAGGGGCCCTCCCCACTTGATCACTAATTGAGAAAATGCCCCACAGTTGGATCTCATGGAGGCACTTCCCCAACTGAAGCTCCTTTCTCTGTGATAGTGCCAGCCTGTGTCAAGATGACACACAAAACCAGCCACTACAAGGGCCAAGTTGGGAAGGGACTTAATTGCCTTGCAAAGGAGTATAGACTTGATTCTGTAGACTGTTTAATTGCCACCAGACAAGGATTCCTGCTATATTTTCTCATGAAAGCCACCAGACATATTGCTTTTTACTACAGAGATTCCAGCCAGTCTTTGCTTCAATCACTATACTGTGTGCATGATGATCTTAAACTAAAACTGTGAGTGACCATTCAAACAACTCCCTCAAAAATTACCCCAATGTGTTCTAATTTTATTATCACTCAAGACTCACCAAAATGAGATAATTACTCTTATTGGAGAAGTTATGAAACATTATGATTTAAACTAGAAAACAATTGCACATAAATATGCCATGTCAATTTTGTCCAAAGTTATACAACAGAAAGAAAACAATAATACTTGTCAAAGATGTTATATTTTAAAATTTAAAAATGGAATTCTAAGGATTGGGTTCTATCCTGCAATTCAAACTTTTCCCAAGAACCCATTCCTAACTCTTGCTCCCAGAGGATATAGACAGTCTACAAGGCAAAGGATACACAATGGAAATACCTGAAAAATTCATGACCTTTCAATTATGAATGAAAGATAATTACTCCTATGAAAAAACATATTCTAGGAAAAATACATATTTTATACATTGATTTAATTTCATATCAGCCTATAAATGTTAACATCAAACATTTAAAGACAGGAATTAATGTCACATTGGATTTTCTCTCCCACTATTTAGACTCTTTCAACAGCTCTGCCTATTTTACAAGGTGATTTTAAGGATTAAACAAGGAAATGAAAGCACTTTGTAAACTGTAAAGTGCTACCCTGATGTAATATTTCATTAACAAATAAATTTACAAATAGCTAAGACAAGGTGCCTTTTGAACAAGGGGCTTTTCTCTTTCACAAAATCAAGGGGAATATTCTCTAGTGTGGTCTATTAAGCAAACACAGGACTGTGGAGGTGTTAGCTGATGGTATGGCACAGATGTACAAAATTTTGGTGTTCTACATCAAACAGTAGCAGTCAGGTGGTGGATAGCACTCATCTGGTTCTCATATTACCATAATTAGGTGCCAATGAAGGGGATTTTACTTAGTGAATATGAACAAATCCTCCCAAACTTATACCAAATGATGACAGACAGTCCTCCCAATGAGCCTCATGCTTTCATGTCCTCTGTTAGCAGAACCTAAGTTGTCACCTCAGAGAAAGACAACAGTAGTGGACCATGCAACTTTAATTCTAGAGCTTGCAAGTGACTTTGCTGACTAGTCACTAATCCATTAAGCTGAAAAGTCCAGAGTAACACCTTCAGAAGTGAATCAAACATAAACCAGACCCACACAAATTTTAATGCTCCCAGCTATAAACTTGTGGGAAATACATTTCTTGGCAGTGAGCCACTTCTTTGTTGAATACCCTGGCAACTGGGATTCTTATGTAAGATGGAGTAGAGTTAAATTCTGAAGCTAAACACAGAAGCCTCTCTAAAAGAAAAACAAACAAATGAAAAAAAAAAAAAAACTCAAGATATGCAATTAATTCCATCTGCTAAAAGAAAGCAAATATTAAGTCATTTAGACAGGAGATTTTGGTGTCAAAAGCAAATTATTTTACTTGAACTTCCTTCCAAGACCATGCTATATTCTTATCAATAGACTGTTGTATGAGTGTAGGACAGACAGACAGCACTTATAAAGGTAAAGAGTCCAGAGGCACTTTACAGGATTTATCTTATTCCTGAGTACCAGTGTTTTCTACCATTATTACCCAACAGAATCCAAAAGTATAGAATGAAGTCACTTAAACTGACTCTAGAAACTATCTGGCAGTCTCCATTTTCACTAAGGAGCAGGGCAGCTCCACAGCTTTCTTCACACAGCCTGCCAGGAGAAAGTGATCCCCCAGCAGTTCTTTCCCTTCTGAGCCTGGAAATGAGGTCTCCACCCTCTCTCTGGAGGGGAACAGCTAGGAGCGCATGGGGCAAATAATGAGTGGAGCAGCTGGGACAAAAGTCTTCAGGCTGCCATTTGCACCAGGGAGGAAGGTAGCTCCACAGCCTTCTGTGGAAAGATGCTGCCAGAAGAGAATTGGTCTCCCAGAAGTATGGACACAGGCTTACAGGTCCACAGGAGGGACAAAATCCAGGCAGAGAGAGCAAGACAAACTAATTCCAGAGATAACCAGATAGCAAAAGGCAAGCACAAGAACCCTACCAACAAAAACAAAGGCTAATTGGCAACATCAGAAACCAGGTCTCCCACCACTGCAAGTCCTGAATACCCCAAAACACTGGAAAAGCAAGAGTTTGACTTAAAATCTCATCTCATGTTGCTGATAGAGGACTTCAAGAAGGACATAAATAACTCCCTCCATAATACAGGAGATCATCAGCCAACAGGTAAAAGCCCTTGAAGAGGAAATACAAAAATCCCTTAAAGAAATACAGGAGACCATGGGTCAACAGGTAGAAACCCTTAAAGAGGAAACACAAAAATCCCATAAAGAATTACAGGAAAATACAAACAATCAAGTGAAGTAACTGAACAAAACCATCCAGGATTTAAAAGTGGAAGTAGAAACAATGAAGAAATCACAAAGGGAGACAACTCTGGAGATAGAAAAACTTGAAAAGAAATCATGAGGAGTAATAGATGCAAGCATCAACAACAGAATACGAGAGATAGAAGAAAGAATCTCAGATGTTGAAGACATCATAGAAATCATTGACTGAACAGTCAAAGAAAATGCAAAATGCAAAAAAATAACCCAAAACATCCAGGAAATCTTGGACAAAATGGGAAGACAAAACCTTAGGATTATAGGTATAGAAGAGAATGAATATTCCCACCTTGAAGGGCCAGTAAATATCTTCAACAAAATTATAGAAGAAAACTTCCCCAACCTAAAGAAAACATGCCCATGAACATACAAGAAGCCTATAGAACTCCAAACAGAGTGGACCAGAGGAGAAAGTCCTCCAGGAACATAATAATCAAAACACCAAATGCACTAAACAAAGAAAGAATATTAAAAGCAATAAAAGAAAGAGGTCAAGTAACATACAAAGGAAGACCTATCAGAATTACATCAGACTTCTCACCAGAAACAATGAAAGCTAGAAGATCCTAGGCAGATCTTATATAGACCCTAAGAGAACACAAATGCCAGCCCAGACTACTATACCCAGCAAAACTCTCAATCACCATAGATGGAGAAACCAAGATATTCCATGATAAAACCAAATTTACAAAATATCTTCCCACAAATGCAGCCCTACAAATGATAATGGATAGAAAATGCCAACACAAGGAGGGAAACTGCACCCTAGAAAAATCAAGAAAGCAATATTCTTCCATCAAACCCAAAAGAAGATAACCACACAAACATAAAAATAACATCAAAAATAACAGGAAGCAACAATCACTATTCTTTAATATCTCTTAATATCAATGGACTCAATTCCCCAATAAAAAGACATAGACTAACAGAAATATTTTTTATGTAAATCTTCAATTTTATGAGAAAATGTTTGTAATTTTTCTTTCAATTAATTTAGTAATTTTTATATTTACCATTTAATCTGCATTATTTTTCATGATAGTCTTCAAATTTAACATGTTTTTCTATATATTACTTCTATTTTATCAGAAATATTTCCATGTAAATCTCTAATTATATAACAAAATATTTTTAATTCTACATTCAATTAATTTAGAAAGGTTTTTATGTCTACCATTTTATCTGTATAATTTCCCATGAAATAGTCAATTTAAATGTGTTTTTCTATATATTTCTTGAATTCTATCAGAAATATTTTCCATATAAATCTTCAATTTTACCTGAAAATATTTATAATTCCACTTTCTTTTTTTATAATTCCACTTTCAATCAACTTAGAATTATTTTTGCTTACCATTTTATTTGTATAATTTTCCATGATAATGTTCAGTTTTAACATGTTTTTCTATATATTTATTCAATTATTTCAGAAATATTTTCCATGTAAATCTTCAAGTTTATCAGAAAATGCTTATATTCCATTTTCAACTTAGAAATCAACTTAGAAATACTTTTATGCCTACCATTATTATATCTATAGAAAATTTTCCATGATAATATTCAATTTTAACATGTTTTTCTATATTTTTCTACAATCTTATCAGAAATATTTTCCAAGTAAAGCTTCAATTATATCACAAAATGTTTCTACTTCCTTTTCAATTAATTTAGCAATGTTTTTATGCCCATCATTTTACTCTTTAATTTTCCAGCAAAATTTTCAATTTTAACATGTTTTTCTATATATTTCTTGTATTTTATCAGAAATATTTTCCAGTTAAATCTTCAATTTTAGAATAAAATGTTTTTACTTCATTTTTCAATAAAAGAACATGATTTTCAAAAAAAGAGAAACTATCTGATCACTGTAATACACATGCCAAGAACCAGGAAACATAAAAATAAGATTTCTTACTAATTAATGCATATAATTTCTACTAAAAGGCATGTTTTAGACAGTGACTGCTTACTCTTAACAACATGAAATGCTGGGGGCATATACTGACATCAAAAATGTTTCTAATACTTCACCTAGCAAAACTCTGTGAAGACTCAAGTTATGAGATGTGTAATTATGGAAATGAAATGTCTTTGAATTAGCGAAGTTCAGGACTGCCTCAAACCAGGCAAGGAACTCTGGCTGTGAAATTACATATGTGTGAAAGTGGTTATAGGCTGGGTTCCACCAAGTGTGCTTTTTGGAAGTGTTCTGGATGCAGCAGCTCCTAAATCAGGATCATTTTTATTCCATGTATCACAGCTACACTGGTTTTGATATGCATACTTTCCTTTTGTCCTGATTTGCTTCCTAAAGTTTTGGTTGGTTGGTTGGTTGGTTGGTTGGTTGGTTGGTTGGTTTTGTTTTCTGCTATATTCATCTATATAAACATGTGTCATCTTTCTTTGGGTTACAGAAATAGTAAAAATACGACTGGACTCTAAAACTCTGGAATGTCAATAAAGGATTTTAGTTTTATGAGTCTTGTTTCATTTGTTGTAAAGCAATACCTGACTCCATACTTTATTATTCCATTAATGGCCTTCTATTTTGGCTACCTGAACCCCTCCAAAAAAATCAGGTTTATTTTATTTCACTGTCTAAAGGCCTTAGGAAGGAGGGCCACTGCAGGAAGAACTGGAATAGGATGACTTCTGGCCCACAGATTTGGTCCCATCATTTAGATTTCTTCTCAGATACTCTAACCCACAGGCACTCCATACCATTCATTCCTCCTCAGGAAAAAAAAACTCAATCATAAATATGAAACAGGAAGTCCAAACTGATAATAAGTTGGCTGCTTATCAAACGATCATCTTATAGTCTAAAGATCACTGGTCAGCATGACTCACTGGTGAAAATCGATTCATCTCATCATTGCACTAGGACAGTCAAAGAAACAAGGAACTTCCTGTCATTTAGTAGGCTTATCACTCAGAACAGAGATAAGCAAGTCTGAAGAAGAAAAAAGTGAAAAGGTACCTCAAATTCTTCACATAGTTTTGCCCACTACAACTCTTCTCGGGGATGGTGGCTTCTGTGTACTGTTCATTCTGTACCATTACAGGGAGTAATGAACCAGCTGGTTCATTAGTTTTCTTGGGGAAACCAAGATGCTGGAAAAGACCACAGACTCTGACAGTGAGTGTATTATCTGACTCTAGAACCTGTCACTCTCTCTTCCCCTTGACGAGAAATACAAACAGGTAAATAATAGTGTCTTAATCACTGCTCAATTTCTTGAAAGACAAAGGCAGCTTTTATGAAAGAAAGATTTAATTGGGGGCCTGTTATCATGGTGGGAAGCATGGCAGCATATAAGCAGGTGCTGGAGTAGTAGCTGAGAGGTACATCCTCATCCATAGGCAGAAATATAGAGCCTGTACCTAGCATGAGCATTAGAAACCTCAAAGCCCATGGCCACTGACACACTTCTTCCAACAAGGCCACAGCTTCTAAGCTTTCTAATACTTTCAAATAGTGTCATTCCCTGGTGATTAAGCATACAAATATATGAGCCTATGGGAGCCATTCTTACTCAAACCAACACAAATAGATAGGAGCAGAGGTTGCCTTCTTCAACATTACCTGGCACCTGTCTTATACTGTCCCCAGATAATCACCCATAAACTCTGTGCTAATTATGTTTTTCTTGAAAGAAAGGAGTTTCATGATCCTCAAACAGATGTCTTAGATTAAGTCAACCCTGGAGCCCAATGATGACCACTGTTCATTGACAACTGGTTATTTTGAAAAATGTTGAGTTTGTTGTAGCATGTGCAATAGCTTTCTCTCTAGACAAGACAATGTTATTTTTTCAACATATATCAGCATTCACATCCATTTATATGCTTCAGTCCAGGATAGTGGCAAGCCGTTGAACAGTATCCACTGGATAATTAGCAACTCTATTATCTCAGATTCTATAATTCAGTTTTAAACATCTGCATTGTTTCAATGTTCAGTTTATATCTACCCATAAAAGAATGAGAAGAAAGTCTTACCTCAAAACGACCTAAATGTAGTAAAGCAGAATGCAATTGTAGCTCAATAAATAATTGTTGAGTTAATGTAAATTGAACCTATCAGGGAAAAATTTAAGTTCTATGCATGATGGAAAGGAGGCATGCTCACATCTGTGCCCCAAGTAGTACTTAAGGGCCCAAACTAGAGGATATATATATATATATATATATATATATATATATATATATAAAATGTGTGTGTGTGTGTGTGTATATATATATATATATATATATATATATATATATATATATATATATATATATAAAAGAAAAACATCTCACTTGGGTGAAGGTTAAGGTGGCCAGTTGTGAATGTTCCGCCTTTTCACCAGGAAGTCTCAATCCTGTCCTGAGGGACCTAGTTATTCGGGGGGGGGGGGGGGTCGAGGAGAACCAAGCCTGAAAGAGAAACGGGCAAGAAAAGGGAGCAAGACCAAGCAAAGGGTTGTCTTGTCAAGGCCTATTTAATGAAAGGCTGAAAGCCTGGTTATGAACACACAGTGAGAGGAAGTAGGGAGGGGCTGAGGGAGAATACTAAAGGCACAGAAAGAGGGAAGGTCATCTGGGGCAGATGCTGACTGCGGCTTGAAACATCTAACAGTTTTTCTGGAATGCTGGTTCCACCTAGACAACCCCAGGTGTTCAGCCAAGATAAGGATCAGTTGATTCTCACGATCAGCCTTGTGTGAAGGAGAGGGTGGTTCGGTTCCCGACAAAAGATCAGTGGATTCTCAAGGTGAGAGCTGTTGAAAGTCTGGTTTCCCACAGTTTAATCTCCCACATCTTCCCCTCTTTTCTTTATTAAAGTTGGGGGTGGGCATGGAAAGACGGTTGGTGGAGAGCCTGTTTTAGGCTATGTGGCTTGCACCCATGTTCAGCATCGCAGTAGCTAGGCCTTTTTAGGTCCTAGTATGGCAGGGCCTCTGTCTTATGCTATGTGAGTGGCACCCACTCCTGGCATCACATCCCACTCCAATGACTTAATCAGGCCCTTGGTGGTCATTATGGGCACCCAGGCAGCTGACTCACAATAATCCCATCATGGAGTAACCCTGCAGCCAATAGGTGGTGTGCATCTGGCTCGTGGCACCACAATATTCCCGTCATTGGCAACTCCGCAGCTTATGACCCTCAGCCACTATTAGGAGCCGGAGGTCACCCTGCCTGTCATTGACGTCTCCACAGCTTACGAAACCAGGAAGGTTCCATGACCGCAGCAAGGGTGGAGAACTGAAGGCCAATGATTGCTCTCTCCACATCGGCAGAAGAGAGGTCTTCAGCTGAGCCTCGGATGTCTAACCGATGGTAGTGGACTGCAACTGGTTTGTTTAAGGCAGAATCAATCTGTGATTTAAGGAAACTGGTTAATCTGTTAAAATCCCAGGGAACAAAGGACAAAAGCAACAAAAGACCCGCAAGGGGCCCCAAAAGGCTGGGGAGCAAGGTGAGAGCCAGGGAGTAGAAAACCAATTTTGATACCAAGATTCTTGTTTTTCTCTATTGTGTTTCCTTTCCTCTAAACTGATTCTGACTTTATCTATACTATCTTGAACTAGGTCAGTCTTATCAGAATAAAAGCAACACTCCACTTTGAGGGCTACACAGAGCCCTCCCTGTAGGAACACCAAGTCGAGACCTTGCCTATTTTGCAACACTACCTCAGACAAGGAGACTAAAGAATCCTTTAGATTTTTTTAAGCCTTTTTGTAGTTCTTGGATATCTCTGTCCACAGTGAGGCTAAGCTAGGCATACTGTTGTTGGGAGGTGACCAGGGAGGCAATACCAGTTCCTGCACCTGCAGCTCCCAAATGAAGGACCACTGCTAAGGTCACTGCAGAAATAGGCTCCCTCCTATTTCGTGGCACGTTAGTGCCTCTTTCCCAAAACCAGAGGAGATCTTCTGCATGGTGCACTGTTAATTTTGGTAGAAGTTGAACCAGGACACAGTAATCTTTATTAGTTAAAAAGGTCCGGGTAACCACATAGGTAGTAAGTCCAGTGGAACATGCTAAATAAGTACCATTAGGAGCCCTAAGATATTGAAAAGTGGCTTTCACAACAATAGTCTGATTGCAAACCTTTAGCAAGATCTGATGGGAGAGCATGGACGGTCCTAAAAGGCATGAGCCCAGGCCTGACACTTGACTCAGTGTGAGGCCTTCGTTGCTCTCGGGGTGCCAGCCAAGTATATTGGTATCATTGGTTGCAACAACCTATCCAAATATTGCCACTCCTTCATTAAAAAGGGGGTTGAGGAGAAAAGCACACCCAGCATTCTTCATATTGGGTAGCATTGGCTGAATGCATAGCAGCGATGGAGGCTTTAACCATGGATAAATCAAATCGGCAGATGAGGGGGATCCAGCAGGCAAGGTGGGCTGAAACATGGTAACTGAGGAAGAGGCTATGGTGGGAGGCCCTTGGTAAAGCACATCCTTCTTACTATTACAGGCTGGTGTCCTGCGAAGGCTGGGATTGGATCCTATGGCAACTGGCTTTTGCTTAGGGATGGTCTTGAGCAGTTTAATTTTAAAGGTTAATCCATAATCCTTGTGCTCCTTATAAAGGCGCAGGCCCCATTCGGCCCCGTGCGAGGATTCACAATTGTACCGCTTGCCAGCTTCCGTAAAAGAGATCAGCAAGGGGTTACACCAGCCCCGGGGTGTAGCATTTGTCACAGGGCAGGCCCAGATATTAGCCTCTCCCTTATAATGGGGGACATCGGGGTTGGGGGCAGGGAATTTTTTCCTGACTGTTATGAGTTCCCAAGATGATGTGGGATTCCAATAGGTATCTCCAGTGGTTTCACACCCCAGGAGGCATAGTAATAGTCTGTACCGAAGCCGCATTTGGAGCCAAGAGAGCGATCTCTATGTGAACCAGAGCAGACATATATGCCGCCAGGATGTAAGGCTAAGACCCTTCTATGTCCTTCGCTGGAGCAACCAGGAAATAGCCAGTCAGAATAGCTAGTCTTCTCAACGCCCTGTTCCTGGGGCATGAAGACATCAGGAGTTCCCCAGTCCTTATGTGCTCCAAGGGCTAACTTGCAAAGGTCTACCTCTAGTGGATCCCAAGGGATGTTATTCCGGGTTTTGGAGGCAGAGCAGGCCACATCTCCCGCCTCATTAGTAATCTGCCATGTATAATTATAAAGTTGATAAGGGGTTTTTCCTTGTTGACTCCTTACTTGTAATGTACCTCCCAAAGGGTAGGTGCATATCCAAATCCAGAGGATCAGGAACAGCGTCCCTCTGGGCATTCTCAGCTTTCTGTAACCAAGCACATTTAGGAATCTTTCTCAGGGTTTTTCTTCCCTGGGCGAATTATATGGTTTTATCAGGAGCTCTGGGAGCCACCTGGCATTTTGAGCTACTGAATCATAAATACAAGCATGTCCTTTGCCCCATATAAGTATCAGGTCTGGGACCTGCCATTTGTTGGACAAAGCATCTCTCCACATGGCTTGTGTGTAGTTGTCAGCTGTTGAAGGGTACCAAAGGCGATCTGCGGCAGACTTGGAAATTTAAGACTAATAGTGCATGATTCAGGAGGGTCTTAAAGTTGCCAGATTGAGGATAGGATCCCCCCTCCAGAATGTAATTTAAAAAGCATATTTTTGTATATATTTGGATATTAGCCCTCAATCAGATGTAGGGTTGGTGAAGATCTTTTCCCAATTTGTTGGTTGCAGTTTTGTCCTTTTGACAGTGTCCTTTGCCTTACAGAAACTTTGTAATTTTATGAGATCCCATTTGTCAATTCTTGATCTTAGAGCATAAGCTATTGGTGTTCTGTTCAGGAACTTTTCCCCTGTGCCCATGTCCTCAAGGGTTTTCCCCAGTTTCTTTTCTATTAGTTCCAGTGTATATGGTTTTATGTGGAGGTCCTTGATCCACTTGGAGTGGAGTTTAGTACATGGAGATAAGAATGGATCAATTTGCATTCTCCTGCATGCTGACCTCCAGTTGAACCAACACCGTTTGTTGAAAAGGCTATCTTTTTTCCACTGGATGTTTTCAGCTCCTTTGTCGAAGATTAAGTGACCATAGGTGTGTGGATTCATTTCTGGGTCTTCAATTCTATTCCATTGGTCCACTTGCCTGTCCCTGTGCCAATACCATGCAGTTTTTAACACTATTGCTCTGTAGAATGGCTTGAGGTCTGGGATACTGATTCCCCCAGAATTTCTTTTGTTGTTGAGAATAGTTTTAGCTATCCTGGTTTTTTTGTTATTCCAGATAAATTTGAGAATTGCTTTTTCTAACTCTGTGAAGAACTGAGTTGGGATTTTGATGGGGATTGCATTGAATCTGTATATTGCTTTTGGCAAGATGGCCATTTTAACTATACTAATCCTGCCAATCCACGAGCATGGAAGATTTTTTCCATTTTCTGAGGTCTTCTTCGATTTCCTTCTTCAGAGACCTGAAGTTCTTGTCTTATAGATCTTTCACTTGTTTGGTTAGAGTCACACCAAGATACTTTATATTGTTTGTGGCTATTGTGAAGGGTGTCATTTCCCTAACTTCTTTCTCAGCCTGCTTATCCTTTGAATATAGGAAGGCAACTGATTTGCTTGAGTTGATTTTATAACCTGCCACATTTCTGAAGTTGTTTATCAGCTGTAGGGGTTCTCTGGTGGAGTTTTTTGGGTCACTTAAGTAGACTATCATGTCATCTACAAATAGTGATAATTTTACTTCTTCCTTTCCAATTTGTATCCCTTTGACCTCCTTATGTTGTCTAATTGCTCTAGCTAGAACTTCAAGTACTATTTTGAGAGTCGGGGCCATATGGAGCTTTCTAGATCCACAGCTTCATGTTAGAAGTTCTGTGGATAAGATCCAGCATTCTGGGCTGTAATAAGAGCTTTCCCGGGATTCTTGTTGCACACTGATGTTAAGAGAACTGCTTGCCAGATCCTTAAGAAGTTAGTAAAGTTTTGTATTAATGATATGTTTGACAACAAAAAAATTTAAAGCATATTTCAAAGGGTTTGATGAGTCCTTTCTACAATACCTTGGCCTTGGGGGTTATAGGGAATGTCAGTAATATGTCTGATGCCCATTTGAGCACAAAACTGTTTAAAGATGTAACTAATATATCCCGGGCCATTATCTGTCTTGAGGATCTTGGGTTGTGAAGCAACCGCCAAACAGGAGAGAACATGACTGATAATATGTTTAGTGGCCTCCCCCATCTGTAAGTATGCACAGATAAAACCACTATAAGTATCAACAGAGACATGAATATATTTTAACTTTCCAAAGGGGGCATAGTGCGTGACATCCATCTGCCACAACTCACCAGGAACTAACCCACGGGGGTTGACTGCCACATGTGGCCCGGGTAAAAGGGTCAGGCAGCCCTTGCACTGCCAAACAATTTGTCGTGCCTGTTCGCGGGTGATGGAAAATTTAAATCTCAGGGTATGGGCATTAAGGTGATGTAAATCATGGGCCTGAGGGGTGGTAGACAAGGCAGCAGCCACTACCTGGGTTGCCCGATCAGCTATATCGTTGCCCTCAGACAGCGGCCCAGGCAGGCCAGAATGGGCATGAATATGGCCAACAAAAAAAGGAAAAATTGCAGGCAAGAATAAATTTTTGAAGTTTGGCAAATAATGGGGAAGCATTGGTAGAGGGGTGGATATATGGAACAGTTTCTAAAAGGGGGACAGAGACAGCCACATAGGCGCTATCTGTATACACATTAAAAGGGGTTTCAAGCAAGAGTTCAAACATCCTGACAATGGCTGCCAACTCAACAAGCTGCACCAAGAAGAAGTCTGTCATAAAACGTGAGACCTCCCCACCAATGCTGAAGGCAGCCA
The DNA here is from genome assembly GCF_947179515.1 of Apodemus sylvaticus. Taxonomy (NCBI): domain Eukaryota; kingdom Metazoa; phylum Chordata; class Mammalia; order Rodentia; family Muridae; genus Apodemus; species Apodemus sylvaticus. Next base: position 324,405 of record NC_067489.1, on the reverse strand, counting down.
TACCCGAGGAGGATCAGTGGGTAAAGACTACCACAGCCCCAGCAGTCGGGGCTGACTTGGTTCTCTTTGGGAAAACCACAGGTGTCCTATGTAGGAACTGAACCAATTTATCAGCAGGATAATGATTATCAATCACACCCTGGAAGGAGGTGCAATTAACTGCCCAATCATCATTATTTTGAATGAGCCACTGAACTTGGGAGGTATTGTAGGGGAGAACAATAATATCAGGATCTTTGCCAAAAAGCCTAAAGGCAGTTTCCCTACCAAGGCGCAGGATATGTGCAACCAGCTGAGGATAGGTGGGCAACACTCTAGAGGGAGAAGCCAGCAGATGGACCCAAAACAGAGGATTAAGTTGCCACCGAAGGCCAGTGGGAGAAAAGGGAGTAGAGAAAACAAGGAACTGGAGAGGTAAATCTGGGGAGAAATATCCAATGTTTTGTTCATTTATGGCCTGTTCTACCAGGTAATATCTCCTAAAAGGCGTTGAAAATCATTAGAATCTGTAAGGAATCCCGCCTTAGATGAACTTTTTGGGAGAGGATCTTATTAGGAAACAATTCAAAGCCCAAAAACAAATGCGGGGGGTGAATCTGAACCTTCTGGGTTAAAATTCTATGATGTTATGAAAAACATCAAAAGTCTAATACATAGATCATCTCCATGATAAGGTGGGAGATACATGGAAAGCAGAATTAATGTTTTTGGCTTTTAAGATTCAACAAAAAAGGAAGTCTTTGTTAACTTTTAATCAAAAGATTCTTCTCAGGCCGGGCAGTGGTGGTGCATGCCTTTAATCCCAGCACTTGGCAGGCAGAAGCAGGTGGATTTCTGAGTTCAAGGCTAGCCTGGTCTACAGAGTGAGTTCCAGGATAGCTGGGGCTACACAGAGAAACCCTGTCTCAAAATATAAAAAAATAATAATAAAAAAAAATAAGTAAAGGAATTCAGCTGCTTCAACCTTAAGCATTCTCCCTCCTAAATTCCATCAAGGCTGTTGATTTAAGTACTCTATGTGGTCTCCTTAAGTGTTACCTCTGGAGTCTTGGGAAGACCTAAAATTATAACCAAGAGGGGGCCCTTCCTTCATACAAGGAAGAAGAAAGAGCAAATGCTGATAAGGGCTGAGAAGCAGAAAACTTTCCGAACAGGTCACCTTCCTAAGAAACAGATTAATGTAAAGTTTACATCAGTTACTAATGTGGACTCTCATAGCATAGAAAAGTATTAGTTTACTTAGTATATAGGTCTAGTGAAATGGTTTAGTTGGTATTAACATTTGTTGCACAAGGCTAAGGACCTTAGTTTAAATTCACAACAATCACATAAAACACCCTTGTAGTTGAATATGTTGATAGCACTTTTGGCAAGTAGAATTAATGGGGCTAGGTGTACACCAACATAACTCCAGGTTCAATGAGAGATCCTGTCTCAAGAAAATTAGTGTAGAGTAATAAAGTTGACATCTGCTGTGCATTCCATGCTCATGCTTTTGAGCATGCTCCCAATATACTATGCATACACATACACCATACTCATACACATGTTTGTTTATACAAAATCACACACATCTAAAAGGAAAGAAAGTTTCTGGTAGACCAGGAATCATTTAGTTAATCAGATATAAAATTTAGTGACCCAAACAATACCTGCAATTGTACATATTCAAAACACAATTCTTTGGGCCTAAAAGGATCAGAGAATAGAGACCAGCCTCAGCTACATGAGTCCCTGCCTCAAAACAAAACAAAACAAAACAATCTATTCTTGTTTCAATCCCTTTTGTGGAGCCAAGACTGGAAAGATTCTGTTACAAGGTATTGAGTCATATAGAAACACTACATCCCCAATTTGACACCACAATTGAACAGAAGATACAGGCCAGGTTTCTATATAGCACCAGGGGTGAAGCCCTCAGGACTGTTACTCCATGAAAAAGTATTCTTGATGGCCATATTGCTGCAATCACAGAATGACCTGAACCACTGATTTACTTTCGTCTAGACATTCTGCAGTGTTTACATGACAAGGACTCTGTGCATCTGATAAAGCAAGTAAAGGTTAACCATAGGATGGTAATTAGGACCTCACGGATGTCACAAACACACACACACACACACACACACACACACACATGCACACGCACACATACACACACGTTGAAGGTAACAAGAGAACATTTTTAAAGTTAGAGCTTAGCAGGTGAGGCTGATACCAACCAAATGCCCTCCACAGGTATCTGGGTCCTTTATTTATGTATTTATTTATTTATTTATTTATTTATTTATTTATTTATTTATCTATCTATCTATCTTTCTATTTTCTATATTCTTTGTTTACATTCCAAATGCTTTCCCCTTTCCCAGTTCCCCCCTCCCCATAAGTCCCATAAGCCCTCTTCCCTTCACCCATTCCCCAATCACCACCCTCCCATTTGTCTATCATGGTACTCCCCTACAATGCTGAATCAAGCCTTTCCAGGACCAAGGACCTCTCCTAACATCTTCTTGGGAATCATTTGATATGTTAATAGTATCTTGAGTGCTCAGAGCTTCTGGGCTAATTAATATCCACTTATCAGTGACTGTATTCCATGTGTATTCTTTTGTGATTTGGTTACCTCACTTAGAATGATATTTTCCAGTTCCAACCATTTGCCTAAAACTTTCATGAATTCATTGTTTTTAATAACTGAGTAGTATTCCATTGTCTAAATATACCACATTTTCTGTATCCATTACTCCATTGAGGGACATCTGGGTTCTTTCCACCTTCTGGCTATTATAAATAAGGCTACTGTGAACATAGTGGAGCATGTGTCCTTATTGCATGCCAGGGAATCCTCTGGGTATATGCCCAGGAGTGGTATAAAAGAGTCCTCTGGAAGTGTCATGCCCAGTTTTCTGAGTAACCGCCAGACTGATTCCTAGAGTGGTTGTATCAGCTTGCAATCCCACCAGCGGTGGAGAAGTATTCCTCTTTCTCCACATCCTCTCGAACACCTGCTGTCTCCTGAGTTTTTAATCTTAGCCATTCTGACTGGTATGAGGTGAAATCTCAGGGTTGTTTTGATTTGCATTTCCCTAATGATTAATGATGTTGAACATTTCTTAAGGTGTTTCTCAGCCATTCAAAATTCTTCAGGTGAAAATTCTTTGTTTAGCTCTGTACCCCATATTTGAATAAGTACAATAGGGTAAAGAAAGTATGCTCTTTGGAGTCTACCTTCTTGAGTTCTTTGTATATCTTGGATATTAGCCCTCTGTCTGATGTAGAGTTGATGAAGATTTTTCCCCAATTTGTTGGTTGCTGTTTTGTCTTTTTGACAGTGTTCTTTCCCTTACAGAAATTTTGTAATTTTATGAGGTCCCATTTGTCAATTCTTGATCTTAGAGCATAAGCTGTTGGTGTTCTGTTCAGGAACTTTTCCCCTGTGCGCATATCCTCAAGGGTCTTCCCCAGTTTCTTTTCTATTAGTTTCAGTGTGTCTGGTTTTTATGTGGAGGTCCTTGATCCACTTGGAGTTGATCTTAGTACAAGAAGATAAGAATGGATTGATTTGCATTCTTCTGCATGCTGACCTCCAGTTGAACCAACACCATTTGTTGAAAATGCTATCTTTTTTCTAGTGTGTCTTAGTCAGGGTTTCTACTCCTGCACAAACATCATGACCAAGAAGCAAGTTGGGGAGGAAAGGGTTTATTGAGCTTACACTTCCACGTTGCAGTTCATCACTAAAGGAAGTCAGGACTGGAACTCAAGCAGGTCAGGAATCAGGAGCTGATGCAGAGGCCATCAGGGATGTTTCTTACTGGTTTGCTTCCCCTGGCTTGCTCAGCCTGCTCTCCTATAGAACCTAAGAACACCAGCCCAAAGGTGGTACCACCCACAAGGGTCCCTCCCCACTTGATCACTAATTGAGAAAATGCCCCACAGCTGGATCTCATGGAGGCACTTCCCCAACTAAAGCTTCTTTCTCTGTGATAACTCCATCCTGTGTCAAGTTGACACACAAAACTAGCCAGTACACAGTGGATGGTTTTAGCTCCTTTGTTGAAGATCAAGTAACCATAGGTATGTGGGTTCATTTCTGGGTCTTCAATTCTATTCCATTGATCTACCTGTCTGTCACTGTACCAATACCATGCAGTTTTTTTAACACTATTGCTCTATAGTACTGCTTGAGGTTTGGGATAATGATTCTCCCAAATGTTCTTTTTTTTTTTTTTTTTTAGTTTGCAAATTTGCTTTAGTCTTGATCAAATGATCAAATTATAAGTACACTAAATAATTATTTTAAATGAAATTTACTTACAATTTATTTTCAGGGAATATTTGAGTTGTAGTACTATTTAATATACCTGTATACTTGGGGCTATATAGAAATTTCTTGGGCAAAAGGATTACGAATGGCAAAAGTTTAAGAAGCCCTGCTGTAAGAACTCAGGTTCTCTGCCTAAGCACTCTGTACTTCTAATCAAGAAGTGAGAAGAAGTCAGGTGGAACGGATGAGCTCTGAGAGGTTATCAGGCAATAGCTTCTATGGCTTCTTAAATGGAACAGCTCTCTCAGAAAGGTTAGCTCTCCCTGATGGTTTTAGTATTGGCTTCACACATTTAGCCAAGGATGGAATCTGATTCTACTCTTCATTTTTCTTAAAAATAAAAATCTTAGGCAAATTCTTAGAGTAGTACCACATAAAATTTTTGCTATTTACTGCTCTTTCTTTCAGAAATTTGTCTTATATGGAAAGAACAGCTTCTTGGTGCTGAAATAAAATGTACTATAGCTTTGAGAATTTTAGAGACCATCTTGAGAAAATTCCAAAGATGGGAGTTTTGCAACTAAAAGCAACAGCTCCAGTTCTTTTTTTTTTTAATTTTTTTTAATTATTTTTTTTCGATATAATTTATTTACATTTCAAATGATTTCCCCTTTTCTAGCACCCCACTCCCCGAAACTCCCATAAGCCCCTTTCTCTTCCCCTGTCCTCCCACCCACCCCTTCCCACTTCCCCGTTCTGGTTTTGCCGAACACTGTTTCACTGAGTCTTTCCAGAACCAGGGGCCACTCAGCCTTTCTTCTTGTAGCTCATTGATGTGTGGATTATGTTTTGGGTATTCCAGTTTTCTAGGTTAATAAACACTTATTAGTGAGTGCATAACATGATTCACCTTTTGAGTCTGGGTTACCTCACTTAGTATGATGTTCTCTAGCTCCATCCATTTGCCTAAGAATTTCATGAATTCATTGTTTCTAATGGTTGAATAGTACTCCATTGTGTAGATATACCACATTTTTTTGCATCCACTCTTCTGTTGAGGGATACCTGGGTTCTTTCCAGCATCTGGCAATTATAAATAGGGCTGCTATGAACATAGTAGAGCATGTATCCTTATTACATGGTGGGGAATCCTCTGGGTATATGCCCAGGAGTGGTACAGCAGGATCTTCTGGAAGTGAGGTGCCCAGTTTTCGGAGGAACCGCCAGACTGCTTTCCAGAGTGGTTGTACCAATTTGCAACCCCACCAGAAGTGGAGGAGTGTTCCTCTTTCTCCACACCCTCTCCAACACCTGCTGTCTCCTGAATTTTTAATCTTAGCCATTCTGACTGGTGTAAGGTGAAATCTCAGGGTTGTTTTGATTTGCATTTCCCTAATGACTAATGAAGTTGAGCCTTTTTTAAGATGTTTCTCCGCCATCCGAAGTTCTTCAGGTGAGAATTCTTTGTTTAACTCTGTACCCCATTTTTTAATAGGGTTGTTCAGTTTTCTGGAGTCTACCTTCTTGAGTTCTTGATATATATTGGATATTAGCCCTCTATCTGATGTAGGATTGGTGAAGATCTTTTCCCAATTTGTTGGTTGCCGATTTGTCCTCTTGATGGTATCCTTTGCCTTACAGAAACTTTGTAATTTTATGAGGTCCCATTTGTCAATTCTTGCTCGTAGAGCATACGCTATTGGTGTTCTGTTCAGAAACTTTCTCCCTGTACCGAAGTCCTCAAGGGTCTTTCCCAGTTTCTTTTCTATTAGCTTCAGATTGTCTGGCTTTCTGTGGAGGTCCTTGATCCATTTGGATTTGAGCTTAGTACAAGGAGACAAGGATGGATAAATTCGCATTTTTCTGCATGCTGACCTCCAGTTGAACCAGCACCATTTGTTGAAAAGGCTATCTTTTTTCCATTGGATGTTTTCAGCCTCTTTGTCAAGGATCAAGTGGCCATAGGTATGTGGGTTCATTTCTGGATCTTCAATCCTATTCCATTGATCCTCCTGCCTGTCACTGTACCAATACGATGCAGTTTTTAACACTATTGCTCTGTAGTATTGTTTGAGGTCAGGGATACTGATTCCCCCAGATTTTCTTTTGTTGCTGAGAATAGTTTTAGCTATCCTGGGTTTTTGTTGTTCCAGATGAATTTGATAATTGCTCTTTTTAACTCTGTGAAGAATTGAGTTGGGATTTTGATGGGTATTGCATTGAATCTGTACATTGCTTTTGGCAAAATGGCCATTTTAACTATATTGATTCTACCGATCCATGAACATGGGAGGTTTTCCCATTTTTTGAGGTCTTCTTCCATTTCCTTCTTCAGAGTCTTGAAGTTCTTGTCATACAGATCTTTCACATGTTTGGTAAGAGTCACCCCAAGATACTTTATACTGTTTGTGGCTATTGTGAAGGGGGTCATTTCCCTAATTTCTTTCTCAGCCTGCTTGTCCTTTGAGTATAGGAAGGCCATTGATTTGCTTGAGTTGATTTTATAACCTGTCACTTTGCTGAAGTTGTTTATCAGCTGTAGGAGCTCTCTAGTGGAGTTTTTTGGGTCACTTAGGTAGACTATCATGTCATCTCTAAATAATGATAGTTTGACTTCTCCCTTTGCAATTTGTATCCCTTTGACCTCCTTATGTTGTCGAATTGCCTGAGCTAGTACCTCAAGTACAATATTGAAAAGATAAGGAGAAAGGGGGCAGCCTTGTCTGGTCCCTGATTTCAGTGGGATTGCTTCAAGTTTCTGTCCATTTAGTTTGATGCTGGCTACCGGTTTGCTGTATATTGCTTTTACTATGTTTAGGTATGGGCCTTGAATTCCTGTTCACTCCAAGACTTTAAGCATGAAAGGATGCTGAATTTTGTCAAATGCTTTTTCAGCATCCAATGAAATGACCATGTGGTTTTTTTCTTTGAGTTTGTTTATGCAGTGGATTGTATTGATGGATTTCCGTATATTGAACCAACCCTGCATTCCCAGGATAAAGCCCTCTTGATCATGGTGGATGATCGTTTTGATGTGTTCTTGGATTCGGTTGGCAAGAATTTTATTGATTATTTTCGCATCGATGTTCATAAGAGAAATTGGTCTGAAGTTCTCTTTCTTTGTTGGATCTTTGTGTGCCTTTGGTATCAGCGTAATTGTGGCTTCGTAGAAGAAATTGGGTAGTGTTCCTTCTGTTTCTATTTTGTGGAATAGATTGAAGAGCATTGGTGTTAACTCTTCTTTGAAGGTCTGATAGAATTCTGCACTGAAACCATCTGGTCCTGTGCTTTTTTTGGTTGGAAGACTTTTTATGACTCCTTCTATTTCTTTAGGCATTATGGGACTGTTTAGATGGTCTAGTTGGTCCTGATTTAATTTTGGAATTTGGTATCTGTCAAGGAAATTGTCCATTTCCTCCAGATTCTCCAGTTGTGTTGAGTACAGTCTCTTGTAGTAGGATCTGATGATTTTTTGGATTTCTTCAGTTTCAATAGTTATATCTCCCTTTTCATTTCTAAGTTTGTTAATTTAGATACTTTCTCTGTGCCCTTTGGTCAGTCTGGCTAAGGGTTTATCTATCTTGTTGATTTTCTCAAAGAACCAGCTCCTGGTTTTGTTGATTTTTTGTATGGTTCTCTTTGTTTCTACTTGATTGATTTCAGCCCTGAATTTGATGATTTCCTGCCTTCTACTCCTCCTGGGTGAAAGATCTTCTTTTTTCTTCCAGGGCTTTCAGGTGTGTCATTAAGCTGGTAATGTATGCTCTCTCCATTTTCTTTTTGGAGGCACTCAGGGCTATGAGTTTTCCTGTTAGCACTGCTTTCATTGTGTCCCATAGATTTGGGTATGTTGTGTTTTCATTTTCATTGTGTTCTAAAAAGTCTTTAATTTCTTTCTTTATTTCTTCCTTGACCAAGTTATCATTGAGTACAGTATTGTTCAGTTTCCACGTGTATGTGGGTTTTCTGATGTTTCTGTTGCTATTGAAGACCACTTTTACTCCATAGTGATCATATAGGAGGCATGGGATTAGTTCGATCTTCTTATATTTGTTGAGGTCTGTCTTGTGACCAATTATATGGTCGATTTTGGAGAAGGTACCATGAGGTGCTGAGAAAAAGGTATATTCTTTTGTTTTAGGATAGAATGTTCTATATATATCTGTTAAATCTAATTGGTCCAAAGCTTCAATTAGTTTCATTGTGTCCCTCTTTAGTTTCTGTTTTCCTGATCGGTCCATTGAGGAAAGTGCAGTGTTGAAGTCACCCACAATTATTGTGTTAGATGTAATGTGTGCTTTGAGTTTTAATAAAGTTTTTTTTACAAAAGAGGGTGCCCTTGCATTTGGAACATAGATGTTCAGTATTGAGAGTTCTTCTTGTTGTATTTTTCCTTTGACCAGCAAGAAGTGTCCCTCAGAGTCTCTTTTGATGACTTTGGGTTGAAAGTCAATTTTATCTGATATTAAAATGGCTACTCCAGCTTGTTTCCTGAGACCATTTGCTTGTAAAATTGTCTTCCAGCCTTTTACTCTAAGGTAGTGTTTGTCTTTGACCCTGAAGTGTGTTTCCTGTAAGCAGCAAAATGTAGGGTCCTGTTTACGTATCCAGTCAGTTAGTCTGTGTCTTTTTATTGGGGCATTAAGTCCATAGATGTTAAGAGATATTAAGGAATAGTGATTGTTACTTCCTATCATTTTTGACGTTATTTTTTAAATTTGATTGCTTAACTTCTTTTGGGTTTGATGAAAGGTTACTATCTTGCTTTTTGCAGGGTGAAGTTTCCCTCCTTGTATTGGTGTTGTCCTCCTATTATCCTTTGTAGGGCTGGGTTTCTGGATAGATATTGGGTAAACTTGGTTTTGTCATGAAATATCTTAGTTTCTCCATCTATAGTGATTGAGAGTTGTGCTGGATATAGTAGTTTTGGGTGGCATTTGTGTTCTCTTAGAGTCTGCATGAGATCTGCGCAGGACCTTCTAGCCTTCATAGTCTCAGGTGCAAAGTCTGCTGTGATTCTGATAGGTCTTCCTTTATATGTTACTTGGCCTTTTTCTCTTACTGCCTTTAGTATTCTTTCTTTGTTTAGAACATTTGGTGTTTTGATTATTATGTGACAGGAAGTATTTCTGTTCTGGTCCAGTCTGTTTGGAGTTCTGTAGGCTTCTTGTATATTCATGGGCATCTCTCTCTTTAGGTTAGGGAAGTTTTCTTCCATAATTTTATTGAAGATATTTGCTGGCCCTTTAAGTTGTAAATCTTCACTCTCATCTATGCCTATAATCCTTAGGTTTGGTCTTCTCATTGTGTCCTGGATTTCCTGGATATTTTGGGTTACAAGCTTTTTGCATTTTGCATTTTCTTTAACTGTTGAGTCCATGGTTTCTATGGAATCTTCAGCATCTGAGATTCTTTCTTCTATCTCTTGTATTCTGTTGTTGATATTTGCATCTCTGTCCCCTGATTTCTTCCCAAGGCTTTCTATCTCCAAAGTTGTCTCCCTTTGAGTTTTCTTAGTTGTTTCTACTTCTGATTTTAGATCCTGGATGGTTTTGCTTAGCTCCTTCACTTGCTTGTTTGTGCTTTCCTGTAATTCTTTAAGAGATTTTTGTGTTTCCTCTTTCATGACCTCAGCCTGTTGACCAAAGTTCTCCTGTATTTCATTAAGTGTTTTTTGTGTTTCCTCATTGTTGGCTTTTGTATTCTCCTGGATTTCTTTCAATGATTTTTGTGTTTCCCTTGCAAGGGCTTCTAACTTTTGATCCATTTTCTCCTGAATTCCTTTAAGTATGTCCTTCATGTGTTCCTGTACCAGCATCATGACCAGTGATTTTAAATCCAAATCTTGTTTTACTGGTGTGATGGGGTATCTAGGTCATGCTGGTAGAGGAGAATTGGGTTCAGATGTTGCCATATTGCCTTGATTTCTGTTAGTGACGTTCCTGTGTTTGCCTTTTGCCATCTACTTCTCACTGGTGTTACTTGGTCTTGTCAGTGCTGGACTCACCAGTGCAAGCTGCCCCTTCCCAGTTGGCCTCTGGTGCGCAGCTTACCCCCTGCACTGCCTGTAAACAGGATACTGCTGCCCAGGCTGTTCAGATCCCGAAGCAGGCACCTGAAGGCTCCCTCTGTGGCCCACTGGATTCACTGGAGCACACCGACTTCTCCCAGCTGGCCGCCCGGAAGCCCCTCTAGCCTCTTGCAGGACCTGGAGATGTGTGCCGCTCCCCAGGCTGATCTGGATCCAGAAGCAGAGAGAGTTGAGCTGAGGGCTCCCGCCTGAGGTCTTGCCCCAGATTGTGTCTGTGGACCAGATGGAGCCCGTGTGCACCCCCAGGGAGCGCAGATGGTGTATGCTGCTGGGACCTCCCCTGTGTTCTGATCACTCCGCTGGGCAGCCGATCCCCCAACCTGGCTGGAGCATACAAGGTTAGCCTGGCTGCCCAGGCCCTGAGTCCAGGCAAAAGCCTGGGAGGCCAAGGTCCGAGCAAAGTTCCCCTAGGACTATGACTGTTAATTGGGTCTGCCAGGTGACCAGGATGGCAGGCGTGTGCGCCCGCTCTCCCCGAAAGCGCCGGGAGAGTCTGCTGTGCTAACAACCTCCTGGGCGGGTTGACTCACAGATGGCCCACCAAGCCGCCCAGTTCTTGGGGTCAGTCCTGTGCCTTTTGGGGCCTAGACCCCCGCTTTGTTAGCCTCAGGCTATGCCCGTTACAGCTCTGCCCGCCAGAGCTCTCTGTCGTCCTGCAGGCAAAATGGAGGCGCACGTGCAGGCCTGGAGAAAAAAACCTCCTGGCTGGGTTGGAGCCCCGATGGCCCCCCCGAACAGCCCAGGGCCTGGGTGCAGGCCAACGCCCATTGGTCTCAGACCCCCGCGGTGTTGGCCTCGGATTATATTTGTGTACCTCAGTCTGTCTGATGTCTCTGGAGTCCGAAACCAGGATGGAGGTGAGCCTCTCCTGACTGGCAGGAGTTCTGAAGTGGCTTCCGTGCAGCGAAAGGCGCCGCAAAACCGCAGCTGTTTGCACCTCGGCTGGTCAGCGAAGGTCAGTGGTTGTGGGCGCAGGGCCTAACTGGACCCTGTGTCGCCTTGGTTCCACTGCTGATGGCCCTTCAGCTGGACCAGCCCCAAATGTTCTTTTACTGTTGAAAATAGTTTTAGCTGTCCTGGAGTTTTTGTTATTCCAGATGAATTTGAGAATTGCTCTCTCTAACTATAAAGAACTGAGTTGGAATTTTGATGGGGATTGCATTGAATCTGTATATTGCTTTTGGAAAGATGGCCGTTTTTACTTTATTAATCCTGTCAATCCACAAGCATGGATGATTTTTCCATTTTCTGGGGTCTTCTTCAATTTCCTTTTTCATAGACCTGAAGTTCTTGTCATACAGATCTTTCACTTGTTTGGTGAAAAATACTTTATATTGTTTGTGGCTATTGTGAAAGGTATCATTTATCTTATTTCTTTCTCAGCCTGCTTGTACTTTGAGTATAGGAAGGCTATTGATTTGCTTGAGTTGATTTTATAACCAGCCACTTTACTGAAGTTGTTTATCAGCTTTAGGAGTTCTCTGGTGGAGTATTTTGGATCAGTTAAGTACACTATTACATCATCTGTGAATAGTGATAGTTTGACTTCTTCCTTTCCAATAGTATCCCTTTGACCTCCTTATGTTGTCTAATTGCTCTAGCTGGAACTTCAAGTACTATATTGAAAGGATATGGAGAGAGGAGGCAGCCTTGTCTAGTCCCTGATTTTAGTGGGATTGCTTCAAGCTTCTCTTCATTTAGTTGATGTTGGCTACTGGTTTGCTGTATATTGCTTTTACTATGTTTAGGTATGGGCCTTGAAATCCTGTTCTTTCCAATACTTTTAGCATGAAAAAATACTGAATTTTGTCAAGTGCTTTTTCAACATCTAATTAAATGACCATGTGGTTTTTTTCTTTGAGTTTTTTTATGTAGTGGATTGCATTGTTGGATTTCCGAATATTGAACCATCACTGCATCCCTGGGATGAAGCCTACTTGATCATGGTGAATAACCGTTTTGATGTGTTCTTGGATTCAGTTGGGAAGAATTTTATTGTATATTTTTGCATTGGTATTCATTGTGGAAATTGGTCTGAAGTTCTCTTTCTTTGTTGGATCTTTGTGTGGTTTTGGTATCAGCGTAATTATGGCTTCATAGAATGAGTTGAGTAGTATTCCTTCTGTTTCTATTTTATGGAATAGTTTCAAGAGTATTGGTGTTAAATCTTCTTTGAAGGTCTGATAGAATTCTACACTAAAACCATCTCGCCATCCAGGCGTGGTAGCGCATGCCTGTAATTCCAGCACTTGGGAGGCAGAGGCAGGTGGATTTCTGAGTTCGAGGCCAGCCTGGTCTACAGAGTGAGTTCCAGGACAGCCAGGACTACACAGAGAAACCCTGTCTCGAAAGACCAAAGAGGGGGGGGGGGGGAGGGAGGGAGAGGGAGAGGAAGGGGGGGAGGGAGAGGGAGAGGGAGAGGGAGAGGGAGAGAGAGAGGGAGAGAGAGAGAGAGAGAAAGAACCATTTGGTCCTGTGCTTTTTTGGTTGGAAGACTTTCAATGACCACTTCTATTTCTTTAGGGGTTATGAAACTGTTTAGATGATCTATTTGATCCTGATTTAATTTTAGTGTCTGGTGTCTGTCAAGAAAATTGTCCATTTCCTCCAAATTCTCCAGTTGTGTAGAGTATACGTTTTTGTAGTAGGATCTGATAATTTTTTAAATTATCTCAGTTTCTGTTGTTATATCTCCCTTTTCATTTCTAATTTTGTTAATTTGGATACTGTCTCTGTGCCCTCTGATTAGTCTGACTAAGGGTTTATCTATCTTGTTGATTTTCTCAAAGAACAAGCTCCTGGTTTTGTTGATTCTTTGAATAGTTCTCTTTGTTTCTACTTGATTGATTTCAGCCCTGAGTTTGATGATATCCTGTCTTCTTCTACTCTTGGGTGAATTAGCTTCTTTTTGTTCCAGGGCTTCCAGGTGTGCTGTTAAGCTGCTAGTGTATGCTCCTTCCAGTTTCTTTTTGGAGGCACTCAGGGCTATGAGTTTTCCTTTCAGCACTTCCTTCATTGTGTCCCATAAATTTGGGTATGTTGTGGCTTCATTTTCATTAAATTCTAGGAAGTCTTTGATTTCTTTCTTTATTTCTTCCTTGACCAACGTATCATTAAGGAAAGTATTTTTAGCTTCCATGTGTATGTGGGCTTTCTGTTGTTTTTGTTGCTATTGAAGACCACTCTTACTTCATAGTGATCTGATAGGAGGCACGGGATTCGTTAGATCTTCTTATATCTGTTGAGGTCTGTCTTGTGACCAATTATATGGTCGATTTTGGTGAAGGTACCATGAGGTGCTGAGAAAAAAGGTATATACTTTTCCTATAGGATGAAATGCTATAGATAGATAGATAGATAGATAGATAGATAGATAGATAGAGATAGAGAGAGAGAGATAGATATAGATATATAGATATATAGATAGAGATAGAGATAGAGATAGATGATATAGATATAGATATAGTAGATATAGATATAGAGATAGAGATAGAGATGATATAGATATTAGATAGATATGTTAAATCCAATTGGTCCGAAGCTTCAATTAGTTTCACTGTGTCAATGTTTAGTTTCTGTTTTCATGATTGGTCCATTGAGGAGAAGAGTGCTGAAGTCATCCACAATTATTGGGTTAAGTGTAATGTGTGTTTTGAGCTTTAATAAAGTTTCTTTTATGAATTAGGGTGCCCATGCATTTGGAGCATAGATGTTCAGAATAGAGAGTTCTTCTTGGTGGACTTTTCCTTTGACCAGTAAGAAGTGTCCTTCTGTGTCCCTTTTGATGACTTTAGGTTGAAAGTCAACTTTATCTGATATTAGAATGGCTACTCCAGCTTGTTTCCTGAGACCATTTGCTTGTAACATTGTTTTCCAGCCTTTTACTCTGAGGGAGTTTTTGTCTTTAACACTGAGGTATGTTTCCTGTATGCAGCAAAATGTAGGGCATGTTTATGTATCCAGTCTGTTAGTCTACATCTTTTTATTGGGGAATTGAGGCCAGTGATGTTAAGAGATATTAAGGAATAGTGATTACTACTTCCTGTTATTTTTTATGTTATTTTTATGTTTGAGTGGTTATCTTCTTTTGCGTTTGATGAAAGAAGGTTACTATCTTGCTTTTTCCAGGATGTAGTTTCCCTCCTTGTACTGGCGTTTTCAACCTATTATCCTTTGTAGGGCTGGGTTTGTGGAAAGATATTGTGTAAATTTGGTTTTATCATACATATGTCATCGTAGGCTGGCCTTATGCTTTATTAATGCATAGCAAGAATTTGTGAGTCTACTTTCTGTACAGCTGCCTTTCTTTTACCTTTAACCATATACAGAGGTAAAGAAAAAGAAGAGTGCCATGACTTTCATTACAAATCTCACTCTTTTCTTCTCTACTGTTCCCTCCCACCCAACTTCCCTCAGTGAATCCTAATTCTGTTAAGCAGTGAATCTTCCATCTAACTAGTATTTCTCCCCTCTCCAGGAGCTTGCTCTCTAGGACCCCACATGCAGCACTAACTGGCTCAACAACCTCACAGTCACACACACGAATTTAAAATATAGTCACTGAATGTGAAGTCATGCTGCAATTCAGTCTCATCCTATTTCTTTTCCAGATGCTGCATGTGTTGAGGCTGCATGCAAGTAAATGACACCATAAGATATGGTTTCAGGCAAGGCATGCTAAGACAGTATAAAGACCTCTCCCTCATTCAACCAAGAATACTGATATCCAAATCATGCTCTTTCAAAACTTATCTATAAGTGATCAAATAAAATGCAATGAACTCTGGTCAAGTAAAAATTGGCAACATGATATTGGGCAAAATATAAACACTAAGAAGAATCAATTGAAATTAATCAATGCATCAACAAACAATTATTATATATACTTATGATCTCATCACTGTATTTATGCCAGATTTTATGGACTATATCACCATATAATTTATATTGCCTTACTCAAACATTCAAGGAGTGGTATTTTAAAACACATTGGAAGATAACTCACATGAAAACAATGAGAAAATGTAGAAAAGAAAATATATGCAGACTTGACTTCATCAAAGTGTAAACTTTCAACTTCTAAAAAAGTGAGCTGATCTGAAGATATTCATATACATCATATATATATTATATATATATCATATATATATGCACCAAGGAAAGTTTATTTTGTATCTTACAAGGTTATATGTAATAAGAAATTAAGACTCAAATTATAAATGATCTATGGATATGACACCCACAAACAAAGACATACCATGGCCTATTTGTATATTTGAAAAGTCATATTTCTTTAATATTTGAAAATTAACATCAATTTGTAGAGAACTGAAAACAAAAACAACTTAAAAATCTATGATTTTTTAATTGTTTTGTTTTTGTTTTTTTAAAGGTTTATTTATTATATATTAAGTACACTGTAGCTATCTTCAAACACACCAGAAGAGGCCATCGGATGCTGGAGAGATAGCTCTGTGGTTAAGAGCACTGGCTGTTTTTCCAGAGATCCTGAGTTCAATTTCCAGCAACCACATGGTGGCTCACAACCATCTGTAATGGGATCTGATGTCTTCTTATGACATGCAAGTATACATGCAGATAGAGCACTCAGATAGATAGATAGATAGATAGATAGATAGATAGATAGATAGATAGATAGACAGATAGACAGATAGACAGACAGATAACAAATAAATTCAGAGTCACAAAGACTGAAGCCACCATTTGTGTGAAAGAAAAGGCAACCACTCATTCTTCTCACCAGTCTTCCAGTCTTTCCCTTTGTTATCTCTGTCATGTGCCTTTTTTTCTTAAGATTTATTTATTTGTTATTTATATCAGTACACTATTGCTGTCTTTAGACACAGAAGAGGGCATCAGATCTGATAACAGATGGTTGTGAGCCACCATGTGGTTCCTGGGAACTGAACTCAGGACCTCTGGAAGAGCAGGTGGAAGGGTCAGCTCAGGAACTTTGGAAAGGTCATGGAAAACTTGCTCTTCCCAGAAGGGAGAGACTAAATTACATTCCTTAGACCACAGGGAGGTCTGGGCTAGGGTAGGCCCAGAGTTATTCCAAGACTGTTGACCACCTACCTCATTCCCTAACAACCAATTAATTTAAAAGTAACACTGTTCTGCCAATCACATGGTGCCTAATGCAGGCTGCCCTGAGGACTGTATAAAGGCCTGCTGCCCCTACTGCCCGTATTAATTTTCTCTGCATGTGCAGGATGACCTCAACATGTTGGAGTAAATAAAATTCCTCTTGGTTTTTGCATTGAAAAAAATCTATAAAATGAATCAAGGAGTAAAGCACTTGACATACAAGTCTGACGGCCTGTGTTGCAATTGTGGATCCTATAGTGAAAAGAGAAAACCAATTTCAAAAGTTGTCCTCTAACCACAACCCCACACACATACACAATAGTATTTATACTCTCCCACACAATAAATATTTTAAAGATGATTTAACTTACAATATATATTTAATGACTAATATATGTTTAATGATAATGGAAAGACTATTCTTATCTAACCCTTATGTTAATGAGTTAACTTTGGTCTGTTCATTAGTTGTTTTACATAGTTTTGTTTTGTATATTTGAGTTTTGCACTTTACGACTGAGATATATCCTCAAACACTGAATCTTTTTTGTTGGTGGTGGTGGTGCTATTGTTAAGAGAATATTTTTTATTGGAAATAGATTTTTTATTTAATTTTATTTTTTACTCATTCACTTTATATCCTACTCACTGCCTTCCTCTCAGTAATCTCTTCCCACAATCCTTCCCCCATCCCCTACTCTCCTTCTCCTCTGAGCAGGTAAGTGTCCCCTTGGGTATCCTCCCATCATGGCATTTCAAGTCTCTCTAAGACTAAGAACTTGTTCTCCTGCTGAAGCCAGACAAGGCAGCCAAGCTTGAAGAATATATCCCACAGACAGGCAACAGCTTTTGGGATAGCTCCCACTCCAGTTGTTCAGGACCCACATGAAGACAAAACTGAAAATCTGCTATATATGTGCAGGGAGGCCTAGTGTATATTCTTTGGTTGGTGGTTCAGACTCTGAGAGCCTCAAAGGTCCAGGGTGGTTGACTCTGTTGGTCTTCCTGTGAAGTTCCTATTCTGTTCAGGGAACAATCCTTCCTCCTATTCTTCCATAAGAGTCTCCAAGCTCTATCCACTGACTGTGGGTTTCTGTATCTCTCAGAGGACAACATGCTCTGTCTGCAAGCATAAGAGAGTATCATGAATAGCAAATACTGAATCTTTAAAGTAAGAGTGGATGACAGCTTTTCTAGTCCACAAAACAGAAATGGAAATCCATTTGCATAAATTGAGAATTGTGAATGTGGATGAGAATGGGTTATAATTGGAAAATGTTTCTTCTCCAAAGTAACCAAGAGATAATTTTCCTAACATGATTAGTTAGCATGCAAGGGACATGGAGCAGGTTCTAACATTAAACAAGACATTAAGTCCATCTTTTTAGCACATACAGTTGTAAGTTTTTAATGGCATTTTCTTTCTGGCTAAATCATCTTGCAAGACCTCCACAAGGCAATTTGCAGAACCATAGTAGAAGACAGACAAGACCTAAGTGATTTATGCTTGTCAATTTAAGAATGTTAGCAGGAATAGAAGATCAACATAGTCTTCAAACATCTTGAGTTTCTAAAATGTACAGAATAGCAACTCTGTCCAGATAGGCTGTGTTGGTCACCAGCACAAAGATCATCATCCTGAACAGTAATGCAGAGGGCAAAGTTTGTGATGTTTCTGGAAATAGTGGAGCATAATGGGTACTTACACTAGACAAACAAACCTTTGTACCTTCATAATGTGAGCCCCAATTGAGTTGCAGGCTAACTAATAGTCCCTGTGCAGGATGGTTGGCAATTAAAAGCAGATGAGTTTCCCAGAGCAAAGAGTTCTTTTCTTAAAGGTCAGGTCAGGGTGGGGGACATACATGTGGAGACAGGGAGTGGGGAGGACATATGGGATGTGGAACAGTCCATGAATGGGGGTTTGAGAAATAAAATATGGAGTGTAGAAAATTAAGTAAACAAATAATTTTTTAACAAAATTTAAAAAGCTCAAACCATTACAGCCCAATGTGCTTTGGAAGTGAGTACAAATTATAAATATAACTGAAATTTCTCAAAAGAAAAAGTGTCAACAATGCACACTTTTTAGAAGCAACATGAAGTACCCTTCAAGTTTGTTATAAAATGACCACTTCAGTGGAATACTGCAGAATACGAACTCAAAATAATATCAACTTTTGAATACTAATCCATTGGTCCTTCTAGCAAAAACTAAGATTGTTATCTTTGCAGTGCATTGTCAGTTAAAGTTAATAAATGCTCAGTTCCAAGGAAGGCTTTCTGTCTTCCAAAGAAGGAAAGTTCCCAATGCAGTCAAGAGTACTATATTTTTAAAAGAATTCTTTAAGATATTTTAAAGACACCAGAAATCATTGCTTTTAATATCATGGGATAGTTTTGCATCTCCAATAAGCAGGATTCCTTTACATCATTTAACATAACCAGGAGTTTACACATTGGTGTAGTTCATATAATTAAATTCTAAACCAAGACTTAAAAAAATCAAAGCATAAGGAAAAGTTTATATAAGTGAATCAATAAACAATGAGCCAGGTATTGAGAAAATAAAATGATACTAACTTATAAACTATACTTGTAACACATTCAAGATAGACAATTTGAAGATAGAATTATATCATTGAAAACATTGACACAAAATAAATCAGACCTACATACAACAGCTAAAATATCAAATGATTAAGAAGAAAATACTCACAATATTGAATTACGCAATAAATCTTCAGTTCCTACAAAATGCTGAAGTGGACATTGAAATTAAAAAGTATTTGTAGTTTTATATGTATCATTAAAAAATGACTTCCTGGTAAGCTCAGGCTACAGAATAAGACACAGTTCAAAAAATAAAAATAAAAACACCTAGGAATAAAAGAGAACAGATATAAGAAGGGAGAAAAAGAAAGATAAAGCAAGAGTGTGTGTGTGTGTGTGTGTGTGTGTGTGTGTGTGTGTGTGTGTGTGTGTGTGTGTGTGTGTGTGATATTGCCATGAATCTGGGAATATCTGCAGGGACAAGAAGTTGCAGGAAACCAAGCACAATTTACCCTTCCTTGAAAAGTGATGTACATATATGACCAGCTTAAAAAAAAAAAACTCTCTCATGTCTACAATAAAACAATAAAACAGGGAGGAAGGGAGGGAGGGAGAGAGAGAGAGAGAGAGAGAGAGAGAGAGAGAGAGAGAGAGAGAGAGAGAGTTATGAAGATGTGCCAGCAGATCCAGCATCTCACTAAATTTCAAAATATGCCACCATTTTCTGACATGAGACTTTCCACACCAAAATTATATTTACATATAGAATAGACTTCTAAATGAAATTTATTTCCTATTGTACACTTTCCCCAATGCTATCTGTATTCTTAAAATCTTTAGAGGTCAATTACATTCTAGCTCAAAAATTCTTGACTCAGAAATATAAATCTAGCTGTTATTAGAGTTTGATAATATTGTGGTTTCCTCAAAGAACTATGTGTTGTGAGCTTCAATACCAGAAATCTAGTTCAGGGTTTCTATGAGCAAAGAATGTCTTTCAGAACCAGCTCCTGATATTAAGTTTCTGACTAGCCTAGTTAGGCTGGAAAAGTTACACTACCTGAACTAACTTTTATACTCCTATAAAATGTGAGTTTTTACTTTGGAAATTCAAAGGCTATTTTTTAGAGTGGGTAAGTCAGAGTTCTCACATAAGGGATCAACTCTAATTGTCTGACAGGACTTAAGGAACAAAGCCAACAAAGACTCCACTAAGATCTTCACCAGACAGGTAGCTATTTGCTGGAGAATCCAGAGTCAAAGTAACGTAAGTCCAAGCTTGTCCCTTAAAGACTTTGACTTTAAAAATTATAAAAGAAATAGAGCAGGCCCTGCCATGTATAGTAATGGCAAAAGATGCCAACTGTCCTGACTGTCAGCATGTATCAGGTATATTTTATGCCTCACTTACAAATAGAAATTGGCCAATAATCCCAAATCCTTTGTCAGTATAATTTGAAGTACACAGACACTCATGGTAGAGGCCTCACCATCCTCACGACAGTCATTCCATCACCATTCATTGAAACACATTTATTACAAAAACATCCCATAGAAGTGGGCAATAGTACCTGTAAGATAGACTTATCCCAAGATTTCCAAGAAAGACATACTATAATGGCTGAATGGCAGCCCTCTTTCTTCATGTAGCTAAGCATCATGTCAAGATCAATGAAGGCAACATTATAGATTTACCACAGAGATGCTAGCATAGATTATGGCCAAATTACCTTGAGTGAAAATATAAGTTCACCGGGGCTGGAGAGTTGTCTCCAGGGTTAAGAACACTGGCTGCTCTTCCAAAGGTCCTGGGTTCAATTCCCAGCAACCATATGGCAATTTACAACTGTCTGTATTCCAGTCTGAAGTGATTTGATACCCTCACACAGACATGCCAGCAAAATAAAAATTAAACAAAATTACTTAAATAGATATTATTTGTGTGTGCATGCATGCATGCATATATGTATGCATGCATATGTTCATGGTTCAAATAAGTTTTTAGAGTACAATACAGTACAAACTTGGGTCAAGTCTAGATACTTCCATCATAAGACTTATCCCAAGTCATAAGGAAGGTAACAGGCTCTAATCTAGGGATTTCCATCCTAAGAAAAAGTGGTAAAATGTGTTGATATAATTTAACATAGCAGTTCACTCTGCATTTGGGCAGTGACATCAAAGTGGACATGACAAAGTATCCCAGCTCTGTTTGTGTGTTTGGTAATATGAGGAATAGAAGTTATACTCTACACCTGACCGTGACTTCCATCTCAGATAACAGATATAAATATAGACTAACACTCAAGGATAGAATGATGATGACTATTTTTACATCAGCTAAAACAGTATTTTAGTTTATAATTAAACAATTTCTTATGGCATTTCCATACATACTACATTTTCCTGAAATGTTTATGATTTCACTTTTCATTACAGCTGAATAAAATTTGGTTTTGTATATTGTGCCACAGTTTTATTATTCAGTCATCTATGTGTAGGCTAGTTCCATTTCCTTGTTGTTGTGGAGGAAAAAAGCAATTAACACAGATATCCTAGTTTCTTCCATGAGATGTAGATCAACTTGATTGTATGCCCAAGAGTATTATAGCTAGGTTATCGTGTCATTTAAAAAATAAAACTAAAACACTATAGAAACACAGTATTTCAAGGAGCTAAAAATATCAGGATTACATAAACTACCACAAAACATTCTCTTTAAGACTAAATTCTAGATTTTTGTTTACGTATTACAACCTTTCCCCAACTTCCTTTCTGTATGAGGGAAAGAAAATTTGAATTTTGTGAAGTATCCTGAGTCAGCACTGAAGAGCGTGTCATCCATAGAAGGTGCTTTATGATTGGTCTAGAAAAGATCACCTGTCACATACTTAAAAGACTTATCTGATAAATCACAGGGTTCTGATATCGAGAACCATGTTAAATATTAAGCATTCCTTGGAATGTGATCACTGTGCTAGAGATTACAGCATCATAAGAAATGAAACCTCCAAGAAGCTCAAGGTCTTTGGCTCTAATACTGTGCCAAAGCACTAAACTGTCATCATTTATCGCAGGGCTCCAGAAAAACATTGCATAAAGCATAGCTATTGGCATTCTCACACACTAACACTTTCTGTTTAGGCTCTGTAGCCATTGCTTCCTGAGCCATACACTCAAGAGAAATATGACTAAACCATTATGCAGGAAATATTCCAATGAAGGCTTTCTTTGCCTAAGTATTTGTTCTTGGTGAAAATGCTTTTCTTTTTCTTCTATAAAATGATCAGATTTTTCTGCTCTGACTGATTGTACCACAAATTCTTAGTCCTTCTATTTGTCCTCTAATTTTTTTATTAAGAAACTCTTTTTGGCATTTAAAGAGGTAAATTCATGACTAGTAATTATATCCCTGTCAAATCGCTAGAACCATGACCACAGTAGTATTCTAAGTTTCCAACTATTTCATAGCCCTAGAACAAACATACCACAAATGTTGTATGACTATCCTTTTAGCCTACAAGAATTTCAGTTCCTATATCAGCAGACTGTACCCCCTCAAACAATAATGCTCAAACTTACTAATTTGCTTTTCAAGAATTCCCATCCTCGACCATCAGTAATCTCCAGTTCTCTATGTACATCCAGCTTTCTGACTTCTCAGGATATTATCTCTATATAATGCTTGAAAGAACATTATTGTGCTGCTTCTAACTGACCCTAATAGTGTGATATGATTGTTCTCTTATGGTTCTATCTATGGAAAATCACTTGTCTGCTATCTTTGCCTCATTCAAACCCTTCTTCCTACAAAATTTCCTGAAAGCCTAAAATCTCTTTTAAAAAAAAGTTGCCAGTTTCTTCAAGAAATATCATTTTCAAAAGCCAGCATGGTTTTGGCAGCAATATCCAAAATACTTACATTTTCAAGTATATTCTGTATGTTTACACATGGGATATATGTTACCTCATTCTATTGTCACATAGAAAATTGTTTGTGGATAATTAATTTTATAATTGTCTTATAAATTTATAAATGTTTTATAATTTATAATTTTATTATATGTTTTATAATTTATAATTTTAATAATTCTTTATGGTAATTAATATTATGTAAATGGTCAATTACATTTGCTACTTGAAGTATGAATAGTAAGAAATGTGATATGAAGTATAGGGCAGGTTTCTGCTATTCTGCATCTTGGAATGAAATTATGACTTTGAAGAGAAGGGGAGAGAAGAAGAAAAGAAATTACCAAATACAGAGTTCTCTTTTTTTTAATTAGATATTTGTTTTATTTATATTTCAAATGGTATCCCCTTTCCTCATTACCCTTCTGAAAACCCCCTATCCCTTCCCCCACCCCCCACCCCCACTCACCAACCCTCCCCTCCCCTCACTTTCCTGACTGGCATTCGACTACTCTGGGGTATTGAGCATTCACAGGATCAATGACCTCTCCTCTTATTGATGTCTGAAATGGCTATCTTCTACTACTGTAACTAGAACCATGGGTACGCTTTGGTTGGTAGTTTAGTCCCTGGGATCTCTGGGGGGTACTGGTTGGTATATATTGTTCCTCCTGCGGAGCTGCAAATCTCTTTAGCTCCTTGGGTCCTTTCTCTAGGTGCTCCATTGGGGACCATATGCTCAGTCTATTGGTTGGCTACTTGTGTAGTGTTGCGAGAGTTAAAAGATAATTAGGAGACTTGAAGTTAGTATTTTGAGAGATTGGAGCTCTTTGTGTGTTTTTATTGACTAGAACACTGAGTTTAAGGTACAGAATTTTTGCTAGAGCTTGGTCTCAAGGTCTTGAGAAGCCACACCACATCCCTGGAATACAGTTTCTCTCGCATATAAAGGGCTTAAAAGTTGCTGATGCCTTCAGAATGCTACTGTTAATTGGGAAAAACTTGTCAGAGAAACCTAAAAACCTGGGTACAATCCCAAGGAATCACATTATTAAAAGGAGAAAATTGATACAAGCAAGTTGTCTCCTGGCTTCCATGTGCAAACCATGGTACATGTGTGCCCACAATCATACACAAAATAAGTAAGTAGACATGAAATAAAAATGTTTTGCTAGGCATGGTAGAGTAAACCATTAATTCCAGAACTCAGGAGGCAGATGCAGATGGATCTCTATAAATTCAATGCCAGACTGATCTACATAGAAAATGTCACCCAGTCTAAAACAAAACAAAACAAAACAAAAAAAACAAACAATAAAAGTAGTTGTTTTTCAGAAACAATTCTACAATGTGTCTATAAATGACCTAGGGAAAAGTGCCAAGGTTTGTAATAGCCTAACCAGTTTGTATTGGATCATATCCCAGGAGCTGGAACATATCCTGAAGATTTCAGAATACATCACTGATATTGATAACTTAAAATGAGAGAGAGAGAAAGAGAGAGAGAGAGACAGAGAGAGAGAGAGAGAGAGAGAGAGAGAGAGAGAGAGAGAGAGAGAGAGAGAGATTTTGCTTCGCTAAGCCTTGATGCACACACAATAAATGGTATGAAATAGTATGGGAAAAACTAATGAGTTGTTAATGAATAACTTTATATTTTCTCTTGAGAAACTTTAACAATACAGAGAAGCAGCCAATGTATTTATAGATATTATCAAAGTATCTCATTGTTACTATTTTAGTTACATAAACAAGGGCTCTGGGAAATTAAAGGTCGCTTAAAGCTTGCAACAATTTACCATGTAGAGTCATAGAAAGCCAAGTTACAGGATCAGGACAAGTGCTATGATTACAGTCCAGCCTATTAACTGCAGTTAAAACTTAGAAATACAAAAGGAAAGAATAAAATGCTTGTGGGAAATATGCACATGTGTTGAAATGACATAATAAAGATTAGTTTTATCTAAATGTTGTTCTCCCATTGGAAACTTATTAAATCTCAACAATGTCTTGAGCACATCTTCTATTTCCAATCAAAATAATGTACAAACTCAGCCTAAGCATGGTGTTAGTTACAATAAAGTGGCTAGGATGATGAATCAATCAATACACAATACAAACTATGGAAATAACCAATTATCAAACTCTCACAGACCATGAAGCACACAAACCAAAAGTTAGAGAGAAAGAAGATTCTATACTCTGTAGTTATGAGCTTCCCTATTAAAAAGGGACTAATTTGGGAAGTCTGTGGTAGAATTTTGACTCTGACCAGTCCCTGCATTGTTCTGTTGCAGGAACATACATTTTTAAGAAACTAGCATTTCAAATGAAAATACATAAACACAGAGAAGCAATTAATGAGCATTTTGCTCATGGGGAAAAATACTGTCATTCTTTGCAATGGAAATCCTAGTGACTAAGAAAAAATTAAGTATTTTTAATAGTTATTTTACGAGCATGAATTAATTGTACAAAATAATAGGTAGGGTAGCAAGTTTGCCAAAAACAATTTTTATTTACAATGTTTTTATTCTAGCAATAACATTAAGTCTTTCTACAATTAAGATACATACTCAATTAAGAATGTGTACTTTTGGATGTAGGTGCAATAGCTATCCCAGAAATAAATTGTCCTCAATGAGTACAGAAAAATTACAAGAATAACTGCTGCTGCACATCAAGCTTATAGTTCAATTCACCAAACCTGTAAAAGCTTGATAAGAATCAGTGTCTAAATCACATCCCATCAGCTGTTGGGTCAGACACATTATGATGTGCTCATTTCTATAGTTTTTAACACCATGAATTGTCTAAAAGATGTAGTGTACCATCTGCATAGAATCTGTCCTCCATCTGCTCCCAGGTCCAATCCTCTGGTGAGTGAAATTGGTATCTCTTTTCAACCTGCATATATCCTTCCTAGATCCATATCCTCCCTGATATGATTATGCCTCTTCCCTCCTCAAAAACTCTGCAGTTTCAACCCTCTGGAGTTAAGTGTCTTTGTTCTGTATCCTATTGTTACCTTAGTTTGACACTCTTTAAACTGTATTACACAGAGTGTAGCATAGTTCACCTGGTCCCTTTGGTCCCTACCAAAACCCTGGTTGAGTATTTTTTCCTACATCTTCCCCAATATCATAGAGAGAATTTTAGAAATACACTTATAAATTCTTTGACAGCCTTCTTTTGGGGAGATTACAACCTAATTTCTCTCATTGAAAATAGAATGTGGCCTGGTGGTGGTGGCACACACCTTTAATCCCAGCACTTGGGAGGCAGAGGCAGGTGGGCTTCTGAGTTCGAGGCTAGCCTGGTCTATAGAGTTAGTTCCAGGACAGCCAGGGTTACACAGAGAAACCTTGTCTCAAAACAAAACAAAACAAAAAACAAAAAAAAAAACAGAAAATAGAATGTGTATATTGACTCAATTCTAAGACTAAATAAAGCACAATTAAAACCACTCTTAAAATTAGGACACAAAAAGATGTTGCTTTACCTTAATTTAGTATGTTCCTCCCTCTACTACTCTCCCATGGTTGCCTCTGAGAGAAACTGTCTGTTGCATCATAAGGACACTAGGACAGGCTTGTGTATGAACCCATGTAGTAAGCAACAGAGTTCTTCTGCCAGTTACCAGTAAAACACAGAAGCTCTTGCCAATAACCATGGGAGTATGACACTTGGGGCTAGTTTCACCAGGCCCTTCTAGCCTTCAGAAAACTATAGTCATGGACAACAGTATGAATAAATAGAACCCAGCCTGATCCATTCTAAGATGCCTGACCTACAAAACCTTTACAAAATATTATCTGCTCACATGTTGGTAGTAATTTCTCATGCAACAGTAGAATTTAAAAAAACTAATAGTACTAACTAGCTGCTGGTAATTATTATATACTAATCCATTTCCAAATACCTAAACAATGAATTCAAGATCCAAGTCATGGGTGGAGGAGATATGACTACTATATAAACATAAGGAAGTGAGTTTGGATATCCTCTAAACCCATGTTTAAAACTGAGCATAACATATGTTTATAAAACCAGAGCAGGGATGGAGGGAGATAGGCAAATCTTTGAAGTAGATTGATGGGTTAGCCTAGACAAATCTCCATGAACATCTGTAAAAAAAAAAAAAAAATCTTATATCTGTATGGATGGGGCACCTGTTAATCTGATTGCTAATTAGCTGAGCAGGAGGAGGAACGTGGGACTTCCTGAGAGGAAGAAAGGAACTCTGGAAAGAAGAAAAAGGAAAAGGGTTCATATATATATATATATTCTTTGTTCTTTATTTCTATATTCTTTATTTCTATATTCTTTATTCTATATTCTTTGTTCTTTATTCTATATTCTTTGTTTACAATCCAAAAGCTTTCCCCTTTCCCAGTTCCCCCCTCCCCATATGTCCCATAAGTCCTCTTCTCTCCATCCATTCTCCTATCTTTCCCCCTCCCTTTTCTCTGTCCTGGTACTCCCCTACAATGCTGGATCAAACCTTTCCAGGATTAGGTCCCTCTTCTTCCTTCTTCATGGGAATCATTTGATTTGCTAATTGTATCTTCAGTATTCAGAGTTTCAGGGCTAATTAATATCCACTTATCAATGATTGCATTTCATGTGTATTCTTTTGTGATTGCATTACCTCGCTTAGGATGATATTTTCCAGCTCCAACCATTTGCCTAAAAAAATTCATGAATTCATTGTTTTTAATTGCTTAATAGTACTCCATTGTGTATATATACCATATTTTTTGTATCCATTTCTCAGATAGGCACAGGGGAAAAGTTCCTGAACAGAACACCATTAGCTTATGCTCTAACATCAAGAATTGACAAATGGGATCTCATAAAATTACAAAGTTTCTGTAAGGCAAAGGACACTGTCAAAAGGACAAAACGGCAACCAACAAATTGGGAAAAGATCTTTACCAACCCTACATCTGATAGAGGGCTAATATCCAATATATACAAAGAGCTCAATAAGTTATACTCCAGGGAACCAAATATCCCTACTAAAAAATGGGGTACAGATCTAAACAAAGAATTTTCACCTGAAGAAATTCAGATGGTCAAGAAGCCCCTTAAGAAATGCTCAACATCATTAGTTATTAGGGAAATGCAAATCAAAACAACCCTGAGATTTCACCTCACACCAGTCAGAATGGCTAAGATTAAAAACTCAGGAGATAGCAGATGTTGGCAAGGATGTGGAGAAAGAGGAACACTCCTTCACTGCTGGTGGGATTGTAAGATGGTACAACCACTATGGAAATCAGTCTGGCGGTTCCTCAGAAAACTGGACATGACACTTCTGGAGGACCCTGCTGTACCTCTCCTGGGCATATACCCAGAGAATTTCCCAGCATGCAATAAGGACACATGCTCTACTATGTTCATAGCAGCCTTATTTATAATAGCCAGAAGCTGGAAAAGGCTTTTCACAAGGAAACAGATGTGACTATGGGCCTAAAATGTATAGCTTGCCCTGTAGCTGGATGGGGCTATATGGTCAGGTTAACTTAGATAAGCTATTTGAGAGTCTGACCAACTAAGGCCTAAGGCTTTAAAATATTAAAAGGTCTCTGTGTGATTATTTCAGGAAAATCTGGTTATGGAATAATTGCCACCATGTTAATTTTCAGTGTGTGTGTGTGTGTGTGTGTGTGTGTGTGTGTGTGTGTGTAGACATATACATACATAATCCTTAATATACAAACATCAGGCTCATTTAGCAAATGATCTAATCTCAACAAATAAAGATAGAGAGCAATCCAGGAAAGATGTTGAATATCTACCTCAGCCTCCACATGCACAGGTATATATGCATACATCTATACTACTAATAAGAAGACCCAAGTTCTCCTCCTTGCTTACTTGGGAAGAAATTATGTCTCTATTGATAAAAGATAGGATCTTCTTCCCTTAAGATATTATATTTCCATGCCATAGATCTGCATGAATTGTACAATTTTCCCTTATTACAGGATAAGATTTATGATAATGTGGTCCCCAAAATTTCATATTACTATAACTATTATATAAAAACATTTTCCAATGTTTCTTATTTTTATGTAATAACAGGAAATGCATGGATGAGGATGCAGGCTGGAGATGTAGCACAAAACTAGCATACTAGCCCATCATGTACAAAACCCAAGGTTTGGTCCACAGGACAGAAAATAGGGAGGATGGTTTATTAAGTGTGTAAGAATTGAAATGGTGATGGTGATGAGTGATCTGATTCTCATTTTTTTCTTTGATTGCTTTGTTACTTTATTACTAAGAAAATCTATGAGCCCAAAGAAGTAGAGAATGTAATAACTACTGTCTTAGGGTTTCTATTCCACCACAAATATCATGACCAAAAAGCAAGTTGGGGAGGAAAGGGTTTATTCAGTTTACACTTTCACATTGCTGTTCATCACTAAAAGAAGTCAGGACTGGAACTCAAGCAGGCCAGGAAGCAGAAGCTGATGCAGAGGCCATGGAGGGATGCTTCTTATTGGCTTGCTTCCCCTGGCTTGCTCAGGGTGCTTTCTTATAGAACCCAAGACTTCCAGCCCAGGAATGGCACCACCTATAAGGGGCCCTCCCCACTTGATCACTAATTGAGAAAATGCCCCACAGCTGAATCTCATGGAGTCACTTCCCCAACTGAAGCTCCTTTCTCTGTGATAACTCCAGCCTGTGTCAAGTTGACACACAGAACCAGTCAGTACAACTACTTAATGTATTCCTTCCTTTGACAGAAATACATTGCATGGAGGGAAAAAATGCAATTACCCAAATGTGCCATATTAGGTAAAAAGAAATATCAATAGTTTGGTGTTGGTCCTTGTCCAAAACTAATTCATAACTAAAATATGGGGAAACAAATAGGTGGGTTTTTTAAGAAAGTAGCAAAATCCTTGCTAATTTTTCTTCAGCTGAAGGCAGAAATTTTTCTCTTTAAAACTCTTGGTGAGATGACATCATCTCTCTTTTACTGTGGTGTTCCTCAATTTGTACAATTTTAGCCAAGCATCTTGAGCAACATGGAAAAGTGAATAACCATTTTTAACTATTTGTATCTAAATTCCAGGCTTTCCATTTTCTCTGAGAATTGAAAATATAAAAACCAATTATGAATTGAGCATGCGATATTTAGAGAATTTAACTATTAAAAATAAAAGTGCAAAGTTATCACGCCTTGCTGGAGCTCCCCAGACATAATTACAGAGAAGAATGGATTCTTTTTGCCAACCCCTGCCTTTGTGACTAGCAAGAGGGAACACTGTCAAAGCCCTTCTCACCAATTCTTCTGTAAGATACTTATTATCCATCAGTGCTCAGCACTCAGTACTCAAAAAGCATATTTTGGCAGTATCAGCTCAAATGAACAAACCATACCTATTGTAGCCTATGCAAGCAAATTTGAGATCAGTCTAAGACTACCACAATAAATCCAAGAGACATTTCACGTAGGATAATTTCTTTATTACAAATAAGTATCCAGTTACAGATTATTTTATACTGTAAAAATTTTATGAGTGAACTATTGTGTTTTCTTGACATCTAAAGCAAGTCAGTGAGCTCTCCTTTGCTAAGCAAAAAAAACAACAAATAAACAAATGAATCTCTGAGTGCAAGTCCTTCACAGCTTGTTCTAAGAGCCTATGAAAACATATTTTTCCATTCAAAATTATAACAAGGTTAAAAACATGTCATACTCTTAGACTCCTAAGAACACCCCTGGATTCTGTGATTGCTATTGTTTCCAATGTCAGTCCTCAGTATGGGGGTAATATTTTAAGAAACTGGAAACTCTGAGAGGGATTATTCGCATGGCTAAACATTAGGTTACAGAGTGTTTCTGCAATATTTTCTTCAGTAGATAAATGAAATAAGAATATAAGCAATACTTCAGGTAATTAATCAATGTGAGCTATCAATGGAGGTTACTTAAGACAGCATAATTTTAGCCTTTAGTAGTAAAAGTTCTTTACCTGGAATTTCCAGATAAATGACTCTATTTCTCTTAGTGTGGATGAATCTGTATGAAAATAAGGCAAAACATTGGCTTTGGGTAATAAATGCCCTGCCATTCAAGTTTTCATGCATATAGCAGCAAATTCCATGTAAAACATTCAGTTGACACTATTGACCCCACTATTAGTATTAATTGTCCTCATGAGTAGTAAGGCTAGGGTGTTCCACACCTGGAATCTAGTTATTTTAGTCAGCTTTACTTAATTTTAACTGGTAGGAAAAACTCTTCAACAGCACAACCATTGGTTAAAGCAACACTTTTTCAGATACAACTTCTGTGAAATGGAAATGTAGAGAAACATGAAAACAGGAAGACAATACCCAGAATATTCAGAGAAAAGGAGAGAGAGAGAGAGAGAGAGAGAGAGAGAGAGAGAGAGAGAGAGAGAGAGAGAGAGAGAGAGAGAGAGAGAGAAACACTGAGGAACTCAGTGAGGTAAGTAACCTATGTGGATCTACGCTCTCCTAGTATGTGAAGTAACCATCAAGGGCTTTTTTAAAGACTACATTTCTTTAAAAAAGATATTTCAGAAAGCAACATAAATTAAACCTAATATATTTTCAGTATAAGATAAATTCAGCCATCACAATAGTCTTTTTATTGCTGCCCACAAAGATGATAATGTTCAGAAGATTTCATATAGCATTGTGCCTGAATAGCCCTGCCTTGGGTTCTTGCTATAAAAAATAAGGTAGAGCCATATTTTGTCTACACCAGAGCTGATCCTGTGCCACAGCACTCCATACACAAATGCTGCTGGAAGAGATCTGGTCTCCTAGGAGTGCTGGCATACCTGTGAGCACAGGTAACACGGTCACTTCTACTCAAATTCCCGGCCCAAGAGTGATGAGCCAGAGTGATCAGGACACAGGAACCAAGGAAGAGCCAGGGACAGGATCCTTCAGATTTCCATCTGCACTGTAGAGCTGACCCTATACAGCTCTCCATTCCCAAATTCTTCCGAGAGAGAACTGGTCTCCCAGCACTGACACATAAGCTTGCAGGAGGGACAAGTCACAGTCAGAGACAGGAAGAACAGCTAACACCAGAGATAACCAGATGGTGAGAGACAAGGGCAAGAACATAAACAACAAAAGCCAGTTCTCAGACCACAGTGAGCCCTGGATACACCAATACACCAGAAAAGCAAGACTCTGATTTAAAGTTACATATCATAATGATGATAGAGGACTTTTAAAAGGACATAAATAATTCCCTTAAAGAAATACAGGAGAACACAACCAAATGGGTAAAGGAACTGAACAAAACATCCAGGATCTAAAAATGGAAATAGAATCAATAAAGAAATCACAAAGGGAGACAACCCTGGAGATAGAAAACCTAGGCAAGATATCAGGAGTCATAGACGCAAGCATAACAAACGGAATACAAGAGATAGAATAGAGAAACTCAGGTGCAGATGATACCATAGAAAACATTGACACAACAGTCAAAGAAAATGCAAATTGCAAAAAGCACCTAACCCAAAACATCCAGGAAATTCAGGACACAATGAGAAGACCAGAGCTAAGGATAATAGGTATAGAAGAGAGTGAATACTCCCAACTTAAAAGGCCAGTAAATGTCTTTAACAAAATTATAGAAGAAAACTTCCCTAATCTAAAAAAGAGATGCCCATGAACATACAAGAAGCCTACAGAACTCCAAATAGACTGGACCAGGAAAGAAATTCCTTGAGAGTCAAATCACCAAATGTACTAAACAAAGAAAGATATTAAAAGCAGTAAGGGGGAAAGTTCAAGTAACATAAAAAGACAGACCTATCAGAATTACACCACACTTCTCACCAGAGACTATAAAAACTAGAAGATCCTGGTCAGATGTCATACAGACCCTAAGAGAAAACAAATGCCAGCCCTACTATACCCAGCAAAACTCTCAATTATCATAGATGGAGAAACCAAGATATTCCATGTCAAAAACAAATTTATACAATATCTTTCACAAATCCAGACCTATAAAGGATAAGAGATGGAAAGCTCCAGCACAAGGAGGGAAACTACACCCTAGAAAAGGAAGAAGGTAATCTTCTTTCAACAAGCCTAAAAAAGATAGCCATTCAAACATAATTCCACTTCCAACAACAAAAGTAGCAGGGAGCAAAAAAAAACTATTCCTTAATATGTCTTAAGATCAATAGACTCAATACCCCCCCCCCAAAAAAAGACATAGACTAACAGACTAGATACTTAAACAGGACCCAGCATTTTGCTCCATACAGGAAATGCCCCTCGGTGTCAAAAACAGACACTACCTCAGAGAGAAGTGCTGGAAAACAATTTTCCAAGGAAATGTTCCCAAGGAACAAGCTGGAGTAGCTATTCTAATATTGAATAAAATCAACTTTCAACCAAAAGTTATCAAGGAAGTCAAGGAAGGACACTTCATACTCATCAAAGGAAAAATCTAATAAGAAGAATTCTTAATTCTGAACATCTACACTCCAATTGCAAAGGCACCCACATTCATAAAAGAAACTTTACTAAAGCTCAAAGCAAATAATAAAAGTGGGAGACCTCAACACCCCACTCTCACCAATGGATAGATCATGGAAACACAAAATATACAGAGACACAATCAAAACTAACAGGAGTTATGGACCAAATGGATTTAACAGATATCTATAGAACACTTCATCCTAAAACAAAAGTGTATACCTTCTCAGCACCTCATGGTACCTACTCCAGAAATGACCATATAATCAGTCACAACACAGACCTCAATAGATACAAGAAGATTGAAATAATCCCATGCATTTTATCAGGTCACCAATCTAAGACTGGTCTTCAATAACAACAAAAACAACAGAAAGCCCACATACACATGGAAGCTGAACAACACCCTACTCAATGATAACTTGGTCAAGGAAGATATAAAGAAATAAATGAAATACAATTTAGAATTTAATGAAAATGAAGGCATAAAATAACCAAAACATGGGACACAATGAAAGCAGTGCTAAGAGGAAAACTCACAGCTCTTAGTGCCTCCAAAGAGATACTAGAGAGAGCATGCACTAGCAGTTTAACAGCACACCGGAAAGCTCTAGAACAAAAAGAAACAAATACACCCAAGAGGAGTAAATGGCAGGAAATAATCAAACTCAGGGCTGAAATCAACCAAGTAGAAACAAAAAGAACTATACAAAGAATCAACAAAACCAGGAACTGATTCTTTGAAAAAAATCTTTCCTGTCTTCCTTCCTTCCTTCCTTCTTTTCTTCCTTTCTTTCTTTTGTTCTTTCTTTGCTTTTTATCAAATATAGCTAACAGAAGTCAAACTAAAAAAGGAAACTTCAGTTGAGTAAATGTCTCCATCAGATTGTCTAGTATGGAAAAGATCATTGAGTATATTCTTGACTCATGATTTACCATTATAAGTACCATTCCTGAACAGCTGGAATAAGAAATCAGTCTGCACAAGCTAGTAATTCTATTATGACCTCTTCTTCAGTGCCTCCCTCCAAGTTAATGCTTTATTTCCTGCACTGACTACCATTCATAACGTACTCTAAGATAAAAGATGAAGTAAACTCCTCTCCAAAAAAAAAATTTAAAAAATTGCATTCTTGATGAAAAAAAAAGAGGAAATAAGGTAGTTTGGACAGCAATTTGCTTACCCAAAGTTAATTACCAATTGCTGTAATCCTCAAAGTTTCTGATGGATTACTATTTAGAAGGGAAGTTCAATGATATAATTAATGCCTGTTAAAGCAGAAAAGGAGACATATCATTGGATTTCTATAATCAAAGATAGCCCTCAGTAGTGTTCAACTTGACCATTCTCAAAAAGCTAGGTCTCTCTCTCTCTCTCTCTCTCTCTCTCTCTCTCTCTCTCACACACACACACACACACACACACACACACACACAGAGAGAGAGAGAGAGAGAGAGAGAGAGAGAGAGAGAGAGAGAGAGAGAGAGAGAGAGGAGAGAGACTTTCTGACATTTCCCTTAAATATTTGTCCGAACCTTTCCCAAGTAAGAATTGGCCCAGTTTGGGCACGTCACTTCCAGAGGACCCTGCTATACAACTCCTGGGCATATACCTAGAGAATTCCCCAGCATGTAATAAGGATACGTGCTCCACTATGTTCATAGCAGCCCTATTTATAATAGCCAGAAGCTGGAAAGAACCCACACATCCCTCAACGGAAGAATGTATGCAAAAATTGTAGTATATACAC
Source organism: Apodemus sylvaticus (assembly GCF_947179515.1). Lineage (NCBI taxonomy): Eukaryota > Metazoa > Chordata > Mammalia > Rodentia > Muridae > Apodemus > Apodemus sylvaticus. The sequence goes on along the minus strand of NC_067489.1, from coordinate 289,229 downwards.
AATGGAGGACTATTCAGTCATTAGAAACAATGAATTTATGAAATTCTTAGACAAATGGATGGAGTTGGAGAACAGCATACTAAGTGAGGTAACCCAGTCTCAAAAGATCAATCATGGTATGCACTCACTAATAAGTGGATATTAGCCTAGAAAATTGGAATACCCACAACATAACCCACACATCACATGAGGTACAAGAAGAACAGAGGAGTGGCCCCTGGTTCTGGAAAGACTCAGTGTAGCAGTATAGGGCAAAACCAGAACAGGGAAGTGGGAAGGGATGGATGGGAGAACAGGGGGAGGGAAGAGGGCTTATGTGACTTTCAGGGAGTGGGGTGGCCTGAAAAGGGGAAACCATTTGAAATGTAAATAAAAAATATATCAAATAAAAAAATAATAATATTCTTTAAAAAAAGAAATTCAGCCACCAATTTAACTCACTGCTTACATTTATAGTAAAGATAATTATTCATTTTACCATAAAAAAAAAAAAGAATTGGGCCAGTTTGCTAGGTAATATCTTCCAAAACCAAGGCCAAACTTTCTTGCTCACTATCTCATCCCAATTCCATTTAACTCAACTTCACTTGGCACAGACACTAGTGTACATTGTTCACTCTATTAATTTGCTCAAATGCCTCTCTAAGTTAAAATGAATGTGTGTAAATAGTGACCATCTATACTACCTCAGCTTTGATGCGCTTGACATAACTGACTGCTGGCCAGTGGTTCCTAAGCTCTGACTCCAGAAGTTTGGAGTCCATCTTCTTAACATCTCACCCTTCTGATTCAACACATTTTTCTAGATACCATACAGATGCAAATAAAACTCCTAGTCTTTGTTTCACCTATTGACTGTAATGTCTTTTATTTTTCTGTAAAGATTTGCAATCTTCCTTACATCTTTCTGTTGCAAGCAGTGAATATATGAGTAAGTAGGCATATATCTTAGATTTTGGAACAATAGAGAAAATGGGAACTGTATGTCTGTAGTGAAATATGGAGTACCACAAAATAATTATAAATCTATATTTCCAAGATTGAAAGAAAGGAGATTGCCCCTTCCATTGCTGCAGGGATGACTGAAGGGTTGCCAGTGAATGGCAATGAAACTGTGTCCACGGAATTCCTAATAACTCCTGTTGAGGAGAGGTACAGGCAACCCAGGTGGGAACAGCAGAGCTCTGGGTTAGAAGGAGATCAGTATAAATGTCCATAGAATGTGTATGCATGTAGATGAAACTTCAACTTCACTGAAGATATGAATATTTACAAAGTGTTGCCTGTGCCTTTGACTATTTGCCACCTGGCCCTACCTGCCCTTGGGGGTTAGAAATGAGGTGGTACAGATTCAAAGACACAGACTCCAGGAGCAGGTGAGAAACAACATGCTGCAAGCTCCACCCATGCCGTTTTGGTCCCAAGAAAACATCTCTTCAAATTCAAACAGCATTTCCTGATTGGCTGACACTGTCTGCACAATCCTTGGTCTCTCAGGCAGTCCTCAATTAGGTCCTCCTGCAGGAAATGCTTTTGTGTGCTAGAGAAAGGGAAAAAATGTGCTAGAGAAAGGAAAGGAAGAGAACTGATCTCCATATTGAAACTGTAATAACAGACATGAATTTTGTGACAATCTCCATTTCCCTAGTCTTAATCAGTTTGATTGATGCGCAGAACAGTCCCTGCTCTCTCCCTGAGGAAGGAAAGTGCATCATCTTAATTTTCAATTTTTATCTGCATCATCTTAATTTTCAGTGATGGAGGGAAAAAAAGAAACAAACAAGAACTCTATGTAGCAAAGAAAGATTCAAGGTTAATTTGATTGGTAATATATGAAATGCCACTTACCTCAAGCCATTTCAAATTGCCTCTAATTCTCCTCACAGTAAGCAATTCTTTCCAAAGACAGGGGATCAGCTGATAATGGCTACTGTTACATATTTATACACCACTTACATTCTGTCGCTGAGTTTGGCAGGAATGCTTCAGAGTACTTTTTACAGATGCCCTGTCAGAGGTGACGGAAAGAAAGGAGTTGTGCGCTCATAGACACATTTTATACAATGGAGTAATAGAGATGAAATAACCTGTCACAATTGTTAGGGAGACCACATCTGTGATGTGCAGGTGGCCTGTGAGTCCACATTTACCCTGTCTACCCACCCATTTCAAAATACTGCAAGTTCCAAGGACTCACTCTGTAATTCACAATTTCACTAATAAAGTAGCTTCCATGGTATTTACATGAGGCTGAAATCAAATCATTTTGTGTCATCACCAAGTAATATAAAATAGTTCTCTATGTTTAAGAATAATTATCTCACTCTAGAAAAAGTATGGGATTTTGTTTTAAAAGAATCTAAAGTTAGAAAAAGAAAAAGAGCTTTAAATGTGTCATTGCATTTCCACATATGAAATGCACATCTAATCTTCTAAGAGCATGATCTCAATGACAGGGGGTCTAAGTCTATTCCATCAACATTTCCATGCTGTCTTTCAAGAATGAAAGGCTTAATAACTACACATGCCAGTTCAATTTACACAGTCAAAGACATGCACAGAGAACAAGGGGCAAAGTATGGTCCAAGAGAACTAAAAAGAAAAAGTACAGAGATGAATGCACATCTATACTTATTTGGAAAGGAAAAGAAGCACAAAGCCCAAGACTTATTCAGGAAGAATCAACAGCTTTATATTCCTAGACTGTTAAGGGGTATTCACAAGAGAATACTGCTCAGACATGGGTTTAAACCAAAAGAAAGTCTTTATTAGATAGCCAGTGACTACCTTGGGTGATCAGAATCTCAGTGTAGTACCAAGCCTTTCTCAGTGAGAGCTTTTAAGCACAAAAACCATGCTGTGGGTTGATATACTTCAGTTAACAATAACAGTTAGCCAGAAGCAGAACTACAGAAGCTAAAAAGCAATATTAGTACTTAAGAGTCTTTCCCAGGGTTACTATAGAGTAAAAGTGGTCTTCAATAGCAACAAAAACAACAGAAAACCCACATACATGTGGAAACTGAACAATATTCTACTCAATGATACCTTGGTCAAGGTAGAAATAAAGAAAGAAAGAAAAGACTCTTTAGAATTTAATGAAAATTAAGACACAACATACCCAAATCTATGGGACACAATGAAAGCAGTGCTAAAAGGAAAACTCATAGCCCTGAGTGCCTCCAAAAAGAAAATGGAGAGAGCATACACTAACAGCTTAAAAACACACCTGAAAGCCCTGGCACAAAAAGAAGCTATTTTATCCAGGAGGAGTAGAAGGCAAGAAATCATTAAACACAGGGCAGAAATCAATCAAGTAGAAACAAAGAGAACCATACAAAGAATCAGGAGCTGGTTCTTTGAGAAAATCAACAAGATAGATAAACCCAAAGCCAGAATAAGCAAAGGGCACAGACAAAGTATACTGATTAACAAACTTAGAAATGAAAAGGGAGATATAACAACAGAAACTGAGGAAATTCAAAAAAATCATTAGATCCTACTACAAAAGCCTATACTCAACACAACTGGAGAATCTGGAGAAAATGGACAGTTTCCTAGACAGATATCAGACACTAAAACTAAATCAGGATCAAATAGATCATCTAATCAGTCCCATAACACCTGAAGAAATAAAAAGGGTCATAGAAAGTCTCCCAACCAAAAAAAGCATAGGACCAGATGGCTGCAGTGCAGAATTCTATCAGACCTTCATAGAAGACCTAACACCAATACTCTTCAAACTATTCCACAAAATAGAAACAGAAGGAACTCTACCCAACTCGTTCTATGAAGCAACAATTACGCTGATACCAAAACCACACAAAGATCCCACAAAGAAAGATAACTTCAGGCCAATTTCCCTTATGAATATTGATGCAAAAATACTTGATAAAATTCTTGCCAACTGAATCCAAGAACACATCAAAACAATCATCCACCATGATCAAGCAGGCTTCATCCCAGGGATGCAGGGATGGTTCAATATAAGGAAATCCATCAATGCTATCCACTACATAAACAAACTCAAAGAAAAAAAGATATGATAATCTCATTAGATACAGAAAAAGCATTTGACAAAATTCAGCATCCTTTCATGCTAAAAGTCTTGGAAAGAACAAGAATTCAAGGCCCATACCTAAACATAGTAAAAGCTATAAACCGGTAGCCAACATCAAACTAAACAGAGAGAAACGTGAAGCAATCCCACTAAAATCAGGGACTAGACAAGGATGTCCTCTCTCTCCATATCTTTTCAACATAGTACTTGAAGTTCTAGCTAGAGCAATTAGACAACATAAGGAGGTCAAGGGGATACAAGTTGGAAAGGAAGAAGTAAAATTATCACTATTTGCAGATGACATGATAGTCTACTTAAGTGACCCGAAAACCTCCACCAGAGAACTCCTACAGCTGATAAACAACTTCAGCAAAGTAGCTGGTTATAAAATCAACTCAAGCAAATCAGTTGCCTTCCTATACTCAAAGGATAAGCAGGCTGAGAAAGAAGTTAGGGAAATGACACCCTTCACAATAGCCACAAACAATATAAAGTATCTTGGAGTGACTCTAACAAAGCAAGTGAAAGATCTATATGACAAGAACTTCAGGTCTTTGAAGAAGGAAATCAAAGAAGACCTCAGAAAATGGAAAAACCTGCCATGCTCATGGATTGGCAGGATTAATGTAGTTAAAATGGCCATCTTGCCAAAAGCAATCTACAGATTCAATGCAATCCCCATCAAAATCCCAACTCAGTTCTTCACAGAGTTAGAAAAAGCAATTCTTTTTTTTTTAATTTTATTTTTTTATTTACATTGCAAATGATTTCCCCTTTTCTGGGTCCCCACTCCCCGAATAACAAAAAAACCCAGGATAGCTAAAACTATTCTCAACAACAAAAGAAATTCTGGGGGAATCAGTATCCCTGACCTCAAGCAATACTACAGAGCAATAGTGTTAAAAACTGCATGGTATTGGCACAGTGACAGACAAGTGGACCAATGGAATAGAATTGAAGACCCAGAAATGAATCCACACATCTATGGTCACTTTGTCTTTGACAAAGGAGCTGAAAACATCCAGTGGAAAAAAAAGATAGCCTTTTCAACAAATGGTGCTGGCTCAATTGGAGGTCAGCATGCAGAAGAATGCGAATTGATCCATTCTTATCTCCATGTACTAAACTCCACTGCAAGTGGATCAAGGACCTCCATGTAAAACCAGACACACTGAAACTAATAGAAAAGAAACTGGGGAAAACCCTTGATGACATGGGCACAGGGGGAAAGTTCCTGAACAGAACACCAATAGCTTATTCTCTAAGATCAAGAATTGACAAATGGGACCTCATAAAATTACAAAGTTTCTGTAAGGCAAAGGACACTGTTAAAAGGACAAAATGGCAACCAACAAATTGGGAAAGGATATTCTCCAACCCTACATCTGATAGAGGGCTAATATCCAATATATACAAAGAACTCAAGAAGTTAGACCCCAGGGAACCAAATAACCCTATTGAAAAATGGGGTACAGATCTAAATAAAGAATTTTCACCTGAAGAAATTCAGATGGCTGAGAGGCACCCTAAGAAGTGCTCAACATCATTAGTCATTAGGGAAATACAAATCAAAACAACCCTGAGATTTCACCTTACACCAGTCAGAATGGCTAAGGTCAAAAACTCAGGAGACAGCAGGTGTTGGCAAGGATGTGGAAAAAGAGGAACACTCCTCCACTGCTGGTGGGGCTATAAGATGGTACAACCACTTTGGAAATTAGTCTGGCGGTTCCTCAGAAAACTGGACATGACACTTCTGGAGGACCCTGCTATACCTCTCCTGGGCATATACCCAAACGATTCCCCGGCATGCAAAAAAGGCACATGCTCCATTATGTTCATAGCAGCCTTATTTATAATATCCAGAAGCTGGAAAGAACCCAGATGTCCCTCAAAGGAGGAATGGATACAGAAAATGTTGTATATTTACACAATGGAATACTACAAAGCAATTAGAAACAAGGAATTCACAAAAGTTTTAGGCAAATGGTTTGTTCTGGAAAATATCATTCTAAGTTAGGTAACCCAATCACAAAAGAATACACATGGTATGATGTTCTCCAGCTCCATCCATTTGCCTAAGAATTTCATGAATTCATTGTTTCTAATGGCTGAATAGTACTCCATTGTGGATATATACCACATTTTTTGCATCCACTCTTCTATTGAGGGATACCTGGGTTCTTTCCAGCTTCTGGCAATTATAAATAGGGCTGCTATGAACATAGTGGAGCATGTATCCTTATTACATGCTGGGGAATCCTCTGCGTATATGCCCAGGAGTGGTATAGCAGGATCTTCCGGAAGTGAGGTGCCCAGTTTTCTGAGGAACTGCCAGACTGATTTCCAGAGTGGTTGTACCTATTTGAAATCCCACCAGCAGTGGAGGAGTGTTCCTCTTTCTCCACATCCTCGCCAACACCTGCTGTCTCCTGAATTTTTAATCTTAACTGGTGTAAGGTGAAATCTCAGGGTTGTTTTGATTTGCATTTCCCTTAATGACTAATGAAGTTGAGGTTTTTTTTAGATGCTTCTCTGCTATCTGAAGTTCTTCAGGTGAAAAGTCTTTGTTTAACTCTGTACCCCATTTTTAATAGGGTTATTTGGTTTTCTGGAGTCTAACTTCTTGAGTTCTTTATATATATTGGATATTAGCCCTCTATCTGATGTAGGGTTGATGAAGATCTTTTCTCAATTTGTTGGTTGCCGATTTGTCCTTTTGATGGTGTCCTTTACCTTACAGAAACTTTGTAATTTTATGAGGTCCCGTTTGTCAATTCTTGATCTTCAAGCATATGCTATTGGTGATCTGTTAAGAAACTTTCCCCCTGTACCGATGTCCTCAAGGGTCTTCCCTAGTTTCTTTTCTATTAGCTTCAGAGTGTCTGGCTTTATGTGTAGGTCCTTGAGCCATTTGGAGTTGAGCTTAGTACAAGGAGACAAGAATGGATCAATTCACATTCTCTGCATGCTGACCTCCAGTTGAGCCAGCACCATTTGTTGAAAAGGCTATCTTTTTGCCATTGGATGTTTTCAGCCGCTTTGTCGAGGATCAAGTGGCCATAGGTGTGTGGTTTCATTTCTGGATCTTCAAGCCTGTTCCATTGATCTGCCTGCCTGTCACTGTACCAATAAGTCTCAAAAGATCAATCATGGTATGCACTCACTAATAAGTGGATATTAACCTAGAAAACTGGAATACCCAAAACATAATCCACACATTAAATGAGGTACAAGAAGAACGGAGCAGTGGCCCCTTGTTCTGGAAAGACTCAGTGAAGCAGTATAGGGCAAAACCAGAACAGGGAAGTGGGAAGGGGTGGGTGAGAGAACAGGGGGAGGGAAGGGGGCTTATGGGACTTTCAGGGAGTGGGGGGCTCAAAAGGGGAAATCATTTGAAATGTAAATAAAAATATATCAATTAAAAAAGAAAAAATAAAATAATTAAATGCTAAAAAAAAAAAAAAGAATACACATGGAATGCAATCTCTGATATGGGAATATTAATTAACCCAGAAGCTCTGAATACCGAAGGCACAAATCACATAACAAATGACTCCCATGAAGAAGTATGGAGAGGGTCCTGATCCTGGAAAGGATTGATCTAGTGTTGGAGGGGAATATAAGGACAGAGAAAAAGGAGGGAAGTGATTGGAGAATGGGTGGAGAGAAGAAGGTTTATGGGACATATGGGGAGGGGAGATCTGGGAAAGGGGAAATTATTTGGAATGTAAACAAAGAATATAGAAAATAAAAATATTTTTATGCTCAACTTCATTAGTTATTAGAGAAATGCAAATCAAAACAACCCTGAGATTTCATCTTACACCAGTCAGAATGGCTAAGATTAAAAATTCAGGAGACAGCAGGTGTTGGAGAGGGTGTGGAGAAAGAGGAACACTCCTCCACTGCTAGTGGGGTTGCAAATTGGTACAACCACTCTGGAAAGCAGTCTGGCGGTTCCTCCGAAAACTGGGCACCTCACTTCCAGAAGATCCTGCTATACCACTCCTGGGCATATACCCAGAGGATTCCCCACCATGTAATAAGGATACATGCTCTACTATGTTCATAGCAGCCCTGTTTATAATTGCCAGATGCTGGAAAGAACCCAGGTATCCCTCAACAGAAGAGTGGATGCAAAAAATGTGGTATATCTACACAATGGAGTACTATTCAGCCATTAGAAACAATGAATTCATGAAATTCTTAGGCAAATGGATGGAGCTAGAGAACATCATACTAAGTGAGGTAACCCAGACTCAAAATGTGAATCATGGTATGCACTCACTAATAAGTGGATATTAACCTAGAAAACTGGAATACCCAAAACATAATCCACACATCAAATGAGGTACAAGAAGAAAGGAGGAGTGGTCCCTTGTTCTGGAAAGGCTCAGTGAAGCAGTATTCGGCAAAACCAGAACGGGGAAGTGGGAAGGGGTGGGTGGGAGGACAGGGGAAGAGAAGGGGGCTTATGGGACTTTCGGGGAGTGGGGGAGTAGAAAAGGGGAAATCATTTAAAATGTAAATAAATTATATCGAATAAAAAAAATTAAAAAAAATATTTTTAAAGAAAAAGAGTCTTTCCCAGAACTATGGACTTTGATCAATTAAGTTTTTGTTATTGCTTTGGCAGGTGGTACTGTCTACATGTTGAATTTTATGACTGGTACTCTCATCATGGAGGCAGTTGTGCTAAGGTCTGAGGGCCTACTAAGTTCTGGATCTGGGTCCTGTTACTAGACCATAAATATCTTCCCTGACTTACTACCCGCCTCTCTTTTCTGTTATTTTGTGACATGGCCAATTGCTGAATTGCTATTCCTGATTAAATCTCTCCATTCAAAGTTTGTGACAGTCATTAAGCAATGACAATATTCAAGGAAACACACTACTAATATAACCTTTGAGATGATGCCTTGATATAAGCTTCATGTAATTAAAAGATTTCCCTAACCTAGGGCCTAGTTTTCCAACCTAAATGTCTCTGAGAAAACCCAGAAGAGCTGTCTCTGAGTTTTCTGCACAAGCCCAGAGTTAAAGACAATTTTTACAGAGCACTAAAAACACACATTAAATTAACGACAGCAAATAAGCTGGATAGAGTTGAAGTTTTTTATCATTATTCAGCTTTTTAATATAGATCAAAATAATTAGTTAAAGCAACATAATACAGAATGGTTACCTACTCAAATAAAAATTTAAAGACATTATAGATAATCATTATCCTCAAGATAGGCTGATAAAGTCTTTTTTAAATTTACATAAAGTTATATTTCCTAATATGACAATCTTCCACCGCTACATAATGCTCTTTTAATATTTACTAATGGCTCCCCTAAAAAACACACAAAATATCTTATAAATAATCAGCAATTAGTCATACAGACTCCTGGGCTTTCTACTCAGCTGACAGTACTCACAACAATACTAAATGTTTTTCAGTCTATAATTAATGATTTTAATCTTTTTTATGATAGTCTATTTGTGACTCAGTTTCTTTATTAGAAACTTGTGATACATTTCATTTGAATATGCCAGATAGATCTGTTTTCACAATTATAAAACATTCTTGCCCAAAAAATCCTTTTTATATTGATCATATAAAAACTCATTCTTGGGGGGGCTAGAAAAGGGGAAATCATTTGAAATGTAAATAAATTATATCGAATAAAAAAAAATTAAAAAAAAACTCATTCTAATCTTCCTAGATCTTTAGATACAAACAATAATTATATTGACAGAACTTTAGTAAGAGAAACTTTAGTTTCAGATCCTATTGTTTTGGATAAATTTAATTATAATAAATTTCTTCTTTCTAGCCATTCCTTAAGTTTTTTTTTTAATTTTTTTTTATTCGATATAATTTATTTAAATTTCAAGTGATTTCCCCTTTTCTAGCCCCCCCCCACTCTCCAAAAGTCCCATAAGCCCCCTTCTCTTCCCCTGTCCTCCCTCCCACCCCTTCCCAGTTCCCCGTTCTGGTTTTGCCGAATACTGTTTCACTGAGTCTTTCCAGAACCAGGGACCACTCCTCCTTTCTTCTTGTATCTCATTTGATGTGTGGATTATGTTTTGGGTATTCCAGTTTTCTAGGTTAATAACCACTTATTAGTGAGTGCATACCATGATTCACCTTTTGAGTCTGGGTTACCTCACTTAGTATGATGTTCTCTAGCTCCATCCATTTGCCTAAGAATTTCATGAATTCATTGTTTCTAATGGCTGAATAGTACTCCATTGTGTAGATATACCACATTTTTTGCATCCACTCTTCTGTTGAGGGATACCTGGGTTCTTTCCAGCATCTGGCAATTATAAATAGGGCTGCTATGAACATAGTAGAGCATGTATTCTTATTACATGGTGGGGAATCCTCTGGTTATATGCCCAGGAGTGGTATAGCAGGATCTTCTGGAAGTGAGGTGCCCAGTTTTCAGAGGAACCGCCAGACTGTTTTCCAGAGTGGTTGTACCAATTTGCAACCCCACCAGCAGTGGAGGAGTGTTCCTCTTTCACCACACCCTCTCCAACACCTGCTGTCTCCTGAATTTTTAATCTTAGCCATTCTGACTGGTGTAAGATGAAATCTTAGGGTTGTTTTGATTTGCATTTCCCTAATGACTAATGAAGTTGAGCATTTTTTAAGATGCTTCTCCGCCATCCGAAGTTCTTCAGGTGAGAATTCTTTGTTTAACTCTGTACCCCATTTTTTAATAGGGTTGTTCGGTTTTCTGGAGTCTAACTTCTTGAGTTCTTTATATATATTGGATATTAGCCCTCTATCTGATGTAGGATTGGTGAAGATCTTTTCCCAATTTGTTGGTTGCCGATCTGTCCTCTTGATGGTGTCCTTTGCCTTACAGAAACTCTGTAACCTTATGAGGTCCCAATTGTCAATTCTTGCTCTTAGAGCATACGCTATTGGTGTTCTGTTCAGAAACTTTCTCCCTGTGCCGATGTCCTCAAGGGTCTTCCCCAGTTTCTTTTCTATTAGCTTCAGAGTGTCTGGCTTTATGTGGAGGTCCTTGATCCATTTGGATTTGAGCTTAGTACAAGGAGACAAGAATGGATCAATTCGCATTCTTCTGCATGCTGACCTCCAGTTGAACCAGCACCATTTGTTGAAAAGGCTATCTTTTTTCCATTGGATGTTTTCAGCCTCTTTGTCGAGGATCAAGTGGCCATAGGTGTGTGGGTTCATTTCTGGATCTTCAATCCTGTTCCATTGATCCTCCTGCCTGTCACTGTACCAATACGATGCAGTTTTTAACACTATTGCTCTGTAGTATTGCTTGAGGTCAGGGATACTGATTCCCCCAGATTTTCTTTTGTTGCTGAGAATAGTTTTAGCTATCCTGGGTTTTTTGTTGTTCCAGATGAATTTGATAATTGCTCTTTCTAACTCTGTGAAGAATTGAGTTGGGATTTTGATGGGTATTGCATTGAATCTGTATATTGCTTTTGGCAAAATGGCCATTTTAACTATATTGATTCTACCGATCCATGAGCATGGGAGGTTTTCCCATTTTTTGAGGTCTTCTTCCATTTCCTTCTTCAGAGTCTTGAAGTTCTTGTCATACAGATCTTTCACATGTTTGGTAAGAGTCACCCCAAGATACTTTATACTGTTTGTGGCTATTGTGAAGGGGGTCATTTCCCTAATTTCTTTCTCAGCCTGCTTATCCTTTGAGTATAGGAAGGCCACTGATTTGCTTGAGTTGATTTTATAACCTGCCACTTTGCTGAAGTTGTTTATCAGCTGTAGGAGCTCTCTAGTGGAGTTTTTTGGGTCACTTACGTAGACTATCATGTCGTCTGCAAATAATGATAGTTTGACTTCCTCCTTTCCAATTTGTATCCCTTTGACCTCCTTATGTTGTCGAATTGCCCGAGCTAGTACCTCAAGTACAATATTGAAAAGATAAGGAGAAAGGGGGCAGCCTTGTCTGGTCCCTGATTTCAGTGGGATTGCTTCAAGTTTCTCTCCATTTAGTTTGATGCTGGCTACCGGTTTGCTGTATATTGCTTTTACTATGTTTAGGTATGGGCCTTGAATTCCTGTTCTCTCCAAGACTTTAAACATGAAAGGATGCTGAATTTTGTCAAATGCTTTTTCAGCATCCAATGAAATGACCATGTGGTTTTTTTCTTTGAGTTTGTTTATGTAGTGGATTGTATTGATGGATTTCCGTATATTGAACCAACCCTGCATTCCCGGGATAAAGCCTACTTGATCATGGTGGATGATCGTTTTGATGTGTTCTTGGATTGGCAAGAATTTTATTGAGTATTTTTGCATCGATGTTCATAAGGGAAATTGGTCTGAAGTTCTCTTTCTTTGTTGGATCTTTGTGTGGCTTTGGTATCAGCGTAATTGTGGCTTCGTAGAAGGAATTGGGTAGTGTTCCTTATGTTTCTATTTTGTGGCATAGTTTGAAGAGTATTGGTGTTAACTCTTCTTTGAAGGTCTGGTAGAATTCTGCACTGAAACCATCTGGTCCTGTGCTTTTTTTGGTTGGAAGACTTTCTATGACTCCTTCTATTTCTTTAGGCATTATGGGACTGTTTAGATGGTCTAGTTGGTCCTGATTTAATTTTGGTATTTGGTATCTGTCAAGGAAATTGTCCATTTCCTCCAGATTCTCCAGTTGTGTTGAGTACAGGCTCTTGTAGTAGGATCTGATGATTTTTTGGATTTCCTCAGTTTCCGTTGTTATATCTCCCTTTTCATTTCTAAGTTTGTTAATTTGGATACTTTCTCTGTGCCCTTTGGTCAGTCAGGCTAAGGGTTTATCTATCTTGTTGATTTTCTCAAAGAACCAGCTCCTGGTTTTGTTGATTTTTTGTTTGGTTCTCTTTGTTTCTACTTGATTGATTTCGGCCCTGAGTTTGATGATTTCCTGCCTTCTCCTCCTCCTGGGTGAAATAGCTTCTTTTTGTTCTAGGGCTTTCAGGTGTGTCATTAAGCTGGTAATGTATGCTCTCTCCATTTTCTTTTTGGAGGCACTCGGGGCTATGAGTTTTCCTCTTAGCACTGCTTTCATTGTGTCCCATAGATTTGGGTATGTTGTGTTTTCATTTTCATTGTGTTCTACAAAGTCTTTAATTTCTTTCTTTATTTCTTCCTTGACCAAGGTATCATTGAGTAGAGTATTGTTCAATTTCCACGTACATGTGGGTTTTCTATTGTTTCTGTTGCTATTGAAGACCACTTTTAGTCCATAGTGATCAGATAGGAGGCATGGGATTAGTTTGATCTTCTTGTATTTGTTGAGGTCTGTCTTGTGACCAATTATATGGTCGATTTTGGAGAACATACCATGGGGTGCTGAAAAAAAGGTATATTCTTTTGTTTTAGGATAGAATGTTCTATATATATCAGTTAAATCTAATTGGTCCAAAGCTTCAATTAGTTTCATTGTGTCCTTGTTTAGTTTCTGTTTTCCTGATCGGTCCATTGAGGAAAGTGCAGTGTTGAAGTCACCCACAATTATTGTGTTAGGTGCAATGTGTGCTTTGAGTTTTAATAAAGTTTCTTTTATGAAAGAGGGTGCCCTTGCATTTGGAGCATAGATGTTCAGGATTGAGAGTTCTTCTTGTTGTATTTTTCCTTTGACCAGCAAGAAGTGTCCCTCAGAGTCTCTTTTGATGACTTTGGGTTGAAATTCAATTTTATCTGATATTAAAATAGCTACTCCAGCTTGTTTCCTGAGACCATTTGCTTGTAAAATTGTCTTCCAGCCTTTTACTCTAAGGTAGTGTTTGTCTTTGACCCTGAGGTGTGTTTCCTGTAAGCAGCAAAATGTAGGGTCCTGTTTAGGTATCCAGTCAGTTAGTCTGTGTCTTTTTATTGGGGCATTAAGTCCATTGATGTTAAGAGATAATAAGGAATAGTGATTGTTACTTCCTATCATTTTTGACGTTATTTTTTAAATTTGATTGCTTAACTTCTTTTGGGTTTGATGGAAGGTTACTATCTTGCTTTTTCCAGGGTGAAGTTTCCCTCCTTGTATTGGTGTTGTCCTCCTATTATCCTTTTTAGGGCTGGGTTTGTGGATAGATATTGGGTAAACTTGGTTTTGTCATGAAATATCTTAGTTTCTCCATCTATGGTGATTGAGAGTTTTGCTGGATATAGTAGTTTTGGTTGGCATTTGTGTTCTCTTAGAGTCTGCATGAGATCTGCCCAGGACCTTCTAGCCTTCATAGTCTCAGGTGAAAAGTCAGCTGTAATTCTGATAGGTCTTCCTTTATATGTTACTTGGCCTTTTTCTCTTACTGCCTTTAATATTCTTTCTTTGTTTAGAACATTTGGTGTTTTGATTATTATGTGACGGGAAGTATTTCTGTTCTGGTCCAGTCTGTTTGGAGTTCTGTAGGCTTCTTGTATATTCATGGGCATCTCTCTCTTTAGGTTAGGGAAGTTTTCTTCCATAATTTTATTGAAGATATTTGCTGGCCCTTTAAGTTGTAAATCTTCCCTCTCATCTATGCCTATAATCCTTAGGTTTGGTCTTCTCATTGTGTCCTGGATTTCCTGGATATTTTGGGTTACAAGCTTTTTGCATTTTGCATTTTCTTTAACTGTTGAGTCCATGGTTTCTATGGAATCTTCAGCATCTGAGATTCTTTCTTCTATTTCTTGTATTCTGTTGTTGATATTTGCATCTCTGTCCCCTGATTTCTTCCCAAGGCTTTCTATCTCCAAAGTTGTCTCCTTTTGAGTTTTCTTAGTTGTTTCTACTTCTGATTTTAGATCCTGGATGGTTTTGCTTAGCTCCTTCACTTGCTTGTCTGTGCTTTCCTGTAATTCTTTAAGAGATTTTTGTGTTTTCTCTTTCATGACCTCAGCCTGTTGACCAAAGTTCTCCTGTATTTCTTTAAGAGATTTTTGTGTTTCGTCTTTCATGACCTCAGCCTGTTGACCAAAGTTCTACTGTATTTCTTTAAGTGTTTTTTGCATTTCTTCCTTGTTGGCTTTTGTATTCTCCTGAATTTCTTTCAATGATTTTTGTGTTTCCCTTGCAAGGGCTTCTAACTTTTGATCCATTTTCTCCTGAATTTCTTTAAGTATGTCCTTCATGTGTTCCTGTACCAGCATCATGACCAGTGATTTTAAATCCAAATCTTGTTTTACTGGTGTGATGGGGTATCCAGGACATGCTGGTAGAGGAGAATTGGGTTCAGATGTTGCCATATTGCCTTCATTTCTGTTAGTGACGTTCCTGCGTTTGCCTTTTGCCATCTAGCTCTCACTGGTGTTACTTGGTCTTGTCAGTGCTGGACTCACCAGTGCAAGCTGCCCCCTCCCCGTTGGCCTCTGGTGCACAGCTTACACCCTGCACTGCCTGTAGACAGGGTGCTGCTGTCCAGGCTGTTCAGATCTCGAAGCAGGCACCCGAAGGCTCCCGCTGGGGCCCACAGGATCCACCGGAGCACACCGACTTCTCCCCGCTGGCCACCCGGAAGCCCCCGCTAGCCTCTTGAGGGACCTGGAGATGTGGTGCGGCCGCCCAGGCTGATCTGAAGCGGACAGAGTTTAGCTGAGGGCTTCTGCCTGAGGCCTTGCCCCAGATTGTGTCTGTGGACCAGATGGAGCCCGTGTGCACCCCCAGGGAGCGCTGAAGGTGTATGCTGCTGTGACCTCCCCTGTGTTCTGCTCACTCTGCTGGGCAGCCGATTCCTCAACCGGGCTGGCGCACACAAGGTTAGCCTGGTCGCCCAGGCCCTGAGTCCAGGCAAAAGCCTGGGAGGCCAAGGTCCGAGCAAAGTTCCCCTAGGGCTATGACTGTTAATTGGGTCCGCCAGGTGACCCGGATGGCGGGCGTGCGCTTCCGCGCTCCCCGAAAGCACCGGGAGAGTCTGTTGTGCTAACAATCTCCTGGGCGGGTTGACACACAGATGGCCCACCAAGCCGCCCAGTTCTTGGGGTCAGTCCTGTGCCTTTTGGGGCCTAGACCCCCGTTTTGTTAGCCTCAGGCTACGCTTGTTAGCCGTCTCTGCCCTCCCGAGCACTCTGGGTCCTGTAGGCAAAATGGTGGCGCGTGCGCCGGCCAGGGCAAAAAGACCTCCTGGCTGGGTTGGCACCCCAATGGCCACCCGCACAGCCCAGGGCCTGGGTGCAGGCCAACGCCCGTCGGGCTCAGACCCCTGCGGTGTTGGGCCTCGGATTATGTTTGTGTACCTCAGTCTGTCCAATCTCAGGAGTCTGAAATCAAGATGGAGGTGAGTCTCTCCTGACTGGCGGGAAGCCGAGTTCTGAAGTGGCTTCCGTGCAGCGAAAGGCTCCGCAGAACCGCAGCTGCTTGCCGCCCGGCTGGTCAGCAAAGGTCAGTGGTCGTGGGCGCAGGGCCCAACTGGACCCTGTGTCGCCTAGGTTCCACCGCTGATGGCCCTTCAGGTGGACCAGCCACTGCTGCCGCTGCCGCCGCCGCCGCCGCTGCCGCCCCATTCCTTAAGTTTTAAATGAGCTCTTGCTATTTAAATGTATTGTTTGAGAAAATAATCTATTTTTTTTTAAAAAAAATAGAGAAAGAAAAAAGAAAAGAAAGAAAGAAGAAAGAGAAAAACATTTCTGAAGTAAACTATTTAAATTGTATGTACTGAAGGATGATATAACGTGAATTTGGACACTTCAAGAATCTACTACTACCCCACTAAACTTACAGTAGTGCTTCTTAAAGGACTGATCTCAAGAGGCATTCTGACAATGAGGATTTTTTTTAAGTGATTATTGTTAGTAATGCTGTTGGTAACACAAGGAGAGAGGGAAAGAAGAAGATAGAGAAAGAAAAGGGTAAGGTGAGGGAAAAAAAAGGGATCTATTGATTTGTACTGCAGCAGCACTAAGATAGGCTTATTGCCTTCTGGCTAAACATCATTCCTGGCCTACAGGGCACATTTGAGCTACTTTATGTCTCACAGAGCATTTAAGGGCATTGCTCAAGGAACAAGGAGCCAATTTTCTCAAGTAACAAGAAGGAAAACATCTCACCCAAGAGTTGACTCATTCAAGTTCAGCAGTAAATCAGATGGGACAGTTGAACTTGAACAAGGAAACATTCTTAAGAATTAAGAATGTATATATGTAAATTAAGTACTTTTCTTTTTTGTTTTTTTATTTGAAAGGGAAAGTAAAAACAATTTTTGATAAAATCACAGATTTACAGGGAAAATATTTCAGATAAAATAGAAGAGATAAATAGAAAAACATGTTAAAATTGACAATTTTCATGGAAAATTAAAGAGTAAAGTGGTACACATAAAAACATTGCTAAATTAATTAAAGTATGAAATAGAAATATTTTATGAAGGGATTAAAGATCTATGTGGAAAATATTTCTGATAAGACTGTAGAAAAATGTAAAAAAGCATGTTAGAATTGAAGATTATCATAGAAAATTTTATATAGATATAATAATAGTAAGCATAAAAGTAACCCTAAGTTGATTGAAAGTAAAATTATAAACATTTTCTGATAAACTTGAAGATTTACATGGAAAATATTTCAGATAAAATTGATGAAATATATGGAAAAACATGTTAAAATTAAAGATTATCATGGAAATTATACAGATAAAATGATAGGCATAAAGATAATTCTAAGTTTATTGAAGGTAGAATTATAAACATTTTCAGGTAACATTGTAGATTTACATGGAAAATATTTCTGGTAAAATTCAAGAAATATATAGACAAACACGTTAAAATTGCCTATTTCATGTAAATTTTTACATATAAAATGATAGACATAAAAACTCTTTCTAAATTGATTGAAGATGGAATTAGGAACATTTGTGATAAAAGATTTACATTGAAAATATTTCTGATAAAAGAGAGATATATAGAAAGACATTAGACTTGAAGATTATCATGAAAACTAATGCAGATAAAACAGTAGATATAAAAAATTACTAAATTAAAGGGGGAATTACAAACATTTTCTGATAAAATTGAAGATTTACATGACAAATATTTCTGTTAGTCTATGTCTTTTTATTGGGGAGTTGAGTCCATTGTTGTCAAGAAATATAAAGGAATAGTGATTGTTGCTTCCTGTTATTTTTGATGTTATTTATATGTTTGTGTGGGTTTCTTCTTTTGGGTTTGTTGGAAAAAGATTACTTTCTTGATTTTTCTAGGGTGTAGTTTTCCTCTTTGTGTTGGAATTTTCCAGCTATTATCCTTTGTAGGGCTGGATTTGTGGACAAATATTATGTAAATTTGGCTTTATCATGGAATATCTTGGTTTCTCCATCTATGATGATTGAGAGTTGTGCTGGGTATAGTAGCCTGGGTTGGCATTTGTGTTCCCTTAGGATCTGTATAAGGTCTGCCCAGGATCTTCTAGTTTTCATCATCTCTGGTAAAAAGTCTAGTGTAATTCTGATAGGTCTGCCTTTATAAGTTACTTGCCCCTTTTCCCTTACTGCTTTTAATATTCTTTCTTTGTTTAGTGAATTTGGTATTTTGATAATTATGTGCCGGGAGAAGTTTCTCCTCTGGTCCAGTCTGTTTGGAGTTCTGAAGGCTTCTTGTATGTTCATGGGCATCTCTTTCTCTAGGTTAGGGAAGTTTTCTTCTATAATTTTGTTGAAGATATTTACTGGCCCCTTAAGTTGGAAATCTTTGCCCTCTTCTATAACTATAATCCTTAGGTTTGGTCTTCTCATTGTGTCCTGGAGTTCCTGGATGTTTGGGGTTACCAGCTTTATGCATTTTGCATTTTCTTTAACTGTTGAGTCAATGTTTTCTAAGGTATCTTCAGCACCTGTGATTCTTTCTTCTATCTCTTGTATGCTGTTGTTGCGGCTTGCATCTATGACTCCTGAATTCCTTCCAAGGTTTTCTATCTCCAGAGATGTCTCACTTTGTGATTTCTTTATTGTTTCTACTTCCACTTTTAGATCCTGGATGGTTTTGTTCAGTTCCTTCACTTGATTGTTTGTGTTTTCCTGTAATTCTTTAAGGGATTCTTGTGTTTCTTCTTTAAGGGCTTCTGCATACCCATGATCTCATGTATTTCTTTAAGGGATTTTTGTGTTTCCTCTTTAAGGGCTTTTCCTTGTTGACTGATGTTCTCCTGTATTTCTTTAAGGGAGCTATTTAAGTCTTTCTTGAAGCCCTCTATCAGCATCTTGAGATACGATTTTAAATCCAACTCTTGCTTTTCTGGTGTGTTGGGGGTATCCAGGACTTGCTGTGGTGGGAGAACTGGGTTCTGATGTTGGCATGAGTCCTTGGTTTCTGTTGGTAGGTTTCATGTGCTTGCCTTTCGCCATCTGGTTATCTCTGGTGCTAGTTAGTATTGTTGTCTCTGGTGGGACTTTGTTTCTCCTGTGGGCCTGTAAGCCTGTGTCCTTACTCCTCTGAGCTCAGAAGTTAAAGCACTGCTGGGAGATCACTCTCTCCTGGGGGGCTGTGCACAGAAGGCTGTGGAGTCTCCCTGGTGCAAATGGTGACTGGAAGACCAGTACTTTTCAAAATACAACGATCTCAGGTTCTGTATTTTAAAATACAGGAACAACTAAAATACCTATTACCTACAGAATGTGTAAGACCACAAGACAAAAGGTCCCTCTTAAAAGAAAAGAAGCTTGCCAAGGCAGTGATTCTGTAGGTTGTCTAACACCCAAATACAAGCACTAGTGAAGAAAGCAAAGAACTCAGCTGTGACCATGTTGCCATATTTCTGGCTATTGCCTGGGTTTTGAAGCATAGTTACTCATCCATAAAATGAAGTCTATGATACCTATAGAGATGAGAAATCAATGAATATGCCTGAGATGCACCAAAAATGAATCCCCTTCTTACCACTGTCACAGCCAGCCTTTAGTGCTGTTACATTTACTCTTTAGTATTTAGACAAAAGTTGATATTAGTGATAGAAGTAAAGCATGAGAGCATGAATTTGACCCCCAAACCCATGTAAAAGTGATGGGTTTGGTGGCAGATATGAGTAAACCTGACATTATGGAGGCAAAGAAAGAAGAACCCCTGAGACTCACTGGCCATCCTGTTAGCCTGATTGGTAAACCCCAAGCCAAAGAAATATGTCTCAAAGAAGGTAAACAGCATTCCTGAGAATAGCAACCAAGGTCTTCTGGACTCTACATATATTTGAATATATGTGCCATGCATGTGTACATGTGTATACACATGATACACACCAGCATACATGCATATACACAAATTAATTAGTTGATTTATTTGAAAGACAACGCAGTTATAGAAATGTGGTGTGCAACATCAAGGCATATTTACAATATTAGATTTATGCCTACAATTTAGTTAAGGGAATAAATACTACAGTATTTACAACAATGATACTCTGTGACTTTTGAAAAAGCAAACTGTAACTGATGGAATTCTGAATCTGGAGAAGAACTTAGGCAGTGTGTCATCAGAACTTCAGAGATCTTGCTGGCACAACTTCTAAGCAAAAATTGATTCTTTGAAAAATAATTAAATGAAGTTTCCAGTTTAGTGAGTTTAAGCCCCTCTGCAAAGGATCCAGGTACACTTCAAGTAATTTGAACCAGACAGAAATGGAAAGCAGTAGATTTTTGGAAACCTGTAAGTATCTAAAAACCAGGAGAATAAAATACAAACTTATCTAATAGAAGAGCCCCTCAGGCAACACTGAGACATTAAGTCTCCTGGCTTTGCCATTACCAATGCTATCAGAAAATAAAAGCCAACCCTTCCACCACACTCACATTCATCAGTGACCCACAATGACACTTGCTTTCCACACCTGCCTGCTTTCTGCAGTGTAAGATTGGTTCAAATACACAGTATAGAGGCAACCTTGCTTGCTAAGGCCCCCAGGCACATGTGGGCATTCTAACTGTAAAGCAGTGTCAACAATACTTTTAGGTAACAGGTTAAAGCAACTTCAGTCATTAGTGCTAGCAATGGTTTATGCCTTTAATCTTCCCTTTAATGCTATATTTTCAAGTAGCCCAGTTTTATTCACAATAAAATTTTCTGTGCGTAATGACCTGTTCTCCTTAAAATTTCTCCTTACATTTTAGGATAAGTTTTGAAGCACTTATAACTGTAATTGCCTTCTCTCTCTCTCTCTCACTTCTACACTTTATGTTAGTGCACATTCTAACCTATTGATCCATGATAACTATTCACAATGTTTCATTAAGAACTCAGTACATCTCCTGTGTATTTTATGTGCTTTAAACTATCACTTGAATGTACAGATAACATTAAATGTCTTTTGGGGGCTAAAATCCTCTCCTGTTGAAAAACATTAGCCTAGGATAATGCTCATAAACAATTTTCATAGGTAAAACAATGTGAGAAACTTTCCAACTTGAAACATTGCTCAAGGTTTAATCATCACAGATGATCAGACAAATGCACATTTATTTGCCATTTCATCCACCAGGCTCATTATGGCTAGTGTCTATGTAGTTCTTGTCTTTGTAAGTTCTTCAGAAATATACGGAGGAGTCTGAAAACAGAAGCTGTCATGGAAACATTATCACCAACTATTTGAAGAATGAACTCAATTGTGAGTGACAAAATGCTTTGAAAGTAGCAGGAAGCACTTCCCCTGTATGATCTCATGCAATCTTCAGGACACTCTTCACACCCATTTTATAGGTGAGTAACTGAGTTGGAACTGAGTGAAGAACATTTTGTCAAAGTTCACATAGCTAAGAAGAGACAACACGTGTAATCCTTTCTGCTTGTACACAACCTAGACTCTAAAGCATTCACCATGTGAAGAAATGTGATGTGCTCTCATGTGCATGCTTTTGTTCAACCTGCATCTCATTGCTAAAGTAGCCAAATAAAATCTACACATAATGGAATAAGGGCCTTGGCACCTCTAACCCTTTTTAAACATTCTTTTTCTACATCTAAACCCTTTGCTATTGCCTGGTTTTCATTCAGTCACAGTTAGAATGCATCTAAAGAAACCTGTGGAAATGTAGAACAACATGAAAGCAAAGGCTAAAGCTCTCCCCTGTGGTGGCAGCTGCTTGCCCAGAACTCTGGCTTAGCAGTAGAACTATGTGTTTCTGCCCAAATAAAATTTCCATCTCTAAAATGTTATTATGTGATTCATAGAATAATCTGTGTAAGGTCATATTTGCATAAATCAAATGTTTCACAGCCTGTACAGTGTCTTTACAGCAGGATTAAATCACCATTGTGGCCTGTGATTAACCCTTCAGATTGCCCTAAATGCCAGCCAGTACTCACTTAAAAAGGAGTGGTTGGAAAAAGCAAGCAGGGAACTGCAGGCAGCATTACCACCATACTAAAACTCCAGAGCTTCGAAACAAAAAAGAGAAAAGGATTTGCCAGTGTATTTCTGTTTAGTAGCTTGGTATGAACACAAGGAAAATATTGTAATGTGAGAGGCCTTCAGAGGATCACATGATGGCATGATAACAGTATCATCAGTGTACTCTGTGTGAATAAAATTCTCTCTCTCTCTCTCTCTCTCTCTCTCTCTCTCTCTCTCTCTCTCTCTCTCTCTCTCTCTCTCTCTCTCTCTCTCTCTCTCTCTCTCCTGTTTCTACTCCACAGCTGTTTTAGGAAGGAGAGAGGAAATTTCAGCCTGTGTATCTCCAGATCCCCAAGCTGTCCTTCAAAACCTAGTGATTTCATGTTTATCTGTCATACACACTGGGATTCCCTCATGTGATTTGATTGGAAAGAGTCTATGGTGCTAACATACAGTTAAAGTGTTGCTATCTGGAGTCATGTCCGCCTTTTTCTTACTTGAGGGTGGTAAAGATGGAAGATTCAGTAGTTTGTCCCATACGTTAAAACTAGAAAATAACAAACCTAGACTGGAACTCAGAGATTTCTGTTACTGATCCATTGCTCAGCCTTGAAAGGGATGTCTTTATCACACCTCTCCCTCAAGGCTCAGGTATCTATACTGAAAAGTGAGCCAAAAGAGTGTAAGAGATTGGGGTAGGGGAGATGATTTTCAAGATACAACAGAACTGATACACATATGAACTACCAGAGACTGGTACCAGTAGCACACACAAGACCTGTACAAGCTCAAGCCAGACAAATTCCCAGCACAGAGGAAGACAACTGGGTCCCTAGTCAAAAAGCTATCCACAAGTCATAGCTGCTGGAAAATAGACACTTTTCTTCAATGGAGTGACACTTGGTATATCAACAGTATTCGAGAATAGGACCCATGCTTAGAAACAGTTGATCAACACAGATTAGACTCCATGATTCCATAATTTGTAGTGGATTTTTGTTTGACTGGTATTGTTTGTTTTAAGAAAGAGAAATAAAATTATGTTGGGTGAATAGGGAAGGATCAGAGAAGAGTTAGAGGGTGAAAATATAATAAAAATATACTGTATACTATATTTAAATTCAAAATATATTCTTAAAGTGGGCTATCAAGATAATTTAGTAAATAAAAGCACTTGCCACATAAGCCTCATGACCTGAGTTCAATCTCTGGAAACCACAGAAATGTGTTCTGCCCACTGTGAAGATTTTCCTTCACAGGTATATTTCAGAGTTGCTGCAGAAAGTTGTTATAATGCTGCAGCTGCCCACTTCTGGATGGTGGCTGCATAATAGGCAGAACCATCAGTAAACCAGGTCCTAGTCTTTTCTTCCTCAGTCAACAAATCATAGGAAATACAGTATGATGCTATAGGAGCATGCTTGGCAGCAGATAGAATTGTAACAGAAATAAAAACCATAGGCATTTGGGCAACTTCTTCCTGTGCCTTTAAGACTTATTCAGGCTTTATCACATATATTCCACTTCTATTTGATAATAGATTGCTGCCATGAACATCCTACCTTATGACTTGGTAGGACTGATAACACCAAGCTCCTCATTCACATAGTAACATGGTCTATTGTCAAACATGCAGTTTCCACTAAGGCTCAATAGCATGACAAGAACTATCTTTAAAAAGAATAGCTGTCTGCAGATAATGGTAGAGCTTGTTCCAAAATCCCAAAGCTCTGTTATGTATCTTACCTATAGGGGACTGCCAAAGTCTTCAAACAACCATCCCTAACTGTCACTGACACCTCAAGTACCATCTGACCCATTGGGGTCATATGATCAAAGTGTAGAGTACCCTTTACAGCTTTCTCCTGTTCCAAGCCCCACACAAAGCTAGCAGTCACTTGGTATATGGGCCTGAGTAACATAACCAATTGAGGAATGTGCTGTCTCCAGAATCCAAATAGGGGCCAAGAGCAATAACTTATCCTTCACCTTAGAAGAAATATCTCTGCATGTCCCACACCACAGGACTCCTAAGAATTTTTTTTCACTTGTAAAAAAAAATTTTTATTTTCATTTTATGATGGTCCAAAAGCAACAACCATGAATCAGAAACCATATTTGAGATTGTTTTGAATTTGGATCTTTCCCCAAGCTAGTGATGCTCAGTCTGGTTCTGTCTTATGGTGCTGGGGAATGGGGACAAGTCACAGCTCCCAGTCATGTGAGCAGGAGGGCAAATGACCAATAACGTGCAGATGAAAGCTGTGCTGCTGTGGAGGAGGCTAGGTTTCCCCACACATGTTCAGCTCCTGATACCCTGGACTTGTGATAGGTGGATGACTCCTAAGAATTTTACAGAGGTAGATGGTCCTTGAATTTTGGTTGTATTTCTTTCTCAACTCTGATATGCCCATGTGTTACCAATGAGTCCAAACTGGTTGCTACCTCCTCACTGGTCCAGTCAGCACAACAGCATCAATATAGTTCTCCATTGTGATATTTTGTGGAAAAGACAGGCAATCAAGATCCCCTCTAAGTTATGATACAAGAAAGGAGAGTTAATATATCCTTGAGGCAAAACTGTAAAGGTATACTGCTGGCCTTGCCAAATGAAAGCAAATTGCTTCTGGTGGTCCTTATGAACAGGTACAGAAAAAGGGCATTTCCTAGATCAATAGCTGCATACCATGTACTAGATTACCAACTTCTCTCTTACATAGGGTTTCTATAGCTGTGAAAGGACAGTGTGATCAAAGCGACTCTTGGAAAACATATAATTGGGACTGTATACAGTTTTAGAGGTTCAATCCATTATTATCATGGCAGGAAGCGTGGCAGTGTTCAGGGAGACATGGAGCTACAGGAGCTAGATGGAGCAGGGAGCTACATCTTGATCTGAAGGCACCCAGGAGGAGACTACTGTGTTTCACACTGGGCAGAGCTTGAGCACATACATATTTTCATACATACATACATATATACATACATACATATATACATACATACATACATATGTGTATACATATATATATATATATATCCTCAAAGACCCACCTCCACAATGACACATTTCCTCTAACAAGGCCATATCTATTCCAACAAAGCCATACCTTCTAATAGTGTCACTTCCCGTGAGACAATTAATGGATTAACTGCTAAAAATTCCAAAAAACTAATCATTTCTGGGGTAATAATTTAGAAAGATGGCCATCACAAAGCCCAGAACTTTTATATTTTCTTTAATTGTGAAACCACAAGTCTTCTTGATTTTTTCTTTGAACATAGATTGGCTCATTATTATTTTAAGGTGTTGCTAAATGTAGTAAGGATAAAGAATATAGGCAAACAAAAAATATAATGATAACTAACATTTTTAAAATACCTAATGTTTTCACAAGAATATGAAAAAAACACTCTTCATTTGATTTTTGCCACCTTCTCAATTTTCTGCTATTTCCATGAGAAAAGCTTTATGGAACAACTGCTTTTATTGAGGACACAGTGCAAAGAGAAGCCATGTGAGAGCAAGCTTTCTCTAGGCACATTATGTCAAGTTCACTGACTCCTAATTTCAAAAACTAAAAGGAGGCCAAAGTGCAAAGTAACTATGAATGTTAGTACCACAGCATGTAATAAAAGTCACAGAGCTACCATTTAATGAATCTAAGAACATTCTGAGACCCACTCAAAGCTAAGTGCCTAAGTGTATCATAGGCAATATTTTTGCCTTATCTGTACCTTTTGAAAACATTTTTTGCTGAGCAGGTGACATCTTTGTAAAACACACACACACACCCCTCCCATACCTTTTCCATTTGGCTTCATTTTTAAAATACCATAAAGCTTATTGTACAAGAAGGAAACATTGCAAAGACACTTTCTCAACAGCTGTTGAAAATAAGAGAACTAGTGAATCAAGTCTTTGATCTTCAACCACATTCTAGGTAGATAAAACAGCATATTGTACCTGGAAGTTGATGCATGTAGACATAAGTGCACAAATACTCACCTGCAATCAGTTTACAAAAGACACAGTCAAAACTCACCAGCAGAGTGAGGTAAGGCCTACCTTAAGGAAGTGAGTTACTGGTCAGGTGAGGTGACATTGAGATTTCATATCCTAGACCCTTTTCCTGTCACTTTTATTTTTTCTTCCTAGTCTGCTGAGAAGTGATGGCAGTTGACCCTGTGCTTCTGCAACTAAAAAGTCACCTTGTACCATAGATTTCTTTCCTATATGGATGATATATCTTTACCCCATGAACCAAAATAAGCCTTTCTCAAAGATCAAGTGACCATAGGTATGTGGGTTCATTTCTGGGTCTTCAGTTTGATTTCATTGATCTACCTGCCTGTCACTGTACCAATATCATGCCATTCAGTGGAAAATAAGATAGCCTTTTCAACAAATGGTGCTGGTTCCACTGGAGGTCAGCATGCAGAATAATGCAAATTGATCCATTCTTATCTCCTTGTACTAAGCTCAACTCCAAGTGGATCAAGGACCTCCACATAAAACCAGGCACATTGAAACTAATAGAAAAGAAACTGGGGAAGAGCCTTGAGCATATGGACACAGGAGAAAATTTCCTGAACACCAATAGCTTATGCTCTAAGATCAAGAATTGACAAATGGAACCTCATAAAATTGCAAAGTTTCTGTAAGGCAAAGGAAACTGTCAAAAGGACAAAACAAACGGCAACCAATAAATTGGGAAAAGATCTTTACCAACCCTACATCCAACAGAGGGCTAATATCTAAGATATACAAAGAACTTGAGAAGGTAGAATCCAGAGAGCCAAATAAACCTATTAAAAATGGGATACAAACCTAAACAAAGAATTTTCACCTGAGGTATATTGAATGGCTGAGAAGCAACTAAAGAAATGTTCAACATCCTTAGTCATCAGGGAAATGCAATTTAAAACAACCCTGAAATTTCACCTCACACCAGTCAGAATGGCTAAGATCAAAAAATCAGGAGACAGCAGGTGCTGGCGAGGATATGGAGAAAGAGGAACATTCCTCTACTGTTGGTGGGGTTGCAAGCTGGCACAACCAGTCTGGAAATCAGTTTGGTGGTTCCTCAGAAAACTGGGTGTGATACTACCAGAAGACCCCATTATACCACTCCTGGGCATATACCCAGAGGATTCCCCAACATGTAATAAGGACACATGCTCCACTATGTTTATAGCAGCCATATTTATAATAGCCAGAAGCTGGAAAGATCCCAGATGTCCCTCAATGGAGGAATGGATACAGAAAATATGGAATATTTACACTATGGAATACTACTCAGCTATTAAAAACAATAAATTCATGAAATTCATGAGAAGTGGGTGGAACTAGAGAACATCATCCTGAGTGAGGTGACCCAATGACAAAAGAACACACATGGAATTAGCCCAGAAGCTCGGAATACCCAAGAAACAATTCACATATCAAATGGTGCCCAAAAAGAAGGAAGGAGAGGCCCCTGATGCATGAAGGTCTCAATGCAGTAGTATAGGGGAATGCCAGGACAGAGAAACAGGAGGGGGTTTATTGGGGAACAGGGAGAGGGAAGAGGGCTTATGGGACTTTCGGGTATGGGGGATCCAGGAAAGGAGAAATCATTTGAAATGTAAATAAAGAATATATCTAATAAAAGAAAGAAGAAAAATAAAAACAAAACAAGCCTCTCATCCCTTAAGTTGCTATTTGTCAGATATTTGTTCACAATAACAGGAAAATAACAGCTATGTAGAAGAGTACTGCCCTCTTCAAATTCATATCACCAAAGACAGAAAGTCCTCTCAATAAAACTCACATCTTAAAGCTTCCACCACCTTCCCTTAGTCCAAAACAGAAGGTGAGCCATCAGTTCATGGGCCTTTAAATGACATTTTCAGATCCATGCTGTAGCAGATACAAAGTTTTGAATCTAAATTTAATCTAATAAACACATGACAGGAGCTATGGGTGGGGCTGCCTTGTTAAGCATTCCTTCTTCATCTAGCAAAATACTAAATAATACTTAAAACACAAATGAAAGAATAGGAAAGACAGAAAGGGCAATAATCAATCTACTTCACAGTAACACACTTGCAGTCATTCCCAGAGCTCCAAGGCTCCAGGGCTTCTTGTAAGGGTCTGCAAAGAACACAGCCTCATTCACATCAAGGGTCATGCAAGCATGTAGCAGTAATAGTGGGCTTATAATCACACTTGAAATTTTTTTCTACAGTATTTAAAGTCCTATGTCACCATCTTGGGACAAGTAAAAGTTTGAAGTGTTATTAAAATGTCCTATGTTTACCCTTAACTCAATGATGCCTTTGTAAATTCAGGACCTAGAAAATAAGTACTACATAAAATATATTCCTTATAATACATAAAAATCTAAATGATCATCAAATACATGTGTATTGGGACCTACAACCCATGTGATTGAGTGCAGCTATCATTTTAATGAAATTTATTACCTGTAAGCTACATACAGAATACTATACCTAGTGCTTGGGGATGAAACAGTTTCAAACAGTTGTTTTATATGTTGAGAATGATATATTTTTTATATACATTTGCTTGCATTCATACTTCAAAATACTCCCACTTACCTTCTCAGATTAGACAAATTACATTTCTGGTAAGTCTAGGCACTTAAGTTGTTGACATTACCTAAATCTTTCAGGTTAAAGGCCTGTAAGTTGAAAAGAAAACTGTTGTCAAGTGTTTATGCACTTTGATATGAAGCAAAAGAAATGGAGTCACCTTTGAGTCAGAGGCTTCCAGCTTAGTGTGACGTATAAATTTCAAGATATTGATTTTAAACTTAGTTACCAACATTCCCCTACTAACCCACAACATAAAAAGTGACATCTGACAGTCAGGGGCAAGACCAAAGAAACAAAACAGTACAGAAATCTCATGTCTTTGATTAGGGTAAATGGACTGAGGCACCTCTACAGCCTCAAAGGCACAGATACATCAAAACATGTCAGTCCAGTGTCTAATCCTTAAACAAGATCTTTGAATCATCAGAAGGAGGCAAACCGCTCCTATTAATCTCTCCCTAACATACCACTATGTTCAAGGTTCTGTCTTCAGTTCATTTGTTTGCTATCATGAAATATTCCTCCCCTGGGGAAAATGTAAACAACAACTCCTCCAAAGGTCTTAATAACAAACCAAAGTTCACTCTGGAGAACATTGAATTTATTTAGCTTAAAGATCAGAAATATGTGTGGCCCCAAAGCAGCTGGAACATATCCACCCAATATGAATAATTGCTTCCTTTTAACTGCATGAATGGAACCCTCCCAACCTGGCACATCAAGTATCTGTGAGGCTAGGCACTTCCTCTCCCACTGAAGCCAGAGAAAAACATATCTCACATATAGGCAACAGCTTTTGGAATAGCTCCCACTTCATTTCTTTAGGACCCACATGAAAACCAAGCTGCACATCTACTACATATATGTTTGGAGGCCTAGGTTAGCCCATGTATGTTCTTTGGTTGGTGGTTCAGTCTCTAAAAGCCCCAAGGGCCCAAGCTACTTGATTCTGTTGGTCTTCTTGTGGAGTTCCTATTTCATTGAGAGAAGCAACCCTTTCTCCTATCCATCCATAAGAGTCTCCAAACTCCAATCCACTGTTAGGCTATGGGTTTATGCCTCTGTCTGAGTCAGTTGGTGGGTCAGGCCCCTCAGAGGACAGCCATGGCAGAATCTTGTCTGCAAACATAACAGAGTATCATTAATAGTGTCAGGGACTAGTACCATGCCATTGGTCTCAAATTAGGCCGATTATTGGTTGACACTTCCCTCAGTTTCTGCTCTATCCCCAATTCCTGCATTTCTTGTAGAAAGGATAAGTTTTGGGTCAAACATTTTATGGGTGGGTTGATGTCCTTACTGTTCCACCAAGATTCCTGCTTGGCCACAGGAGGTAGCCTCCCCTGGTTCCATGGCCCCATAGGTAAGGGCGCCTCCCATTGGTTCTCGGGTACCTCCCCTAAGAGACAGACAGGTCTCTGTCTCTTCTGGAGATGTCACCTACCCACCCACCCCACATCCACCCCCAGCATCAGTTGCAGATTTCCATTTATTCTCATGGCCTCCCTGCCAACCCCCCTGCTCCTCCCCACATCTAGCTCCAAATTCTCCTACTCCCCTCTTACATCCAGTTCCCTCCATCCATCTGCTTTGCATGACCATTTCATTCCATCTTCAAAATGTGGCTCAAGCATCCTTGCTTGTGCCTTCCTTCCTTCCAACTTCTTTGGGTCTATGCTAACACAGGCATCCTGTATTTTATAATTAATATCCACTTATGAGTGAGTATATACCATACATCTTCTTTTGGGAATGGGTTACCTCACTCAGGATGATTCTCAAAATTCAGGATGTCTTTGTTTCTTATAGCTGAATATTATTCCATTTTGTAGATGTACCAACTTTTCTTTATCCGTTCTTCAGGTGAGGGACATCTAAGTTATTTCCAGTTTCTGACTATTATGAATAAAGCTGCTATGAAAATAGTTGACCAATATCTTTGTGGAATGGTGGGGCATCTTTTGAGTATGTGTCCAGGAGTGGTATAACTGGGTCTTGAGTTAGAACTATTCCCAATTTTCTGCGAAACTGCCAAGTTGATTTTCAAAGTGATTGTACAAATTTGAACTCCCATCAGCAATGGAGGAGTGTTACATGCTCCACATCCTCACCAGGATATGCTATTACTTGAGTTTTTTGTCTTAGCAATTCTGATGGGTGGAAGATGAAATCTCACAATTGTTTTGATTTGCAGTTCCTTGATGGCTAAGGACTTTGAACATTTTTATATAATTATTTTATTCATTTACATTCCATCCATTGCCTCCCTCCAAGAGCCCCTTCTGACAGTTCCTCATCCCATTTCCTTTTCCAACTGCCACGGAGAGGATATCTCCTCCTGGGGCATCTCCTTCTCTGGGGCCTCAAGTTTCTCTGAGGCAAGACCAGACAATCTTCCACTATATATGTGTCAGGGACCTTGGGCCAGCCCATGTATGCTGCCTGGTTGGTGGCTCAATCTCTGTGATCTACCAGGAGTCCGGGTTAGTTAAGACTGCTGGTCTTCCTATAGGGTTACCCTCCCCTTCAACTCCTTCAACCCTTCCCCTAATTCCTCCACAGTGATTCCAGACTTTAGTCCAGTTTTTGGGTATAAGTATCTGCATCTGTGTCAATCATCTGCTTGTTAGTTCTTTCAAAGGGCAGAAATGCTAGGTTCCTGTCTGTAAATACAACATAACATCAGCAATAGTGTCAGGCATTGGAGCCTCCCCTTGAGATGGATTCAAATTTGGGTCAGTCTCTGGGCCTCCTTTCCCTCAGTCTCTTCTCCATTTTTGTCCCTGCAGTTCTTTTAATCTGGAACAATTCTGGGTCAGAAATTTTTACTGTGATTGGTAACCACATCCCTTCACTTATGGCCTTGTTATCTACTGGAGGTAAAATCTTTAATTGCTTCTCAGCCATTCGAAATTTCTTTGTTGAGAATTTGCTGTTTAGCCCTGTGCCCTAGTTTTTTAATTGGGTTATTTGGGTTCTTAGTGTTTAACTTCTTGAATTCTTTATAAATGTTGGATATTAGCCCTGTGTCTGATGTAGAGTTGGTGAAGATCTTTTCCCAATCTGCAGGCTGCTGTTTTTTGCCATAGAGAAGCTTTGCAGTTTCATGAGATCCACTTATCAATTGTTGATCTTAGAGCTTGAGCTGTTGGTTCAGGAAATTGTCTCCTGTACCAATACTTTCAAGAGTATTTCCCACTTTCTCTTCTATAGGATTTGGTGTATCAGGTTTTGTGTTGAGGTCCTTGATCCACTTTGACTTAAGTTTTGTACAGCATCATAAATATGAAGCTATTTTCATTCTTATATATGTAGACATCCAGTTAGACTTGGGTTCATTTCTGGGTGTTTGATTCAATACCGTTGATCAACATATCTAATTCTGTACCAATATTACTATTTCTCTGTAGAACAGCTTGAAGTTAGAGATGATGATTCTTCCCAAAGTTCTTTTATTGTTCAGGATTGTTTTGGCTATCCTGAGTTGATTACTTTTCAATATGAATTTAAGAATTGCCCTTTCAAGGTTTATAAAAAATTGTGTTGGAAATTCAATGGGGATTGAATTGAATATATATATATTGCTTTTGGTAGGATGCCATTTTTACTATGTTAATCCTACCTATCCATGAGCATGGGAGATCTTTCCATCTTCTAATATCTTCCTCAATTTATTTCTTCTAGGACTTGAAGTTATTGTCATTCAGATTTTTCTCTTGCTTGGTTAGAATTATATCAATATATTTAATATTATTAATGGCTATTACAAAGGGTGTTGTTTTCCTAATTTTTTTCTCAACCAGTTTATCATTTGTATAAAAGAGGGCTACTGTTTTCTTTTAGTTAATTTTGTATCAAGCCACTTTGTTGAAGCTGTTTATCAGCTGGTAAAATTTTGAAGGTCTATTATATATACTACCATATCATCAGCAAATACCAATACTTTGACATCTTCTTTTCCAATTTGTATCCCCTTGATCTCCTTTAGTTGTCTTATTGCTTTGCCTAGAACTTCAAGTACTATAGTGAATAGATAAGGAAAGAGTTGGTAATCTTGTCTTGTCTCTGATTTTAGTGGATTTGCTTCAAGTTTCTCTCCATTTAGTTTGGTGTTCACTATTGGCTTGCTGTATATTGCTTTGCCTATGGTTAGATATGTTCCCAGTACCCATGATTTATTTGTTTTCTCTTTAAAGATTTCAACCTGTTTGATTGTGTTTTCCTGTATATTGTAAGATATTTTTCCATTTCTTCTCTAAAGGCCTCTAGTATCTTTATAAGATTGAATTTAAGGTCATTTTCTTGAACTTCAGTTGTGTTAGAATATCCAGGGCTTGCTGTAGAAGGGTAGCTGTTCTTTGAAGGTGTTGTTTATTGTATTCTTTAAAGTACCTTTAGCCATCTGGATGGCTTCGGTTCTTGGATGTTCCTGTTGTAGTAGGTGTTGAGGAAGGGGTTAACCTTGATGGTCCTGTTATGTCATGCCTCTGATTGGTATCCTTGGGTTGTATGGTTCTGGATCTGTAGGTCTATATGGTCCAGAATCTGTGGGTCTGTGTGGTTCAGGAACCACAGATTCGATTATGGTGGACAAAGAGATGGCAGGAGAATGAATGTCTGCCTTGGCTAGCAGGCTGCTCAGGGCAGTTCAGCTCAGCAAACCAGGAAGATGTGTGGGAGAAGGGAAGCTTACCTGTTTAATTCAGGCTCAGCAGGTCTGATGAAGATAGGAAGAGAGGTGACAGGAGAATGGAGGTCACTCTAGGATAGAGACCTTCTCAGGGCAGCTTGGCTTGCTCCAGAGGACTCCACAAGCAGAGAAGATGGGTGGGGGAAAGTGGAAAGGGGCATTTTAACTAACTGCTTTTACGTGTTTCAGTCTGAGAAATTTAATGAAGGTAAATAATATCCTATTTCAGCCAGTTGGAACACACTATCACAAGGAATGAAAGTCAATCTAATGCACATCAATCTTCCATCCTTTAAAATATTTATTACAACCCTACTATGTGTAAGGAGTCTTCCTGAATTCAAGTATGCTAAAATTTTAATGTATAGAACTCAGTCTTGATAAGGTGACTTCAAGTCTTCTTATCATGCCTGTGAAATTTAATAATTGGAAGGCTAACACCAAACCTCATTTATTGTTGCTTTAATGTCAAGGTCCTTGATAGTAATTAGCTGAAGACACCTGAGCTCAGGGGCTTCCTTGCAAATGCATAAGTACAAGCATGTGTTCTTCCTTTTTGTCCCATATGCCAAGGGTAGAAATTGAAGACTGGGCATCCAGTTTGATTAGCTCTATATTCAGAACCTACATTACATTAAAAAAAAAAAAGCCTAAACTTTGTGTTACCCCCTTTGCCCACGTTTAAAGCTGCTAGAGAAAACATGGAAGCAGGGAGAGTCCTGGCTACTCAGAAAGGGGGAGAATTTAGGAGCCAAGTAAATTGCCAAGTGAGATTTTCAACTTCTGAATAGAGGTGTTCCAAAAGGCTCTAGGAGACATTTCTCGCCTCAATCTGTAAAACTTTGTCTCACAGAATCTACTGGAGCCACTGCAGCAAAAAAAATATTGCAATAGGAGAGGCAGAGGTGAAGGGCCCTTTGCAGAAAGTACTCGGGGGCCCGTTTGCGAGTTGCTCTTGCCATCTGGGGAGCCTACATGTGAGTGTGTGGGGACTAACAAGTTGTTCTGTTTTCTATGACCCTCCCTGGAACCTGTGAAGCTTTCTCTAAAAGACAAGGCCCAGGGACTGTGCTCTTCCTTTGCTGGGCCTAGGTGGCAGGAGCCACTGGTTTCAGGGCTCCAGGGCTGGCATGGCATGGCATTGCATTCGACGTGTCCTGTGTCCTCAGCCAAACCTGCCCACTGGGTCAGATCCACCTCCTGAGTGTGTCAACTGGTGGCTGTAGGTTGATGTCTAGCTGTTCGATTTTTTTTTTATGAAGAAGTAAATCATATAAATTGTCAACATGGGACGAGGATCAACATCCTCCACCAAGAGTGGGAAGTTTATGAACCCTACGGACCAAGCCCAAAAGGAAGCCTGGAAAAGAGAACTGAAAAAGAGCAAAAACCAGCATATGATGGTGCCAGCTGCAGTTTTGAAAATGAAAGATTATCATTTCCAAACAGATTATCTAGGACATGGAGAAATTGGATGAAATGGAGTTTAACCCAGTGCAACAGACACAGTTGAATGAGAACGTACTGAAAGATGGGCAAAAAAAGCTGTGGAAAACTTTTGAACAAATTCTATGATTTTATGAAAAAGAAAACCCAGATATTTACAAAGAATTGAGAAAGCTAGAAGTATAATATGAACAGAAGAGAACTCAGCTGAGCCAGTATTTTGATGCCATCAAGAACGCTCAGCATGTGGAAGTAGAGAGCATCCCTTGGACAGACATACAGCATGCTCCTTCCAACATCTTGATCCATTCCTCTTCCTGGTGCTAAGCCACCCTCCATCCTGAAGAAAACCTCAGCATATTGGCCTTCAACTTGAGCAGTTTCTATCCTTCCTATCCTGGAACATGGTGTTCCATGTTTGCCCCCTGGCAGCAAACCTTGCAGTCCTCTACCTGGCCCACCTCCTCCTCAAGTTCTGCAGATATATGGCCATGAAGTGGGCTTTGCTCTAGATCTTCCTCTTCAGAGGCAAGGTGAAGACATGCTGTACAGTCCAGAACTGGCTCAGCAGGGTCATGACAATGACATGTACAGCACCAGTGAAGACAATGGCTATCCTGAAGACATATATCAGGATAAGCATGATGACCATACTGAACACAGTGACATTGAGAGATCAGATGCAGAGAGTGCTGAGGATGATTTTGGGCACCATGGTGACAGTGAGTGCCACAATGCTGAGAAGTCATGTCTGAATTTCAGATTTGCTGATATGCTGGGAAATCAAGGAAGAAGAAGAACATGAAGGAGCTGACTCCTCTTCAAGTCATGATGCTACAAATGGTAAATCCCCGAGAAAGTAGGGAAATGGAGGAATTTTCAGAAGATAATGATGAGGATTACTCTGGTGATTCTGAAGCATAAAAGCAATTGCAAAAGCAGCATAAAGAAGATTCCCACTCTGATGGTACATCTGCTGCCTCTTCACAGCAGCAGGCTCCTTTACAGTCTGTTCCTACTTCTCAGATACAAGCACTTCCCATGACAGGACCATCTTGGACCACAACCTGACCTACCCTTATGGCCTCCTGGACCACACACAGGCCTTCCATTCCTGAGGCCACCTGGAATGCCAGGAATCCAAGGGACTTTACCACGACTTTTACCTCCCGGACCACCACGAGGCCAACCTCCTAGCCCTCCCCCAGGGCCACCTCCATGTCTGCCCCCTGAGCCCTCTCCTTGAGGACCCTCACCAAGGCTACCCCCTCCTGCAGCCCCAGCTATTCCTCCTCCTTGTCCTGGCATTATGCACCCACCGTTGGTCCCTTCTCTTGGGCCTGCTCCAACTGACCTTTTCCCACCAGCTCCCTTGCCCAACCCAGGGGTGTTGAGTACACCATTCCTCATTTAGCGACCGAAGGAGGATGATGCAAGTTCAGCTTCCATCGAGAAGAAAGTTACAGTGGCCATCAGTTCCAAGCCTCAGATCACCAATACCAAAGCAGAAGTCACACGGTTTGTGCCCACTGCACTGAGGGTGTGCCATGAGAATAAGGAGGCTATTGCTGTTCTCCAAAGAAGGTCAGAGGGTGACTTTTTTGTCTATTGCCAAAGCAGCTCCAAGATCTGGTCCTTCAGTTCCTGTCTCAGTATAAACTAGGGATGATGTTTATGAAGCACTTATGAAAGAGATGGGCTCTGGTGAGTCCAGCAGGCCCTGGTGGGAGCCTTCAAGTGTCTGCTTCTGAATCTGAACATCCTGGGACACAGGACTCGGTCTGCAGGAAGAGCAAGAGGCCTGGTGTGCACCCAAGGCAGACTGAGAGTGCACAGCTTGCTCCGGCAGCATGGAGCTTAGGTTCCAGTCCTGAGGCCTCTGGCTGGAGTCTTCAGATCTCCACTTCGGGATCCAGAAGAGCCTGGGCTGCAACGCCACATCTCCAGGTCCTGCAAGAGGACAGAGGAGCACGCAGGAGGCCGGCTGAGAGGAGTCAGTGTGCTCTGGTGAGTCCAGCAGGCCCCGGCAGGAGCCTTCAGGTGTCTGCTTCTGGATCTTAACAGCCTGGGCCACACCACCCTGTCTCCAGGCAGTGCAGGAGGTCAGCTGTGCACAGAGGCCACCTGGGAACAGGCAGCTTGCACTGGTGAGTCCAGCATTGACAAGAACAACTAATACAAGTGAGAACTAGATGGCAAAAGGCAAACACAGGAACATCACTAACAGAAATCAAAGCAATATGGCAGCATCTGAACCCAATTCTCCTTTAACAGCATGTCCTGGATACCCCCATCACAGCAGAAAAACAAAATTTGGATTTAAAATCACTGGTCATGATGCTGATAGATGAACACATGAAGGACATACTTAAAGAAATTCAGGAGAAAATGGATCAAAAGTTAGAAGCCCTTGCAAGGGAAACACAAAAATCATTGAAAGAAATCCAGGAGAATGCAAAAGCCAATAAGGAGGAAACACAAAAATCACTTAAAGAAATACAGGAGAACTTTGGTCAATAGGATGAGGTCATGAAAAAGGAAACACAAAATCTCTTAAAGAATTACAGGAAAGCACAGACAAGCAAGTGAAGGAGCTAAGCAAAACCATCCAGGATCTAAAATCAGAAGTAGAAACAACTAAGAAAACTCAAAGGGAGACAACTTTGGAGATAGAAAATCTTGGGAAGAAATCAGGGGACATAGATGCAAATATCAACAACAGAATACAAGAGATAGAAGAAAGAATCTCAGATGCTGAAGATACCATGGAAACCATGGACTCAACAGTTAAAATGCAAAATGCAAAAAGCTTGTAACGCAAAACATCAAGGAAATCCAGGACACAATGAGAAGACCAAACCTAAGGATTATAGGCATAGATGAGAGTGAAGATTTACAACTTAAAGGGCCAGCAAATATCTTCAATAAAATTATGGAAGAAAACTTCCCTAACCTAAAGAGAGAGATGCCCATGAATATACAGGAAGCCTACAGAACTCCAAAAAGACTGGACCAGAACAGAAATACCTCCCGTCACATAATAATCAAAACACCAAATGTACTAAACAAAGAAAGAATATTAAAGGCAGTAAGAGAAAAAGGCCAAGTAACATATAAAGGAAGACCTATCCGAATCACACCAGACTTCTCAACTGAGCCTATGAAAGCTAGAAGATCCTGGGCAGATCTCATGCAGACTCTAAGAGAACACAAATGCCAGCCAAAACTACTATACCCAGCAAAACTCAAAATCACCATAGATGGAGAAACTAAGATATACCATGACAAAACCAAGTTTACCCAATATCTATCCACAAACCCAGCCCTACAAAGGATAATAGGAGGAAAACAGCAATACAAGGAGGGAAACTACACCCTGGAAAAAGCAAGATAGTAACCTTCTTTCATCAAACCCAAAAGAAATTAACCAATCAAATTTAAAAAATAACATCAAAAATGATAGGAAGTAATAATCACTATTCCTTAATAGATCTTAACATCAATGGGCTCAATGCCCCAATAAAAAGACATAGACTAAGTGACTGGATACGTAAACAGGACCCTACATTTTGCTGCTTATAGGAAACACACCTCAGGGTCAAAGACAAACACTACCTTGGAGTAAAAGGCTAGAAGACAATTTTACAAGCAAATGGTCTCAGGAAACAAGCTGGAGTAGCCATTCTAATCTCAGATAAAATTGACTTTCAACCCAAAGTCATCAAAAGATACTCTGAGGGACACTTCTTGCTGGTCAAAGGAAAAATACAACAAGAAGAACTCTCAATCCTGAACATCTATGCTCCAAATTCAGGGCACTCTCATTCATAAAAGAAACTTTATCAAAGCACAAAGCACACATTGTACCTAGCACAATAATTGTGGGTGACTTCAACACTGCACTTTCCTCAATAAACCGATCAGGAAAACAGAAACTGAACAGGGACACAGTAAAACTAATTGAAGCTTTGGACCAATTAGATTTAACATATATAGAACATTCTATCCTAAAGCAAAAGAATATACCTTTTTCTCAGCACCTCATGGTACCTTCTCCAAAATCGACCATATAATTGGTCACAAGACAGACCTCAACAAATATAAGAAGATCGAACTAATCCCATGGCTCCTATCAGATCACTATGGAGTAAAAGTGGTCTTCAATAGCAACAAAAACAACAGAAAGCCCACATACACGTGGAAACTGAACAATATTCTACTCAATGATACATTGGTCAAGGAAGAAATAAAGAAAGAAATTAAAGACTTTTTAGAACTTAATGAAAATGAAGACACAACATAACCA
Organism: Apodemus sylvaticus; assembly: GCF_947179515.1. Classification (NCBI taxonomy): domain Eukaryota; kingdom Metazoa; phylum Chordata; class Mammalia; order Rodentia; family Muridae; genus Apodemus; species Apodemus sylvaticus. Next base: position 249,865 of record NC_067489.1, on the reverse strand, counting down.
ATTCTGTGGGACACAATGAAAGCAGTGCTAAGAGGAAAACTCATAGCCCTGAGTGCCTTCAAAAAGAAAATGGAGAGAGCATACACTACCAGCTTAATGACACACCTGAAAGCCCTGGAAGAAAAAGAAGCTATTTCACCCAGGAGGAGTAGAAGGCAGGAAATCATCAAACTCAGGGCCAAAATCAATCAACTAGAAACAAAGAGAACCATACAAAGAATCAACAAAACCAGGAGCTGATTCTTTGAGAAAATCAACAAGATAGATAAACCTTTAGCCAGACTAACCAAAGGGCACAAAGACAGTATCCAGAATAACAAACTTAGAAATGAAAAGGGAGGTATAACAACAGAAACTGAGGAAATTCAAAAAATCATTAGATCCTACTACAAAAGCCTATACTCAACACAACTGGAGAATCTGGAGGAAATGGACAGTTTCCTAGACAGATATCAGACATCAAAACTAAATCAGGATCAAATAGACCATCTAAACAGTCCCATAACACCCGAAGAAATAAAAAGGGTCATAGAAAGTCTCCCAACCAAAAAAAGCACGGGACCAGATGGCTTCAGTTCAGAATTCTATCAGACCTTCATAGAAGACCTAACACCAATACTCTTCAAACTATTCCACAAAATAGAAACAGAAGGAACTCTACCCAACTCATTCTATGAAGCCACAATTACACTGACACCAAAACCACACAAAGATCCAACAAAGAAAGAGAACTTCAGGCCAATTTCTCTTATGAATATTGATGCAAAAATACTTAATAAAATTCTTGCTAACCGACTCCAAGAACACATCAAAATGATCATCCACCATGATCAAGTAGGCTTCATCCCAGGGATGCAGGGATGGTTCAATATAAGGAAATCCATCAATGCTATCCACTACATAAACAAACTCAAAGAAAAAAACCATATGATCATCTCATTAGATGCAGTAAAGCATTTCACAAAATTCAGCATCCTTTCATGCTAAAAGTCTTGGAAAGAACAGGAATTCAAGGCCCATACCTAAACATCGTTAAGGCAATATACAGCAAACCGATTGCCAACATCAAACTAAACAGAGAGAAATGTGAAGCAATCGCACTAAAATCAGGGACTAGACAAGGCTGTCCTCTCTCTCCATATCTTTTCAATATAGTACTTGAGGTTCTAGCTAGAGCAATTAGAAAACATAAGGAGGTCAAGGGGATACAGATTGGAAAGGAAGAAGTCAAATTATCACTATTTGCAGATGACATGATAGTCTACTTAAGTGACCCGAAAACCTCCACCAGAGAACGCCTACAGCTGATAAACAACTTCAGCAGAGTGGCTGGTTATAAAATCAACTCAAGCAAATCAGTTGCCTTCCTATACTCAAAGGATAAGCAGGCTGAGAAAGAAGTTAGGGAAATGACACCCTTCACAATAGCCACAAACAAAATAAAGAATCTTGTTGTGACTCTAACCGAACAAGGGAAAGATCTATACGACAAGAACTTCAAGTCTCTGAAGAAAGAAATCAAAGAAGACCTCAGAAAATGGAAAAATCTGCCATGCTCATGGATCAGCAGGATTAATATAGTTAAAATGGCCATCTTGCCAAAAGTGATTTACAGATTCAATGCAATCCCCATCAAAATCCCCACTCAGTTCTTCAGAGTTAGAAAAAGCAATTCTCCAATTTGCAACCCCACCAGCAGTGGAGGAGTGTTCCTCTTTCTCCACACCCTCTCCAACACCTGCTTTCTCCTGAATTTTTAATCTTAGCCATTCTGACTGGTGTAAGGTGAAATCTCAGGGTTGTTTTGATTTGCATTTCCCTAATGACTAATGAAGTTGAGCATTTTTTAAGATGCTTCTCTACCATCCAAAGTTCTTCAGGTGAGAATTCTGTGTTTAACTCTGTACCCCATTTTTTACTAGGGTTGTTTGGTTTTCTGGAGTCTAACTTCTTGAGTTCTGTATATATATTGGATATTAGCCTTCTATCTGATGTAGGATTGGTGAAGATCTTTTCCCAATTTGTTGGTTGCCGATTTGTCCTCTTGATGGTGTCCTTTGCCTTACAGAAACTTCGTAATTTTATGAGGTCCCATTTGTCAATTCTTGAAAAATTGGAAATCAGTCTGGCAGTTCCTCCGAAAACTGGGCACCTCACTTCCAGAAGATCCTGCTATACCACTCCTGGGCATATACCCAGAGGATTCCCCACCATGTAATAAGGCTACATGCTCTACTATGTTCATAGCAGCCCTATTTATAATTGCCAGATGCTGGAAAGAACCCAGGTATTCCTCAACAGAAGAGTGGATGCAAAAAAATGTGGTATATCTACACAATGGAGTACTATTCAGCCATTAGAAACAATGAATTCATGAAATTCTTAGGCAAATGGATGGAGCTAGAGAACATCATACTACGTGAGGTAACCCTGACTCAAAATGTGAATCATGGTATGCACTCACTAATAAGTGGATATTAACCTAGAAAACTGGAATAACCAAAACATAATCTACACATCAAATGAGGTACAAGAAGAAAGGAAGAGTGGCCCCTTGTTCTGGAAAGACTAAGTGAAGCAGTATCCAGCAAAACCAGAACGGGGAAGTGGGAAGGGGTGGGTAGCAGGACGGGGGAGAGAAGGGGGCTTATGGGACTTTCAGGGAATGGGGGACTAGAAAAGGGGAAATCATTTGAAATGTAAATAAAAAATATATCGAATAAAAAAAAATATTAAAAAAAAGAAAAAAAAGAAAAACAACAAAAAAAAGAAAAAAAAGAAAAAGCAATTCCCAAATTCATCTGGAATAACAAAAAACACAGGATAGCTAAAACTATACTCAATAACAAAAGAAATTCTGGGGGAATCAGTATCCCTGACTTCAAGCAATACTACAGAGCAATAGTGTTAAAAACTGCATGGTATTGGCACAGTGACAGACAAGTGGACCAATGGAATAGAATTGAAGATCCAGAAATGAATCCACACACCTATGGTCACTTGATCTTCAACAAAGGAGCTGAAAACATCCAGTGGAAAAAAGATAGCCTTTTCAACAAATGGTGCTGGCTCAATTGGAGGTCAGCATGCAAAAGAATGCAAATTGATCCATTCTTATCTCGATGTACTAAACTTCACTCCAAGTGGATCAAGGACCTCCATGTAAAACCAGACACACTGAAACTAATAGAAAATAAACTGGGGAAGACCCTTGAGGACATGGGCACAGGGGAAAAGTTCCTGAACAGATCACCAATAGCTTATGCTCTAAGATCAAGAACTGACAAATGGGACCTCATAAAATTACAAAGTTTTTGTAAAGCAAAGGACACTGTTAAAAGGACAAATTGGCAACCATCAAATTGGGAAAGGATATTCACCAACCCTACATCTGATAGAGGGCTAACATCCAATATATACAAAGAACTCAAGAAGTTAGACCCCAGGGAACCAAATAACCCTATTAAAAAATGGGGTATAGATCTAAACAAAGAATTTTCACCTGAAGAAATTTGGATGGCCAAGAAGCACCTTAAGAAGTGCTCAACATCATTAGTCATTAGGGAAATGCAAATAAAAACAACCCTGAGATTTCAAATTACACCAGTCAGAATGGCTAAGATCAAAAACTCGGGAGACAGCAGGTGTTGGCAAGGATGTGGAGAAAGAGGAACACTCCTCCACTGCTGGTGGGGCTGTAAGATGGTACAACCACTTTGGAAATCAGTCTGGCAATTCCTCAGGAAACTGGACATGACACTTCCGGAGGACCCTGCTATACCTCTCCTGGGCATATACCCAAAGGATTCCCTGGCATGCAAAACAGATACATGCTCCATTACGTTCATAGCAGACTTATTTATAATAGCCAGAAGCTGGAAAGAACCCAGATGTCCCTCAAAGGAGGAATGGATACAGAAAATGTGGTATATTTACACAATGGAATACTACTCAGCAATTTGAAACAATGAATTCACAAAAATTTTAGGCAAATGGTTTGATCTGGAAAATATCATCCTAAGTGAGGTAAGCTAATCACAAAAGAATCCACATGGAATGCAATCTCTGATAAGTGGATATTAATTAGCCCAGAAGCCCTTAATACCCAAGGCACAAATCGCATAACAAATGACTCCCATGAAGAAGTATGGAGAGGGTCCTGATCCTGGAAAGGATTGATCTAGCATTGGAAGGGAATATAAGGACAGAGAAAAAGGAGGGAGGTGATTGGAGAATGGATGGAGAGAAGGTTTATGGGACATATGGAAAGGGGTATCCAGGAAAGGGGAAATCATTTGGAATGTAAAGAAAGAATATAGAAAAAAATATTTTTTTAAAAAAAGAAAGAGATGGGAGGGCTGCTGTAACAGATTCTCCTGCCAGGACAGACTTCTGTTCAGAGTACTGGTTTGTGGAATAAGAGGCTCTTGTTAAACTTAGAGTGAAGAACATCACTGTTAGATGTTTTCCAAGTCCAGTTCCAGGAGTCTCCTAATGTTTGCCTGATGGGATTATCCCCCTAACCACCTTCCCCTGAACAAGGTGGTTTTTTTAACAGTAAACCACGATGTGAAGCACTACTGCTAACCCCTGTTCCCTATTTAACCACCATCTCCTCTCTCTTTTCTTCTCTCCATTTTGGAAATTCTGTCAGCAATGTCTTAGTTATTTGTTTTGACTCATGTGCCATGGGCACAAGAGTAGAGAAAAAAAGTTTATTTAATCTTGAATAAAAAAGAAAAATATTACGAAAAAAGAAACAAAAGGAAAAAAAGTGTGGTCACTAGTAAGTTGCCTAAACTCTGTTGGCTGATGTTCTACCCATTTACATGAAGGTTGCTTTAAAGAGGATCTTAAAGCAGGGAGCCATATTAGGAAGACCAGAGGAAGTGGGGAAAGCTGAAGATGAATATTATCAAGCTACATTGTATATATGTGTAAAATTATTAAAGAACAAATTTTAAAATTCTAAAATAATAAATAATAGGGTTTTATTTTTATAGCTAGTCAAAATACCTAAATAAAATATTTCATGTTAAAAGAAAAAAAGAAAATTAAGCCAAGAAAAACAAACAATGGTCCTCTAAACCATTCTGTAACAAGTGAGAGACACACTTGATTCCAGTATTGCTTTCTACCTCAACTCTTCATATTCTCAAATGTTTCCCACACTCCATCTTCTTGACATTTTGTTTTGTATCAATTACACAGAAATTGTCTAGGATAGGTTAAAGCTGCAGACTCTGGCTGAAAGGTTAAGGATCTGAAATTCTGCTGTTCAACAGCTTCAATGCTGTTCATATTTTGAGTCTGAAGACCACAGTGCTTTAGCTGTCAACAAGCTCCACAATTTGCTCCACTGCTAAAGCACTATAAGCTCTATTAGACATAAGAGGACATTTATTATTGTTCTGTGGACATTAAGAAGACTTTAGAGAGGCTGAAAGGATGGCTTACAGATAAGAATACTTGCTGCTCTTTCATAGGATCTATGTTCAGTTACCAGCACATATGTAGTAGCTCAAAACTATCTGTGACTCCAATTCTAAGCAATTCAAGACCCTGTTCTAGCCTCCATGGGCACCAGACATGCATGTGGTACACAGACAAACATGCAGGCAAAACACTAATAATCATAAAATAAAAAAGTTAAAAAAACACTTTATATAAATAATAAAAATAAATGTAACCTAGACACAGGAGGTTTTGCCTATGTGTATGTTGCTAAGGACAGGGTTTCTATATGCAATAAAACACACTTTGTCATCCTTTAAATTACCAAGATGCAGCTTTGTTACAAAAAGCAAGAACAGCCAAGATTCCACACTATCTTGATGGAATTTAAATATATATTTACTTCTTATTTGTGATATTTCACCCATTTAACTTTCTCTGAGAGATTATTTAGGTCACTTTTAATGTGTTTATCATTTCTAAGCCATCTGCTCATTATAAAAATGAACACAGCACATAGAATCTTGCTTCAGCACTATACTATTTTCACACTGGCAGACCCTGAAATCAGTATGCAGATACTGTACATTAATGTAGTGTTATGTGGAAAGTTTATTGATTAATAAATACATAATCCAGGAAGCCTAATTTATCTCTAAATTCACTTTTTATTTCACAGAAACAGGAAAATTAATCTAGAAGTATTGATTGATTGAGGGTTTTAGTCACTTCTAGACAGTAAAGAAAATGACCATGAGCCTGGAACTTAGCAAACTACATCATTTGCAAAATAAACCTGATCAAGAAATTTCATCATACAGTGATTGATTGTCAGAAATAAACAACTTCAAGGAACCAAGAAGGAGAAGAATGTATAATAATTATCAGAATACCTGCTTACCATGCAAGATAGATTGAACAAAAATAATTGGTAGATATTTTCAGCTTAGAAGTATATACAAATAAAAGCAAATACTATAAAATCTTAGCAATTAATGACATTGTAGCATTCAAGTACACTAATAATAGGCCATAGTGCAATTACTGTATTGGATTCTTAAGAATATGAGCCTAGATCAGGGACACGAGCAGCGGCAGCTACAGCAGCAACAGCAGCAGCGACTGGTCCAGAGGAAGGGCCATCAGCAGTAGAACCAAGCGGACAGGGTCCAGGCAGACCTGCGCCCACGACCACTGGCCATCGCTGGCCAGCCAGGCTGCAAGCAGCGGCGGATTTACAGTGCCTTTCACCACACAGAAGCCACATCAGAACTCTGCCTCCCACCAATTAGTTATGAGGCCTCCATATTGGTTCTCGTTGGCCAGAAAAATCAAGCTGAGGTACGCAAATATAACCCAAGACCAACATCGTGGGGGTCTAAGCCCGACGGGCGTTGGCCTGCACCCAGGCCCTGGGCTGATCAGGGGGCCACCGGGATGCAAACCTGGCCAGGAGGTTGTTTGCCTGGTCCGGCGCGCGCGCCACCGCCATTTTGCCTACGGGAAGCCAGAGAGACCTAGCAGGCAAAACCAAACCAGCTAACAGGCATAGCCCAAGGTGGACATAGCAGGGTTCTCAGACAGTCAGGCCCTGGACTGCCCCCAGGCCCTGGGCTGCTCAGTGGGCCATCTGTGTGCCGACCTGGCCAGGAGGTTGTTAGCCCAGCAGAGTTTCCCAGCACTCTCAGGGAGCGCGCTCATGCCACCATCCTAGCCACCTGACAGAGCCAATTAACACTCACAGCTGAGGGGAACTTTGCTCGGACATTGGCCTGCCAGGCTTTTGCCTAGACTCAGGGCCTGAGCAGCTAGGCTAGCCTTGTGTGCACCAACCCGGTTGGGAGTTCCACTGCCCAGCAGAGTGATCAGCACTCAGAAAAGGTCCCTGCAGCATACAACCTCAGCACTCCCTGAAGGAGCAAACGGGCACCATCTGGTTCACAGACACAATCTGGGGCAAAGAACACTAGGGCTGCAAGGGCACCCAAGAGGAGGACAGCACATCAGCAATCTGCGACAGGAGAAACACAGCCATCCAGTGTTGTGGAGCCAGAGACAAGACCAATTAGCTCCAGGAGGAGTAGAAGACAGGAAATCATCAAACTCAGGGCTGAAATCAATCAATTGGAAATAAAGAGAACCATACAAAGAATTAACGAATCCAGGAGCTGGTTCTTTGAGAAAATCAACAAGATAGATAAACCCTTAGCCAGACTGACCAAAGGGCACAGAGAAAGTATCCAAATTAACAAAATTAGAAATTAAAAGGGAGATATAACAACGGAAACTGAGGAAATCCAAAAAATCATCAGATCCTACTACAAGAGCCTGTACTCAACACAACTGGAGAATCTGGAGGAAATGGACAATTTCCTTGACAGATACCAAATACCAAAATTAAATCAGGACCAAATAGATCATCTAAACAGTCCCATAACCCCTAAAGAAATAGAAGGAGTCATAGAAAGTCTTCCAACCAAAAAAAGCACAGGACCAGATGGTTTCAGTGCAGAATTCTATCAGACCTTCAAAGAAGAGTTAACACCAATGCTCTTCAAACTATTCCACAAAATAGAAACAGAAGGAATACTACCCAATTCCTTCTACAAAGCCACAATTATGCTGATACCAAAACCACACAAAGATCCAACAAAGAAAGAGAACTTCAGACCAATTTCCCTTATGAACATCGATGCAAAAATACTCAATAAAATTCTTGCCAACCGAATCCAAGAACACATCAAAACGATCATCCACCATGATCAAGTAGGCTTTATCCCGGGAATGCAGGGTTGGTTCAATATACGGAAAACCATCAATGCAATCCACTACATAAACAAACTCAAAGAAAAAAAAGCACATGGTCATTTCATTGGATGCTGAAAAAGCATTTGACAAAATTCAGCATCCTTTCATGCTTAAAGTCTTGGAAAGAACAGGAATTCAAGGCCCATACCTAAACATAGTAAAAGCAATATACAGCAAACCGGTAGCCAACATCACACTAAATGGAGAGAAACTTGAAGCAATCCCACTAAAATCAGGGACTAGACAGGGCTGCCCACTTTCTCCTTATCTTTTCAATATTGTACTTGAGGTACTAGCTCGGGCAATTAGACAACATAAGGAGGTCAAAGGGATACAAATTGCAAAGGAAGAAGTCAAACTATCATTATTTGCAGATGATATGATAGTCTACCTAAGTGACCCAAAAAACTCCACTAGAGAACTCCTACAGCTGATAAACAACTTCAGCAAAGTGGCAAGTTATAAAATCAACTCAAGCAAATCAGTAGCCTTCCTATACTCAAAGGATAAGCAGGCTGAGAAACTAGGGAAATGACACCCTTCACAATAGCCACAAACAGTATAAAGTACCTTGGGGTGACTCTTACCAAACGTGTGAAAGATCTATATGACAAGAACTTCAAGACTCTGAAGAAGGAAATAGAGGAAGACGTCAAAAAATGGAAAAACCTCCCATGCTCATGGATCGGCAGGATTAATATAGTTAAAATGGCCATTTTGCCAAAAGCAATATACAGATTCAACGCAATACCCATCAAAATCCCAACTCAATTCTTCATAGAGTTAGAGAGAGCAATTCTCAAATTCATCTGGAATAACAAAAAAACCCAGGATAGCTAAAACTATTCTCAACAACAAAAGAAATTCTGGGGGAATCAGTATCCCTGACCTCAAGCAACACTACAGAGCAATAGTGTTAAAAACTGCATGGTATTGGTACAGTGACAGGCAGGCAGATCAATGGAACAGGATTGAAGATCCAGAAATGAACCCACACACCTATGGCCACTTGATCCTGGACAAAGGGGCTGAAAACATCCAATGGAAAAAAGATAGCCTTTTCAACAAATGGTGCTGGTTCAACTGGAGGTCAGCATGCAGAAGAATGCGAATTGATCCATCCTTGTCTCCTCGTAATAAGCTCAACTCCAAATGGATCAAGGACCTCCATATAAAGCCAGACACTCTGAAGCTAATAGAAAAGAAACTGGGGAAGACCCTTGAGGACATCAGTACAGGGGGAAAGTTCCTGAACAGAACACCAATAGCTTATGCTCTAAGATCAAGAATTTACAAATGGGACCTCATAAAATTACAAAGTTTCTGTAAAGCAAAGGACACCATGAAAAGGACAAATCAGCAACCAACAAATTGGGAAAAGATCTTCACCAACCCTACATCAGATAGAGGACTAATATCCAATATATAAGTTAGACCCCAGAAAACCAAATAACCCTATTAAAAAATGGGGTACAGAGTTAAACAAAGAATTCTCACCTGAAGGGCATCGCATGAGTTGAGAATTTATTGTTATATTAATCTGACTGATTAATTATAAGCTTCTAGAGTTTTGATTTACTGGGTTATTGGAATTTGGGATCGCCAACCACAGGGGCTGGATGGCTGAGAAGGTACCAGTGGCTCTGAGGCAGGCAAACTGGTGCTGGAAAGGCAGCTGAACACAAACCAGCCTAGAGGTAGTAGGACCACAGGCAGAGAGGAGCTGGGAGCATCCTGCACATGCTTGCATGTAGTACAAACATTTCAAGGTACAAGTGTATGTGTGTATCTTAGTCGGTGTTCTATTGCTGTGAAAAGACACCATGACCACAACTCTTACAAAATAAAGTGTTTAAATGGGGCTTACTTACAGTTTCAGAAGTTTAGTCCATTTTCATTATGGTAGAGAGCATGGCAAGTGCTGGTAATGATGCTGGAGAAGTATCTGGGAATTCTACATCTGAATCCACAGACACCAGGATGAAAAAGACACTGGGACTGCCTTGAACTTTGGAAACTCCAAAGCCCACCCCCAGTGACACACTTCTTCCACAAGACTTACAGAAGTACTTGTCTCAAGTGCTTCTACTCCTTGATGACAAAACATGAATATATGAGCCTGTCAAAGTCATTCTCATCAAAACCACCACAGTGCTCATGTGAAAAACAGTGGTCAGTTTTGGATGTAGTTCCTCTGGTTCTGCCCATCTTAATTTTATGAAAGAGACTTTCAGTGGCCTGAACCTGACCAATTTGACGAAGCTGTCTGGACAGTGAACTCCAGGTGTCTATTTACCTGGTTCCATCTCTCAGTCCTAGAGTCACAAGAGCATGCCACTATTTTTTACATAGGTTCTGGGAAGTGAACTTGGGTCCTCATGCTCAAAAGACTAGCACTTTACCAACTGAGCTACTTTCCCAGACTCTCCTCCATTTTTCATTAACCCAATTTATCCATTGAGACTGTGGGTGATAAGGAAATTAGCCAATGCCACAACAGCTTCCAAATTTCAGAACTCCATTAACTTAAAGCCCAATGTGAAATTTTCCTGTTGCCTACATAAAATGTCCCACACAGCTTGTTCAAACATGCCACTGCATCCTGCCCAGAGAATTTCTGATTCAACCATCACAGTTGCTTCATATTAGTATTAAAAGTAATTACACAAATTTGGTAGCTTAATTTGATGCAAATTTGTGATCTGAATGTTTTGCTAGCCAGAAATCATTAGCCCGACTGAAACCTCAGCTTATAATCTCATTATTGAAACTGAGGCATGGCAGGGTCATGTTTGTTCTAAAGTGTCTGGAAAAGAATGAACGTTCATGCTCAAATAGGTTATTGAATTTATTCATTTTTCTGTGGTTGCAACACTGGAGTGCCTGCTTGCAAGCTGACTAACTTTGGGATAAGAAAGAGTTCCTAGAGGGTACCTACATTGCTTCCCTTACATCATACATGACTCCTATAAAAAGATGGTCCCACTCACATTTTTAAATTCTTCAACTTTTACTTCTCCATCTTTCAGTATCTAGGCAAAGATTTATTGTGACTATAATGAACCTTCAAGATAATCAGAGATGATTTTACTATCATAATAGACTATAAACATTAATTATCTGCACATTTATTTTGGCTATATATTCACAGAATCTATAAATTGGAGTTTGCACATCTTCGAAGGACTATCCTTCATACTGTAGCAGTCTGGCACAAATCCCTGGAACTTGAGCTTCCTAGATAATTTTTGTGTAGATAGTCCAAAGATCATACTTTGAGACTGTTTGCTCTAGTTTCAAGCATGAGACAGGCCACCAGCTTTACCTAGAAGTGTCTTAGAAATGTAGATACTTGCTGAATCACAATGATAGGAGAAAAAATTAAGCTTTGTAATCTCTCCATGCAATCTATTTGTAAATTCATGCTTGAGAAGCATCTTTACAGTATGTAAAACATAGAGATGACATTAAGTTCTGTTTATCTACCATTGTCTAGACAAAGGTCTTTGTTTTTCTTGGCAAAGTATAAAGAGAAATCTACAAAGCTGTTTTTATCTGTAAAGAATTTCTACCCTCTGCTCCCAGTGGCTTCAATTCAGTCACCCACATTCCTCATTGTATGGGGAAAAAAATAGAATAAAGTATCCCTGTAAACTGAACCATGGGAGTGCTTGGCAACACTTAATAAAGGAAAAGTAAATTATATTATTTATTGGGATGCCTTGATGAGGCATCCCTCTTTGGTAATGTCTAGGTTTCATTCTGGCAAATTAGATTATTGATTCCATTTTCATGGGTTCTAGCAGTATCTGCATCATCCATGGCCAGGAACAGAGGTGCCTTACATTCAGTCACTATTATTAAGCTTTTTTTCAGTCTTGGGAATAGAGTCAGCAGAACCCAAGTGCCCCTGAGGAAGATAAAATATCATTAACCTTTTTATTGGAGATGTTGCCGGTTTTCTGCAATTACTTCTATAGGAAAATGATGACAGTTAAAATAGACTGAAGAAGATAGCACATGATAATGATCCATAGAACTGTATAACAGCTAATTTCTTTCCCTGCCCCCAGAATTCCTAAACAGAATTTTTGAAGCCTAACAACAATTAGATATCCAATGTGAAGTAGGATGTATTAGAAAGTAAGTAATTTCCAACTGAAAATTAATTCTTTTAAACTCTCCTGCTTTTTTTAACTCTCCTGCTTTTATTAGCATGCATTGATCAAATGAGAACAAAAGACAAGTTTGGGAGAAATAGAGAGGACATTAAGAGTAATGGATAGCAGGCTAGAACAGTAGCTTAATCAATAAAGTGCTTGTCACAAGCATAAGGGCTTGAGTATGAGCCCCCAAACGCATGTGAAATTACTTGGCATGGGGATATGTATTTGAAACCTCAGCATATACACACATACTCATTCTGGTTTTTTCCCTCATACTCATTCTGTTTTTTCCACTCTATATACAGAGATCCCCCCAGTGATAAAATAATCTTATAAATCATTTCCTATTCCCAATACATTCTTTCAACCCTTGTAACTGTCCTTTGAATAGGGAGACACTAGAACTGTTTCTGATCCTCTAAGCCATTATTAAATATTCATTAATAAACCTGGCATGAATTGATAGCAGCCCAGAAAAGTTTTATGATGGGCCAGAAATTATAATCAAATTATGCCAGTAGAGTCTGTACTCATACAAATCACCGACCTATGGGCTTGACTTGTCCACATAGTTTTTTCAGAGGTGCAAGACAACAGGAAATTAGTGTATGGATTCTGAATCTTCATTAATACTTGGGTCTTGAGGGAATCAACCCACCTTACCCCTAAACTGTTTCCAACTAAAAAACTCAATTCAAGAGCTAGCCAGATGGTATAGTGGATAAAGATACTTGCTGCCAGACCTAACAAATCATCCTCTTGCCAACATTGTGCTTTCACCTCCATGCCCTCATGAGAACCATAAAGTTCACCTGGCAGTGGAGTGGGGACATAAACCTGTGGGACATATTGTAATCATCCACACTCCTTAACAAGCTCACAGAGGCTCAGTCTGTTTCTAAAAACAGCATTGCACTTAAAGCTGAGCTTCCTTGCTTCAAATTTCATTTCCAGAACTTGCTAGCTATATTATTATGGACAGTCACTTCATCACTGCCTCAATTTCCCCATCTGCCAAATGGGGTGATATAACAATTTCTAACTTGTGGAGTGTTAGAAGACCCAGCAGATGCTTCATAGCGTTAGTGCCACTGTTGCCTCTTACACTCTCCCTTTTCTTTCTATATCTACTTACTTCTACCTTGGGTCAACTTCTCATGCTTGCACTCAAGTGCAACAGTCACCACCTAGTGTTAGTACCTTCTCGTTTGGATGACAGAGTACACATGTGAATGGAAATTTCTGCATCATATTCCATCAAAGTCCTCTTCCTCTTTGTTGTTCTATACTCCATCCACTTGATCCACTGGTGATCAAGATAAAAATACATTGTAAAACACAGAAAAAAAGATTAATACTTTGAAAAATAAACAAAAGTAAGCAAACCCTAACTTTTTTTTTCTTTTCTCAGTTCTTTTTTTTTTATTCAATATATTTCTTATTTACATTTCAAATGATTTCACCTTTTCTGGTCCCCACTCCCCGAAAGTCACATAAGCCCCCTTCCCTCCCCCTGTTCTCCCACCCACCCCTTCCCACTTCCCTGTTCTGGTTTTGTCTTATACTGCTACACCAAGTCTTTCCAGAACCAGGGGCCACTCCTCCGTTCTTCTTGTACCTCATTTGATGTGTGGATTATGTTTTGGGTATTCCAGTTTTCCAGGCTAATATCCACTTATTAGTGAGTGCATACCATGATTGATCTTTTAAGACTGGGTTACCTTACTTAGTATTATGTTCTCCAGCTCTATCCATTTGCCTATGAATTTCATGAATTCATTGTTTCTAATGGCTGAATAGTACTCCATTGTGTATATATACCACATTTTTTGCATCCATTCTTCTGCTGAGGGATACCTGGGTTCTTTCCAGATTCTGGCTATTATAAATAGGGCTGCTATGACCATAGTAGAGCATATATCCTTATTACATGCTGGGGAATCCTCTGCGTATATGCCCAGGAGTGGTATAGCAGGATCTTCTGGAAGTGAGGTGCCCAATTTTCTGAGGAACTGCCAGACTGATTTCCAGAGTGGTTGTACCAATTTGCAAACACCCCCCCCCCAGCAGTGAAGGAGTGTTCCTCTTTCTCCACATCCTCACCAACACCTGCAGTCTCCTGAGTTTTTAATCTTAGCCATTCTGACTAGTGTAAGGTGAAATCTCAGGGTTGTTTTGATTTGCATTTCCCTGATGACTAATGAAGTTGAGCATTTTTTTAAGATGTTTCTCCGCCATCCAAAGTTCTTCAGATGAAAATTCTTTAACTCTGTACCCCATTTTTAATAGGGTTATTTGGTTTTCTGGAGTCTAACTTCTTGAGTTCTTTGTATATATTGGATATTAGCCCTCTATCTGATGTAGGGTTGGTGAAGATCTTTTCCCGATTTTTTTGCTGATTTGTCCTTAAAACCCTAACTTTTAAACTGACATCAAAGGGCAGTTTCTCGAATTGCTGCAAAAGGCTCTAAATTTCTGTGCTCATTTCTTCCTGGATCAAAATTGCTCATCCAACAACCAACTCCTGAGAAGCAGTGTGAATAACCCTGGGCAGAATATAGTCTAGTTGATTTCTGGTCAATTCTGATCCTTCAGTCTCCCCTTTCCCTTAAATATACATGAGTTTATTTGCAGACTTTCCCTAAACTATGCACACTTATGATTTCTATTCCTTCCTTTCCCTCTTCCTATTTTTGATCAGAAAATCACCAAGTATCTTTTAAATTTTTATCTAAGAGAACCTTGGACACCTCCTCTGAATTATTTGTTATGCTGCTAGCTGTTGGCCTCTTGCAGTCTTCTTTCTTCTAGGTTACTTGCTTGTCCCTTGCCTAATCCCTCCCTCTACCTATGTAGCTACAGCCTATTACTCATCTATTACAGGGAGATAACCACAGCATAAGGCCTATGAGACATTCAGTGAAATCCTGTTTGTTCTATCTACCAATCCCTTCTTCTGGGACCCTGACAGCAAGAAATAAGAAGATTGACAAAGAAATTTGGAAAGGCACTACCATGTACCTCAAAGGCTGTGCCAAGCAACTATTCTATTTGGTACTCATCAGTTGTGATGAAGAAAACAAAGACATGTGCTCTCTGGGAAAGCAGGGCTAAGTGTTTTCCACAGAAAATCATCACAAGTGTGCAGGTGGCTGTGTTACTCAAGGAACAACACCCTAGTCAGTGACTGACATTTAGTCTCTAGAGATAGATCTCCAAGATTATTTCTCATTTTTTAATATTTTTCTAAGTAGAGGCAAGTACAACCTTTCTGCTCTTTCTACAATGTTTAAACTCTTAGACTACCAGTGGTGGGTTTTGAAGCAGAAGGCAAAAATATCTACTATCAAGTATCAATGAAGATATGTCTTTCTTATTGGGCCAGAGTTAGGGAGGTTTGCTTATAGTGTATTCACTATACAAGAGTCACCCACCTTCATCTATGTCTTAGTCAGGGTTTCTATTCCTGCAAAAACATCATGACCAAGAAGCAAGTTTGGGAGGAAAGGGTTTATTGAGCTTACACTTCCACGTTGTAGTTCATCACTAAAGGAAATCAGGACTAGAACTCAAGCAGGTCAGGAAGCAGAATCTGATGCAGAGGCTATGGAGGGATGTTTCTTACTGGCTTGCTTCCCCTGGCTTGCTCAGCCTGCTCTCTTATAGAACCCAAGAGTACCAGCCCAAAGGTGGCACCACCCACAAGGGGCCCTCCCCACTTGATCACTAATTGAGAAAATGCCCCACAGCTGGATCTCATGGAGGCACTTCCCCAACTAAAGCTCCTTTCTCTGTGATAACTCCAGCCTGTGTCAAGTTGACATACAAAACTATCCAGTACAATTGACCCCTTGTCAACTTGACACACAAACACATCACTATTAAGCCTCAACCCTTACTTTCTTATTTCCCACAGTCTTTACATATTAAAATTTCAATCACTTTAAAATGTCCAATATCTTTAAAATTCAAAGTCTTTTAAAAATTCAAAGTCTTAACTGTGGACTCCACTAAAATACTTTCTTCCTTCAAGAGGGAAATATATCAGGGCACAGTCACAATCAAAAGCAAAACTCAAACTCCAATGGTTCAATGTCTGGGATCCAACTCATGATCTTCTGGGCTCCTCCAAGGCCATGGGTCACTTCTCCAGCTCTGCCCTTTGTAAGCAAACAGCTTGTCTTCTAGGCTCCAGCTGCCTGTACTCCACTACTGCTGCTGTTCTTGGTGGTCATCTCATGGCACTGGCATCTCCAAAACACTGCTGACTTCTACTGTAATTAGGCTTCACCAACAGCCTCTCATAGGCTCTCTTCATGGTGACAAGCCTCTGCTCCTGTGCATGACCCATTCAAGTCCTGGGCCATCAATTGCAACTGAGGCTGCACCTTCACCAATGGCCTTCCGTGGCCTCTCACTGTGCCAAGAGCCTCAGCTGCTCTTCATGACCCCTTCATGCCTTCAAAACCAGAACCATCTGGGTGACTCTTACAAGTCCAGTCACAGCATAAAATACAACTGTGGCTATCTCTGGAAACCAGCCTCTGTGCTCTCAGAAAACACTTCCCAGAAGATTTCACCTCATTGATGCTGGTCTCTTCTTAATCACTGCTAATTTCTTAGCTCCAGCTAACCAGCATCAATAGTCCCAGTAACACAAAGGTTTGCTTTAGTGGTTCTGGTATCTTGTTAATAACAGCTGATTCTTCAGCCCCAGCTAACCAAAACCACAGACTCTTCACAATCAAAACATGGCCACTTTAAGAGTCTTTAATCTTCCCTCTGAAATTTCACAAGCCATGCCTCCATTTTCTGCAATGATCTTAACATTGTCTTCCAAGCTCCTACAGAACTTTCCACAGAACTCTTAATATTCTAATGGCTTTTCTAACTCAAAGTTCCAAAGTCCTTCCACAGTCCTCCCCAAAACATGGTCAGGTTGTCACAGGAATACCCCATTACGCTGGTACCAATTTGTCTTAGTCAGGGTTTCTTTTTTTTTTTTTTTTCAGGGTTCTATATCTTCTTTATTTTTTTCATTCTTTTTTTAACTTTATTCAATATATTTTTTATTTACATTTCAAATGATTTCCCCTTTTCTGGTTCCCCACTCCCCAAAAGTCACATAAGTCCCCTTCCCTCCCTCTGTTCTCCCACCCATCCCTTCAAACTTCCCTGTTCTGGTTTTGTCCTATACTGCTACACTGGTTCTTTCCAGAACTAGGGGACACTCCTCCGTTCTTCTTGTACCTCATTTGAAGTATGGATTATGTTTTGCATATTCCAGTTTTCCAAGCTAATATCCACTTATTAGTGAGTGCATACCATGATTGATCTTTTGAGACTGGGTTACGTCACTTAGTATGATGTTCTCCAGCTCCATCCATTTGCCTAAGAATTTCATGAATTCATTGTTTCTAATGGCTGAATAGTACTCCACTGTGTAGATATACCACATTTTTTGCGTCCATTCTTCTGTTGAGGGATACCTGTGTTCTTTCCAGCTTCTGGCTATTATAAATAGGGCTGCTATGAACATAGTGGAACATGTATCCTTATTGCATGCTGGGGAATCCTCTGGGTATATGCCCAGGAGTGGTATAGCAGGATCTTTCAGAAGTGACATGCCCAGTTTTCTGAGGGACTGCCAGACTGATTTCCAGAGTGGTTGTACTAATTTGCAACCCCACCAGCAGTGGAGGAGTGTTCCTCTTTCTCCACATCCTCGCCATTAGTTAGGGTTTCTATTCCTGCACAAACATCATGACCAAGAAGCAAATTGGGGAAGAAGGGGTTTATTGAGCTTACACTTCCACGTTGCAGTTCATCACTAAAGGAAATCGGGACTGGAACTCAAGCAGGTCAGGAAGCAGGAGCTGATACAGAGGCTATGGAGGGATGTTTCTTACTGGCTTGCTTCCCCTGGCTTGCTCAGCCTGCTCTCTTATAGAACCCAAGAGCACCAGCCCAAAGGTGGTACCACCCACAAGGGGCCCTCCCCAGTTGATCACTAATTGAGAAAATGCCCCATAGCTGGATCTCATGGAGGCACTTCCCCAACTAAAGCTCCTTTCTCTGTGATACTCTATAATATTAAGGACTCCATATTGTCCTTCCCCATGAGATCTAAGTGAGAAAAGGACCTGACAGGAACCAAAACAATAAACTACCTGATATTCAGAAAGTAATGAAGTTCTTTGATTCTGAGCCAGGAATGTATCTTTTACCAGCATCCATGAATCTTACAGGCTACTCTGTTGGCTTTGATACAGGTTGAGATCTCAGAAGAATCAAAGTTGTAGAAATTTCTCAGAGATAAGGGAACTATTTTGTGAGTCTCACACACTTGAACCAGTTGAACACACAAACTCTATATAAGGCAGAAAAAAAAATGGTAGGAAGTAAGGAGATGATTCCATTAGCTAAGTGTTTGTTGGGAAGTATGAAAACTTCAGTTCAATCCTAGAACTGACATAAAAAAGCTACCACAACAGTATGTACTTGAAATCTATTCTAGTGCTGAAGAGTCAGAGTCAAGAAGATCCTTAAAGCACACTGGACAACTTCCCAGACCTACTCTGAGAACCAAGCCAATGAGAGAACCCATGGACAGTTTAGATTCCAATGAACACAACAGCCTAAATTATTCCATAGCCTTCACACATGCACATACATGATCATACAAAAATATGAACATAATGTACCTGGGCATGCATTTATATGTATACACACACACACACACACAACGCATGAAAGAGAACACACAGAAGGGGAAGAAAGCAGCACTACATAATATATTTTAAAATGTTCCAGTAGAGCCATCTTCTCTCCAGAGACTGAGAGGGTAGGTACAGGCAGGAGCACTTGGTACACCAGAGTGCCAAAACAGCTGGGGCAGGTTCCTCCAGGGCCCCACCTGCAACCAGGAGCTGGGCAGCACCACCCTCAATGGTGCATGAAATCTGCCAAGGGAGAACTGTTCTGCTGGGAGTGATTTTACTCCCAGGTTTAGAGGTGAGGCCACCATCTTCTCTCCTGTGACTGAGCAGGCTGGTACAGCCAGGAGCATAGGGAATACAGGAATGGCAGAGCAGCTGGGACAGGGTTCGTCCAGACTCCACTTGCATCCAGGAGGTGGGCAGTGCCACAGCACTCTGTGCCAGAGAGCCAGTCCCCCAGAGGTGCTGAGACAGGTTTGCAGGCCCACAGGAGGAACAAGCATCTACCAGAGACAGCATGGCCAACTAACATCAGAGATAACTAGATGTCAAAAGGCAAATGTAGGAACATTACCAACAGAAATCAAGGCAACATGGCACCATCTGAAACCAAGTCTCCCAAAACAGCAAGTCTTGGATAGCCCAACACACCAGAAAAGCAAGATTTAGATTTAAATTCACAGCTCATGATACTGATAGAGGGCTTCAATAAGGACATAAACAACTCCCTTAAATACAAGAGAACACAAGTAAACAGGTAGACACCCTTAAAGAATTACAGGAAACCACAACCAAACAGGTGAAGGAATTGAACTACACTATTCTAGGATCTAAAAATTGAGGTAGAGACAAGAAAGACATTACAAAGTGAAACAACTCTGGAAATAGAAAACCTAGGAAAGAAGTCAGGAGTGATGTGTGCAAGCATCAACAACAGAAGAGATAGAAGAGAAATGCAGAAGAGAGAGAAACATTGACACAACAGTCAAAGAAAATGCAAAATCCAAAAAGCTCCTGATCCAAAATGTCCAGGAAATCCAGGACAAGACCAAACCTAAGGATTATAGGTATAGGTATAGATTTCCAACTTAAAGGGCCAGTAAATGTCTTCAACAAAATTATAGAAGAAAACTTCCCTAACCTAAAGAAAGAGATGCCTGCTGGGTGGTGGTGGTGCATGCCTTTAATCCCAGCACTTGGGAGGCACAGGCAGGCAGATTTCTTAGTTTAAGGCCAGCCTGGTCTACAGGGTGAGTTCCAGGACAGGCAGGGCTACACAGAGAAACCCTGTCTCAAGGGGAAAAAAAGAAAAGAAAAAAGAATTCATAGCTCCAAAGAAAGAGATGCCCGTGAACATACAAGAAGCCTACAGAACTCCAAATAGATTGGACCAGAAAAGAAATTCGACCTGTCACATAATAATTAAAACATCAAATGCACTAAACATAGAAAGAATATTAAAAGCCGTAAGGGGAAAAGGTCAAGAAACATGTAAATGTAGACCTACCAGAATTACACCAGACTTCACACCAGAGACTATGAAACCCAGAAGATCCTACAGTCATATAGACCCTAAGGGAACACAAATGCCAACCCAGGCTACTATTCCCAGCAAATCTCTCAATTACCATAGATGGAGAAAGCAAGGTATTCCATGACAAAACCAAATTTACACAATATCTTCCCAAATATCCAGCCCTTCAAAGGATAATGAATGGAAAACACAAACAAAAGGAAGGAAACTACACATTAGAAAAAGCAAGAAAATAATCTTCTTTTAACAAACAAAAAAGAAGAAAACCACAAAAACATAACTCCACCTCTAATAACAAAAATAACAGGAAGCAACAATCACTTCTCCTTAATATCCCTTAATAGCAATGGACTCAATTCTCTAATAAAAAGTCATAGACTAACAGACTGGATACATAAGCAGGACCCAACATTTTGATGCATATAGGAAACCCACCTCAGGCACAAAGACAGACACTACCAGGTAAGTAACAGACCAGGAAAACAATTTTCCAAGCAAATGGTCCCAAGAAACAGGCTTGTGTAGCCATCCTGATATTGAATAAAATGAACTTTCAACCTAAAGTAATGAAAAAAGATAAGGACGGATTCTGCCTACTCATCAAAGGAAAAATCTACCAAGATAAACTCTCAATTCTGAACAAATATTCTCCAAATACAAGGGCACCATATTCATAAAAGAAACTTTACTAAAGACCAAAGCACACATTGCCCCTACACAATAATAGTGGGAGACTTCGAAACCACACTCTCATCAATGAACAGATAAGGGAAACACAAACTAAACAGAGAAACAGTGAAACTAACAAGCTATAAACCAAATGGATTTAACAGCTATCTATAGAACATTTTCTCCTAAAACAAAAGAATATACCTTCTTCTCAGCACCTCACAGTACCTTCTCCATAATTGACCATAAATAGTCACAAAACAGACATCAGCAAATACAAGAAAATTGAAATAATTCCATACACCCAATCACATCACCACTGACTAAGACTGGTCTTCAATAAAAACAAAAACAACAGAAAGCCCACGTACACATGGAAGCTGAACTGCACTCTACTCAATGATAACTTGGTCAAGGAAGAAATAAAGCAAGAAATCGCCTTCTATAATTTAATGAAAATAAAAGCAAAACATACCAAACCTTATGGGACACAATGAAAACAGTGCTAAGAGGAAAACTCATAGCTCTGAGTACCTCCAAAAATAAATTGAAAAGAGCATATACTAACAGATTAACAGCATAGCTGAAGGCTCTAGAACAAAAAGAAGCAAATACACCCAAGAGGAGTAGACAGCAGGAAATCATCAAACTCAGGGCTAAAACCGACCAAATAGAAACAAAAACAACTATACAAAGAATCAACAGAACCAGCTGGTTCTTTAAAAAAATCAACAAGATAGATAAACCCTTAGCCAGACTAACCAGAGGGCACAGAGACAGTATCCAAATCAGCAAAATCAGAAATGGAAAGGAGGAAATACTGAGGAAATCAAAAAAAATCATCAGATTCTACTACAAAAGCATATACTCAACAAAACTGGAAAATCTACATGAAATGGACAATTTACTAGACAGATAGCAGGTACCAAAGTTAAATCAGGATCAGATAAATGATCTAAAATAGAAGCAGTCATTAATAATCTCTCGCTGGGCATGATGGCGCATGCCTGTAATCCCAATGCCTGTAATTGGGAGGCAGAGGCAAGCGGATTTCTGAGTTCGAGATCAGCCTGGTCTACAGAGTGAGTTCCAGGATAGCCAGGGCTACACAGAGAAACCCTGTCTCGAAAAAAAAACCAATAAATAAATAAATAAATAATCTCTCAACCATAAAAAGCCCAGGACCAGATGGGTTCAATGCAGACTTCTACCAGACCTTCAAAGAAGGCTTAACACCAATACTCTTCAAACTATCCCACAAAATAAAACAGAAGGAGCACTACCCAACTCTTTTTATGAAGTCACAATAATGTTTATACCTAAACCAAAAAAAGACCAAAGAAGGAGAACTTCAGATCAATCTCTCTCATGAACATTGATGCAAAAATACTCAACAGAATTCTGACCAACAGAATCCAAGAATGCATCAAAACAATAATTCACCACAATCAAGTAGGCTTCACCCCAGGGATGCAGGGATGGTTTAATATATGTAAATCCATCAATGTAATCCACTACATAAACAAACTCAAAGAAAAAAAAACAACATGGTTATTTCATTAGATGCTGAAAAAGATTTTGACAAAATTGAGCATTCCTTAATAATAAAAGTCTTGGAGAGA
Organism: Apodemus sylvaticus; assembly: GCF_947179515.1. Taxonomy (NCBI): domain Eukaryota; kingdom Metazoa; phylum Chordata; class Mammalia; order Rodentia; family Muridae; genus Apodemus; species Apodemus sylvaticus. The sequence goes on along the minus strand of NC_067489.1, from coordinate 226,893 downwards.
TCAGGAATCCAAGGCCCATTCCTAAAAATAGTGAAAACAATATATTGCAAACCAGCAACCAACATCAAACTAAATGGAGAGAAACTTGAAGAAATCCCACTAAAATCTGGGACTAGACAAGGCTGCCCACTCTCCCCCTATCTATTCAATATAGTACTTAAAGTCCTAGACAGAGCAATTACACAACAAAAGGAGGTCAAAGGTATACAAATTGAAAAGGAAGAAGTCAAAATATCACTATTTGCAGATTATATGCCTGCATACTTAAGTGACCCCAAAAATTCCACCAGAGAACTCCTAAACCTGATGAACAACTTTAGCAAAGTGACTGGATATAAAATTAGCACAAACGAATCAGTGGCCTTCCTATACTCAAAGGATAAAGAGGCTGAGAAAGAAATTAGGGAAATGGCACCCTTCACAACAATCACAAATAATATAAAATATCTTGGTGTGACTCTAACCAAGAAAGCAAAAGATCTGTATGACCAGAACTTTAGTCTCTGAAGAAAGAAATTGAAGATCTCAGAAGATGGAAATATCTCCCATGATCATGGATTGGCAGGATTAATATAGTAAAAATGTCCATCTTGCCAAAAGCAATCTGCAGATTCAATGCAATACCCATCAAAATTCAATATTAATACTTCATAGAGTTAGAAAGAGCAATTTCCAAATTTATCTGGAATAACAACAACAAAAAAAAAAAGGATAGTGAAAACTAACCTCAACAATAAAAGAACATCTGGCAGAATCACCATCCCTGACCTCAAGCTCTACCACAGAGCAATAGTCATTAACAAATGTATGGTATTGGTACAGAGACAGGCAGAAAGATCTTTGGAATAGAATTGAAGACCCAGAAATGAACCCAAATACCTATGGCCACTTGATCTTTGACAAAGGAGCTAAAACCATACAATAGAAAAAAGACAGCATTTTCAACAGATGGTGCTTGGTCAAGTGGCAGTCAACATGCAGAAGGATGAAAATTAATCCATTCTTAACTCCCTGTACAAAGATCATGTTCAAGTGGATCAAGGACGTCTACATAAAACCAGAAACACTGAATCTAATAGAAGAGAAAGTGGGGAAGAACCTGGAGCACATTGGCAAAGGGGATATTTCCTAAATAGAATCCGAATAGCTTATTCTCTTTTTATTTTGATGTAACTTTTTTGCATATAAATTATATATTTTTATTTTCTATATTCTTTGTTTACATTCCAAATGATTTCCCCTTTCCCAGTTCCCCCCTCCCCATATGTCCCATAAACCTTCTCTCCACTCATTCTCCAATCACCTCTCTCCTTTTTCTCTGTCCTGATACTCCCCTCCAATGCTAGATCAAGCCTTTCCAGGATCAGGACCCTCTCCTTACTTTATTAGATATATTCTTTATTTATATTTCAAATGATTTCCCCTTTCCTGGTTCCCCACTCCCCAAAAGTCCCATAAGCCCTCTCCCCTCCCTTGTTCCCAAATCAACCACCTACTATTTCTCTGTACTTGTATTCCCCTACACTGCTGCATTGAGCCTTTCCAGGATTAGGGGCCTCTCCTTCCTTCTTCTTGGGCATCATTTGATATGTGAATTGTGTTTTGGGTATTCTGAGACTCTGGGCTAATATCCACTTAACAGTGAGTGCATACCATGTGTGTTCTTCTGTGACTGGATTACCTCACTTAGGATGATATTTTCAAGTTCCATCCATTTGCCTAAGAATTTCATGAATTCATTGTTTTGTTTTCTGTTTTTAGTAATTTTTTTTTATTTTTATTTTCTATATTCTTTGTTTACATTCCATATGATTTTCCCTTTCTCAGATCCCCCCTCTACATAACTCCCATAAACCCTCTTCCCTCTGCCCATTCTTCAATCAACCCCCTCCCACTTCTCTGTCCTGGCAATCCCCTATAATGCTCCATGAAGCCTTTCCAGGACCAGGGCCCTCTCCTTCCTTCTTCTTGGGAATCATTTAATATGTGAGTTGTGTCTTGGGTATTCAGAGCTTCTGGGCTAATATCCACTTATCAGTGACTGCATTCCATGTGTGTTCTTTTGGGAATGAGTTACCTCACTTAGGATGATATCTTCTAGTTCCAACCATTTGCATAAGAATTTCATGAATTCATTGTTTTTAATTGTTGAGTTGTATTCCATTGTGTAAATATACCACACTTTCTGTATCCATTCCTCCATTGAGGGACATCTGGGTTCTTTCTAGCTTCTGGCTAGTGTAAATAAGACTGCTATATTCTCTAAGATCATGAATTGACAAATGGGACTTCATAAAATTGCAAAGCTTCTGAAAGGCAAAGGACACTGTCAATAGGACAAAATGGCAACCAACAGATTGGGAAAAGATCTTCACCAATCCTACATCCCATAGAAGGCTAATCCAATGTATCTCAAGAAGTTAAACTCCAGATGATCAAATAGCCCTATTAAAAATGGGTACAGTGCCGGGCGGTGGTGGCGCACACCTTTAATCCCAGCACTTGGGAGGCAGAGGCAGGAGGATTTCTGAGTTTAAGGCCAGCCTGGTCTACAGAGTGAGTTCCAGGACAGCCAGCACTACACAGAGAAACCCTGTCTGGGGGGGGGGGGGGGGGGGAATGGGTACAGAGCTAAACAGAGAATTCTCAACTGAGGAATGCCTGATGGCTGAGAAACACCTAAAGAAATGTTCAACATCCTTAATCATCAGAGAAATGCAAATCAAAACAACCCTGAGATTCCACTTCACCCAAGTCAGAATGGCCAGGAACAAAAACTCAGGGAAAAGCAAATGCTGAATAGGGTGTGGAGAGAGAGGAACAGTCCTCCATTGCTGGTGGGATTATAAACTGGTAAAACCACTTTGGAAATCAGTTTGGCAGTTCCTCAGAAAATTGGACATAGCACTACCTGAGGACCCAGTTATACCATATACCCAGAAGATGTTCCAATATGTAATAATGACACATGCTGCACTATGTTCATAACGGTCTTACTTATAACAGCCAGAAGTTGGAAACAACCCTGGTGTCCCTAAACAGAGGAATGGATACAGAAAATGTGGTACTTTTATGCAATGGTGTACTCCATGGCTCCAGATCCATATGTAGCAGAAGATGACCATTTCAGACATCAGTGAGAGGAGAGACCATTGGTGCTGTGAAGGCTTGATTCCCCAGAAGAGGGGAATGCAAGTCCAGAAATTGGGGGTGGGCATCATAAACAGGGGAAGGGGGATGGGATAGAGGATTTTCAGAGGGGTAATGCAGAAAGGGGATACCATTTGAAATGTAAATAAAACAGATATCTAATTATAAAAAAATGTTCCAGTTAAGTGAATCATTATTTGTGTTTATTTTAGTTTATTTTTATTTTTTTCATTGCTGTCATGAAACTAGTTCCATGTGTCCAAGCTGATCTGAAGAAATATTATGAGTAAAATAATCTGGCAGTAGTCACCACCAACTTTAATTAGTTGATGCAATGTTTCCCTGATGGATGTCTCAGAATATCTGTGAAGTTTCCTTTGTAGACTAGTGCTAATAAGCTCTCCCAGAGCATTAGACTTCCCTTGCATGATTAAGTTAGTTTGTGACTGTAAGAAAGACTCAGTACATTTTAACCAGAGTTCTTATATAGAAACTTTAATATTTCAATAAATATTTTGAATCACCTAATTGGGAAATTGAGCATACAGCCTAGCCAAACTAATCTGATCAGATGTCTTTTGTTTGGAATCTCTGATTACCATTTCCCAGCATGATTGTTCAGCTCCTCCTGGTATGAGTAATGTTTGTCTAATCCATTTAAAAATCACCACAGTACTTTAAGTAAGCAAATGAAATCATAATTGAATCAAATTAATCTTTAGTTGACTTTGCTTTAAAAAAAAATATGTCTATGGGGTTAAGATTCTTTGGTCCTAGAGTTTCAAGCCTGGAGAAATAAAAATTGTATGTATGTTCTTATGCAACTGCTTTCTGTCCTAATGACCTACAAAATAATAAATAATCCCACCACCTTGTATTTAAAAATTTATATGTATATTGTATACATATTTACTCTGATAAAGAACAGACTTGCATTTTTTTCTACACTAGGTCAATGAAAATAAAGTACAGAACAATGTAGTTTCAGTTCATATATGTGCATGCATTTAATGCATAATGTTACATGAATGTAATATTCATGTATATCATGTATATACTTCTTTTTAACACCCATGCAAAATATTGTAACTCTTTTTTTTTCTTTTTTTATTGTTATTTTTTTATTCGATATAATTTATTTACATTTCAAATGATTTCCCCTTTTCTAGCCCCCCCCCAACTCCCCGAAAGTCCCGTAAGCCCCCTTCTCTTCCCCTGTCCTCCCTCCCACCCCTTCCCAGTTCCGAATTCTGGTTTTGCCAAATACTGTTTCACTGAGTCTTTCCAGAACCAGGGACCACTCCTGCTTTCTTCTTGTATCTCGTTTGATGTGTGGATTATGTTTTGGGTATTCCCGTTTTCTAGGTTAATAACCACTTATTAGTGAGTGCATACCATGATTCACCTTTTGAGTCTGGGTTACCTCACTTAGTATGATGTTCTCTAGCTCCATCCATTTGCCTAAGAATTTCATGAATTCATTGTTTCTAATGGCTGAATAGTACTCCATTGTGTAGATATACCACATTTTTTGCATCCACTCTTCTGTTGAGGGATACCTGGGTTCTTTCCAGCATCTGGCAATTATAAATAGGGCTGCTATGAACATAGTAGAGCATGTACCCTTATTACATGGTGGGGAATCCTCTGGGTATATGCCCAGGAGTGGTATAGCAGGATCTTCTGGAAGTGAGGTGCCCAGTTTTCGGAGGAACCGCCAGACTGATTTCCAGAGTGGTTGTACCAATTTGCAACCCCACCAGCAGTGGAGGAGTGTTCCTCTTTCTCCACACCCTCTCCAACACCTGCTGTCTCCTGAATTTTTAATCTTAGCCATTCTGACTGGTGTGAGATGAAATCTTAGGGTTGTTTTGATTTGCATTTCCCTAATGACTAATGAAGTTGAGCATTTTTTAAGATGCTTCTCCACCATCCGAAGTTCTTCAGGTGAGAATTCTTTGTTTAACTCTGTACCCCATTTTTTAATAGGGTTGTTCGGTTTTCTGGAGTCTAACTTCTTGAGTTCTTTGTATATATTGGATATTAGCCCTCTATCTGATGTAGGATTGGTGAAGATCTTTTCCCAATTTGTTGGTTGCCGATCTGTCCTCTTGATGGTGTCCTTTGCCTTACAGAAACTCTGTAACCTTATGAGGTCCCATTTGTCAATTCTTGCTCTTAGAGCATACGCTATTGGTGTTCTGTTCAGAAACTTTCTCCCTGTACCGATGTCCTCAAGGGTCTTCCCCAGTTTCTTTTCTATTAGCTTCAGAGTGTCTGGCTTTATGTGGATGTCCTTGATCCATTTGGATTTGAGCTTAGTACAAGGAGACAAGGATGGATCAATTCGCATTCTTCTGCATGCTGACCTCCAGTTGAACCAGCACCATTTGTTGAAAAGGCTATCTTTTTTCCATTGGATGTTTTCAGCCTCTTTGTCGAGGATCAAGTGGCCATAGGTGTGTGGGTTCATTTCTGGATCTTCAATCCTGTTCCATTGATCCTCCTGCCTGTCACTGTACCAATACCATGCAGTTTTTAACACTATTGCTCTGTAGTATTGCTTGAGGTCAGGGATACTGATTCCCCCTGATTTTCTTTTGTTGCTGAGAATAGTTTTAGCTATCCTGGGTTTTTTGTTGTTCCAGATGAATTTGGTAATTGCTCTTTCTAACTCTGTGAAGAATTGAGTTGGGATTTTGATGGGTATTGCATTGAATCTGTATAGTGCTTTAGGCAAAATGGCCATTTTAACTATATTGATTCTACCGATCCATGAGCATGGGAGGTTTTCCCATTTTTTGAGGTCTTCTTCCATTTCCTTCTTCAGAGTCTTGAAGTTCTTGTCATACAGATCTTTCACATGTTTGGTAAGAGTCACCCCAAGATACTTTATACTGTTTGTGGCTATTGTGAAGGGGGTCATTTCCCTAATTTCTTTCTCAGCCTGCTTATCCTTTGAGTATAGGAAGGCCACTGATTTGCTTGAGTTGATTTTATAACCTGCCACTTTGCTGAAGTTGTTTATCAGCTGTAGGAGCTCTCTAGTGGAGTTTTTTGGGTCACTTAGGTAGACTATCATGTCGTCTGCAAATAATGATAGTTTGACTTCCTCCTTTCCAATTTGTATCCCTTTGACCTCCTTATGTTGTCGAATTGCCCGAGCTAGTACCTCAAGTACAATATTGAAAAGATAAGGAGAAAGGGGGCAGCCTTGTCTGGTCCCTGATTTCAGTGGGATTGCTTCAAGTTTCTCTCCATTTAGTTTGATGCTGGCTACCGGTTTGCTGTATATTGCTTTTACTATGTTTAGGTATGGGCCTTGAATTCCTATTCTCTCCAAGACTTTAAGCATGAAAGGATGCTGAATTTTGTCAAATGCTTTTTCAGCATCCAATGAAATGACCATGTGGTTTTGTTCTTTGAGTTTGTTTATGTAGTGGATTGTATTGATGGATTTCCGTATATTGAACCAACCCTGCATTCCCGGGATAAAGCCTACTTGATCATGGAGGATGATCGTTTTGATGTGTTCTTGGATTCGGTTGGCAAGAATTTTATTGAGTATTTTTGCATCGATGTTCATAAGGGAAATTGGTCTGAAGTTCTCTTTCTTTGTTGGATCTTTGTGTGGCTTTGGTATCAGCGTAATTGTGGCTTCGTAGAAGGAATTGGGTAGTGTTCCTTATGTTTCTATTTTGTGGAATAGTTTGAAGAGTATTGGTGTTAACTCTTCTTTGAAGGTCTGGTAGAATTCTGCACTGAAACCATCTGGTCCTGTGCTTTTTTTGGTTGGAAGACTTTCTATGACTCCTTCTATTTCTTTAGGCTTTATGGGACTGTCAGATGGTCTAGTTGGTCCTGATTTAATTTTGGTATTTGGTATCTGTCAAGGAAATTGTCCATTTCCTCCAGATTCTCCAGTTGTGTTGAGTACAGGCTCTTGTAGTAGGATCTGATGATTTTTTGGATTTCCTCAGTTTCCGTTGTTATGTCTCCCTTTTCATTTCTAAGTTTGTTAATTTGGATACTTTCTCTGTGCCCTTTGGTCAGTCTGGCTAAGGGTTTATCTATCTTGTTGATTTTCTCAAAGAACCAGCTCCTGGTTTTGTTGATTTTTTGTATGGTTCTCTTTGTTTCTACTTGATTGATTTCGGCCCTGAGTTTGATGATTTCCTGCCTTCTCCTCCTCCTGGGTGAAATAGCTTCTTTTTGTTCTAGGGCTTTCAGGTGTGTCATTAAGTTGGTAATGTATGCTCTCTCCATTTTCTTTTTGGAGGCACTCAGGGCTATGAGTTTTCCTCTTAGCACTGCTTTCATTGTGTCCCATAGATTTGGGTATGTTGTGTTTTCATTTTCATTGTGTTCTACAAAGTCTTTAATTTCTTTCTTTATTTCTTCCTTGACCAAGGTATCATTGAGTAGAGTATTGTTCAATTTCCACGTGCATGTGGGTTTTCTATTGTTTCTGTTGCTATTGAAGACCACTTTTATTCCATAGTGATCAGATAGGAGGCATGGGATTAGTTCGATCTTCTTATATTTGTTGAGGTCTGTCTTGTGACCAATTATATGGTCGATTTTGGAGAAGGTACCATGAGGTGCTGAGAAAAAGGTATATTCTTTTGTTTTAGGATAGAATGTTCTATATATATCAGTTAAATCTAATTGGTCCAAAGCTTCAATTAGTTTCATTGTGTCCTTGTTTAGTTTCTGTTTTCCTGATCGGTCCATTGAGGAAAGTGCAGTGTTGAAGTCACCCACAATTATTGTGTTAGGTGCAATGTGTGCTTTGAGTTTTAATAAAGTTTCTTTTATGAAAGAGGGTGCCCTTGCATTTGGAGCATAGATGTTCAGGATTGAGAGTTCTTCTTGTTGTATTTTTCCTTTGACCAGCAAGAAGTGTCCCTCAGAGTCTCTTTTGATGACTTTGGGTTGAAAGTCAATTTTATCTGATATTAAAATGGCTACTCCAGCTTGTTTCCTGAGACCATTTGCTTGTAAAATTGTCTTCCAGCCTTTTACTCTAAGGTAGTGTTTGTCTTTGACCCTGAGGTGTGTTTCCTATAAGCAGCAAAATGTAGGGTCCTGTTTACGTATCCAGTCAGTTAGTCTGTGTCTTTTTATTGGGGCATTGAGTCCATTGATGTTAAGAGATATTAAGGAATAGTGATTGTTACTTCCTATCATTTTTGACGTTATTTTTTAAATTTGATTGCTTAACTTCTTTTGGGTTTGATGAAAGGTTACTATCTTGCTTTTTTCAGGGTGAAGTTTCCCTCCTTGTATTGGTGTTGTCCTGCTATTATCCTTTTTAGGGCCGGGTTTGTGGATAGATATTGGGTAAACTTGGTTTTGTCGTGAAATATCTTAGTTTCTCCATCTATGGTGATTGAGAGTTTTGCTGGATATAGTAGTTTTGGTTGGCATTTGTGTTCTCTTAGAGTCTGCATGAGATCTGCCCAGGATCTTCTAGCCTTCATAGTCTCAGGTGAAAAGTCTGCTGTGATTCTGATAGGTCTTCCTTTATATGTTACTTGGCCTTTTTCTCTTACTGCCTTTAATATTCTTTCTTTGTTTAGAACATTTGGTGTTTTGATTATTATGTGACGGGAAGTATTTCTGTTCTGGTCCAGTCTGTTTGGAGTTCTGTAGGCTTCTTGTATATTCATATATTGCAACTCTTGATGAAAAGAATTAGGAAGCCAAATGGGACAGGACAGTCCTTTGACTGTTGGCAATTTTGGAAATAAAATAAGCATCAATCATTGTTATAAGCATACACTTAATAATATAGTATTAACAGTTATTCGTATAACCAGTTGTAGTGGTTTGAATATGATTGGCCCAAGAAGTAGCACTCTTAGAAAGTGTGGCCTTGTTGGAGTAGGTGTTGCCTTGTAACAAGTGTAACAAAGTGTAACAAAGAAGTGTAACACTGTGGGAGTGGGCTTTGAGACCCTCCTCCTAGCTGCCTGAGGTGTCAGTCTTATCCTAGAGGCCTTCAGAAGAGGATGTAGAGCTCACAGTTCCTCATGCACCATGCCTGCCTAGACACAGCCATGTTCCTGCCTTGGTAATAATGGACTGAACCTCTGAATCTGTAAGCCAGCCACAGTTAAATATCCTTATAAGAGATGTGTTGGTCATGGTGTCTGTTCACAGCAATACCCTAAGACACCAGTATAACCATTTACTCAGTTACTGGTGTTGGGACATGTAATATTATTCATTAAATACATACACATATATGGACTGAAACTATATTTATTCTATACATTACTTTCATTGAGCTAGAGTAGAAAAAAATGCAAGTCCATTCTTTTTTTTTCTACATTTACATTCCAAATGATTTCCCCTTTTCTGGTTCCCCTCTTCCCATAAGTCCCATAAGCCCTCTTTCCTCCACCCATTCCAGGATCAAACCCCTCCCACTTCTCTGTCCTGGTAATCCCCTGCTTTGCTGTATCAAGCCTTTCCAGGACCAGGGCACTCCCTTTCCTTCTTGGGAATCATTAGATATGTTAATTGTGTCTTGGGTATTCAGAGCTTCTGGGCTATACTATCCACTTACCAGTGATTGCATTTCATGTGTGTTCTTTTGTGATTGGGTTACCTCACTTAGGATGATATTTTCCAGTTGTAGATATTTGCCTAAGAATTTCATGAATCCATGGTTTTTAATTGCTGAGTAGTATTATACTGTGTAAATATACCACATTTTCTATATCCATTACTCCATTGAGGGACAACTGGGATCTTTCAACCTTCTGGCTATTATAAATAAGGTTGCTATGAACATAGTGGAACATGTATCCTTATGGCATGCCAGGGAATCCTCTGGGTATATGCCCAGGAGTGGTATAACAGGGTCCTCCAGAAGTGTCATGCCCAGTTTTCTGAGGAACCACCAGACTTATTTCCAGAGTGGTTGTGCCAGCTTGCAATCCAAACAGCAGTGGAGGAGTGTTCCTCTTTCTCCACATCCTCGCCAATACCTGCTGTCTCCTGAGTTTTTAATCTTAGCCATTCTGACTAGTGTGAGGTGAAATCTCAGGGTTGTTTTGATTTGCATTTCCCTAATGACTAATGATGTTGAACATTTCTTAAGGTGCTTCTCAGCCATTCATAATTCTTCAGATGAAAATTCTTTGTTTAGCTCTGTACCCCATTTTTAATGGAGTTATTTGGCTCTCTGGAGTCTAACTTCTTGAGTTCTTTGTATATATTGGATATTATTCCTCTGTCAGATGTAGGGTTGGTGAAGATCTTTTCCCAATTTGTTGGTTGCCATTTTGTCCAATTGACAGTGTCCTTTGCACAGATACTTTGTAATTTTATGAGGTCCCATTTGTCAATTCTTGATCTTAGAGCATAAGCTATTGGTGTTCTATCCAGGAACTTTTCCCCTGTGCCCATGTCCTTAAGGGTCTTCCCCAGTTTCTTTTCTATAAGTTTCAGTGTGTCTGGTTTTATGTAGAGGTCCTTGATCTGCTTGGAGTTGAGCTTAGTACAAAGAGATAAGAATGGATCAATTTGCATTTTTCTTCATGCTGACCTACAGTTGAACCAGCACCAGTGGTTGAAAAGGCTATTTTACATTGAATGGTTTTACCTCCTTTGTGAAAGACGAAGTGAGCATAGGTGTGTGGGTTCATTTCTGGGTCTTCAATTCTATTCCATTGATCTACCTGCCTGTCACTATACCAATACCATGCAGTTTTTAACACTATTACTCTGTAGTACTGCTTGAGGTTCAAGATACTGATTCCCCCAGAAATTCTTTCACTGTAGAGAATAGTTTTAGCTATCCTGGGTTTTTTGTTATTCCAGATGAATTTGAGAATTGCTCTTTCTAAATCTATAAAGAACTGAGTTGGGATTTTGATGGGGATTGTATTGAATCTGTATATTGCTTTTGGCAAGATGGTCATTTTTACTATATTAATTCTGCCAATCCACGAACATGGAAGATTTTTCCATTTTCTGAGGTCTTCTTCAATTTCCTTCTTCATAGACCTGAAGTTCTTGTCATACAGATTTTTCACTTGTTCGGTTAGTGTCACACCGAGATACTTTATATTGATTGTGGCTATTGTGAATGGTATTGTTTCCCTAATTTCTTTCTCAGCCTGCTTATACTTTGAGTATATACTTTGATTTGCTTGAGTGGATTTTATAACCAACCACTTTGCTGAAGTTTTTTATCAGCTGTAGGAATTCTCTGGTGGAGGTTTTTTTTTGGGGGGGGGGGGTCACTTAAGTATGCTATCATATCATCTGCTAGTAGTGATAGTTTGACTTCTTCCTTTCCAATTTGTATCCCTTTGAACTCTTTATATTGTCTAATTGCTCTAGCTGGGACTTCAAGTACTATACTGAAAAGATATGAAGAGTGGGGGCAGCCTTGTCTAGTCCCTTATTTTAGTGGGATTGCTTCAAGTTTCTCTCTATTTAGTTTGATGTTGGTTACTGGTTTGCCGTATATTGCTTTTATTATGTTTTGGTATGGGCCTCGAATTCCTGTTCTTTCCAAGACATTTAACATGAAAGGATGCTGAATTTTATCAAATGTTTTTTCAGCATCTAATGAGATGACCATGTGCTTTTTTTTCTTTGAGTTTGTTTATATAGTGGATTACATTGATGAATTTCCATATATTGAACCATCCCTGCATCCCTAGGATGAAGCCTCCTAGATTATGGTGAATGATTGTTTTGATGTGTTCTTGGATTTGGTTGGCAAAAAGTTTATTGACTATTTTTACATCATATTCATAAGGGAAATTCATCTAAAGTTCTCTTTCTTTGTTGGATATTTGTGTGGTTTTGGTATCAGTGAAGTTGTGGCTTCATAAAATGAGTTGGGTAGTGTTCCTTCTGTTTCTGTTTTGTGGAATAGTTTGAAGAGTATTGGTGTTACGCCTTCTTTGAAGGTCTGATAGAATTCTGCACTAAAACTATCTGATTCTGTGCTTTTTGGGGGTACAGAGATAAACAACAAATTTTCACCTGAAGAACTTTGAATGGCTGAGAAGCACCTTAAAAAAGTTCAGCATCATAAGTCATTAGGGAAATGCAAAGCAAAACAACCCTGAGATTTCAGCTCACACCAGTCAGAATGGCCAAGATCAAAAACTCAGGAGACAGTAGGTACCGGAGTGGTTGTGGATAAAAAGGAACACGCTTCCACTGCTGGTGGGATTGCAAGCTGATAAAACCACTCTGGAAATCAATTTGGCGGTACCTCAGAAAACTACTCAGAATAATACTACCGGAAGACCCTGCTATACCACTCCTGTATATACCCAGAGGATTCTCCAGAATGTAATAAGGATGCATGCTCCACTATGTTCATAGCAGTCTTGCTTATAATAGCCAGAAGCCGGAAAGACCCAGATGTCCCTCAATGGAGGAATGGATACAGAAATTGTGGTGTATATACACAATGGAGTACTATTCAGCCATTAAAAACAATGAATTCATGAAATTCTTAGACAAATGGATGGAACTGGAGAATATCATCCTGAGTAAGGTAACACAATCACAAAAGAATACTCATGGTATGCACTCACTGATAAGTGGATAATAGCCTAGAAGCTTGGAATACATAAGACACACTGCTTTCCCCACCCCTTAGGTTTTTTTTTTCTTCTCTTTTATTGGACATTTTCTTTTTTTACTTTTCAAATGTTGTCCCCTTTCCCAGTTTCCCCTCTGGAAATCCCCAATCCCCTCCGCTATGCCCCTGCTTCTATGATGGTGCTCCACCACCCACCCACCCACTCCAACCTCCCTACCTTGGCATTCCCATACACTAAGGAATCTAACCTTCAAAGGACCAAGGGCCTCACCTCCCATTGATGCCCAACAAGGTCATCCTCTACTACATATGTGGCTGGAGCCATGGGTCCCTCCATGTGTACTCTTTGGTTGGTGGTTTAGTCCCTAGGAGCTATGGGGAGTCTGGTTGATTGATAGTATTGTTTTCCTATGATATTGCAAACCTCTTCAGCTCCTTCATTCCTTTATCTAACTCCTCCATTGGGGACATTTTGCTCACCCCAATGATTAGCTGTGAGCCTCCAAATCTGTATTTATCAGGCTCTGGCAGAGCCTCGCAGGAGACAGCTATATCAGGCTCCTGTCAGCAAACACTTCTTGACATCCACAATAATGTCTGGGTTTGGTGACTGTATATGGGATAGATTCCCCAAATGGGGCAGTCTCGGGATAGTTTTTCCTTCAGTCTCTCCTCCACAGTTTGTCTCCATATTTCCTCCTGTGAGTATTTTATTCCCACTTCTAAGAAGGACTGAACCACCCACACTTTGGTCTTCCTTCTTGAACTTCATGTGATCTGTGAATTGTATGTTGGGTATTCTGAGCTTTTGAGCTAATAGCCACTTATCAGTGAGTGCATACCATGTATGTTTTTTTGTGATTGGGTTACCTCACTCAGGATGATATTTTCTAGTTCTATCCATTTGCCTAAGAATTTCATGAATTCATTGGTTTTTTATAGCCGAGTAGTACTCCATTGTGTAAATCTACCACATTTTCTGTTTCCATTCCTCTGTTGAGGGACATTTAGGTTCATTCCAGCTTCTGGCTATTACAAATAGGGCTGCTATGAACATAGTGGAACATGTGTTCTTATTACATGTTGGAGCGTCTTCTGGGTATATGCCCAGGAGTGGTATAGCTGAGTCCTCAGGTAGTACTATGTCAAATTTTCTGAAGAACTGCCAAACCAATTTCAAAGTGGTTTTATCAGCTTGCAATCCCACCGACAATGTAGGAGTGTTGCTCTTTCTACACATCCTTACCAGCATCTGCTATCCCCTGAGTGGTTGGTTCATCTTAGCCATTCTGTATGAAGTGGAATCTCAGAGTTGCTTTGATTTACATTTGCCTAATAACTAAGGAGGCTGAACATTTCTTTAGGTGCTTCAGAACCATGCAGGTTTCCTCAGTTGAAAATTCTGTTTAGCTCTTACCCCATTTTTAATAGTGTTATTTGACTCTCCAGTATAAATTCTTGAGTTCTTTGTATGCATTGGATATTAGCCCTCTATCAGATGTAGGATCAGTAAAGATCTTTTCCCAATCTGTTGGTTGCCATTTTGTCCTATTGACAGTGTCCTTTGCCTTACAGAAGCTTTATAGTTTTATAAGGTCCCATTTGTTGATTCTTGTTCTTAGAGCTTAGGCCATTGGTGTTCTATTCAGGAAATTTTCCCCTGTGCCCATATGTTCAAGGCTCTTCCCCACTTCTATAAGCTTCAGTGTATCTGGTTTTATGTGGAGGTTGTTGATCTACTAGGACTTGAGCTTTGTACAGGAAATAGAAATGGATCAATTTGCATTTTTCTGCGAGCTGATTTCCAGTTGATCCAGCACCACTTGTTAAAAATGCTGTCTTTTTTCCACTGGAGGTTTTTAGCTTCTTTGTCAAATAGCAAGTGACCATAGGTATGTGGGCTCATTTCTGGGCCTTCAATTCTATTCCATTGATCTTCCTGCCTGTCTCTATACCAATACCGGACAGTTTTTATCACTATTGTTCTAGAGTAGAGCTTGAGGTCAGGGATGGTGATTCCCCCAGGAGATCTTTTATTGCAGAGAATAGCTTTCCATATCCTGGATTTTTTGATATTCCAAATGAATTTGCAAATTGTTCTTTTAACCTCTATGAAGACTTTATTTTGAATTTTGATGGAGATTGCATTGAATCTGTAGATTGATTTCAGCAAGATGGCCATTTTTACTATATTAACCCTGCCAATCCATAAACATGAGAGATCTTTCCACCTTGAGATCTTTGATTTCTTTCTTCAGAGGCTTGAAGTTCTTGTTATACAGATATTTCACTTGCATGCTTAGAGTCACACCAAGGTATGTAATGTTATTTGTGAATATTGTGAAGAGTGTAATTTCCCTAATTTCTTTTTCAGCTTATTTATCCTTTGAGTAAAGGAAGGCTACTTATTTGTTTGAGTTAATTTAATATCCAGCCACTTTGCTGAAGTTGTTTATCAGCTTTAGGAGTTCTCTGATGGAATTTCTGGGGCTTAAGTATATGACCATATCATCTGCAAATATTTTGACTTCTTCCTTTCCAATTTGTATACTTCAGTCTTCCTTCTGTTGTCTAGTTGCTCTGGCTAGGACTTCAAGTACTATATTGAAAGATGGGGAGACTGTGGACAGCTTTGTCTGGTCCCTGATTTTAGTGTGATTGCTTCAAGTTTCTCGCCATTTAGCTCAATGCTGACTACCAATTTACAGTATATTGCTTTCAATATGTTTAGGTATGGGCCTTGAATTCCTGATCTTTCCAAGAGTTTTATCATGAGGAATGCTGAATTTTGTCAAAAGCTTTTTCAGCATCTAATGAAATGACCATTTGGTTTTTTTCTTTGAGTTTGTTTATGTAGTAGCTTACATTGATGGATTTCCATATATTGAACCATCCCTGCATCACTGAGATGAAGCCTACTTGATCTTGTTGAATTATCATTTTGATACACTCTTGGATTTGGTTGGCCAGAAATTTATTGAGTACTTTTTCATCAATGCTCATAAGGAAAAAGAATCTGAAGTCTCTTTCTTTGTTTGGTCTTTGATTAGTTTAAGTATAAGCGTTATTGAGGCTTCATAGAAAGAATTGAGTAGTATTCCAAAAGTTTCTATTTTGTGGAATAGTTTGAAGAGTATCAGTATTAGCTCCTCTTTGAAGATCTGATAGAATACCCCACTAAACCCATCTGGTCCTGGGTTTTTTTGTTGTTGTTGTTGTTGTGAGACTATTAACAACTGCTTCTATTTCCTCAGGGTTTATGGTACTATTTGGATGATTTATCTGGTCCTGTTTTAACATTGACACCTAGTATGTTTCTAGAAAATTGTCCATTTCATCCAGATTTTCCAATTTTGTTGCGTATAAGCTCTTGTAGTAGGATCTGATGACTTTTGAATTTTCAGTTTCTGTTATTATGTCTCCCTTTTCATTTCTGATTTTGTTAATTTGGATACTGTCTCTGTGCCTTCTGGTTAGTCTGGCTAATGGTTTATCTATCTTGTTGATTTTCTCAAAGAACCAGCTCCTGATTTTGTTGATTCTTTGTATAATTATTTTTGTTTCTATTTGGTTGATTTGGGCCCTGAGTTTGATGATTTCCTGCTGTCTACTCCTCTTAGGTGTATTTGCTTCTTTTTGTTCTAGAGCTTTCAGATATACTATCAAGATGCTAGTGTAAGCTCTCTCCATTTTTCTTTTTGGACGCACTTAGAGCTATCAGTTTTCCTCTTAGTGTTGCTTTTATTGTGTCCCATAAGTTTTGGTGTGACATATCCTCATTTTCATTAAATTCTAAAAAGTCTTTAATTTCTTTCTTTGTTTCTTCCTTGACCAAGCTATCACTGAGTACAGCATTGTTTAACTTCCATGTGTATGTGTGTTTTCCATTGTTTTGGTTTGAACTTAAGACCAGCCTTAGTCTGTGGTGATCTGATAGGATACATGGAATTATTTCAATATTCCTGGATCTGTTGAGGCCTGTTTTGAAACAACAATATGGTCAGTTTTGGAGAAGGTACCATGAAGTGCTGAGAAGAAGGTATATTCTTTTGCTTTAGGATGGAATCTTCTATAAATGTATGTTAGATCCATTTGGTCCATAACTTTAGTTAGTTTCACTGTCTCTGTTTAATTTCTGTTTCCTTGATTTGTCCATTGTTAAGAGTGGGCTGTTGAAGTCTCCCACTATTATTGTGTGGAGTGCAATGTGTGATTTGAGCTTTAGTAAAGTTTCTTTTATGAATGTGGGTGCCCTTACATTTGGAGCATATATGTTCAGAATTGAGATTTCATCTTGGTAGACTTTTCCTTTGACCAGTATTTTTCCTTATCCTTTTTGACAACTTTTGGTTAAAAGTCAATTTTATCCCATATAAGAATGGCCACTTCAGCTTGTCTCTTGGGACCATTTTCCTGGAAAATTGTTTTCCAACCTTTGACTCTGAAGTAGTGACTGCCTTAGTCACTGAGGTGGGATTCTTGTATGCAGCAAAATTTTGGGTCTGGTTTAAGTATCCAGTCTGCTAGTCTATGTCTTTTTATTGGGGAATTGAGACCATTGATGTTAAGAGATAGTAAGGAAAAGTGATTGTTGCTTACTGTTATCTTCTTTTTTAAAGGTGAAATTCTGTTTGTGTGGCTATCTTCTTTTGGGTTTGTTGAAAGATTACTTTCTTGCTTTTTCTAGGGTGTGGTTTCCCACCTTGTATTGGTATTTTCCACCCATTATCTTTTGTAGAGCTGGATTTGTTGAAAGATATGTGTAAATTGCTGGGCAGTGGTGGCATATGCCTTTAATCGCAGCATTTGGGTGGCAGAGGCAGGCGGATTTCTGAATTTGAGGCCAGCCTGGTCTACAGAGTGAGTTCCAGGACAGCCAGGGCTACGCAGAGAAACCCTGTCTCGGAAAAAAAAAAAAAAAGATATTGTGTAAATTTGCTTTTGTCATAGAATGTCTTGTTTTCTCCATCTATGGTAATTAAGAGTTTTGCTGGGTATAGTAGTCTGGGCTGGTATTTATGTTCTCTTAGGGTCTGGATGACATCTGCCCAGGATCTTCTAGCTTACATAGTTTCTGGTAAGAAGTCTGGTGTAATTCTGATAGGTCTGCCTTTATATGTTTATATGACTTTTTCCCTTACTGCTTTTAATATTCTTTGTTTAGTGAATTTAGAGTTTTGAGTATTATGTGCCAGGAGGAGTTTCTGTTCTGGTCCAGAAATATGAACGCTTCTTTTATGTTCATGGGCATCTCTTTCTTTAGGTTAGGGAAGTTTTCTTCCAGAATATTGTTGAAGATATTTACTGGCCCTTTAAAATATAAATCCTAGCTCTCTTCTATACCTATAATCCTTAGGTTTGGTCTTCTCATTGTGTCCTGGATTTCCTTAATGTTTTGGGATACAAGCTTTAAGCATTTTTCATTTTCTTTGACTGTTGAGTCAATGTTTTCTATGGAATTTTCAGCATCTGAGATTCTTTATTCTATCTCTTGAATTCTGTTGTTGACGCTTGTATCTATGACTCCTGTTTTCTTTCCAAGGTTTTCTATCTCCAGATATGTCTTACTTTACGAATTCTTTATTGTTTCTACTTTCATTTTTAGATCCTGGATGGTTTTGTTCACTTCCTTCACTTGTGTTTTCCTGAAATTCTTTAAGGGATTTTTGTATTTCCTCTTTAAGGGCTTCTGCCTGTTGATCCATATTCTCCTGTATTTTTTTAAGGGAGTTATTTGTATCCTTCTTGAAATCCTCTATCAGCATCATGAGATGTGATTTTAAATTTAGCTCTCGCTTTTCTGGTGTGTTGAGGTATCCAGGATTTGCTGTTGTAGGAGAACTGAGTTCTGATGGTGCCATTTGCCTTGGTTTCTATTGGTAATGATCTTTCATTTGCCTTTTGCCATCTAGTTATCTCTGGTGTTAGTTGGTCTTGCTCTCTCTGACTTTGGCTGTCCTGCAAGGCTGTGTATCTGTACTCCTGGGATTCCCATTCTCTTTATGCACACAAGTATGTAGGCACTCCTGGGAGACCAACTCTCCTGTGCTCTCAGGCCTCTCTACACTCTAAATGCCCCGAGTGCGGCTGGTTCTCAAATGCTCTAAGTGTGGCTGGTTCTCTAGGAAGTGTCAGGAGATGGTGTCTTCACTGTGGCAGACCTGGCAATATTCTGCCACAGCAGAAAGGGCAGGTGGGGGCCTTTTTTATTTTTTTCATATGTGATCAAATAAAATGCATTTGTTAGTCTTTATAAGTTAGTTTGGCCTGAATTACCAAGCAACCTGATGAACTATTACCACTTCTTATTCAGAAAGTCTCTCCTTTTCTAATCTAATCTTTATCAATTTTGGTAGTATACCTAGCTTTTTTTCTCCTGTGGAAACAAAGACAAAACCTCTTCCCAACATAACACATATCCCAGTTTTTCTTCTGAGGTCAGCATATCTTTTAAATATAGAGGATAATTTAGTCCAGCAGTTTTTCCTATTATTCATTGTCTCTTTGTAGCTGTTATTCCTTTCTCACTAGTTATAATATGCAAAATCTGTTTCATTTTACTAGAGACATATGCTAGAGTGTTATCAAACTTAATTTGTCCAGGTATCCCCATAATAGCCATAACTTCTAATAAATGTATAGTTAACAATGTCAATTATCATAATCATTCTTGACAATAGTATGGAAGTTCCTCAAAAATGTATGAGTAGACTCCCACAATCCTATCTACCAGATGCGTATCCCAAGAAAACAGATATAAAATTTCACATTTAAGTCAGCATTATTCACAATTGCCAAGCCTTGAAAGCCATTTGTATCCACCCACTGATGAGTGGACAAGTAAATGTGGTATATATACACAATTAAATACTATTCAGGCATAAAAATGAATTTGTTATATGCAACAATACAGATGCAAATCAGATCATACAGAAATATGAATTTAATATGTGGAGTCTCAGATAGTCAAGCTGATAAAATTATAATAGAATGGTGGTTCTAAGAGATTGGAGAGACCAGAGAAAGGAAGGGATGGAATGATCAACGGGCACTAGGAAAGTAAAATTTTCTGGCTTCTGGTTTCTGGTAGTATCTTAGTTTATTTATATATATATATATATATATATATATATATATATATATATATATATATATATATATATATATATATATATATATATATATATATAAAGCAGTGTATTAAAATAAATGCAGTCAAACCTTTCTCTCTTTGCTTAAAATGTCTATGTCTCCCCATGTTCCAGGGCTTTCCTTTTTTCTTGTTGTTGTTTGTTTTCTTTTGTTTCTCTGTCTTAGTATCACCAGGAGAATCATCTCTTTATTCACTTCAATTGTGTAATGACCCAATGCCATGCACAGCACTAAATTACCTACACAGATTAACCCCATACCATGACATTTCATGGTGAAATGAAAATATGAAATGATTTCCAACTAAGGAATTTGTTGTCAATATAAGGAAAAATTCAATAGAAAAGTAAATAATTTTCTAAAATCAATTACTTCACTTATCCATTTATTGAACATATAAAGGTACAGCTTCCATGAAGGAGAACATGAATACAAGATCAATAAAACATAGCAATCCATTGTTGCTTTGCATTGGACTTGGGCCCACCCATGACCAGATTCACAGCCCCCCAACACCCACACTTCATTTTTCTCAAAGGTACCAAAAACTGCTCCTATCCTGACAACCAAAGCTACACAGTAGCTTCTAGTCTAAGAGATATGAGCAAATTTAACTCATTTCCAAATCTGGTTCATGAAAACCTTCTCTTCTTTTCTCTCCTTCTGATGTGAATTTGGAAACCTGTAGAACGTCAGTAAGTTCTGAGAATATAGGCCAAAGGTCTTGTCTTAGTCAATATTATATTGCTGTGAGGAAACACCATGACCAATTCAACTCATATTAAAGAAAGCATTTAATTGAGGTCTTACCTACAGTTTCAGAGGTTTAGTAGATTATCATCATGTCAGGGAGCATAGCAGTATGGAGGCAGGTGCTAGAACAGTATCTAAGAGTTATATCCTTACCAGTAGGCAGAGAAAGTAACACTGGACCTACCATGGGCTTTTGAAACCTTAAATCCCACTCCCAGTGACATGCTTCTTCCAACAAAACCATGCCCCCCAATCCTTCTCAAGGAGTCCTACTCCCTGGTGATATATTGGATGGGGGTGGGGATTCTTATTCAAACCACCACACATCTCCCCCTGCATAGGATTCTACCCCTTTTCCCACTTGCCTTAGTTAAGGTTTCTATTGCTAGGATAAAACACCATGACCAAAGGCAAGTTGAGGAGAAAAGGGTATATTTGGCTCACACTTTCAAATAGTTCTTCATCATTGAAGAAAGTCAAGAGAGGAATTCAAGGATGGCAGGAACCTAGAATCACGAGCTAATGCAAGGCTAGGAAGGGGTTCTGCTTACTGGATTGCTTCTCTTGAATTGCTCAGATTGCTTTCTTATAGAACCCAGAACCACCAGCCCAGGGATGGAACCACCCACAATGGGCTAATCCTTCCCTCAGCAGTATCCCATTAATAAAATGCCTTTCAGACAGATCTTGTAGAAATATTTCCTCAATTATGCTTCCATCCTTTCAGAAAATTCTAGGCTGTGTTTTCACTTGTTGACACAAGACTAGCCAGAATACTCCTCCAACCAAATTGAAAGCAATAGTATAAAACACTGGTATTTTGCTAAGATTTGGAGGCTTATTTCTTGTTCCACCAAAAACTAGCCTGCTTTTACAATAGAGTAAAATACTAATGACATTTTTTTAAATATGAAAAATAAAAGGTTGAAAATGGATTCCTGTTGTACATGTCTAATGATAAGTGGATAACTTGGATATTCATTTTCATGTCATTCCTGCTTGCTTTCTTCTTTCTTTTCTCCACCTACATATTGCTGTGACATAACTATGCTGATATGTCCTTATCTCTTGGCACAGGTACCATCTTCACTACAAGCAGCTTTGCCCACAGAGAAGCTCTTCTTTCATTTACCTACTTTTGACACCCACTCATCATTCCAGGCTTTCTGTCTCCATGGGAAGCTTTTTCCAGTGCTCTAAACTGAGTTTGTCCTCCCTGCACTATATTCACTTTGTCTCTTGGGGTTTTAATAGGGCATGATATGTATGTGTTGTCTCTTTCCATTTATGCTGAAACCTTCTCAGGTACAAAGACCATGTTTACTTCTCTTTATAGAATATACACTATATTGCCCTGGACTTACCAATGAGGTACTCAATAAATGTTTGAAAGCAGTTAAATTCACATTTTAAAGTCTTTAGAACTTTTATATACTTTCTACATCTATTAATTATCTAACATGATTCTGGTCCCATGATATGACATATATAGTATTTTGCCTACCCTGTGTATATGCATAGCTAGTGATAGTGTCAGAATTTCTTAAATACTAGGGAATCTCTATTCACTAAGTTATATCACCAGCTTATACCTTAGGATTTGAAAGCACTATCTTAGTAGTAGCATTTCAAAAGCAAAGAATTAAAGAGAAATATAGGTAGTATTGGATTTTACATTGCCAGGCATGTAAGTCACTCAATAATTTGGTTGAATGAATTAATGAGGTGTACAAGCATGTAGTTTATCCTTAGTTTGAACATGAACTTACAGCAAATGTCAATGAGCATCACTTGGATTAATACAGAAGAAAAGCATATGCAAAGGATCTTCCTGCATGAATCCACTTTGATCTTCTTTTTAAAGAAAGACATTGGTTATGATCTTTAAAGCACTTTCAAATACTCTGATCTTCTCTAATAAGCTATTTGATTATATAAAACCAGAATATGTTAGAAACATTAGCTGGAGTTGACCTTGGGGAATCTGAACAGTAGAACATTATTAACAACTACCTGTTCTTATTTTACTTTTGTTATAACAAACCAATTTATTTCAGCAAGTTTTGCCTACTAAAAAAGAAGTACATAAATTCGAGTATGACTTTGAGAATAAATTGTTTCTAAATAAACATTAGCTATGGTTAGAATTAAATTATTTTTATGAAGGGCTGTTTCTCTTTCCATTTGGTACTAGTAACAAAGGTTTAAGATACCCTTCTATACTACATAATTAAGCAATAAGCAATTATGTTTGCAAAATTTCTGAAAGGCAAAGGGCACTGTCAATAGGACAAAACAGCAAACCATAGATTAGGACTTTACCAAGCCTACATCCCATAGAGAGCTACTATCCAATATATACAAAGAACTCAAGAAGTTAGACTCCAGAGACCCAAATAACCCTATTTTTAATTAGATATTTTCTTACTTACATTTCAAATATCATCCCCTGATTTCCCCTCTGAAAACACCCTATCCTATCCCCTCTTCCCCTGATCACCAACCCACCCACTCCAGCTTTCCTACCCTAGCATTCCCCCATACTTGGGCATCAAGTCTTCTCAGAACCAAGAGCCTCTCCACCCTTTGATGTCCAACAAGGCCATCCTCTGCTACATATGCAGTTGGAGCCATGGGTCCCTCCATGTGTATTCTTTGATTGGTGGTTTAGTCTCTGAGAACTCTGGGAGTACTAGTTGGTTCATATTGTTGTTCCCTCTATGGGGCTGAAAGCTCCTTCAGCTCCTTGGGTCCTTTCTCTAGCTCCTCCATTGGGGACCTTGTGCTCAGTCCATTGTTTGGCTGAGAGCACCCACCTCTGTATTTATCAGGCACTGACAGACCCTCTCAGGAGACAGCTATATTAGGTTCCTATCAGGAAGCACTTGTTGGTGTCCACAATAGTGTCTGGGTTTGGTGATTGTATATGGGATGGATCCCCAAGTGAGGCAGTCTCTGAATGGTCTTTCAATCTCTGCTCCACATTTTGTCTCTGTATCTCCTCCAATGTGTATTTTGTTCCCCCTTCTAAGAAGGACCAATGTTTCCATCTTTGTATCCCATCCCCTGGGACCTAGTTATTCGGGGGGGGGGGGGGGGAGGGGGGTCCCAAGGAGAACCAAGCCTGAAAGAGAAACAAGCAAGAAAGGGGAGTAAGACCAAGCAAAGTGTTGTCTGTTGTCATTGTCAAGGTCTGTTTAATGAAAGGCTGAAAGCCTGGTTATAAACACACAGTGAAAAGGGAATAGGGAGGGGCTGAGGGGGAATGCTAAAGGCACAGAAAAAGGAAAGATCATCTGAGGTGGATGCTGATTGCAGGCTTGAAACATCTAGCAGCTTTCTGGAATGCTGGTTCCTCCTAGACAATCCCAGGTGTTCAGCCAAGATAAGGACCAGTTGATTCCCATGATCAGTCTTGTGTGAAGCAGGGGAGGTTTGGCTCCCAACAAAGGGTCAGTGGATTCTCAGGGTGGGAGCTGTTGAAAGTCTGGTTTCAGTCAGAATGGCTAAGATCAAAAACTCAGGAGACAGCAGGTGTTGGCAAGGATGTAGAGAAAGAGGAACACTCCTCCACTGCTGGTGGGGCTGTAAGATGGTACAATCACTTTGGAAATCAGTCTGGTGGTTCCTCAGAAAACTGGACATGACACTTCCAGAGGACCCTGCTATACCTCTCCTGGGCATATACCCAAAGGATTCCCTGGCATGCAAAACAGATACATGCTCCATTACGTTCATAGCAGACTTATTTATAATAGCCAGAAGCTAGAAAGAACCCAGATGTCCCTCAAAGGAGGAATGGATACAGAAAATGTGGTATATTTAC
This sequence comes from Apodemus sylvaticus, assembly GCF_947179515.1. Lineage (NCBI taxonomy): Eukaryota > Metazoa > Chordata > Mammalia > Rodentia > Muridae > Apodemus > Apodemus sylvaticus. Next base: position 202,429 of record NC_067489.1, on the reverse strand, counting down.
ACAATGGAATACTACTCAGCAATTTGAAACAATGAATTCACAAAAATTTTAGGCAAATGGTTTGATCTGGAAAATATCATCCTAAGTGAGGTAAGCTAATCACAAAAGAATCCACATGGAATGCAATCTCTGATAAGTGGATATTAATTAGCCCAGAAGCCCTGAATACCCAAGGCACAAATCGCATAACAAATGACTCCCATGAAGAAGTATGGAGAGGGTCCTGATCCTGGAAAGGATTGATCTAGCGTTAGAGGGGAGTACCAGGACAGAGAAAAAGGAGGGAAGTGATTAGAGAATGGGTAGAGAGAAGAAGGTTTATGAGACATATGGGGAGGGGGGATCTGGGAAAGCAGAAATCATTTGGAATGTAAACAAAGAATATAGAAAATAAAAATATTAAAAAAAAAAAAGAAAGTCTGGTTTTCTACAGTTTGGTCTCCCACAACTTTGGTCTTGCTTCTTGGGCTTCATTTGGTCTGTGAATTGTATCTTGGGTATTCCAATCTTCTGTGCTAATATCCACTTATTAGTGAGTGCAAACTGTGTGTGTTCTTTTGTGATTGGATACCAAATAACACTATTTAAAAATGGGGAACAGCTAAATAGATAATTCTCAACTGAGGAAACTCAAATAACTGAGAAGTACCTAAAGAAATGTTCATCATCCTTGGTCTTCAGGGAAATGCGAATCAAAACAACCCTGAGATTCCACCTCACATCAGTCAGAATGGCTAAGATCAAAAACTTAGATTATGGGGCTGGAGAGATGGCTCAGTGGGTGAAAGCACTGATTGCTCTTCTGAAGGTCTTAAGTTCAAATCCTAGCAACTACATGGTGGCTCACAACCATCTGTAAGGAGATCACACTCCCTATTCTGGGGTGTCTGAAAACAGCTACAGTGTACTCATAAATAATAAATAAATAAATCTTAAAAAAATTAAAATTCAGATGACAGCAGATACTGGTGAGGCTGTGGAGAAAGAGGAATACTACCCCATTTGTGGTGGGATTGCAAGCTGGTACAACCACTCTGGAAATCAGTCTGACAGTTCCTCAGAAAATTGAACACAGTGCTACTTGAGGACCAGCTATACCACTCCTGAGCATATACCCAGAAGATGCTCCAACATGTAATAAGAACACATGCTCCACTATGTTCATAGCAGCCATATTTATAATAGCCAAAAGCTGGAAACAATCCAGATGTCCCTCACAAGAGGAAGGAATACAAAAAAAATGTGGCACATTTACACAAGGAAGCTCTGCTATTAAAAAAGTGACTTCATGAAATTCGTATGCAAATGGACGGAACTTGAAAATATCATCCTGAATGAGGCAACTCACTCACAGAAGAACACTCACAGTATGTACTCACTGACAAGTGGCTATTAGCCCAAAAGCTCAGAATACCCAAGATTCAATTCACAGACCATATGAAGCCCATGAAGCCCAAGAAGAAGGAATACCAAAATGTGGATGCTTCAGTGCTTCTTAGAAGGGTGAACAAAATACTTACAAGTGTTACAGACCAAATTCTGCCACGAGATAACCAGGATTCTTTGGTCCAAGAAGGCACAGGTCCAGCTGAGATGACAGACAGAAACAACCACACACACACAGAGGTGGTTTGACTCTGAATGTATTTTGCATCTCTAAAGCAAGGATTTTTATACAGGAAGAGTTGGTATTACCATTTCAAAAGATGTAGCCAGTGAGGTAGACACAATTATCATAACCATTTGGTGCAAGGAAATACAAAATCAATCAGGTACAAAGTTTCTCATGTAACAGATCCAGAGGATCAATTTACAGATGCCATCAAACTTCCTGATTAGAATACAGAGTCATTCATAGTTTACAGTAAACCTTCAAAGAGTTTGAAGTTTCTTATACCACCTGGGTCTTAACAAGTTCTTGTGAGAAATCCTTATCTACATTTAGCCTTCTACCTTGTAAAGAAAAATTTCCTGACTTAATCAATGCTTTCAGTACCAGAGTGCCAGGGCCATCCTCATATACATACGCACAGCCATATAAACCTGCATGTGATTGGAAGGTTGTAATTATGTAAACAACTATGAGGCAAAGCATTGCAATTCTTAAAAGGGAGTTTGGTGGTCAGTGAGTTGACTTCAAAGACTGGATTATCAGCCAGGCCTTAGGAATCCCCATGAAGAGAGCAAAGGAGGAAGTCAGGGCAAACTGCTATTTGAGAACTATTGGCCCATCTTAAATAGCTAGGAAGTAGGAGAATATAGTAAATTGCCAAGTGAGATTTTCAGCTTCTAAATTTACAGAGTTCCGTTATTCCCAGGAGACATTTTTTTCACCTCTGTCTGTAAAATACCATTTTTACAGACTTTACTGGGCCACCGCAGCATACAAGAGGAAATATGGAATCAACGTGTGGAGCAGAGACCGAAGGAAAGTCCATCCAGAGACTGACCCACCTGGAGATCCATCCCATATACAGCTACCAAACCCAGAGGCTATTGTGGATGCATGGAAGTGCGTGCTGACAGAAAACCCAGCATTAGGCATGAGGCATAAAGTGATATCTGATGTACTGAAAAATCTGTCCTTTCAGCAACGGAAGCAAGATGAATGGCTGTGGAAAAGCTGAAGAAAGTCATTACAATAGTCTGATAGAAACAAAATCCCATGCACGGCAAATCTTGGCTTCCAATAGGTTCATTAGCACTGTATGCAGGCAAGGACCCACTGTCCATTCTGGAGACAATGATATTGATCCCAAATGGTTCCTCCTTCTTACAGTTGTATAGGTCTTAGAAAGATACAGACAAATATCCAGCTAACTCAAGGTCCAGCCTCATTTCTCTGTGATATTGAGAGGAAGGACATCCCTACAGGTAACTCCATAGAAAACCATTTTTTACATCCAGCACACTCTGAGATGAAAATGAATAATACTTTTTACACCATCTCTCAGAATTTCCAGGTCATTGAAGGGATTTAAAAATTCCCAGTCATAGCCAAATACTTTCATCAAATATCCATGATGTACCTGAGGCAATCTACTAAGTACTAACACAAACACTTTCAAAAGTTTTGCATGGGACCCTTGGCATTCTGGGTCACTTTCCTATAAAAAAGTGCTCTCTAGACTCAGACCACTACACCACAGTACAATGAACTGATGTCCTCACAGTTCCAGAAAGCTGGATGGGGTTTCCATAAATGTAAAAACCAAGTTTCGGGTAACATCTGTGAACTTGCATTCAGAACTCACCCCTACTGCTGAAGAATCACTTTTCCAGAAGAAAACTGAACATGCTGACAAATAAGTTACAGGATCCAAGTCCATCATCCCTGAGGACTCACCAGCCTGTACATTCAGATCAAGGAGACAGGGTCACAAGCAAAAGGGTCCATGCAAAGCAGCATAACTGCCTTCTTCTATATTTTGAAATATAAGCATTATGATAAATTATCTGATCACTATATACTGTGAATATTTAGGATACACTTCAATTACAAAATAACTTGGCACAATAGGAAGAGGGTATACATTTATTCATCATTTGTGCCAGCATATTTAGGTGTGCTTTTACAAATTATCATTTTTGTGTATATAATAAGCCTCTGATATTTTGAAAGCTGAAAAATTGAGGTTCTAATAAATTGAGTAATTTTCTCAAACTTATCAGTATGGAAGTATTAGGGCAACAACTGTCTTCATTTTCCACAGTTTCCACTCGGGCATGTTATTGTTGTGAATTTTAAACTCTAAATACTTAATTTATATTTCTTAATCTCTAAATCTCTTTCCATGCTAACTATTATTTCTCATACCTGTAAATTACAATATTCTCAAGAACACACTGTTGGTAATCATCAGCTGGATTTCTTGTTCTGCTCAACACAGTGCATCCAAGGGAAACAGCACACTTCCCCTTTCTCTGTGATTCTTTCCTGCCTCCAGCCTCCTCCTTCTTGAAACTTAAAAAAATTATCCTGACAGTATTGTCCTCTCCTTTCCATGCCTCTATACATAAGAACTTCATGGTAACTGGATCATCAAGTTTATTTAAATCCATCATTTTTCTCCAGCACTAACTTCAACAGAGCCAGAGGAACTCTACAAACACAAATGAGTCTATGCTATCATAACCACTTGCAAAATTCTCCTTTAGCTTTTCACTTCATTTAGGACTCTTTCTCAGTCCATCATTTCTCTCCTAGGTTCTCTCATAGTCATTCCCTATTCCTCTTCTCCCTAATTGCCAAGTTCCTTCTGATTTCACCAGCTATTCCTTCTTCCAGGAGCACTTTCCTTCCCAATATTTCATCACTCTCTTCAAAAATACTTCCTCATGTGTAAGATTTCCTAGCCTGTCCACTCTATTTAAACTGGGTCTTCCTCTTGCCTTCTAATAGACTGAACAGTGTCCACTCCAAACCCATATGTTGATATCTTAACTTTCAATTTGATATTGGTGTTTGAAGATGGGGCCTTTGGGAAGTAATTAAAGTTAAATGAGGTAGTAATGAAAGACCCTCCTGATGGTGCTAGTACCCTTTAAAGAGTTGTCAAAAAGATAAAGATAGCATCTCTTTCTCTTCCTCCACTCTCCTCCCACAACTGTGAAGAGAGCCTGTAACTCAACCAAGCCAAAACTGTTACCATATTTGCCTGCTATGTTGTTTAAACTACTAGGTCTCTGCTAATACTCATGGCAGCCTCAAACATGAAGCATATCATCTTCATCACGTTCTACATTACAGACACATGCTAAAAAGTAGCAAGAACAGAAATATCCCAAGATATAGTGATTTAATTAAGATGGAAGGTCATTTTATGACAAATTACAAGCTGTTAGCTCAACACTATTTTATGGTAGATTGTACCATCTTCATCCATAACTTCCATATTGCATACAAGGTCATCAATTCATTTATTGTAATTTTATATCCAATAAAAAGAAGGAATACACATACTTTCTTTCAAAGTCACACTCCAGAATGGTAAAAAAACAGTTTTCTTCCTTTATCATTGCCTAGAATTTAGTCACCTTGACACATCTAAGAAATGAGTATTTGGTGATGTTCCCAAATGGAATCTGGGCTTGACATCTCTAAGGCTAGAATGAACTCTGGTAAAAACTGAGAACCCTCTGCATTTTACCTTCACATGATGTATTTTAATCAGTAAATTTTTTATTTTGTTGATAATTTTAATGTCTTTTTTCTTTGTCAAGATCATCTGTGATAAGATGTATGATAAGAAGTTCACAATGGCAAGTTCAGCTCTTGGAGTATAGTAGAAGACTCTTAAAATTTTTTACAAGTGAATTAATAATCATATCAGCTCTTTGAGTATTATACAATCTCATCTATTCTATCCACCTTCCAGGAGCCTAGGTATATGTAGCACCATTGAATTCTGCAACTTACAATGCTGTCTGCACTCTTTACCATCTACATTCTTCTTAAAGCTCTCATCTGGGACTTATTAACACTCCACTGAGTTTATTTTCTTAGCTAGGTTTCTTTCCATAGCTACTATTGCATTTACCAGTGCCAGTCACATCTCAATGTTCATAGAATTCTTTTGCCTTGGTTTCCATTATTTAAACAATGTTACTTCTGACCCCTAGTAAAATAAGCAAATTAATTTTGAAGTATACTCTACCCTTCTTTCATTCACTTACCACAACCATGTGTCACTTCCTTTCCTTTCAGCAGCTATTTGGATATCTACTCTGTAGACTGTGCTAAACAGCAAGAATGAAAATTGTATAATCTCACTTTCAAAAGGGGAGTTCAGAGTCTCCTTGGGAGACAGAGTAGCAAAACAGCAGAGCCATGAATCCAATGCTGTAAAGGGATATATACTATAAAGAGATATGTAGATCAGCTACTGTTATCTTATTGAATCTATGACTATCAGCACATCATTTAAACCTTAAAGATAAGAATGTAGGGAATCTGAGTCAAAGAATTTACGCAAGGTTATACAATCATGAAATGAAGAAACAATAGTCAACTATAAACAATTTGCTAAGGAACTCATCTTGACCCTCTGAATGAGTACTCTAAGGCAAATGTTATCCTACTAGAATGAGCATTCTCTTAAGACATAACCTAGTTTTGGTGTTTTTTTTCCCCACTTCTAAGAGCACTTAGCTCAAGATAGCCCCTCAAAGCATTCTCAATGGATGAATATAATGACTTCCAGTGCTTTTTACATAAATCTAAGATTCTCATAATAATAGTATAGTATTCTAGAATTCTCATCATAATTCCTTACTGGAGAAAAGCAGTGTATAATTTGTTCTGTGGTGTTCCTATCACATTGTGCTGGAAAGTACTCCCAAATCCTGTGGAAACAATTATCTCCTCCTGCTTTAGCTATCAAATAAGGGACACTTACTCAAGATTCCACACTGTTGCACTGGGAAATGCAAATCAAAACAATCCTGAGATTTTACCATACACCAGTCAGAATGGCTAAGGTTAAAAACTCAGGAGACAGCAGGTGTTGGCGAGGATGTGGAGAAAAAGGAACACTCCTCCACTGCTGGTGGGATTTCAAGATGGTACAACCACTCTGGAAATCAGTCTGGCCGTTCCTCAGAAAACTGGACATGACACTTCCAGAGGACCCTGCTATGACACTCCTGGGCATATACCCAGAGGATTCCCCATCATGCAATAAGGACACATGTTCCACTATGTTCGTAGCAGCCCTATTTATAATAGCCAGAAGCTGGAAAGAACCCAGATGTCCCTCAATGGAGAAATGGATACAGAAAATGTGGTATATTTACACAATGGAATACTACTCAACAATTAAAAACAACGAATTCATGAAATTTTTAGGCAAATGTTTGGAACTGAAAAATATCATGCTAAGGAGTCTTGCTTGGGAGTTCCGGTGGCGGCGGCGGTGGCAGCAGCAGTGCAGCAGTAGCTGGTCCAGATGAAGGGCCATCAGCAGTGGAGCCAGGGCGACACAGGGACCAGTTAGGCCCTGCGCCCACGACCACTGACCTTCGCTGACCAGCCGGGCGGCAAGCAGCTGCAGTTGTGCGGCGCCTTTCCTGCACGGAGGCCACTTCAGAACTCGGCCTCCCACCAGTCAGGAGAGGTGCATCCATCTTGGTTCCGGACGCCGGGGATCGGACAGACTGAGGTACACAAACATAATCCGAGGCCAACACTGCGGTGGTCTGAGCCCGACGGGCGTTGGCCTGCACCCAGGCCCTGGGCTTGTTGGGGGGGCCATCGGGGTGCCAATCCAGCCAGGGGGTTTTTTTTGCCCAGGCCTGCACGCGCGCCACCGCCATTTTGCCTGCAGGACAACAGAGAGCTCTGGCGGGCAGACCTGTAACAGGCATAGCCTGAGGCTAACAAAGCGAAGGTCTAGGCCCCAAAAGGCACAGGACTGACCCCAAGGACTGGGCGGCTTGGTGGGCCATCTGTGAGTCAGTCCGCCCAGGGGATTGTTAGCACAGCAGACTCTCCCGGCGCTTTCAGGGAGCACGGGCGCACACGCCCGCCATCCTAGTCACCTGGCAGACCCAATTAACAGTCAAAACCCTAGGGGAACTTTGCTCAGACCTTGGCCTCCCAGGCTTTTGCCTGGACTCAGGGACTGGGCAGCCAGGCTAACCTTGTGTGCGACAGCCCGGTTGGCGGATCAGCTGCCCAGCGGAGTGAGCGGAACACAGGGGAGATCACAGCAGCATACATCATCGGCACTCCCTGGGGGTGCACACAGGCTCCATCTGGTCCACAGACACAATCTGGGGCAAGGCCTCAGGCTGAAGCCCTCAGCTCTACTCCCTCCGCTTCCGGATCCAGATCAGCCTGGGCGGCAGCACCACATCTCCAAGTCCTGCAAGTGGCTAGCTGGGCATCCGGGAGGCCAGCTGGGAGAAGTCAGTGTGCTCCAGTGAGTCCAGCGGGCCCCAGCGGGAGCCTTCGGGTGCCTGCTTTGGGATCTGAACAGCCTGGGCAGCAGCACCCTGTCTACAAGCAGTGCAGGAGGTAAGCTGTGCACCAGAGGCCAACTGGGAAGGGGCAGCTTACACTGGTGAGTCCAGTACTGACAAGACAAACTAACATCAGTGAGAACTAGATGGCAAAAGGCAAACGCAGGAACGTCACTAACAGAAATCAAGGCAATATGGCAACATCTGAACCCAATTCTCCTCTACCAACATGTCCTGGATACCCCATCACACCAGTAAAACAAGATTTGGATTTAAAATCACTGGTCATGATGCTGGTACAGGAACACATGAAGGACATACTTAAAGAAATTCAGGAGAAAATGGATCAAAAGTTAGAAGCCCTTGCAAGGGAAACACAAAAATCGTTGAAAGAAATCCAGGAGAATACAAAAGCCAACAAGGAGGAAATGCAAAAAACACTTAAAGAAATACAGGAGAACTTTGGTCAATAGGCTGAGGTCATGAAAAACGAAACACAAAAATCTCTTAAAGAAATACAGGAGAACTTTGGTCAACAGGCTGAGGTCATGAAAAAGGAAACACAAAAATCTCTTAAAGAATTCCAGGAAAACACAAACATGCAAGTGAAGGAGCTAAGCAAAACCATCCAGGATCTAAAATCAGAAGTAGAAACAACTAAGAAAACTCAAAGGGAGACAACTTTGGAGATAGAAAGCCTTGGGAAGAAATCAGGGGACAGAGATGCAAATTTCAACAACAGAATACAAGAGATAGAAGAAAGAATCTCAGATGCTGAAGATTCCATAGAAACCATGGACTCAACAGTTAAAGAAAATGCAAAATGCAAAAAGCTTGTAACCCAAAATATCCAGGAAATCCAGGACACAATGAGAAGACCAAACCTAAGGATTATAGGCATAGATGAGAGTGAAGATTTACAACTTAAAGGGCCAGCAAATATCTTCAATAAAATTATGGAAGAAAACTTCCCTAACCTAAAGAGAGAGATGCACATGAATATACAAGAAGCCTACAGAACTCCAAACAGACTGGACCAGAACAGAAATACTTCTCGTCACATAATAATCAAAACACCAAATGTTCTAAACAAAGAAAGAATACTAAAGGCAGTAAGAGAAAAAGGCCAAGTAACATATAAAGGAAGACCTATCAGAATCACAGCAGACTTTTCACCTGAGACTATGAAGGCTAGAGGTCCTGGGCAGATCTCATGCAGACTCTAAGAGAACACAAATGCCAACCAAAACTACTATATCCAGCAAAACTCTCAATCACCATAGATGGAGAAACTAAGATATTTCATGACAAAACCAAGTTTACCCAATATCTATCCACAAACCCGGCCCTGAAAAGGATAATAGGAGGACAACACCAATAAAAGGAGAGAAACTTCACCCTGGAAAAAGCAAGATAGTAACCTTTCATCAAACCCAAAAGAAGATAAGCATTCAAATTTTAAAAATAACGGCAAAAATGATAGGAAGTAACAATCACTATTCCTTAATATCTCTTAACATCAATGGACTTAATGCCCCAATAAAAAGACACAGACTGACTGGATACGTAAACAGGACCCTACAATTTGCTGCTTACAGGAAACACACCTCAGGGTCAAAGACAAACACTACCTTAGAGTAAAAGGCTGGAAGACAATTTTACAAGCAAATGGTCTCAGGAAACAAGCTGGAGTAGCCATTTTAATATCAGATAAAATTGACTTTCAACCCAAAGTCATCAAAAGAGACCCTGAGGGACACTTCTTGCTGGTCAAAGGAAAAATACAAAAAGAAGAACTGTCAATCCTGAACATCTATGCCCCAAATGCAAGGGCACCCTCTTTCGTAAAAGAAACTTTATTAAAACTAAAAGCATACATTGCACCTAACACAATAATTGTGGGTGACTTCAACACTGCACTTTCCTCAATGGACCGATCAGGAAAACAGAAACTAAACAGGGACACAATGAAACTAATTGAAGCTTTGGACCAATTAGATTTAACAGATATATATAGAACATTCTATCCTAAAACAAAAGAATATACCTTTTTCTCTGCACCTCATGGTACCTTCTCCAAAATCGACCATATAAGTGGTCACAAGACAGACCTCAACAAATATAAGAAGATAGAATTAATCCCATGCCTCCTATCTGATCACTATGGAGTAAAAGTGGTCTTCAATAGCAACAGAAACAACAGAAAACCCACATACATGTGGAAACTGAACAATACTCTACTCAATGATACCTTGGTCAAGGAAGAAATAAAGAAAGAAATTAAAGACTTTTTAGAACATAATGAAAATGAAAACACAACATACCCAAATCTATGGGACACAATGAAAGCAGTGCTAAGAGGAAAACTCATAGCCCTGAGTGCCTCCAAAAAGAAAATGGAGAGAGCATACATTAACAGCTTAATGACACACCTGAAAGCCCTAGAACAAAAAGAAGCTATTTCGCCCAGGAGGAGTAGAAGGCAGGAAATCATCAAACTCAGGGCCGAAATCAATCAAGTAGAAACAAAGAGAACCATACAAAAAATCAACAAAACCAGGAGCTGGTTCTTTGAGAAAATCAACAACATAGATAAACCCTTAGCCAGACTGACCAAAGGACACAGAGAAAGTATCCAAATTAACAAACTTAGAAATGAAAAGGGAGATATAACAACAGAAACTGAGGAAATCCAAAAAATCATCAGATCCTACTACAAGAGCCTATACTCAACACAACTGGAGAATCTGGAGGAAATGGACAATTTCTTAGACAGATACCAAATACCAAAATTAAATCAGGACCAAATAGATCATATAATAGTCCCATAACACCTAAAGGAATAGAAGGGGTCATAGAAAGCCTTCCAACCAAAAAAAAAAAAAAAAAAAAAAAAAAAAAAAAAAAAAAAAACACAGGAACAGATGGCTTCAGTGCAGAATTCTACCTTCAAAGAAGACCTAACACCAATACTCTTCAAACTATTCCACAAAATGGAAACAGAAGGAACACTACCCAATTCCTTCTATGAAGCCACAATTACACTGATACCAAAACCACACAAAGATCCAACAAAGAAAGAGAACTTCAGACCAATTTCCCTTATGAACATCGATGCAAAAATACTCAATAAAATTCTTGCCAACCGAATCCAAGAACACATCAAAACGATCATCCACCATGATCAAGTAGGCTTTATCCCGGGAATGCAGGGTTGGTTCAATATACGGAAATCCATCAATACAATCCACTACATAAACAAACTCAAAGAACAAAACCACATGGTCATTTCATTGGATGCTGAAAAAGCATTTGACAAAATTCAGCATCCCTTCATGCTTAAAGTCTTGGAGAGAACAGGAATTCAAGGCCCATACCTAAACATAGTAAAAGCAATATACAGCAAACCGGTAGCCAGCATCAAACTAAATGGAGAGAAACTTGAAGCAATCCCACTGAAATCAGGGACCAGACAAGGCTGCCCCCTTTCTCCTTATCTTTTCAATATTGTACTTGAGGTACTAGCTCGGGCAATTCGACAACATAAGGAGGTCAAAGGGATACAAATTGGAAAGGAAGAAGTCAAACTATCATTATTTGCAGACGACATGATCGTCTACCTAAGTGACCCAAAGAACTCCACTAGAGAGCTCCTACAGCTGATAAACAACTTCAGCAAAGTGGCAGGTTATAAAATCAACTCCAGCAAATCAGTGGCCTTCCTATACTCAAAGGATAAGCAGGCTGAGAAAGAAATTAGGGAAATGACCCCCTTCACAATAGCCACAAACAGTATAAAGTATCTTGGGGTGACTCTTACCAAACATGTGAAAGATCTGTATGACAAGAACTTCAAGACTCTGAAGAAGGAAATGGAAGAAGACCTCAAAAAATGGGAAAAACTCCCATGCTCATGGATCGGTAGAATCAATATAGTTAAAATGGCCATTTTGCCTAAAGCACTATACAGATTCAATGCAATACCCATCAAAATCCCAACTCAATTCTTCACAGAGTTAGAAAGAGCAATTATCAAATTCATCTGGAACAACAAAAAACCCAGGATAGCTAAAACTATTCTCAGCAACAAAAGAAAATCTGGGGGAATCAGTATCCCTGACCTCAAGCAATACTACAGGGCAATAGTGTTAAAAACTGCATGGTATTGGTACAGTGACAGGCAGGAGGATAAATGGAACAGGATTGAAGACCCAGAAATGAACCCACACACCTATGGCCACTTGATCCTCGACAAAGAGGCTGAAAACATCCAATGGAAAAAAAATAGCCTTTTCAACAAATGGTGCTGGTTCAACTGGAGGTCAGCATGTAGAAGAATGCGAATTGATCCATCCTTGTCTCCTTGTACTAAGCTCAAATCCAAATGGATCAAGGACCTCCACATAAAGCCAGACACTCTGAAGCTAATAGAAAAGAAACTGGGGAAGACCCTTGAGGACATCGGTACAGGGAGAAAGTTTCTGAACAGAACACCAATAGCGTATGCTCTAAGAGCAAGAATTGACAAATGGGACCTCATAAGGTTACAGAGTTTCTGTAAGGCAAAGGACACCATCAAGAGGACAGATCGGCAACCAACAAATTGGGAAAAGATCTTCACCAATCCTACATCAGATAGAGGGCTAATATCCAATATATATAAAGAACTCAAGAAGTTAGACTCCAGAAAACCGAACAACCCTATTAAAAAATGAGGTACAGAGTTAAACAAAGAATTCTCACCTGAAGAACTTCGGATGGCGGAGAAGCATCTTTAAAAAATGCTCAACTTCATTAGTCATTAGGGAAATGCAAATCAAAACAACCCTAAGATTTCATCTTACACCAGTCAGAATGGCTAAGATTAAAAATTCAGGAGACAGCAGGTGTTGGAGAGGGTGCGGAGAAAGAGGAACACTCCTCCGCTGCTGGTGGGGTTGCAAATTGGTACAACCACTCTGGAAAGCAGTCTGGCGGTTCCTCCGAAAACTGGGCACCTCACTTCCAGAAGATCCTGCTATACCACTCCTGGGCATATACCCAGAGGATTCCCCACCATGTAATAAGGATACATGCTCTACTATGTTCATAGCAGCCCTATTTATAATTGCCAGACGCTGGAAAGAACCCAGGTATCCCTCAACAGAAGAGTGGATGCAAAAAATGTGGTATATCTACACAATGGAGTACTATTCAGCCATTAGAAACAATGAATTCATGAAATTCTTAGGCAAATGGATGGAGCTAGAGAACATCATACTAAGTGAGGTAACCCAGACTCAAAAGGTGAATCATGGTATGCACTCACTAATAAGTGGTTATTAACCTAGAAAACTGGAATACCCAAAACATAATCCACACAGCAAATGAGATACAAGAAGAAAGCAGGAGTGGTCCCTGGTTCTGGAAAGACTCAGTGAAAGAGTATTTGGCAAAACCAGAACAGGGAACTGGGAAGGGGTGGGAGGGAGGAAAGGGGAAGAGAAGGGGGCTTACGGGACTTTCGGGGAGTGGGGGGGGGAGGCTAGAAAAGGGGAAATCATTTGAAATGTAAATAAATTATATCGAATAAAAAAAAGTAAAAAAAAAAAAATTCAGGAGACAGCAGGTGTTGGAGAGGGTGTGGAGAAAGAGGAACACTCCTCCATTGCTGGTGGGGTTGCAAATTGGTACAACCACTCTGGAAATCAGTCTAGCGGTTCCTCCGAAAACTGGGCACCTCACTTCCAGAAGATCCTGCTATACCACTCCTGGGCATATATCCAGAGGATTCCCCACCATGTAATAAGGATACATGCTCTACTATGTTCATAGCAGCCCTATATATAATTGCCAGATGCTGGAAAGAACCCAGGTATCCCTCAACAGAAGAGTGGATGCAAAAAATGTGGTATATCTACACAATGGAGTACTATTCAGCCATTAGAAACAATGAATTCATGAAATTCTTAGCAAATGGATGGAGCTAGAGAACATCATACTAAGTGAGGTAACCCAGACTCAAAAGGTGAATCATGGTATGCACTCACTAATAAGTGGTTATTAACCTAGAAAACTGGAATACCCAAAACATAATCCACACATCAAATGAGATACAAGAAGAAAGGAGGAGTGGCCCCTGGTTCTGGAAAGACTCAGTGAAACAGTATTCGGAAAAACCAGAACGGGGAAGTGGGAAGGGGTGGGAGGGAGGACAGGGGAAGAGAAGTGGGCTTACGGGACTATCGGGGAGTGGGGGGGCTAGAAAAGGGGAAATCATTTGAAATGTAAATAAATTATATCGAATAAAAAAAAATATCATGCTAAGTGAGGTAACCCAATCACAAAAGAATACTCATGGCATGTAGTCACTGATAAGTGGATATTAATTAGCCCAGAAGCTCTGACTATCCAAGACCCAGCATATCAAATGATTCCCAAGAAGAAGGAAAGAGAGCGCCCTGGTTCTGGAAAGGTTTGATCCACCATTGTAGGGGAGTACCAGGACAGAGAAATGGGAAGGTGGTGATTGGGGAATGGGTAGAGAGAAGAGGGCTTATGGGACATATAGGGAGGGAGGGAACCGGGAAAGGGGAAAGCATTTAAAATGTAAACAAAGAATATAGAAAATAAATTAAAAAAAATGATGAATGTGTGAAATTTCAATGTGTGTAACTTCCCAATAATCTTTCTAAGAGTAACACTATTCTTCATTCTTCCCTCATGCTTACAAATGCAGAGATGGCTTGACAGAGCTGGAGACAGTCCCAATCTCTGGTATTCCATTCTCAAAACTTTACTCTGGGCTCCAGCTGCAATTCCTATCCACATTCTAGCAGACTCTGGCACCAAGACATAGTGTGCAATGAAACTCCCCTTACTAGCACAGATGCAAAATGAAATAGTACTCAGTGGTTAAGCTGAAAGAGTTTGTACTTAAAACTTGACAGATTATTATTGTACTATAATTCAAAGCATAGAATAAATATTCACTAGTCCATGGAGACATAGATAATTAATGAACTTAAAAATGAATGAAATATGGGAGACATATCTGTGCAGAATTTCAAATAATTTGCATAGATATTTCATTTTCTGGTGAGTGAGCAATGAATCCCACTCTTTAAGTGTGGACCATACATACTGACTGTAACAGAAGCTAATTAATATTTTGGCTAGAAATTTTTTGCATTTGCCGTTGGAGGAATGTAGAAACAAGATTAATTAGGCAGGGAGCAAACAATAACACCAGGAAGATGACTAGAAAAGGTGTTACAAAAGGGAGTATCCACTTCCATATAGGGTTTTCGAAAATGTCAGAGCTGGAGGTCTCACCATCTCTGAAGTTCTTTATGTCTGTCTGAAGCTCCTGGATTTTATTTCTCACTATCCCAGATTGGTTGACATAGAAACAGCATTCTTCTTGAAGGAACAGGCAAAGACCACCTTCCTTACCTGTTAAAACATCTAGGCCCCGTTGGTTCTGAAGGACCACGGCTGCCAAAGAATTGATCTGCTTCTGGATAGTAAGCACAGTTTCAGTCATTCCCTGGAGATCACTTTTAAACTGGGAAGTGAATGTATTGTATTGGGCCAGAGAAGTCGTTATTCCTGCCACACCAGTACCAACACCTATGGCTATTCCTGTAGCGACCAAGAGTGGCACGATCTGAACTGCCCTCTCATGTCGAGCAGCTATCATATCTACAACTGGGGTTGGCAGGGGTTCATTTCCCTGGATCGCTCCCAGTTCAGGGAAAAGGAGTACCAATGTGCAAACTCCTGACCAGCTGGCAGGTAGGCAATGATATACCTGAGTGCCATAAAGAATTGACATGTTTTGGATTGCAGGGCATTGTGGCAGAGATGATATATCAAGGCTTACGGTTTTATTACAGTCTAGGGAGCTTAATGTTCCTACAGAATGTGTCCCAGAGGTCTTAAAACAGTTTGCCATGACAAAGAGAGGGACAGAGGTAAGGTACAGAGTCATGGTGACATCGGAGTCAGGACAGCTAACAAAAGGTGAGGTAAGGTTATTTGGCAGTATCACTGGAGAAGCTGTGACAGTTTTGAGTCAATTCCTGGGGGTACACATAACCAACAATCTTTAAAGCGACTAGGCCTGGTGACATTAAGGAGCTGGTATGCTGAGGTCAAGGTTTGAAGCAACGGGCAAAATAACAAGTTAGTGCCATTTATGAGGGGTGCTGTCAAAGAATCAAGGACCTCAGAGGAGTGTTTAATTATCTTCCCTACTTTTCCAGTATCTAGGGGTTGGGCAATTGAGATATACTTTCTCTGAATATGGATGGTACTTATTGGGGAACTGGGCTGGTTTTTACGATAGAGCTTACCAACAACTCTTGTTTCACACCTGGAATCCCACGGGTCTTGTATGTAGAAGAAAAGTGTCTTGCGGTGTTGATAGAAGAAATGATTGACCCGTGATCCTAGCATATGTATCTGACAAGATCAATATGGGCAGCCCCCATATTCATCTGGCCATTTTTTACAGTAATCTTCTGTCTAGTCAAAGAGAAAGCAAGTATAGAGATCATAATATTTAGATGGGATAACAGATACAGGGATGATCACGATTTGGATCCGTTCCCGACATCCAGCTATGGCGCAGTTTCCTGACCCTATTTGGAAAGACTGTTTGTTATCTGTGGGGGTTTCTTGAACCTCGAATCTCCAGATGTAAGGACTGCCCTGGATGGAAATGAAGAACAGCAGGGGTAGGACAAGAAACCCATGTCTAATCCAATGAGGTCAAGCTCAGCTGCCAGAGTAGAGTCTCATGTTCTGGAATTGGGGACAAGGTGGATGGTCTCAATGTCCTCCAGAGCTTAATAGAGCACGGTCCTGTCAGGGTTGACATGTATGAAGAAGAGTTATCTTTAGGTGGAGGGATGAAAGATTTAAAGTGAGATAGATGGACCCAATGAGGAAATCCTTCGAGTTTAGCGGCTGTAGGGGTCACGAGAATCACCTTAAAAGGGCCCTGCCATTTGGGAGAGAGGGGTGAGGGCCGATGATCTGGAGGGGATAAGAGGACTTGGTCTCCAATGTTGACAGGTAGTGGACAGGAGACAGTCTGTGGCCGCAGTAGATGGTAGTCAGCAAAGTCCCATAGGAGAGAGCGAAGGTCGCAAAGCAATGGGGTGAGTAGGTGGTCTGGGAGGGGGAGAGCATTTAGGTGAGAGACCAGGAGTTAAAACTGTATGGACATCCATACATAAGTTCAAAGGGTGAGATAAGAAGAGGTCGTTTGGGGAGAGCTCATAGCCTGAAAAGAGCCAGAGGTAGGAGTTTTACCCAGTCAAGGTGAAGTTCCTGTGACAGCTTGGCAAGAGTGGTTTTTAAAGAGTGATTAGTTATTTCTACCTTACCTGAAGATTGAGGATGGTAAGGAATGTGAAAATGCCAAGGGATGTTTAAAGCCTTAGATAGACTCTGAGAGATCTGGGAAGTAAATTCAGGACCATTGTCTGACTGGAGGGAGGTTGGAACACCAAATCGGGGGATGATCTCTTGGAGGAGGAGATCAGAGACTGTCTGAGCCCTTTTGTTAGTAGTAGGAAAGGCTTCTACCCACCCTGAGAAGGTGTCCACCAAGACCAGGAGGTACTTGGAACACTTGACTGTAGGCATATGGGTAAAGTCAAGTTGCCAGTCAGTTCCAGGAAGGGAACCTCTAGCCTGATGGGTAGGGAAAGGGGTACTATGATACCTCGAGTTGCAATCTGACATCTGACAGATTTTACAAGAAGCAGTGATAGATTTTAAGAAATTTAAGTCTTCAGGGGTAGGCTGTAAGTGGGTCTTAACAAAAGAAGATAACGCTCAGCTGTTAGGATGAAAGAGCTGGTGAAGATAGGATAGAGTTTGGTGAGTGTCAGAGGGTGGAGGTAGAGATGTGGGTTGTAGTGTAAGGATGTCTTGGGGAAGGTGAGATGAGTTTAGCCCCCTAAGGGCCGCAGCTCTAGCTGCCTTATCAGCTCATTTGTTTCCCTTAGATACAATAGAGTCATCCATCTGGTGGGATCTGCAATGAACAATCCCAATAGCTTTGGGGAGATGAGAGGCCTTTAGCAAGGCTAAAATATGGTTTGCATTAGTTACTGATCTTCCTGCTGTGGTAAGTAACCCACGCTCTTTCCAGATAGCAGCTTGGGACAGGAGGATATAGAAGGCATATTTAGAATCTGTATAGACATTTAGGGATTGTCCCTGTGCCAGTTGAAAGGCACAGGTGAGAGCTATCAGCTCAGCCTGTTGATTAGTAGCGTGTACAGGAAAGGCCTGTGCCTCTACCACCTTGGTGTCTGACACTATGGCATAGCCAGCTTTTCTAGTCCCTTCATATAGAAAGGAGCTTCCACCTATGTACCAAGTATAAACGGCTTGAGGCAATGTGCCCTCCTGTTTGTGTGAAGGATGAGGTAATAGTTACTCTAAAGTCTCAGTGGAGGAATGAGACAGGGAGTGGTTAGTATTAGGTCGGGGGAGAAGAGTAGAAATATTAAGAGGAGGACATGATTGGAAGGTGAGCGTGGAATCCTCTATTAGTGCTACCTGGAGAGAAAGAACTCTGGAGGGAGGTAGAGTCTGCAAGCCTTTGTAAGTTAGGAGCTGTGACAGGTTATGAGAAGAGAGCACAGTTATAGGAGACCCCAAGGTTAATTTCTTTGATTCTTGAATAAGGAGTTCAGCAGCTAATAAGGCACGAATACAAGGTGCCCATCCCTGGATGGTTAAATCCAGTCTTTTTGACAAGTATGCTACAGGTGCAAAGGAAGGTCCCAGTTGATGGCCTAAGACTCCAAGGGCAAATCCCTCTTTTTCAGTTACATAGAGGGAAAAAGGGCAAGTCAGGTCAGAGAGATGTAAGGCTGGGGCCTTAAGGAGAGCCTGTTGGAGCCTCTGAAAGGGCTTGGCAACAGACATAAGAAGAAGTTCGTGGGTGGGGCCTAATGCTGCCTCATGTAAGGGTCCAGAGAGGAGGGAAAAGGAAAGAACCCAGGAATGTAAAAAGCTAGCCATTCCTAGGAATGATAAAATCTCTTCCTTTGTAGAAGGAACAGTTAAAGACTGAATCAGATTCTTTCTATCTAAGGTAACAGCCTTGTGGGTTGGGATAATTGTTAATCCCAAATAAGTAACCTGAGGAGTGGACAATTGAACTTTAGAAGGTGAGACCCTATAGTCTCGACTGGAAAGGAAATTTAGGAGAGCAGAGGTGTCTGCTTGGCTAATCTCTAGAGATGGGCTACAGACAAGGACGTCATTACATAAAGAAGAATTTTAGATCTAGGGAGAGATAAAGAAAGTAAGTCAGAAGCTAGAGCCTGGCCAAATAGGTGTGGGCTGTCTCGAAATCCCTGAGGTAGAACAGTCCAGGTAAGTTGGGTAGAAAAGTGGGTTTCAGGATCCGTCCTAGTAAAGGCAAATATGTTCTGTGACTGGGCATCAAGAGGGATAGAGAAAAATGCGTCCTTTAGATCTAGGACTGAGAAATGAGAAGTTCCTGAGGGGATAGTAGAAAAAAAGTGTGTAAGGATTAGCTACAACAGGATGGAGAAGAACCACTGCAGCATTAATGTGCCTGAGGTCTTGAACCAGGTCATAGGTACCATTAGGTTTGTTAACTGCTAGTATAGGGGTATTGAAAAAAGAAGTGGGACGAAGGAGCTTTTTCCTTAAGAAGTCAGAAATGATAGGCTTAAGTCCCCTGAGGCTCTGGAGAGAGAGAGGGTATTGAGCTTGGGTGATGTACCTGGTAGGGTCCAGTAACTGGATGACAACAGGAGAATGATGTCTAGCAACAGAGGGGTTCTGGACGTCCCAAACTCTGGGGTCCACCTGAGAAGCTGGTAGAGGAAATAACATGTTAGTGTTAGTAGGTTGATTGGCTAGAAGGAGAAGTAGGGGAACTGCTGGTGAGCTTGGGTTCAGGCAAGTGCGGGGAGCAAAAGAAATTGAAGCTCCCAATTTAACTAAAAGATCCCTTCCTAATAAGGGAACAGGAGAAGTTGGCACTACCAAAAAGGAATGTGTGAAGGGTATATTTCTAAAAGTGCAGCTAAGTGGTGGGGTCTGATGAGGAAGGTAAGGCTGTCCTCCTATCCTGACTATGGGAAGACGCGAGGGTGAAGTGGAACCCCAGAACTCCACCAGGACCAAGTAAGTGGCCCCGGTATCCAAAAGGAAAGAGATGGGCCTCCCACATACCACAATAGTTACCCGGGGCTCCCTGCTGATGATGGGCAAGGTCGGGTTGAGGGAGCTCCGGCCCCTTCATTCATCCATAGCCAAGCCTAGGAAGTCAGTTGGAGGGGTTTCTGGGCAGGATGGCCCTCTGTTCTGTGTGACAAGAGGACAATCGACAGCCCAGTGTCCCTCACGATGACACCTAGGACATGGCCCCCTTGGCTTGTGGGAGTTGGGGCAAGTCTTTGCCCAGTGACCTGGTTGACCACATTATAGCAGGGAGCTGGTGGTACCTGAGTCTTGGAAGGCCAGGGGCCCGGGTGGTAGCTGGAGCTGGTCGGACAGTTTTTGCCAGCATGTGGTACTTTTATTTCTGGGCTTTTTCATCTCTCTCATGGTATACCTTGAAGGCCAGCGCCAAGACTTTCACCTGTGGAGTCAGGGGCCCTCTCTCCAAGCGCCTAAGTTTAGCTCTTATGTCGGGGTAGCTTTGGGAAAAGAAATAAGTCATTAAGATTTGCTTACCTTCCGGATTCTCAGGATCTAGATTAGTGTGTTATAACAAAGCCTTCGTGAGGCGTTCTAAAAACTGAGATGGATTTTCCTGTTTGTCCTGGACAACCCCTTGGAGTTTTTCAAAATTTATTGGCTTTAAAGCTGCCTTTCTGAGACCAGCCAGAAGGCATGTAACAAACCTGTCTCTGGCTAAAATACCAGCTGTGGAATTGTAATCCCATTGAGGGTCCCGGTCAGGCACTGTCTGAGATCCAATTGGATAGCTTCTGTCTGTCTGGTGAATTTCATCTGCATGCATTTTTGCCTCTTCCCAAACTCGCTTGTGTTCATCAGGAAGTAAATTGTTAGTAAGAATCATATGAACATCATGGAAAGTCAAGTTGTAAGATTGAGTAATGTACTGAAACTCTTTAATAAAGTTAGAGGAGTTAGAAGTATAGGAACCCAGTCTACTTTCTATTTGAGAAAGTTCACTCAATGAGAAAGGAACATGTACTCTAACCAGACCATCAATTCCAGCCACTTCCCCTAGAGGAAGGACTGGTGCTGGGTCAGGTGTCCTCGGAGGAGAACTTGGGGGTTTGACTGTAGCCTTAGAATGCATAATCAGAGGGGTAAAGGTTGGCGCCAGTTCAAGGCGTCTGTGGTGAACTTTAGCTGGCACAGAGGGAGAGGAGGCATCTGGGGAGGTCGGGTTGTTAGACTCTGAGGCCTGGTAAGAAGGAGAGACTGAGGCTGCAGTTTGAAATCTTGTAGTCTCAATATGTCTGTGGCAAGTGGACGGTGGCGGTTCATCAGCGGGGGTCAAAAGTAACGCCATCTAGCAGAGGGTGAGTAGCTTTCATGGCTAGGAGAAGCTGAGATGGGGAGCAGGCAGTTCAAAGAGAAGGCTTAGACCGGAGATAGATAACAGCCTGAACATATAGGATTTGGTCCCATTTACCGGATTGCTGACAGACAGTATGTATTAAGATCCCATAAAACAATTGGATCTGGGGTGCCATTAGGTGGCCATTTGGAATTATTGTCTAGCTTATATTGAGTCCAGACCTTATTACAGAGGTGTATTAGTTTTGACCGCCTCAAATTGTGCATTAGTTTTAGAGACTTGAGATTTTCCAGGAGACATCCCAGTGGGGTGCCTGGAGGTATCAGTGAAGACACTCTATTACCCATCAGGTGGGTGGGGATATTGTTAACTACAAACTCAGCACCCTGAAGAGTGCAGTAACAACTAAATTGCAGCTAAGCCAAAGAGCCCAGACCGTCATGAGGGCCTTTAGGAGCTGAGGCTTTAAAAGCTGGAGGAAGCATCCCGCCTGGTCCAGGATTTGGTCTGTGACTGTAAAAGTCAATGCGGAGGGGGAAATTCAGGATTGCTTCTGGATTAGGATACACCTGAGGTTGAGTGTCCTAACATGAGTGTTAGCTGGGGAGGCACCTATCTCCAAAAAAGGTTGGCCAGATCCCTTCTGCAGTTAAGATTCCACCCAGCCAACTGAAGCACCTTACCAATTAAGCCGATGGTGTTCACTAAAGGGAGTGCAATCCGATATCCAGGAGCATGGAACTGTTTGGTCTATTGGCTCAGAGGCAACCCATGTGGCAAGCCTTTGAGCTGTCCCAGGTGATGGAGTCCTTGAGTCTCAGGTTGCACAGTGGCAGCGGTGCGGTGTGGCAGTGGGCAGCAGCACGTGCGGGGCGCAGGCAGCAGCTACGGGCAGTGGCAGCAATGGCAGTGGCAACACAGGCAGGAGGGAGTGCAGTAGCGTAGCAGAAGCGATGGCGGGGCGGGAGTGCAGCAGCATAGCAGCCTTAGGTAGGATCTCCTGGCTAGCTCACCAAAATGTTGGTTTCTGTGCAAAAGATCCTGTTTGCTCGCTGCGTGAGATGGTGGAAACACGTGGGCCGCAATGAGATACACCAAGACAAACAGTTCCATGTGGGACTTTATTTAAGATAGGGAAGGGGTAGCAGGTGGGAAGGAAGGAGAGAAAGAGAGAAAAAAAAGAGATCAGGGAAGAAACGCTGCCCGGTTATATCCCGGTAGTGACGTAATTACAGGTAAAGGTAGGCTATGGAATTCTGGGTAAACTGCAGCTGTTGCCTTGGCAACAGACCTATACATTGTCTTAATTGTTCCTTGTATGGCATCACAAGCTTTCCAGGCCTCGAGTACCTACACTGACTTCTTTCTAAAGGTCACATAATAAAAAAGGAGAATTAAAAAAAAAAAACTGTGCATAATTGAGATGGTTAGTTTTGTCAACTTGAAGAAAGTTTCAAGGAGGAATTGTAGAAGTTAAGCTCTCATATTTCCTCCCAGCCTCATGCTCCCAGAAATAAGATTTGGACTCATATCTTGGTCATACAGCTAGGCTCTTCTCTGACTAGATTTAACTTGAAATATCCAATTTATTCGAGACTACATTCTGTCATGTGGCTGGTTACCTGTGCTCAAGTACTTTGCATCCATCTGGTCACATCATTTTGTTTACTCTCCCACCTTCTCTCTCCCAGAATTCTTTTTCCTCCCAGATATCCCATATCTATTTCCTGACTAAGCCATGGGTGATGCATCCGTACAATACACCAGAAATTCTCTCTACAAGGAATTGTCTAGATCAGGTTGACCTGTGGGCACATCTGAACTACTTTTATTATACTGACTGAGGTGGTAAAATCCATTCATGATGGATAGCATCATTCACTAGCCAGAGAATTATGAACCATATTAAAAGTAGAAAAAGCAAGCTGAGCACAAGCATGTATTTATTGCTCTCTTTTCTGACTATGGATGTCATATAACCAGATAGCTCAAGTTCCTGTTGCTGCAATTCCCCTACTTGTGATGGACTATTACTTGAAACTGAGAGCTAAAATAAACCCTTTTGTTTCTTAAGTTACGTTTGTTGAAATATTTTACAACAGCAGAAGGAAACAGTACTTTTCATTAGACAGTAATTTTCACTAGACAAAACTGGCAGATACTACCTCTGCTTGTAATCAAAATCAGTCCCATTTATCACATTAACAAACTTCCCCTTAACATATATGCTAAGAAACAGGTTTTACATTTTTATCTTCTTTCTAAAAACTTATATTTCCTCTAATCTAATGAGAGAAATATCAGACAGATTGGAAGTGATGGTTACTTTGCAACCTCAGCTCAGAAGTTTTCTATTAGAAAAACCTTCTCTAAGCATCCTCCTGTAATAGATGCAAATATAGACCCACAACCAGACAATATGCATAGAGTGCTAGACATTGGAAGTTTCCAATTTAAATGGGATGTCTCCATCAAAAACCTCTCCATGGGGCTGGAGAGATGGCTCAGTCATTAAGAGCGCTGACTGCTCTTCCAGAGATCCTGAGTTCAATTCCCAGCAATCACATGGTGGCTCACAACCTTCTGTAATGGAATCAGATGCTATCTTCTGATGTGTCTGAAGATTGCTACAGTGTACTCATAAGCATAAATAAATAAATCTTAAAAAAAAAAAGTCTCCATATCAGGGCTCAAGGAACTCTGAAGAAGAGAAGACAGAAAAAGTTTAAGAAGCTAGAGGGGAAGGAGGACATCAAGGAACCAAGGCCTTCTAGACATAGTATGACTGGCACATTTAAATGAACTCACAGAAAGTGTGGGAACTGGTTTGCACCAGGTAGGGTCTAAGAACTGAAAGAAGTGAACACAGCCCTCATTCTAACTTAGAAGCTATCACCAAATGAGAGCCAATTAAAAATGAAAAATTAGCTTTCTTTAAGGGAATACCTCTGGGGAAACAAACCACTCTTAAGGGTGGGCCCCATGCCCAACAATAGATACCCAATACAAAATAAGCTCAGGAGCATCTTTGAAGGTTCTTTGTCTCATAATGGTGAGTTATTGTATTTCTATTTGTGGGAAGCCATTAGAGACCCTCACTTCGGCTGACAGGGCAAAGGCCCTGAGATAAGCAAACAAGAGCCTCTCCCACGGGCATTGGTTTAGCCTTTGTTTCGAGATAACTGCAGAATGGTCCTGCCTGCATCAACACCCTCCGACTCCGGTAATTGCAGTGGAAGGAAGTCCTGAGATAACTGCGGCAGGCTCCAGCCTGTGCAAACACCTGTTGTCTCCACCGGAGGACCCTTATCTCTTCCTGCTGAAACTGCTAGGATTGCCTTTCCTTTCTTTGTCCTTGCCTTGGGGTACACCCCTCCTGAAAGCCTTAAAACCTGTGTACCCCAGAACATTAAATGAGGCTTTGACATAACCCAGACTGACTGTCTTTCTTGGTGCTTGGCCTCCTTCCTTCTCTCCCCCCTTTGACCCTCAGGTAGCACCCCTTCGGAACCCTGGAATAACTGACCCGCCGGACGGGTTACATCTATTAACCTTACAAGTCCTCTGTGTATATTCCTGTGTATGTGGCTTTTTTGTTATTGTTCTCTTTCTTTCTTTTTGGTCACACTCCATTTGTTTGGTTTTTATCTATGTTTTCATTTTATTTAATTGTCTAATGTTTTAATGTTATTATTTCTTAGACACTTATTCGTCTTCTAATAAGACACAGAAAAAGTATAGATCTGTATGAGAGTAGAGGTGGGTAGAAACGAGGAGGAGTAAGAGGAAAGAAAACTGAATCATCATTTATATATTTTATTATATTTTGTGAAAAATATATTTTCAATAAAGGGTGCAAAAGCATTCTTTGATTATCTTGGGTAGAAATGGTCTGAGAGCTAGCTCTGATTTCTTTGAAAAGAATCTTTAATAATGAAGGTTGAACCACCTACTCTATCTTCTATATCTTTTGCATTGTAAGTACCCATTTGTTACATGTGGGGTGTGTTCATTCTGTAACTCACATGACCTTCTGAGTAAAAATCCTGAGGACTGCTTGCCCTGACATGTGCCACTAAATGCACCATAGCCTTATTTCCCAAAAGACTATGTGTCTGGTAGCTGAAATGAGAATCAACCAGAATAAGGTATGGCAGTGAACAGCAGAATTAGAACACACTTAGCACTTTGCACTGTAACAAAGGCAGGACAGAAGACAACGCAACTAGTGGTTGTTTATGTAAAATATATGTCTCACTGACACATGCATGTTCATATATACTTGTATACATGTATTTCTGTTCTCTAACTCTATACCATGATAATTTACATAAAATTTCTTTTAATATTATAAATAGGTCTCTCAATGTATACAGATGCTAAAAATCCATAGAAATCAACATTAAAAAGGCCATTTGTTTATTTAAATAGATTCTCTGTGCATGTATATTAGATCATATAAAATATCCCTTCATACTATTTTTGGGAGACAGTTGTAACTCTTGCTGACTTCATATTTGCAATATACCACAAACTGTCCTTGAACTTTCAGCCATTCTCCAGCATCAGACTCCTGAATCAACATTGCAAGCTTGAATTTCCATGCTCAACTAAAGTCTTTTTTCTTATGGATTTTTTATTCTTCACCAAACTGATATTTGCAGCAGATTTAGCAGCTGATAACAGTAATTATGGAAATCCCAGCTAAAATTAAAAAGCCAAGGCTGGATCATCTGGATATGAAGAAAGCGATTAGTGTCAAGTCCCTCCCAACCGGGAACTAAATCCTAGGGGGAATTATGGATATCAGGAGAGGAAACAGGTCCAGCAGGTGACAAACAGACAGAACCACACACAGAAGTGGCTTGAATCTGAATGTATTTTTCTGTTTCAAGGCATGAATCTTTAAGCATGTGGGGTTTACATTTACATAACAAAAGATGTATCCAGTAAAGCAGGCCCAAGAAATGATTAGCATAACCATTAGGCACAAAGAAGCATAAAATTAACCAGGTAAAACATCCCCCTCCCTGTAACAAATTTAGAACCTTAAACACAGACAACAACAATTATCTTGATATAAACTTTTAAATATAATTAAAGGACATTTTTGTCTAACTCCCTGAGTCTAAATTGAGTCTTTGTGAGTATTAAGTATGAACTTTATCCTGAATCACACCAGGATAAGCTAAGAAGGTTGTTTTGCCTAAGGACTCCCTGGGTGGGGTCTGCAAAACAAAATTAGTTCCTCACAAGCTTCCATTGCAATCCAGGTGAGCCTGGGAAGAGATAGTATGTCTGCATGACAAGCAAGGTCAAGAGTTAAAGGTGGAACAGGATTAACTTGTCTGCTGCAGATGTCCCTGAGATATCCAATTCAGTTGCAAGACAGAAAAACTGGCCTCTGGGGTGAGGGAGGTAGCTACAAGCTATGCACCAACTCAAATGTAAATTCTTACTACCTTGCCCAACACCCACTTGTATGGCAAGGACTTTGTATAAGATTCTTCAGATGTAAATATCCTTAGTCTGGGACTATTGTTTTGAATCCACCTGCCCTGCAAGGAATGACTAAAAAACAAGAAGGAACCTGTGAGTTAAAGTTCCTAGAAATTTTTACTGCCTGCTAAAAATGCTTTTTCTATTTGGAGTCATACTACAATATATCCTGTTGGGAAGTAAATGTAATTACATAAGCGATTGGAGCAAAGCGTTGCAGTTTTTTTGTTTTGTTTTGTTTTGTTTTGCTTTGTTTTTGCTACAAGATGGATTATTTTACATCTTAATATACTCAGTATTTCTTAGTTCTGGCCACTAAGAAGGAGAGTTTCAGAAATATAGTAAACTGCCAAATGAGATTTTCAGCTTCTGTACTTACAGGGTGTTCCACATTTCCAGGAGACATTTCTTGCCTCTGTCTGTAAAATTTTGTTTTACAGATATCACTGGGCCACTGTGGCAATTATCTCCATCTCTAAAGAGGAAATGAAAACCTATAGAGAAAACTGCAAGTAGCAAGCCCCCTGTGGTGCTTCCCACCAATTGGAATAGGATGAAACTTTTTGAGTGACCTGCCATGTAGGATTTATGAGGACTATCTGTTTACAAGGCTCATGAAAGCTCCAATGCAAGGACCTTTGATCTTGTAATCTGTCAAAAGGACCAACATTGGTCCTGTTTGCTTAATTAATTGCTAAATTAAAAAGTCTTCCAGGTCATAAATAGGTAAAATAAATTCAAGTTGAAATGGTTAGTTTTGTGCAAGGCTACACTTATAAATTGTGCAAAATTTATAATTTACAAATGCCAGGAAATAGACTTAAACCTCCCTTCTATAACAATTTATAAATCTTTACAGAAATTTTATTGTAGAAAAGATTTTGTTTTAACAAAGGATCTTAAAAAACTTTAATTTTCGAGAACTTTTGTAAATGAAATACTAGGCAAGAAGCCCTTTGTGACTATTCCACCTGTCAGAGAAGAGCTTCTTCTCATTCTGGAATAAGCTTCTGCATTTCATTTTGTTTGGTGACATAAGAAGTTCATGTTGGATTCAGTAGCGAAATGTTAAAAGCTGGTCTACAACTGTGGGGAGGCTAGATGATGGTGAGAGAGAGAGAGAAAGAGAGAGAGAGAGAGAGAGAGAGAGAGAGAGAGAAGCAGTGAACCAATTTTGGCAGAGTCGTCTTACAAGAATGTTTCAAATTACTGTAAAAATGTAGCATTTCAAAAACCAACAGAATTCACAAATAAATGCTTAAAGTAAACAAAGAGAAAGAGTAATTTTGCTGAACAGCATTTACCAAGTGGCAAATAAAACCTGATTCTCCTTGGACCGACCATAGAGACTCTTTCTTACAAACAGTATCCAAATACTCCTTAAAGTTTTGGAATAGATCATTTACTTATTCTATATAGCCCTACTGTGCTTGAGGAAAAAAGAGAAACATTTTACTATTTGTAGTGCTTCTGAAACCACCTTTAGAGACAAAACACACAAACACATACACACACACAGGCATCCACAAGATAGGAACTTTTATGTTGACATGCAAGTTCCTTCCTGGATCTGAGCATCATTTGTATCTGCTTGGCCTAAAACATCTGGTGTAGATGACAAATTCAGAAAGCTGGATTCACTTACAGTAAGAGTTTTCATCTTGGGAACTTGCTTAAACCAAAATAGACTTCCCACTGAAAATGACTGCATCATAATGAAGATATAACAATTAGATGCCAGGTGTACTTAAAGTTATTGACTAAAAGCTTTTATCAACATTATAAAGTGTCATATAGCACTTGGTTGACTCATAATCACCTGATATGCTGTTTCCATTTTCTTATCCTCCATTTCATGTGAAATTAATACATCTATTTTTCCAGGATCAAGACCACACTGATTAAATATTACTATAGACTTTTTTTTTTGTTGTTTTTTTTTTTTTATTATTCGATATAATTTATTTACATTTCAAATGATTTCCCCTTTTCTAGCCCCCCCACTCCCCGAAAGTCCCGCAAGCCCCCTTCTCTTCCCCTGTCCTCCCACCCACCCCTTCCCACTTCCCCGTTCTGGTTTTGCTGAATACTGTTTCACTGAGTCTTTCCAGAACCAGGGGCCACTCCTCCTTTCTTCTTGTACCTCATTTGATGTGTGGATTATGTTTTGGGTATTCCAGTTTTCTAGGTTAATATCCACTTATTAGTGAGTGCATACCATGATTCACCTTTTGAGTCTGGGTTACCTCACTTAGTATGATATTCTCTAGCTCCATCCATTTGCCTAAGAATTTCATGAATTCATTGTTTCTAATGGCTGAATAGTACTCCATTGTGTACTCCATTTTTTGCATCCACTCTTCTGTTGAGGGATACCTGGGTTCTTTCCAGCATCTGGCAATTACAAATAGGGCTGCTAGGAACATAGTAGAACATGTATCCTTATTACATGGTGGGGAGTCTTCTGGGTATATGCCCAGGAGTGGTATAGCAGGATCTTCTGGAAGTAAGGTGCCCAGTTTTCAGAGGAACCGCCAGACTGATTTCCAGAGTGGTTGTACCAATTTGCAACCCCACCAGCAGTGGAGGAGTGTTCCTCTTTCTCCACACCCTCTCCAACACCTGCTGTCTCCTGAATTTTTAATCTTAGCCATTCTGACTGGTGTAAGATGAAATCTTAGGGTTGTTTTGATTTGCATTTCCCTAATGACTAATGAAGTTGAGCATTTTTTAAGATGCTTCTCCGCCATCCGAAGTTCTTCAGGTGAGAATTCTTTGTTTAACTCTGTACCCCATTTTTTAATAGGGTTGTTTGGTTTTCTGGAGTCTAACTTCTTGAGTTCTTTATATATATTGGATATTAGCCCTCTATCTGATGTAGGATTGGTGAAGATCTTTTCCCAATTTGTTGGTTGCCGATTTGTCCTCTTGATGGTGTCCTTTGCCTTACAGAAACTTTGTAATTTTATGAGGTCCCATTTGTCAATTCTTGCTCTTAGAGCATACGCTATTGGTGTTCTGTTCAGAAACTTTCTCCCTGTACCGATGTCCTCAAGGGTCTTCCCCAGTTTTTTTTCTATTAGCTTCAGAGTGTCTGGCTTTATGTGGAGGTCCTTGATCCATTTGGATTTGAGCTTAGTACAAGGAGACAAGGATAGATCAATTCGCATTCTTCTGCATGCTGACCTCCAGTTGAACCAGCACCATTTGTTGAAAAGGCTATCTTTTTTCCATTGGATGTTTTCAGCCTCTTTGTCGAGGATCAAGTGGCCATAGGTGTGTGGGTTCATTTCTGGATCTTCAATCCTGTTCCATTGATCCTCCTGCCTGTCACTGTACCAATACCATGCAGTTTTTAACACTATTGCTCTGTAGTATTGCTTGAGGTCAGGGATACTGATTCCCCCAGATTTCCTTTTGTTGCTGAGAATAGTTTTAGCTATCCTGGGTTTTTTGTTGTTCCAGATGAATTTGATAATTGCTCTTTCTAACTCTGTGAAGAATTGAGTTGGGATTTTGATGGGTATTGCATTGAATCTGTATAGTGCTTTAGGCAAAATGGCCATTTTAACTATATTGATTCTGCCAATCCATGAGCATGGGAGGTTTTCCCATTTTTTGAGGTCTTCTTCCATTTCCTTCTTCAGAGTCTTGAAGTTCTTGTCATACAGATCTTTCACATGTTTGGTAAGAGTCACCCCAAGATACTTTATACTGTTTGTGGCTATTGTGAAGGGGGTCATTTCCCTAATTTCTTTCTCAGCCTGCTTATCCTTTGAGTATAGGAAGGCCACTGATTTGCTTGAGTTGACTTTATAACCTGCCACTTTGCTGAAGTTGTTTATCAGCTGTAGGAGCTCTCTAGTGGAGTTCTTTGGGTCACTTAGGTAGACGATCATGTCGTCTGCAAATAATGATAGTTTGACTTCTTCCTTTCCAATTTGTATCCCTTTGACCTCCTTATGTTGTCGAATTGCCCGAGCTAGTACCTCAAGTACAATATTGAAAAGATAAGGAGAAAGGGGGCAGCCTTGTCTGGTCCCTGATTTCAGTGGGATTGCTTCAAGTTTCTCTCCATTTAGTTTGATGCTGGCTACCGGTTTGCTGTATATTGCTTTTACTATGTTTAGGTATGGGCCTTGAATTCCTGTTCTCTCCAGGACTTTAAGCATGAAGGGATGCTGAATTTTGTCAAATGCTTTTTCAGCATCCAATGAAATGACCATGTGGTTTTGTTCTTTGAGTTTGTTTATGTAGTGGATTGTATTGATGGATTTCCGTATATTGAACCAACCCTGCATTCCCGGGATAAAGCCTACTTGATCATGGTGGATGATCGTTTTGATGTGTTCTTGGATTCGGTTGGCAAGAATTTTATTGAGTATTTTTGCATCGATGTTCATAAGGGAAATTGGTCTGAAGTTCTCTTTCTTTGTTGGATCTTTGTGTGGCTTTGGTATCAGCGTAATTGTGGCTTCGTAGAAGGAATTGGATAGTGTTCCTTCTGTTTCTATTTTGTGGAATAGTTTGAAGAGTATTGGTGTTAACTCTTCTTTGAAGGTCTGGTAGAATTCTGCACTGAAGCCATCTGGTCCTGTGCTTTTTTTGGTTGGAAGACTTTCTATGACTCCTTCTATTTCTTTAGGCATTATGGGACTGTTTAGATGGTCTAGTTGGTCCTGATTTAATTTTGGTATTTGGTATCTGTCAAGGAAATTGTCCATTTCCTCCAGATTCTCCAGTTGTGTTGAGTATAGGCTCTTGTAGTAGGATCTGATGATTTTTTGGATTTCCTCAGTTTCCGTTGTTATATCTCCCTTTTCATTTCTAAGTTTGTTAATTTGGATACTTTCTCTGTGCCCTTTGGTCATTCTGGCTAAGGGTTTATCTATCTTGTTGATTTTCTCAAAGAACCAGCTCCTGGTATTGTTGATTTTTTGTATGGTTCTCTTTGTTTCTACTTGATTGATTTCGGCCCTGAGTTTGATGATTTCCTGCCTTCTACTCCTCCTGGGTGAAATAGCTTCTTTTTGTTCCAGGGCTTTCAGGTGTGTCATTAAGCTGGTAATGTATGCTCTCTCCATTTTCTTTTTGGAGGCACTCAGGGCTATGAGTTTTCCTCTTAGCACTGCTTTCATTGTGTCCCATAGATTTGGGTATGTTGTGTTTTCATTTTCATTGTGTTCTAAAAAGTCTTTAATTTCTTTCTTTATTTCTTCCTTGACCAAGGTATCATTGAGTAGAGTATTGTTCAGTTTCCACGTGTATGTGGGCTTTCTGTTGTTTCTGTTGCTATTGAAGACCACTTTTACTCCATAGTGATCAGATAGGAGGCATGGGATTAGTTCGATCTTCTTATATTTGTTGAGGTCTGTCTTGTGACCAATTATATGGTCGATTTTGGAGAAGGTACCATGAGGTGCTGAGAAAAAGGTATATTCTTTTGTTTTAGGATAGAATGTTCTATATATATCTGTTAAATCTAATTGGTCCAAAGCTTCAATTAGTTTCATTGTGTCCCTGTTTAGTTTCTGTTTTCCTGATCGGTCCATTGAGGAAAGTGCAGTGTTGAAGTCACCCACAATTATTGTGTTAGGTGCAATGTGTGCTTTTAGTTTTAATAAAGTTTCTTTTACAAAAGAGGGTGCCCTTGCATTTGGGGCATAGATGTTCAGGATTGTCAGTTCTTTTTGTATTTTTCCTTTGATCAGCAAGAAGTGTCCCTCAGGGTCTCTTTTGATGACTTTGGGTTGAAAGTCAATTTTATCTGATATTAAAATGGCTACTCCAGCTTGTTTCCTGAGACCATTTGCTTGTAAAATTGTCTTCCAGCCTTTTACTCTAAGGTAGTGTTTGTCTTTGACCCTGAGGTGTGTTTCCTGTAAGCAGCAAAATGTAGGGTCCTGTTTACGTATCCATTCAGTTAGTCTGTGTCTTTTTATTGGTGCATTAAGTCCATTGATGTTAAGAGATATTAAGGAATAGTGATTGTTACTTCCTATCATTTTTGACGTTATTTTTTAAATTTGAATGCTTAACTTCTTTTGGGTTTGATGAAAGGTTACTATCTTGCTTTTTCCAGGGTGAAGTTTCCCTCCTTGTATTGGTGTTGTCTTCCTATTATCCTTTTTAGGGCCGGGTTTGTGGATAGATATTGGGTAAACTTGGTTTTGTCATGAAATATCTTAGTTTCTCCATCTATGGTGATTGAGAGTTTTGCTGGATATAGTAGTTTTGGTTGGCATTTGTGTTCTCTTAGAGTCTGCATGAGATCTGCCCAGGACCTTCTAGCCTTCATAGTCTCAGGTGAAAAGTCTGCTGTGATTCTGATAGGTCTTCCTTTATATGTTACTTGGCCTTTTTCTCTTACTGCCTTTAGTATTCTTTCTTTGTTTAGAACATTTGGT
This sequence comes from Apodemus sylvaticus, assembly GCF_947179515.1. NCBI lineage: Eukaryota > Metazoa > Chordata > Mammalia > Rodentia > Muridae > Apodemus > Apodemus sylvaticus. Next base: position 169,021 of record NC_067489.1, on the reverse strand, counting down.
GTTTTGATTATTATGTGACGAGAAGTATTTCTGTTCTGGTCCAGTCTGTTTGGAGTTCTGTAGGCTTCTTGTATATTCATGGGCATCTCTCTCTTTAGGTTAGGGAAGTTTTCTTCCATAATTTTATTGAAGATATTTGCTGGCCCTTTAAGTTGTAAATCTTCACTCTCCTCTATGCCTATAATCCTTAGGTTTGGTCTTCTCATTGTGTCCTGGATTTCCTGGATATTTTGGGTTACAAGCTTTTTGCATTTTGCATTTTCTTTAACTGTTGAGTCCATGGTTTCTATGGAATCTTCAGCATCTGAGATTCTTTCTTCTATCTCTTGTATTCTGTTGTTGATATTTGTATCTCTGTCCCCTGATTTCTTCCCAAGGCTTTCTATCTCCAAAGTTGTCTCCCTTTGAGTTTTCTTAGTTGTTTCTACTTCTGATTTTAGATCCTGGATGGTTTTGCTTAGCTCCTTCACTTGCATGTTTGTGTTTTCCTGTAATTCTTTAAGAGATTTTTGTGTTTTCTCTTTCATGAGTTCAGCCTGTTGACCAAAGTTCTCCTGTATTTCTTTAAGAGATTTTTGTGTTTCGTCTTTCATGACCTCAGCCTGTTGAGCAAAGTTCTCCTGTATTTCTTTAAGTGTTTTTTGCATTTCCTCCTTGTTGGCTTTTGTATTCTCCTGGATTTCTTTCAATGATTTTTGTGTTTCCCTTGCAAGGGCTTCTAACTTTTGATCCATTGTCTCCTGAATTTCTTTATGTATGACCTTCATGTGTTCCTGTACCAGCATCATGACCAGTGATTTTAAATCCAAATCTTGTTTTACTGGTGTGATGGGGTATCCAGGACATGTTGGTAGAGGAGAATTGGGTTCAGATGTTGCCATATTGCCTTGATTTCTGTTAGTGACGTTCCTGCGTTTGCCTTTTGCCATCTAGATCTCACTGGTGTTAGTTTATCTTGTCAGTGCTGGACTCACCAGTGCAAGGTGCCCCTTCCCAGTTGGCCTCTGGTGCACAGCTTACCTCCTGCACTGCTTGTAGACAGTGTGCTGCTGCCCAGGCTGTTCAGATCCCAAAGCAGGCACCCGAAGGCTCCCGCTGGGGCCCGCTGGATTCACTGGAGCACACTGACTTCTCCCAGCTGGCCGCCCGGAAGCCCAGCTAGCCACTTGCAGGACTTGGAGATGTAATGCTGCCGCCCAGACTGATCTGGATCCGGAAGCGGAGAGAGTAGAGCTAAGGGCTTCTGCCTGAGGCCTTGCCCCAGATTGTGTCTGTGGAGCAGATGGAGCCCGTGTGCACTCCCAGGGAGTGCCGATGGTGTATGCTACTGTGACCTCCCCTGTGTTCCGCTCACTCCGCTGGGCAGCCGATCTGCCAACCGGGCTGTCGCACACAAGGTTAGCCTGGCCGCCCAGTCCCTGAGTCCAGGCAAAAGCCTGGGAGGCCAAGGTCCGAGCAAAGTTCCCCTACGGCTTTGACTGTTAATTGGGTTTGCCAGGTGACTAGGATGGCGGGCGTGTGCGCCCGCGCTCCCTGAAAGCGCCGGGAGAGTCTGCTTTGCTAACAATCACCTGGGCGGGTTGACTCACAGATGGCCCACCAAGCCGCCCAGTTCTTGGGGTCAGTCCTGTGCCTTTTGGGGCCTGGACCCCCGCTTTGTTAGCCTTAGGCTATGCCTGTTACAGGTCTGCCCGCCTGAGCTCTCTGTCGTCCTGCAGGCAAAATGGCGGCGGCGCGCTCGCAGGCCTGGGCAAAAAACCTCCTGGTTGGGTTGGCACCCCGATGGCCCCCTGACCCGCCCAGGGCCTGGGTGCAGGCCAACGCCCGTCGGGCTCAGACCACCGCGGTGTTGGCCTCGGATTATGTTTGTGTACCTCAGTCTGTCCGATTCCTGGAGTACGGAACCAAGATGGATGCTCCTCTCCTGACTGGTGGGAGGCCGAGTTCTGAAGTGGCCTCCGTGCAGGAAAGGCGCCGCACAACTGCAGCTGCTTGCTGTCCGGCTGGTCAGCGAAGGTCAGTGGTCGTGGGCGCAGGGCCTAACTGGTCCCTGTGACGCCTTGGTTCCACTGCTGATGGCCCTTCAGCTGGAGCAGCCACTGCTGCCGCTGCTGCCGCCGCCGCTGCCTCCGCCGCCGCCTACTATAGACTTTTATGATTATAAGAGTATATTCTTGAGGCCAGAGAGATGGCTCAGTGGTTAAGAGCACTGACTGCTCTTCCAAACGTCCTGAGTTCAATTCCCAGCAACCACATGGTGGCTCACAGCCATCTGTAATGGGATCTGAAACATTCTTCTAGTGTCCCTAAAGACAGCTACAGTGTACTCATAATATAATACATAAAATAAAAATAAATCTTTGAAGAAAGAAAGAATTTTTTTTTGGAAAAAGAATATATTCTTATTCCACCTTGACAAAACTATTGCAGATTACTGAAGGAATCATAACCAAGAAGAAAAAAAAATTCTTAAGGAAAGTATGAACTTTTAAAGTGTTTTCAGACCATATGAAAATACCAGTTCTGTATTTGTCATTGTCCTTTTGGTTTGTACTTTTAGCATCTCGGCCAAAGTGCCATAATTTGAATGGCCTTCAAAATTAAGCCTTTCTGACTCAGTGTAGCAGTATAAGGCAAAGCCAGAACAGGGAAGTGGAAAAGGATGGGTGGGAGAACAGGGGAAGGGAAGGGAGCTTATGTGACTTTCGGGGAGTGGGGGGCCAGAAAAGGGGAAATCATTTGAAATGTAAATAAAAAATATATCGAATAAAAAAATTAAGCCTTTCTATTGATACATCTATATTTTGAAGGTTGTATTCCAGGACAATCTATCATAAGTATGACAGTTACTTCAAAACATCAACCATTCCACCTCAGGCTTTTATTTATTCTTAAAAGGTGCTGGCAAGGATGTGGAGAAAGAGGAACATGCCTCCACTGCTGGTGGGGTTGCAAGCTGGTACTACCAGTCTGGAAATCAGTCTGGCGGTTCCTCAGAAAACTGGGAATGATACTTCTGGAGGACCCTGCTATACCACTCCTGGGCATATACACAGAGGATTCCCCAGCATGTAATAAAGATACATGCTCCACAATGTTCATAGCAGCCCTATTTATAATAGCCAGAGCTGGAAAAAACACAGATGTCCCTCAAAGGAAGAATGGATACAAAAAATGTGGTATATATACACAATGGAGTAATATTCCACCATTAGAAACAATGAATTCATGAAATTCTTAGACAAATGGATGGAGCTGGACAACATCATAGTAAGTGAGGTAACCCAGTCTCAAAAGATCAATCATGTTATACACTCATGATAAGCAGATATTAATTAGCCTAGAAACTTGGAATACCCAAGACATAATCCACATATCAAATGATATCCAAGAAGAACAGAGGAATGGCCCCTGGTTCTGGAAAGGCTCAGTGCAGCAGTATATGGCAATACCAGAACAGGGAAGTGAGAAGGTGTGGATGGGGGAACAGGGGAGGTAAGAGGGCTTATGGGACTTTTGGGGAGTGGGGAGCCAGGAAAGGGGAGATCATTTGAAATGTAAATAAAAATATATCGAATAAAAAAAGAAACAATGAATTCATGAAATTCTTAGACAAATGGAAGGAACTGGAGAATATCATCCTAAGTGAGGCAACCCAGTCTCAAAAGAATACTCATGGTATGCACTCACTGATAAACAAATACTAGCCTAGAAGCTTGGAATACCCAAGACACAATTCACATATCAAATGATGCCCAACAAGAAAGAAGGAGTGGCCCCTGGTCCTGGAAAGGCTCAGTGCAGCAGTGTAGGGGAATACCAGGACAGGGAAGTGGAAAGGGGTGGATTGGGGAACAGGGGGAAGGAAGAGGGCTTATGGGACTTTCGGGGAGGGAGGATCCAGGAAAGGGCAAATCACTTGAAATGTATATAAAGAATATATCAAATAGCTCTGCCTCCCGCCAGCCAGTTACAAGAGGCTCTCTGCCATCTTGGCTCCCAGACACCAGAGAGATCTGACAGCCCCAGGTACACTGATACAGTCCAAGGCTACCATCGCTTGGGTCTAAGCCTGACAGGCGTTGGCCTGCACCCAGGCCCTGGACAGCTTGGTGGGCCATCTGTGTGTCAACCCGGCCAGAATGTTGTTTACCCAGCAGACTGTTCCGGCACTTGCAGGGGGCACGCAGGCCCCCATCTTGGCTACGGGACGCCAGAGGGCTCTAACAGACAAAGCCAGTTAACAGACATAGCCAGAGGCTAAGAGCATGGGGTCTAAGCCCTACAGGCATGGGCCTGCACCCAGACCCTGGGCTGCTTGGTGGGCCACCTGTGTGCCAACCCGGCCAGGACATTGTTTACCCAGCAGACTGTCCCGGCACTTTCAGGGGACATGCGCACCCCCATCTTGGCTACAGGATGCCAGAGGGTTCTAACAGACAAAGCCAGCCAGCAGACTTAGCCTGAGATGAACATCACTTGGGTCTAAGCCTGACAGGCACTGGCCTGCACCCAGGCCCTGGGCAGCTCGGTATGCCACCTGTGTGCCAATCCAGCCAGGAGGTTGTCTGCCCAGCAGACTGCTCAGCACTTGTAGGGGCACGAGGCACCATCTTGGTTAACTGACAGAACCAGTTAGCAGACAGAGCCTGAGGCGAACATTGCTCAGGCCTAAGCCTGTCTGGCCTTTGCCTGGACTCAGGGCCTGAGCAGCTAGGCTAGCCGTATGTGCACCAACCCAGATGAAGGATCAGCTGCCCGGTAGAGTGTTCAGCACTCGGAAAAGGTCCCCGCAGTAACCACCATCATCACTCCCTGAAGGAGCAAACGGGCATTACCTGGTTCATAGAGACAACCTGGTGCAAGGCACACTAGGGCTCCAATGGCACCCAAGAGGAGGGCAGCACATCGGCAAGCTATGCCAGGGGAAACCCAGCCATCCACTGTTGCAGAAATAGCCTTACAGTCTCACAGGAAGTTCAAACACCAGCCAGTGACAAGACCAACTAATGACAGAGATAAGAAGATGGCAAAAGGCAAATGTAGGAATGCTACTAACAGAAATCTAGGCAATATGGCAGTATCTGAACCCAACTCTCCAATATCAGCAAGTCCTGGATACCCCAACACACCAGAAAAAGAAGATTTGGATTTAAAATCACTGGTCATGATGCTGCTAGAGGAACACAAAAAGGACATAAATGACTCTCTTAAAGAAATACAGGGGAACATGAATAAGTTACAAACCCGTATAATGAAAACACAAAAATCACTTAAAGAAATTCAGGAGAATAAGGCTCAAGAGATAGAAACCAATAAAGAAGAAATGCAAAAGAACTTAAAGAAATGCAAGAGAAAGTGAGTCAAATGGCAGAAGTCATGAAAGAGGAAAAACAAAAATCTCTTAGAGAATTAAAGGAAAACACAAGCAAACAAATGAAGGAATTGAGCAAAACCATCCTGGATCTAAAAACAGAAGTAGAAACAACTAAGAAATCGCAAAGGGAGACAACTTTGGAGATAGAAAACATTGGGAAGAAATCAGGGACCATAGATGCAAATATAAACAACAGAATACAACAGATGGAAGAAAGAATCTCAGATGCCGAAGATACCATAGAAACCATTGACTCAACAGTCAAAGAAAATGCAAAATGCAAAAATCTTGTAACCCAGAACATCCAGGAAATCCAGGTAAAGCTACACTTTAAAAAGTAATTTGTAGAAGGTCTTATAGGTGAAAAGATAATAGGCATCTCTTAATAAGGAGTATTACGGTTTCAGACTTAAATATCTGGCCCCCAGGTGGTTGAGCCGGTTGAGGCACTTAAGGAACTTAGAAGCAGGAACTGAAGCAGAAACCATGATATAGTGCCTTTCCTGGTTTTCTTTCCATTACTTGCTCAGCTTGTTTTCTTACATAACTCAGGGCCACTTGCCCAGCAGTAGCACCACCCACTTTTAGCTGGATCCTCCAATATAAACATCAACAACAATAACAAATACCCCTACAGATGTGCTCACAAGACATAAAGGCAAGTTCTTACTCTTCCAAAGTGACTCTAGTTTGTGTCAAATTAATAAAAAACTAAGTGACATACTTGGACATTATATCACAATGACAAGAAAAGCGAGTAGTGCCAGGAATGAGTATAATGCTGAAATACAAACATCTGGCACAGTACTTGGAGAATCCACTGTGACAAGTGTGAAGGTAGGAGGAAAGAGCTGTTGGCAAAATATATATGTGTGTGACTTTGTTTAAGAAAGTGTTTCTAACAAATTTCCTCTAGAACTAGCACAGAAATACAAGTGGAAAGTGTAAGGTACAAAAGGATGATCCATATGCCAGGTTAATAGCAACAGATGCTGTGGCCATTGACACAAGGACTTTGGAGCCTTTTACTTGTATTCACATCATTGCTCTTCCTTCTCTGTTTCTGTGACCTTAGGCATGCGGCACACTCATCCATGAAATAGGAAGAGCCACAGTATTACCTTAGGGTTGTTGTGAGAATTAAAGGAGTTAATTATTTGCAATAGGTTGTACATGAATCTGAAAATTAGTAAACCATACTTAAATCATTAATAAACAAAGTAGTGGTTGTGGTAGTTAAATATCACGAATCTACCAAAAACACTTGCTCTGGGTTTCAGACTTGAAGAACCCTTTTCTTTAAAGAGAAGGGTACACAAAGGATAACTAAAATCTACAACTAGAGATCTTTTTTATTATTCTTATTTTATTACTCATTTTATTTACATTTCAAATAATAACCCCCCTTCCTGGTTACCACTCCATCATTCCCCCATCCCATCCCTCTTTACCCCCTCCCCTTTACCTCTATAAGGGTGCTCCTCCACCCATTTACCCATTCCCACTTCATCCCTCTACATCTTAACCTAATAACTTGTTCTAAGGAAGAACTATATCTTTGGCTCCAGTATTAACTGAACTAAACCTTGTGTAAGAAGGCATGGGTTCATCCTATAGGTACCAAACTCCCCTGAAGAAATCTATTGGGAGGTATTTTTTGTGTGTATGCTTTAGTACACAGTTCATAACAAAAGCAGCAGGTGGATATATCCAGAGCAAAACCAAAAAAAGAGATTTCTCCCCACTCTTAGAGCTCTCTGATTATCCTTTGCCTGTCTGAAATGCAATGTATCCTTTTTATAGGTGCTTTAGAAAGAAATGCAATGTTATTAAGACCATTTTTAATTCACATAGCCCAGATATCTTTGGGTAACTATGTCATAATTACTGAGTTATGCATCTAGTCTATATATAAAACAAATTGCTGTGTATATATGAAGAAATGAAAAATGAACTACAATATTCTTTATAATTACAGCTACAATCACCCAAATAGATCATTAAAATTTTTATAGGAACACATTGGATTGTACTTTGTCTCCAATTTAAGTATATGTGCCTCCAATTTAAGGGTCATTCAACTTCATTTGTATAACTAAAAAGACAAATTTATACTGGACAATTGACTAGCTAAATTTTTTGGGTTTTATACTGACTTCTCACCACCAAAAACAAAAAAGAAGACAAGAAGAACTCTATCAATTCCATCAATTAAATTAGCTTATGGATATATGTGGGCTTACTGTTAATTCAGTCATCTTAATCAAAAAATATGGATAAAAGTTTATCAAAGATTAGTTACCACAGGTTACTTCACTTAAAACATATTTTAAATGTTTACAATTTAGACACTATTCATTTCTTTTAGACAAAATTTAATTTAAATGTCTTAGTATATGCTTCACACATGAAGCTGTCTTCCCTACCTAAGTATAAATTTATCTATAAAAACAATGAATGAGGAGATCCATATAAAATGTTGCTCTTTCTGGATAGAAATCATGGGTCTATTACATTTACATACAATTTCTGAAAAAAAAAATCTAACCCTTCCTAAAATGCTTCATTTAATGAAATATTTTCAACAAAAAGAAAATAATAAATTCAGGAAAATGAAAAGATAGAATGCTTTCTACAGAGACTGACGAAAGGCTTCTGGTGTCATGAGTTATATTGCCTTTCCATGCAACCCTGTTTCCTCCTGGGACGTTCTAAAAGGTTTAGTTTAAATTTTTCAGAAGCTTGTTTCACTGTAAGCATTGGCATTCACTGTATGCCAAATGATCCATTTAGGGTATTCTACTGCAGCTGGAAGAACTCTAGGTTAAACATTCAGGAGCCTGCAACCTAAGGTGCTGAACAAATAGACAGCTCACTTTCCATCTAATGCAGCTCTGGGAGCAGATATTATTCACAGAACATTTGCTATGTTAGAACACACATTGATATAATACCAAAGAATTTTGTAGGCCATGTGAGTGTTTTGATCCCCTGAGACCAAAGTCTATCTGTCCTAACTTTGTGGAAAGCTAGTCAGTTCTCACCATTCATATATGAGATCTGACAGTAATGGTTTTTGCACAAACACCTAGAGATATAAGGTATGTCTTTGTGTTTTCAGGAGGACTTTGTACCACCATGGTAACACAATTTTCCTAGCCCATGCCTCCAGAAATTTATTTTGGATCATTTCCAAGGGTGCACTTACAGAATCTGAAGAGTAGGATATGCCCACATTTATCTTAACAGTATTGGTCAGCCAAATGTTAATTATCCCACTTTTGATTATAGTCAAGTGTCCTGGAAACACCTCTCTGACCAGACTTATATAAACCCTCTCTGAATCTTTCCAAAAAAAAAAAAAAAAAAAAACTGATAGCTGTGTGGAGTATCCTGGACTCAAGACATTGAGTGGATCTTGATACTGTTTCACCACATGAGCCCCCAAAAGCTGTAGAGTCAATGGTGCAACAATATCCTGTGGATTTTGAATGAGTGTCATGTTGAGAGAGAGACATTTGATACTTCAGAGGACAAACTAAAAGATGCATATCTTAAAGGCATTTATTTCTTGGAGAGAGTTTAGATAATTTGCTTCTAGAAAGTGAAGTCCATACATAACAATTGTTTATATTTTGCTTTCTTTCCACTCAATCATTCTGTCAAGAAATCACAAGACTTACTTCAATAGGATGAAAAGAACAGCAAGAATCCAAGCAATTTCAAAGAGGTCAGGCATAGGACATGAGGGTTTGAGCATGTTTGCACTTTCTACATAAGTAGAAGGGAGTGAAGATAGTTTCTAAGTGGGAAATGGTACAATGGGCAGAACCACCAGGAATGGAATTGCTGAGGTATGTTCATGAAACACTGAGTACCTGCCTCCCTTGGGCAAATCTGTATCTTGTGGGTAATGAAGTAAACTCAGTAAGGGCATGGAGAATTTGGAACTTATTATATAGACAATAGGAAGCCATAAATCATTCTTGGAATGATGAAAACCACATTCACTTATCTAAAACAACACAGACTTTTATGGGTAAGATGGAATGTGGAAAACTAAAAGTGATAATGCCGTGGGTGAACCGCTCTCTTGCTGTCATGTGATGCTTGTTCTCAGAGAGAGGAAAAAGTGTGAAATTCTTCTCAATCAAGGCTACTCTCTCCCCTTGTCCCAGATCTAATAGTCAATCTCACCCCCCAAATAAAATAGACACTACACTAAGAATCTCAGGAAGGTGTAAGAGGGAAGATGGTTGTGTGTTCCTTTTCTCCTGTTCACTCACTAAAGAAACACAGCTGGAGAAGAAGCCTGTGCCTTTAAAAGAATTGGAGTACCTCAGACTCCAATTGGTAAGAACCCTTTTAGTACCAATAATCTTTTATTTGGAACAGAGCCAAGTAAGCATATCTAAATTGCCCCATAACAGATCTCAATTCATAGAAGTTCCTTATCAAAGTTATTAATCTTTCCAAATGTAATCTTCATGCCACACCCTGCCCCCCACTAAAGTCCCTCTCACATGCTTGTCAAAGTTTAGATCCCAAACTCTGCCTAAAGGCACATCAAACCTGCTACCTTCATTGCAAGAGCAGCTCAAGATGCCTTTCCCACCTAGATGTGAATTTGAAGATTGTAGTCTGTGTTAATTAAAGTTTTATTTCTATGAAGAGACAACATGGTCATGGCAACTCCTATAAAGGAAAACATTTAATTTGGGCTAGATTACAGTTTCAAAGGTTTAGTCTATTATTGCAATGTGGGACACATGTTGACATTCAGGCAGATGTGGTGCTGAGACACTAAGAGTTCTACATCTGGATCCACAGACATCAGGAAGAGATTATCACACTGGTCCTAGTGTAAACATCGGAGACCTCAAATGCCCTCCCCCAAAGACACACTTCCTCAAACAACACCACACCTATTTTGACAAGGCCATACCTCCTAATAGTACTACTCCCTATGAGCATGTGGAAGGCATTTTTCCAAACCACCACCCAAGTAAAAACTTCTTTTAGCCTAAAAGCTTATATATCTACCAACATTGATACTCCTAGCAAACTATGACTCTAACATTCACAAAAATAATTTATCTTTGACTTAAAGTTAGATCAAGTTAGATTCTCTCTCTCTCTCTCTCTCTCTCTCTCTCTCTCTCTCTCTCTCTTCTCTCTCTCTCTCTCTCTCTCTCTTTCTCTCTCTCTCTCTCCCTCTCTCTTTCTCCCTCTGTGTGTGTGAGAGAGAGAGAGAGAGACAGAGAGAGACAGAGACAAAGACAGAGAGAGAAAGGGAAGAGAAAGAAAGAGCTATCATGTATGAGTGTTAGTTCTTGTGTGCACTAGTGCATGTGCATGTATGAAAGAAATCAGAGAAAAAAACTCCCTTCACAATAACCACAAATAATATAAAATATCTTAGTGTATACCAAACAAGTGAAAGACCTATATGGCAACAACTTCAAGGCTCTCAAGAAATCGAAGAACATCTCAGAAACATCTCCCATGATCATGAATTGGCAGAATTAGTATATTAAAAATGGCCATCCTGCCAAAGCCAATCTATAGATTCAATGCAATCCCCATCAAAATTCCAACACAATTTTTCAAAGACATGGAAAGGGCATGAATTTTCCAATTCATCTGGAATGGCAAAAAACCCAGAATAGCGAAAACAATTCTTAACAATAAAAGAACTTCAGGGGAAATCACCATCCCTGACCTCAAGATTTACTACAGAGCAATAGTGGTAAAAACTGCATAGTATTGGTACAGAGACAGACACATTGACCAATGGAATAGAATTGAAGACACAGAAATAAAACCTTATACTTATGGACACTTGATCTTTGATAAAGAAGCCAAAAATATACAATGGAAAAAGAAAAGCATCTTCAATAAATGGCACTGGTCTATATTTAGAAAAATGAAAATAGACCTGTATTTGTCACCTTGCACAAAGCTCAAGTCTATGTGGATCAAGGACTTCAACATAAAACGAGATACACTTAATCTAATAGAAGAGAATGTGGGAAAGAGCCTTGAACTCATTGGCACAGGGGGAATTTTCCTAAACAGAACTCCAATCAATGGCTTATGCTCTAAGATCAAGAATTGATAAATGGGACCTCATGAAACTGGAAAGCTTCTGTAAGGCAAGGAACATAGTCAATAAGACAAATTGGCAACCTACATATTCGGAAAAAATCTTCAATAACCCCACATCGGATAGAGGGATAATATCCAAAATATATAAAGAGCTCAAGAAACTCACCAACAAAAAACCAAACAACCCAATCAAAAAACATAGTGTGTATAACTAAATCAAGAATTCACAACAGAGGAATCTCGAATGGATGAGAAGTACCTAAAGGAATGCTCCTTAGTGATCAGAGAAATGTAAATCAAAAAGACCCTGAGATTCCACCTTACACCAATCAAAATGGCTAAGATCAAAATCTATCATATGGTGACAACATATGTTGTAGAGGATGTGGAGAAAGAGGAACACTCCTCCACTGCTAGTGGGATTGCAAAGTGGTACAAGCACTCTGGAAATCAATCTAGAGGTTCCTCAGAAAATTGGAAATAGATCTACCTGAACACCCAGCAATACCAATCTTGGAAATATACCCAAAAGATGCTCCACCGTGCCACACAAGCACATGTTCCACTATGTTTATAGTGGCTTTATTTATGATAGCCAGAAGCTGGAAACAACCCAGATGTCACACAACAGAATGGATATAGAAAAATGTGGTTCACTCCTGGGCATATACCCAGAGGATTCCCCAGCATGCAATAAGCACATGCTCCACTATGTTCATAGCAGCCCTATTTATGATAGCCAGAAACTGGAAAGAACTCAGATGTTCTTCAGTGGAGGAATGGATACAGAAAATGTGGTATATTTACACAATGGAATACTACTCAGCAATTAAAAACAATGAATTCATGAAATTTTTAGGCAAATGTTTGGAACTGGAAAATATCATCCTAAGTGAGGTAGCCCAATCACAAAAGAATACACATGGAATGCAATCACTGATAAGTGGATATTAATTAGCCCAGAAGCTCTGAATACTCAAGACACAATTAGCATATCAAATGATTCCCAAGAAGAAGAAAGGAGAGGGCCCTGGTCCTGGAAAGGCTTGATCCAGCATTGTAGGGGATTACCAGGACAACGAAATGGGACAGGGGTGATTGGGGAATGGGTGGAGCGAAGAAGCCTTATGGGACATATGGGGAGGGGGGAACTGGGAGAGGGGAAAGCATTTGGAATGTAAACAAAGAATATAGAAAATAAAAAAAATAAATTAAATTAAAAAAAGAAAAATATAGTTCATTTACACAATGGAATGAGTTTTGCAGCCACATGGATGGAACTAGAGAATATCCTGAGTGAGGTAGCTGAGACACAAAAGGACATGCATGGTATATATTCATTAATAAGTGGATATTAGCCAATAAGAAAAAGAAAAAGAACAAAATATTCAAGTACAGTCCACATAACTCAAAAAGGTCAACAAGATGAAGGGCCAAGTGAGGACTCCTCAGTCCCACTTTGGAGGGAGAAGAAAGCAATCACAAGTGGAGAGGAAGGAAGGGACCTGGAAGGGAAAGTAGACAGGGGTGGGCTGGAGAGGAAGAGGGGAACCTGATCTGGCATTGGATGAGGGAAAAGGACTATAGCTCTGAAGGCCAGCAGAAAGAATTGAAACAATCAACCTTTTGAGATAGGAGGTTGGGGGAACACTCTAGAATGTAACAGAGACCTGGGAGGTGACTCTCAGACTCATTTCACCTTAGATAAAATGCCTGACAGTAGGGAGAGGGAACTTATAGAGCCCACCTCCAGCAGGAAGACAGGGCATCAAATGAGGGAGGGGTTGCCCTCCCACAGTAAAAACTCTGACCCATAATTGTTCCTGTCTGAAGGAACTACAGTGATGGAAATGGAGAGGAGCCTGAGGAAAAGAAGATCCAGCGACAGGTCCAAAGTAGTATCTAGCTTAAGGGGATGTCCCAAGGCCTGACACTATTACTTAGGCTATGGAGCACTCACAAAAAGGGATCTAGCATGACTACATTCTGGAAAACCCAACAAGCAGCTGAAAGAGTCAGATGCAGATATTTGTACCCAACAAATGGACAGAAGCTGCTGACCCCTGTGGTTGAATTAGGAAAAGGCAGAAAAGAAGCTGAGGAGAAGGGCAACCCTGTAAGAGGATCAGCAGTCTCAATTAATCTGGATCCTGAGATATCTCAAACACTGAACCACCAAACAGGCAGCACATATCAGCTGATATGAGGCCCACAACACATATACAGCAGAGGACTGTTATGCCTGTGTTCAATCATAGATGATGCACCTAACCCTCAAGAGACTGGAGGGCCACAGGGAGTTTAGAGGTCAGGTGGAGTGGGGTGGTGGGACATCCTCATGGAGACAGGGAGTTGGGGATGAAGTATAGGATGTGGAACAATTGAGGGTTGGACGTGGGGGGCGGTGGCAAATAAAAATCATTATGTTAAGACGAACAAACTAAGGTCAGAAAGACATATACTCCCTGATCTCATTCATACATTGAATCTGTTATTCCCATAGTATAGAAAGGAGATTCCCATAGACTGTGGAGAGAAGCAACAATGTTGTAGGAAAAGAGATAGTTGATCAACAGGTACTATTAAGTTAGATAAGAGCAAGAAGTGTCACAGTAGTGATGATAAATGACAGTAATGTACTAACACTTCAGCAGAACATGGAATAAAAGATCAGAAATATGTTCATTACAGATAAGTCAAAGATATTTGAAGACATAAATTTGTCTAGCCTGATTTGAGCATGACCAATTGTACACACATATCAAATCTAACATGGCAACCAATTAGTATGTATAATGTTTGTGATTTGGTGTACCAGTTTAAAATATTGTACTGGCTGGTTTTGTGTCAACTTGATACAAGCTGGAGTTATCAGAGAGAAAGGAGCTTCAGGTCAGGCAGTGCCTCCATGAGATCCAGATGTAAAGCATTTTCTCAATTAGTGATCAAAGGATGAGGGCCCCTTGTGGGTGGTACGATCTCTGGGCTGGTAGTCTTGGGTTCTATAAGAAAGAAGCTGAGCAAGCCAGGGTAAGCAAGCCAGTAAGTAACATCCCTCCATGGCTTCTGCATCAGCTCCTGCTTCCTGATCTGCTTGAGTTCCAGTCCTGACTTCCTCTGGTGATGAACAGCAGTGTGGAAATGTAAGCTGAATGAACCCATTCTTTCCAACTTGCTTCTTGGTCTTGATGTTTTGTGCAGGAATAGAAACCCTGACTAAAGTGATCAGTGGAGCAGCTGGGACAGAAGTCTTCCCACTGCCATTTGCACCAGGGAGCCAGGAGCCTTCTGTGCACAGCTCCCCAGGAGAGAGTGAGCTCCCAGCAGTGCTGTCACTTCTAAGCTAAAAGGAGTAAAGACACAGGCTTACAGGCCCACAGGAGGAAAAAACTCCAGCCAGAGACAACAATACTAACTAGCACCAGAGATAACCAGATGGTGAAAGGCAAGCACATGAAACCTACCAACAGAAACCAAGGACTCATGGCAACATCAGAACCCAGTTCTCCCACCACAGCAAGTCCTAGATACCCCCAACACACCAGAAAAGCAAGAGTTGGATTTAAAATCGTATCTCAAGATGCTGATAGAAGGCTCCAAGAAAGACTTAAATAGCTCCCTTAAAGAAATACAGGAGAGCATCAGTCAACAAGGAAAAGCCCTTAAAGAGAAAACACAAAAATCCCTTAAAGAAATACATGAGATCATGGGTCAATATGCAGAAGCCCTTAAAGAAGAAACACAAGAATCCCTTAAAGAATTACAGGAAAACACAAACAATCAAGTGAAGGAACTGAACAAAACCATCCAGGAAGTAGAAGTGGAAGTAGAAACAATAAAGAAATCACAAAGTGAGACATCTCTGGAGATAGAAAACCTTGGAAGGAATTCAGGAGTCATAGATGCAAGCATCAACAACAGAATATAAGAGATAGAAGAAAGAATCTCAGGTGCTGAAGATACCTTAGAAAACATTGACTCAACAGTCAAAGAAAATGCAAAATGCATAAAGCTGGTAACCCAAAACATCCAGGAACTCCAGGACACAATGAGAAGACCAAACCTAAGGATTATAGTTATAGAAGAGGGCAAAGATTTCCAACTTAAGGGGCCAGTAAATATCTTCAACAAAATTATAGAAGAAAACTTCCCTAACCTAGAGAAAGAGATGCCCATGAACATACAAGAAGCCTTCAGAACTCCAAACAGACTGGACCAGAGGAGAAACTCCTCTCGGCACATAATAATCAAAACACCAAATTCACTAAACAAAGAAAGAATATTAAAAGCAGTAAGGGAAAAGGGGCAAGTAACTTATAAAGGCAGACCTATCAGAATTATACCAGACTTCTCACCAGAGACAATGAAGAAGATCCGGGGCAGACCTCATACAGACCCTAAGAAAGCACAAATGCCAACCCAGGCTACTATACCCAGCACAACTCTAAATCATCATAGATGAAAAATCCAAGATATTCCATGATAAAACTAAATTTACACAATATCTGTCCACAAATCCAGCCCTACAAAGGATAATAGATGGAAAATTCCAACACAAGGAGGAAAACCACACCCTAGAAAAAGCAAGAAAGTAATCTTCTTCCAACAAACCCAAAAGAAGATACCCACACAAACATATAAATAACTTCAAAAATAACAGTAAGCAACAATCACTATTCCTTAATATCTCTTGACAACAATGGACTCAACTCCCTAATAAAAAGACAGAGACTAACAGAAATATTTCTCATGTAAATCTTCAATTTTATCAGAAAATGTTTGTAATTCCCCTTTTAATTTAGTAATGTTTTTTATGTCTACAGCTTTATCTGCATTATTTTTCATGATAATCTTCAAGTTTAATGTCTTTCTATATATTTCCTCTATTTTATCAGAAATGTTTTAAGTGTAAATCTTTTTTATCACAAATGTTTCTAATTCCACCTTCAATTAATTTAGAAAGAGTTTTTATACCTACCGTTTTATTTGTAAAATTTTCCATAAAATAGGCAATTTTAACATATTTTTATATATTTCTTGAATTTTACCAGAAATATTTTCCATGTAAATCTTCAAATTTATCTGAAAATGTTTATAATTCCACCTTCAATCAACTTAGAATTATCTTTTTACCTATTACTTTATCTGTATAATTTCCATGATAATCTTTAATTTTAACATGTTTTTCTATATATTTCTTCAGTTTCATCAGAATATTTTCCATGTAAATCTTCAAGCTTATATTATTTTATCAGAAATTGTTTATATTATTAAACAATTGTTTAATAATATAATTGTTTTATCAGAAATTGTTAAATAATTATCAGAAAATGTTTATAATTCCACTTTCAATCAACTTAGGAATACTTTTATGCCTACCATTATTACATTTATATAAAATGTTCCATGATAATATTCAATTCTAACATGTTTAGAATTTTTAACACCTATTATTTTTCTACAATTTTATCAGAAATATTTTCCATGTATATCTTCAATTCTATCATAAAATGTTTCTATTTTTATTTCAATTAATTTAGCAATGTTTTACATGTCTATCACTTTACTCATTAATTTTCCATGAAAATTGTTAATTTTAACATGTTTTTCTATGTATCTCTTCTATTTTTATCTGAATTATTTACCACGTAAATCTTTAATTTCATCAGAAGATGTTTTTACTTCTCTTTTTAATAAAAAGTAAAAGAAACCCTAAGATAGATATCAACTTAAATTTTAAAATTCATCATAGGTCCACAGTCCTCTAACCCTGTGCGGTATATGGCTATGGAACCCAGAATTCTGGAATAAAGAAATCCTCATGCTATTATATCAAGACCGTTTCTCAAGTATATCATTCTTATTGTTAAAGCACCCGCATGAAGGAGCCCTTGTATCTGAGAAGTTTATTCTCCATTAAAAAGATTAATGAGCTGATAGAAGTACTACATTTAAAAAGACTATTGCAGAGCAGCAACAGCAGCAGCAGCTGGTCCAGAGGAAGGGCCATCAGCAGAGGAACCAAGCTGACATGGTCCAGGCAGATCCTGTGACCACGACCACTTGCCATCGCTGGCCAGCCAGGCTGCAAGCAGCGGCAGATTTACTGCGCCTTTCACCACGCAGAAGCCACTTCAGAACTCTGCCTCCTGCCAGTCAGTTATGAGAGACTGGCCTCCATCTTGGTTCTCGGACGCCAGAGAGATCAGACAGACTGAGGTACGCAAATACAACCCAAGACCAACATCAAGGGGGTCTAAGTCGGAGGGGCGTTGGCCTGCACCCAGGCCCTGGGCTGATCGGCAGGCCACCAGTGTGCAAAGCCAGCCGGGGGGGTTGTTTGCCCGGGCCAGCGCGCGCTCGTGCAGGTGCCACTGCCATTTTGCCTACCGGAAGCCAGAGAGTCCTAGCAGGCAAAACCAGCTAACAGGCTAGCCCGAGGCTGACATAGCTGGGGTCTAAGACAGTCAGGCCCTGGACTGCCCCCAGGCCCTGGGCTGCTCGGTGGGCCATCTGTATGCCGACCTGGCCAGGAGGTTGTTAGCCCAGCAGACTCTCCCAGAACTCTCAGGGAGCATGCGCATGACACCATCCTGGCCACCTGACAGACCCAATTAACACTCACAGCTGAGGGGAACTTTGCTCAGACATTGGCCTGCCAGGCTTTTGCCTAGACTCAGGGCCTGAGCATCGAGGCTAGCCTTGTGTGCACCAAACCGGTAGGGAGTTCCGCTGGCCAGCAGAGTGATCAGTGCGCAGAAAAGGTCCCCGAAGCATACACCCTCAGCACTCCCTGAAGGAGCAAACGGGCACCATCTGGTTCATAGACACAATCTGGGGCAAAACACACTAGGGCTGCAAGAGCACGCAAGAGGAGGACAACACATCAACAATCTGCAACAGGGGAAACCCTGCCATCCAGTGTTGCAGAAATAGCCCTAGAGCCTCTCAGGAGGCTGAAACACCAGCCAGAGACAAGACCAACTAGCTCCAGAGAATAAGATGGCAAAGGGCAAATGCAGGAACGCTACTAGCAGAAATCTAGGCAATATGGCAGCATCTGAACCAAACTCTCCAACATCAGCAAGTCCTGGTTACGCCAACACACCAGAGAAACAAGATAATGGATTTAAAATCACTGTTCATGATGCTGCTAGAACACAAAAAGGACATAAATGAATCTCTTAAAGAAATACAGGGGAACATGAATAAGCTAGAAACCCGTATAATGGAAACACAAAAATCACTTAAAGAAATGCAGGAGAATAAGACCCAAGAGATAGAAGCCAATAAAGAAGAAAGGCAAAAAAAACTTAAAGAAATGCAGGAGAACTTGAGTCAACAGGTAGAAGTCATGAAAGAGGAAACACAAAAATCTCTTAAAGAATTACAGGAAAACACAAACAAACAAATGATGGAACTGAGCAAAACCATCCTGGATCTAAAAACAGAAGTAGAAACAACTAAGAAATCACAAAGGGAGACAACTTTGGAGATAGAAAACCTTGAGAAGAAATCAGGGGCCATAGATGCAAATATAAACAACAGAATACAAGAGATGGAAGAAAGAATTTCAGATGCTGAAGATACCATAGAAACCATTGACTCAACTGTCAAAGAAAATGCAAAATGCAAAAATCTTGTATCCCAGAACATCCAGAAAATCCAGGATACAATGACAAGACCAAACCTAAGGATTATAGGTATAGATGAGAGTGAAGATTTACAACTGAAAGAGCCAGCAAATATCTTCAACAAAATTATGGAAGAAAACGTTCCCAACTTAAAGAGAGAAATGCCTATGAATATACAAGAAGCCTACAGAACTCCAAACAGACTGGACCTGAGCAGAAATACCTCCCGTCACATAATAATCAAACCTCCAAATGCACTAAACAAAGAAAGAATATTAAAGGCAGTAAGAGAAAAAGGCCAAGTAACATATAAAGAAAGACCTATCAGAATCACACCAGGCTTCTCACCAGAGACCATGAAAGCTAGAAGACCCTGGGCAGATCTCATGCAGACTCTAAGAGAACACAAATGTCAGCCAAGACTACTATACCCAGCAAAACTCTCATTCACCATAGATGGAGAAACTAAGATATTCCATGACAAAACCAAATTTACACAATATCTTTCCACAAACCCAGCTCTGCAAAGAATAATAGGAGGAAAGCTCCAATACAAGGAGGGAAACTACACCCTAGAAAAAGCAAGATAGTTACCTTCCTTCATCAAATCCAAAAGAAGATAACCACTCAAATATAAAAAGAACATCAAAAATGACAGGAAGCAATAATCACTATTCCTTAATATCAATGGTCTCAACTACACCCTAGAAAAAGCAAGATAGTTACCTTCCTTCATCAAACCCAAAAGAAGATAACCACTCAAATATAAAAAGAACATCAAAAATGACAGGAAGCAATAATCACTATTCCTTAACATCAATGGTCTCAATTACCCAATAAAAAGACATAGACTAACAGACTGGATAAGGAAACAGGACCCTACAATTTGCTGCATACAGGAGACACACCTCAGTGTCAAAAATAAAAACTACCTTAGAGTAAAAGGCTGGAAGACAATCTTACAAGCCAATGGTCACAGGAAACGAGCAGGAGTAGCCATTCTAATATCAGATAAAATTGACTTTCAACCTAAAGTCATCAAAAGAGACACAGAAGGACACTTCTTGCTGGACAAAGGAAAAATCCACCAAGAAGAACTTTCAATTCTGAACATCTATGCGCCAAATGCAAGGGCACTCTCATTCGTAAAAGAAACTTTACTAAAGCTCAAAGCACACATTGCACCTAATTAACACAATAATTGTGGGGGACTTCAACACTCCACTCTCCTCAATGAACCGATCAGGAAAACAGAAACTAAATAAGGACACAATAAAACTAATTGAAGCTTTGGACTTGACTGATATTTATAGAACATTTCACCCTAAAACAAAAGAATTACCCTTTTCTCAGCACCTCATGGTACCTCTCCAAAATCAACCATATAATTGGTCACAAGACAGACCTCAACAAATATAAAAAGATCGAACTAATCCCATGCCTCCTATTGGATCACTATAGAGTAAGAGTGGTCTTCAATGGCAACAAAAACAACAGAAAGCCCACATACACATGGAGGCTGAACAATAATCTACTCAATGACAACTTGGTGAAAGAAGAAATGAAGAAAGAAATCAGAGACTTTTTAGAATTTAATGAAAATGAAGGCACAACATACCCAAATCTTTGGGACACAATGAAAGCAGTGCTAAGAGAAAACTCATAGCCCTGAGTGCCTCCAAAAAGAAAATGGAGAGTGCATACACTAGCAGCTTAAAGACACACCTGAAAGCCCTGGAACAAAAAGAAGCCAATTCACCCAGGAGGAATAGAAGACAGGAAATCATCAAACTCAGGGCTGAAATCAGTCAAGTGGAAACAAAGAGAACCAAACAAAGGATTAACGAATGCAGGAGCAGTTTTTATGGGAAAATCAACAAGATAGACCCTTAGCCAGGCTGACCAAAGGGAAGAGAGAAAGTATCCAAAATAAAAAAATTAGAAATGAAAAGGGAGATATAACAACAGAAATTGAGGAAATCCAAAAAATCATCAGATCCTACTACAAAAGCCTATATTCAACACAACTGGAGAATCTGGAGGAAATGGACAATTTCCTAGACAGATACCAAATACCAAAATTAAATCAGGACCAAATAGATCATATAATAGTCCCATAACCCCTAAAAGAATAGAAGGGGTCATAGAAAGCCTTCCAACCAAAAAAAAAAAAAAAAAAAAAAAAACACAGGAACAGATGGCTTCAGTGCAGAATTCTACCTTCAAAGAAGACCTAACACCAATACTCTTCAAACTATTCCACAAAATGGAAACAGAAGGAACACTACCCAATTCCTTCTATGAAGCCACAATTACACTGATACCAAAACCACACAAAGATCCAACAAAGAAAGAGAACTTCAGACCAATTTCCCTTATGAACATCGATGCAAAAATACTCAATAAAATTCTTGCCAACTGAATCCAAGAACACATCAAAATGATCATCCTCCATGATCTAGTAGGCTTTATCCTAGGTATGCAGGGTTGGTTCAATATACGGAAATCCATCAATGCGATCCACTACATAAACAAACTCAAAGAAAAAAACCACATGGTCATTTCATTGGATGCTGAAAAAGCATTTGACAAAATTCAGCATCCTTTCATGCTTAAAGTCTTGGAAAGAACAGGAATTCAAGGCCCATACCTAAACATAGTAAAAGCAATATACAGCAAACCGGTAGCCAGCATCAAACTAAATGGAGAGAAACTTGAAGCAATCCCACTAAAATCAGGGACTAGACAGGGCTGCCCCCTTTCTCCTTATCTTTTCAATATTGTACTTGAGGTACTAGCTCAGGTGATTCAACAACATAAGGAGGTCAAAGGGATACAAATTGCAAAGGAAGAAGTCAAACTATCATTACTTACAGATGACATGATAGTCTACCTAAGTGACCCAAAAAGCTCCACTAGAGAACTCCTACAGCTGATAAACAACTTCAGCAAAGTGGCAGGTTATAAAATCAACTCAAGCAAATCAGTGGCCTTCCTATACTCAAAGGACAAGCAGGCTGAGAAAGAAATTAGGGAAATGACACCCTTCACAATAACCACAAACAGTATAAAGTCACCTTGGGGTGACTCTTACCAAACATGTGAAAGATCTGTATGACAAGAACTTCAAGACTCTGAAGAAGGAAATGGCAGAAGACCTCAAAAAATGGGAAAACCTCCCATGCTCATGGATCGGCAGGATCAATATAGTTAAAATGGCCATTTTGCCAAAAGCAATATACAGATTCAATGCAATGCCCATCAAAATCCCAACTCAATTCTTCACAGAGTTAGAAAGAGCAATTCTCAAATTCATCATGGAATAACAAAAAACCCAGGATAGCTAAAACTATTCTCAACAACAAAAGAAATTCTGGAGGAATCAGTATCCCTGACCTCAAGCAATACTACAGAGCAATAGTGTTAAAAACTGCATGGTATTGGTACAGTGACAGGCAGGAGGATCAATGGAACAGGGTTGAAGATCCAGAAATGAACCCACACACCTATGGCCACTTGATCCTCGACAAAGGGGCTGAAAACATCCAATGGCAAAAAGATAGCCTTTTCAACAAATGGTGCTGGTTCAACTGGAGGTCAGCATGCAGAAGAATGTGAATTGATCCATCCTTGTCTCCTTGTACTAAGCTCAATTCCAAATGAATCAAGGACCTCCACATAAAGCCAGACACTCTAAAGCTAATAGAAAAGAAACTGGGGAAGACCCTTGAGGACATCGGTACAGGGAGAAAGTTTCTGAACAGAACACCAATAGCGTATGCTCTAAGATCAAGAATTGACAAATGGGACCTCATAAAATTACAAAGTTTCTGTAAGGCAAAGGATACTATCAAAAGGACAAATCGGCAACCAACAAATTGGGAAAAGATCTTCACCAATCCTACATCAGATAGAGGGCTAATATCCAATATATATAAAGAACTCAAGAAGTTAGACTTCAGAAAACCAAACAACCCTATTAAAAAAAGGGGTACAGAGTTAAACAAAGAATTCTCACCTGAAGAACTTCGGATGGCGGAGAAACATCTTTAAAAATGCTCAACTTCATTAGTCATTAGGGAAATGCAAATCAAAACAACCCTGAGATTTCACCTTACACCAGTCAGAATAGCTAAGATTAAAAATTCAGGAGACAGCAGGTGTTGGCGAGGATGTGGAGAAAGAGGAACACTCCTCCACTGCTGGTGGGATTGCAAATTGGTACAACCACTCTGGAAATCAGTCTGGCGGTTCCCGAAAACTGGGCACCTCACTTCCAGAAGATCCTGCTATACCACCCCTGGGCTTAAACCCAAAAGATTCCCCAGCATGTAATAAGGATACATGCTCCACTATGTTCATAGCAGCCCTATTTATAATTGCCAGAAGCTGGAAAGAACCCAGGTATCCCTCAACAGAAGAGTGGATGCAAAAAATGTTGTATATATCCACAATGGAGTACTATTCAGCGATTAGAAACAATGAATTCATGAAATTCTTAGGCAAATGGATGGAGCTGGAGAACATCATACTAAGTGAAATAACCCAGACTCAAAAGATGAATCATGGTATGCACTCACTAATAAGTGGATATTAACCTAGAAAACTGGAATACCCAAAACATAATCCAAACATCAAATGAGGCACAAGAAGAACGGAGGAGTGGCCCCTTGTTCTAGAAAGACTCAGTGAAGCAGTATAGGGCAAAACCAGAACGGGGAAGCGGGAAGGGGTGGGTGGGAGGACAAGGGGAGAGAAGGGGGCTTATGGGACTTTCGGGGAGTGGGGGGCCAGAAAAGGGGAAACCATTGGAAATGTAAATAAAAAATATAGCGAATAAGAAAAAAAAAGAAAAAAAATTCATCATAAAGATAGAGCAGTGGCTCATAGTTGTCCTTCTTGGACAAGCATGAGGACCTAAATTTTTATTTCAAGCTACCAAGAAAATCTGGGAATGGAAGTTCATTCCTGTACCCCTATTGGGAAAGTAAAGACAGGTGAATCCTGGGGCTCACTGGCCACCCAGTCTAGTCATGATGTCAAGTTCTAGGGTTAGTGACAGACATCTTTCCAAAATATAAAGTGTAAGGCATTCAAGAAAATACCTAAAGTCAACTTCTGGCCTCCACATATACACGCACAAGCAAGCACACTCTATACACACACACACACACACACACACACACACATACATACATACATGGCATAGAGGAATATTTGAGAAATATAACAAAAAAAAAAATGAAAGCTGGTCAAGTCTGTAAACTACTGCTGTGGTACCTTGCCTACCCCAATTACCTCTGCCTCCAGTACAGCTGCCTCATCCACAAAGACCTAATCACATGGTGCCATCTGGTGGCAATGATAAGAACTGCTTGATTCAGATCCTCTACAAAAAGCCACTTTTCCCTGAATAGTCCTTTCACTCCCAAAAATCCTCAGTCCTAACCAAATTCTTCCAAGCCCATTTTTTAAAACTATACTTAATTTAATTCAATTATTTTCTATTTGTTTTATAAATAATAAAACAATAAGATTGTTCCTTATTAAGAAAGCTCAAGGAATTATAACCAAGGAATATATTCCTTGTCTCTTGATCATCTTGATAAGTCCCTACAAACAGAGACCTCTGGACTTTTGTTTATGCCTTGTTTTGTCCTTGAATACTTTGCTTGTGCCTTAGGACTGACCACATTCTTTGTATGTACCTAGAATAATATAAAAACAGATTGGGAGAAATTAAGCCTGATTCAGCATTTGCTGTAGTCATACTATAAATTTAAAAAAAGAAAAGATTGTTCCTTATTATAATTTAAAGTCTAAAGTGGGCTATCAGGACTAGGTTATAATATTATGGGTAAAATTTATTCTTTATCCTAATAAATTTATGGAAAAGTGAGAAGCCAGCTATCTGTCACTTAAAAACCACTTTTTAACTTTTCTAGAATGTAAGCAATGGGTAAAAGCGATTATTTATGGTGCACTTTACTAAAGAGGTTGAAAGCCATGTTCCTGTGTATTTTTAGCTCAGAATCAGGTCCTCATGTGAAATCATAACATCTGGGACAGCTGGTGAGACTTGAACAAAGTCTGCTTTTTTGTTTTTTGTTTTTGTTTTTTCTTTTTTTTAAAAAAAAAAAAGTAGCAATTTGAAGGGGGAGGTTTTGTTTCAAAAGGAACACCATTTATAACTTCAGTTAGCAATTTGAAGCTTGCTTTCGCTACCTGTAAATGAAATGTCTGTTTCAAGACTCTGGTTAGCGGCCAGACCCCCAGGGGCTCCCGGGGACTGGACCACCAACCAGAGTACACATGAAGGGACCCATGGCTCCAGCCACATATGTGGCAGAGAATGACCTTGTTGGACACCAGCGGGAAGAGTGGCCCTTGGTCCTGTGGAGGCTCTATGCCCCAGTGTAGGGGAATGCCAGTACAGGAAGGCAGGAGTGGGTGGGTGGGTGGGGGAAGCACCCTGATAGAGGAAAGGAGTGGAGGATAGAACAGGGGTTTCCATTTGAAATGTAAATAAAGAAAATATCCAATAAAAGAAAAAAGACAATTTAAAAAAAGACTCTGGTTGGATATAATGACTACTCCAATCCAGCTCTTTTTTTAATATATGATAAAGGACACCAATCCTTCTGAGAAAGTTTTCTACATGCTGTATAGTGGCTAATTACAGTTATAATGGGACTACTCTTCCCCCGATGCTTCTTGTCCATCAGATTAAAAGATCTTAAAAGCAATGCTTACTTACCCAACTTTATTCAGGAAAATTTCACATTACAGAAGTGTGTTAAAATTCTTTTACATTGGGCATAGCTTTCTCCTGCTGCTTTAGGTAGGCAGGGCAGAAGAAATGACTTTCTCTTTCCTACGTAATTAGATTGACCTTACTTTGGGAACACTTTTGTATCCTTCCATATTAAAGTATGATATGGAGATACAAAGGTGAAATTCCTCTTTGGGAAAATTAATTATAGTGTGGTTTTAGGTATCATAGAAAGCCCTAATGACAGGTCCCTGTGTATCTAATGACCTTCTCTTACCAGCTCTGCCACTTGTCATGTTATCCTAAAGTGCCCAGTCTCATGGGTTTAGTCTATATGAAATGAGTGAGAGGTCACAGCTCTCCTTTTTGCAGACTTTTCCCAGGATCTTTCACTATCAGCAGCGCAATTAGCCCTAATGGGAACTCTAGGTACCTGTCAAACTGTGAGGTCAGTGATAGAGGGAACAGGCGAAGTGAATTACCCTTCTGCTTCTGGAAATGAGTTCATTGGTTCTGTGTGGAACTGCAATGTTCCTGTCATATTTGGGCTGGACTCGGGAGGTAGATTAAGGTGGTATTATATTTTGAGGCTGTAATATGACCACTGAGGAAGATCAGTTCACCACAAGGGCAATGCAGAGTGGTTACATAAGAATTCAGGAAGTTTTGCAGGCATCTTTTTACCACCCCCATATCACCAGACCCCTTCCTATATCCTTAGTTCACATTTGACTTCCCCCAATACAATATCATAAATCAAATCACATTTAGTGTTCTGTCATCATTTTTATCTCCTTTGCTTCAGAGTACACACTGTTTATATTCAAATGCTATGTAACCCAGACACACCCAGTGGCTGCAAAGGGATACCATTGTCTTGGCTGTCTCTCTAGAAATCTGCCCTACCTACTTCACAAGAGCAGAGGGAAAACCATAAAAATATGTTTTAAAAGACTGATGTGAATCTTTATTTTTGCAGAAGATTAATTCTGTTGAAGTGATTGTGTTTGTAATTCTAACATCTTTGTGATGGGTACTTTAAGTTGGAGTTGTGAGAGACACCTTTCAAGAATTATCAAGAAGCAGTAATCCTTTTCTCTGCTATAAGTAGCCAGCAGAGTTGACTTAGCACCACTCATGAGACATCAAAAAGCAACATAATGAGAAGTGGGAGGGGGTTGATTAGGGAATGGGTACAGGGAAGAGGGCTTATGAGACTTATGGGAAGGGGGAACCAGGAAAGGGGAAATCATTTGGACTGTAAACAAAGAATGTAGAAAATTAAAAAAATAAAAAAAAATAAAAAAAGGAACAGAATGAAGCATTCTTCCCCTTTACAAAACTCTCTCTCTCTCTCTCTCTCTCTCTCTCTCTCTCTCTCTCTCTCTCTCTCTCTCCTTCTCTTTCTTCTCTTCTCTTCTTTTCTCTTCTCTTCTCTTCCTTTCACTTTATTCAGAAACCAGAACTTTTCTGCAGCCTGAGAAGGAAGGAATCAGAAAAGAGTAGGCATCTGACTAAGTCCCAATAAGTAAGTGATGGCTTTACGTCAACTAAGAAGGGCCCTCTGTCTGCCTAAGAAGAGCAGTAAACTTGAAACTAAACAAAGAGCATTCAGGCCCTCTGTCTGCCTAAGAAGAGCAGTAAACTTGAAACTAAACAAGGAGCATTCAGGCCCTCTGTCTGCCTAAGAAGAGCAGTAAACTTGAAACTAAACAAAGAGCATTCAGATTCCTCTTTGCATGACTTAGAGAATACTCTTTATCTGAGTTTTTAAGCCTTCCTTTGGGAGAGGAGAAGCTAGAAATGGTTGACCTAGAAATAACTCAGCCCTGAGAGCTGGCTGAGCCCAGGCATTAGCCAAAACCAAAAGGGGCCTTTTAGGACCATTTATAACTAAATCAATATGTCACTTAACCTGCCCTAACTTTACTCAAGATTTTGTTGAAATGGAAATATTTAACCCAGAAATGAAACTTCCAGAAGAAGAAACATTGTATTGAGCAGTGTAAGGAATGACTCAGTTTTTGGGTTTTTTTTTTTTTTTTTTTTTTTTTAGTTTCCCCCTTCACATATGAGAAGAGTGCAAGGCAAGTTGATGAGCTCTCTGGACTCAGCATCTTTTTATTCTCAATGAATACATGTACAATATATAACAGTAGAAAATACTCATCCACAGTTTATCACAAAAGAACAGACAGCTAAGGAGATAGCTGAGTCAGTCAAGGCTTACCTCACAAGCATAAGAACCTGAGTTCTCATTTTAGCAGCTCTGCAAAAAACTGGACATGGGAGTATTTCACAGCACAGGGAAGCCCAGAACAGTGGATCTTTGGGGTTCTCTGGCAACCTAGCCTCACCAAATTAGCAAACTCCAAACCTATGAGATACTTTGTCTCTAAAACACAAGTTGCAAGGATAGACTTGCACACCAGAAAAAGCGCGCGTCTGCGCGCGCACGCGCGCGTGCACATACACACAAACACACACACACACACACACACACACACACACACACACACGCACACACACACACACATACACGTAGAGGGGACAGGTAAGTAAAGGGTCCAGTAATAAAACAACAAGCTTTATAGAATTGAGTCTACTCCATTCAGTCTAAGGAATAAATGCTCTTTGCTGAAGTCCAGAATCAAATGCCCGGAGTAAAATAAAAAATGTGTACTATTGACTGAAGAAATAATACATTTTTATTTATTCTGTTGACAGACATTTACTGACACCAGTGGCACCCTAGGCCCTATCCTGGGACAATAATATAAGATATTAGCTGCTTGTACTTGCTGGTTTTGTTGTCAACTTGACAAGGCCAGAGTCATCAGAAAAGAAGAAACCTCAGTTAAGGAAATGCCTCTATTAGATCCAGCTGCAAACCATTTTCTCAATTAGTGATCAATAGGAGATAGCCCAGCCCATTGTCCTGGGTTTTATAATAAAGCAGTCTGGTCAAGCAATTTGAAGCAAGCCAATAAGCAGTACACCTTCATGGCATTTTCATCACCTTCTGTCTCTAGGTTCCTGCCCTGTATGAGTTGTTGCCCTGACTTTGGTGATGAACAGCAATGTGGAAGTGTAATATGAATAAACCCTTTCCTCCCCAACATTTTTTTGGTAATAGCATTTTGTTGCAAAAATTGAAACCCTAATTAAGGCACTGCCTCAATATGAGATAAGAATAGTTGATACTGCAAGTAGAGGCAGCTATTTGAAACTGCTATCCTTGGTGTATAATGAGAGTACAAGATGTGAAGGAGGAATGCATTTAAGTTCAATCTTTGTAGCATGATTGGGGACCACAGTGTGAAGGAGAAGGGTGCCTTTGGTGCAGAGAAGAGTAGAAAGTGGACTGGGTGAAGAAGGCTTGAAGAAGTGGGAGAAGATGAGTCGTAAAAGGTAAAGAGAAGGAAATACTCAGTAGAATAGAAAGAAATAGAAGGAAAGGAAGACAAAGTGATAGATAAGAGGCTAAGAAAGCCTAAATAAGGTGGTTGTACCCTGACCTCTGTTCCACTTAGAATATAAGCTTGGATCCAGCCAGCAAATTATTCATTGTTTACCATGTAACAAACCCACAAAGAATTTAATTTTTCCTCTTGTGTTTTTATAATAACTTATTTATTTATTTATTGTTTTGTTTTGTTTGAGACTGAGTTTCTTTATATATCCCTGAATTCCATGCAACCCATTATATAGACCAGGCTGGCCTAGAACTCACAGAATTCTGCCTACATTTACCTCTGTCTCCCAAGTGCTGGGATTAAAGGCATAAGCCACCATACCCAGCCCTCTTGTATTTCTTTGTAACAACTCTCAGGACAGTACCACAGATTCAAAAGGTACTCTGTCCTCAAAAAAACTAGTTTTTTTTTTTTAAAAAAAAAAAAAGTCTTTTCAGTTTATTAGAGGATCTGGGAGTGGATTAGTGGATCTGCATGTAGGAGGCTGAGGTAAGAGAATTGTCAATTCTGAACTAGAGAAGAAGAACTTGTCTCAAAACTTAATTAATTAATTAATTAACTAATTAAAACTTGCTATAAGAAATATATCATAAATGTTGGGAAGCAGCTGTAAGGGAACTGAGACCTTTAGAAAGGGATGGAGAGAACCTTTAGAAAGTCCCAGAGACCTAGGAGGTACTGTCTGCAAGCATAATATGGCATTTGTAAAGTATCAGGGTTTGGTGCCCTGCCCATAGGATGAATCCCAAGTTAGACCAGTCACTGGATGGCCTTGCCTTCAATCTCTGCTACATTTTTGTCCCTGTATTTCTTTTAGACCTGAACAATTCTGGGTCAAAAATGTTGAAGATAGGTTGGTGACCCCATCCCTCCACTGGAGGCCCTGTTTATCTACTGGAGATGGTCTCTTCAGGTTCCATCTCTTTCAGCTTCTCACCTCCCAGGTCTCTGGAATTTTCTAAAGGTCCTCTCTATCCCCAACCCCCCACAGCTACATATTTCCATTCATTCTCCTGGCCCTCTGGGCTTCTCTCCTGTCTCCCCCATAGATGATCCTGCCTCCCTTTTCCCCTCCCCTCTTCCTCCCACTCAGGACCCTCCCTCCCTCTGCCTCCTATGATTATTTTGTTTCACCTTCTAAATGGAATAGAAGCATCCTCACTTGGGCCTTCCTTCTTGTTAAACTTCTTTCTGTCTGTGGGTTGTATTGTGGGTATTCAGTACTTTTTAGCTAATATCCACTTACCACTTACATGTGAATACATACCCATACATGTCCTTTTGAGTCTAGGTTACCTTATTCAGGATGATATTATCTAGTTCCATCCATTTGCCTGCAAGATTCATGATATACTCATTTTTAATAGCTGAATAGTATTCCATTGTGTAAATGACCCACATTTTACTGAATCCATTCTTTGATTGTGGGATGTCTGAGTTGTTTCCAGCTTGGCCCTCATCCAATGCTATGTCCCACTTCACCTCTGCTCCCTTAAGGCTAAGCAGGCTCTCATCAGGGAATGGTCAACCAATGAGTGGCCCAACTTGACACCTAGCCTATGGGCAAGACCCAATCCCTGACATTATTAATGATACTCTGTTATGCTTGCAGACAGGAACCTAGAATAACTGTCCTCTAAGAAGTTCCACAGTGCAACTTACTGAAACAGATGCAGAGACACACATTCAAACATTAGACAAAGCTTAGAGAGCCTTGTGGAAGAGTTGGTGAAAGGACTGAGGGACACATAGGGAATTGATACTCCACAAAAAGATAGCAGAGTCAACTAACCTAGACCCATCCTTGGGAGCTCCCAGAGACTGGACCACCAACCAAAGAGCAAACACAGGCTGGACCTAGCCCCCCCCCCAACCCCTGTACATATGAAACAGATGGTCTTGAAGCTTGGTCTTCGGGGAGCTTCCCCAACAACTGGAACAGGATCCATCCCTAACTCTGTTTCCTGCCTATGGATTCTGTTCCCCTAACTGGTGCCACAGCAGCTCCAGTAAACTCTGTAAGACAAAGTTTTACAGACTGAGGTGAGAAATGCTTCCTGGAGCTCTCCAGAACACCCCTATTAAGAAGCCAAAAATCTCACTTGGCAAATTTCTAAACTCTCCCCCTTCTTAGTAGCCGGGACTAAGAAAAACCAAGCAAATTAAGATGTAGAAGAATCCATCTTGAAGTAAGGCACTAGCCAGAAAATTCTGCAACACTTTGCTCCAGTCATTTACATAATTGCATTTACCTCCCAACAGTATGTAAATGAAGTATGGCTCTGACACTATGGTATGAAAAGCATTAATTAGCACAGTGGTATAAATATATTTCACGTGACTTGACTATATATTAGCTTATAAGTCATTGGACATAATTTAAAAGATATAATGTTATTAAGAAGAGTCTAGTTTAACCGACAACACATGAAAAATACAAGTTTCTTTTGTTTTATGATCCTCATAGTCACCCTTGCAGGACAGGTGAATTTGAAACAATAGGGCCATACTAGAAGATATTTACATCTGAAGAACCTTATACAATGTCCTTGCTGAACAGGTGGGTGTTGGGCAAGGTAGAAAGAATTTATATTTGAGTTGGTGCAAAGCTCAGAGCTGCCTCAATGGAAGCTTGTGAGGAACTGCTTTTGTCTTGCAGACCCCACCTAGAGGGTCTTTGGCCAAAACAACATTCTTAACTTATCCAGGTGTGATTCAGGATACTTATTACTCATGGAGACTCATTTAGACTCAGGAAGTTTGACAAAATGTCCTTTAACGTCTCTTTAAAAGTTTATATCAAAAAGTTTGATGTTGTCTGTGTTCGAGCTTCTAAATTTGTTACACGGAAAAACATTTTACCTGGTTGATTTTATACTTCCTTGTGCCAAATGGTTATGCTAATTGATCCTTGGGCCTGCTTTAATAGATACATCTTTTGATATGTAAATGTCAATCCCTCATGCTTAAAGGTTCATGCCTCAAAACAAAAACAAAAACAAAAAAAAAAAAAAAATACACTCAGATCCAAAAACCACCTCGGTGTCTGTGTGTCATTTCGCCAAACCCATGCCTTCATGGACCAAAAGAACCCCGGTTATTCCGCGGCTGAGTTTGGTCAGCGGCAAACTAGATTGCCTTTTCTGGTCTCAGAGAGGATATGCCCAGTCCTGCAGTGACTTGATGTGCCAGGGTGGAGGGTGCTGAGGGCAGGCCTCTCCCTTCTCAGAGGAGAATGGAAGGGGGAATGGGGGAGGATTTGTGTGAGAGGGTACTGGGAGAAGAGGAGGCTGATGCAATTGGAATGTAAAGTGAATACACACATAAATTAAAGGAAAAAAACTTTCAACTTCATACTTTCAATACAGCAGATTTCTTGACACAGCTGTCTGTATTGCTGTTAATCTTTTTAAATTCTACAGCAGATTATTAGTCTTTCATACTTCTTCAAGTAACTAAAACCATATTCCACCAGATTTCCCCTTTTTAGACAATTACAAAGAAGCCACCAAAACAATAAGAGGGGGGAGAATTAGACTTTAAATTGCTATAAAAGGAGAGAAAAGCCAAACCAAGAGGGTCATTCCAGACAACTAAAAAGCTTCCTACATAATTAAATAAAACACCAGCAAAGCATAATGAAACACTTCTTTAATTCCACTGGTTAAGAAGCATAGGCATTAGACACTAGTAAGTCCCAGATGCCAGGGACCCAAGAGGTTCCCAGGACCCAATAGGGAGGACATTATCAGAAATGCCCAACAAAGGGGAGATAGAACCTATAGAGACCATATCCAGTGGATAGGCACTGCCTCAAGTTGAGGTATGGGGTATTAATATCAAAAAATATTAATTCAGAATTCCTCCTGTCAAAAGGAAATGCAGGGACAAAGAGTAGAGCAGAGACTGAAGGAGAGGCCATACAGAAACAGCTCCACCTAGGGATTAATCCTATCAACAAATACCAAATTGATGATGCCAAGAAGCACTTGCTGACAGGAACATGATATAACTCTCCCCTGAGAGGCTCTACCAGAGATTGACCAATTCAGATGTGGATGCACACAGCCAAACAGGACTGAGCATGGGGACCCCAATGAAGAAGTTAGGGCAAAGATTGAAGGAGCTAAAGGGGTTGGCAACCCCATAGGAAGAACAACAATATCAACCAGCCAGACACACACCCCAAAGCTCCCAGGGTCTAAACCACCAACCAAAGAGAGTACACATGTGGGGACCCATGGCTTCAGCTGGATATGTAGCAGAGGATTGCCTTATTGGGCATCACTGGGAGGGGAATGCTAGGGCACTGAGGTAGGAGTGGGTGGGCAGATGGGGGAGCACTCTCATAGAGTCATAGGGGAGTTGTGGAGGGAAAACTGGGAAGGGGGATAATATTTGAAATATCAATAAATAAGCTAACCAATAAAAAACAGCTAAAAACTATTTTAAAAAAACTTTAGTCAAAATTAAGGTTGAAATAACATTAAACATTTTACTTTTTGTTTAAAAAAGAAGAAGAAGCATAGAGACAGGTGGATCTCTGTGGCTTTGAGGCCAGGCTAATTTACATAGTGAGTTCAAGGATAGCCAGGAGTATATAGTAAGACTCTGTCTCAAAAGATACTATTTCATTATGTAATTAAACATCATGGAGATATTAGCCAAAAGAAAGCAAAAAATACCATATCTGCTAAAGATTTCTTGCCAAAGTGACTATTTTCTCTTGACAATATTTAATGTTGTGAAAAACAAGTAAGTTTGAGGTTTGACACCTATGTTTGTCTGTTTCCATAAAGAAGCTGAAATAGTTTAAAACAAGGATAATATAGTTAAATGATCTATCAAAAGATTATTCTTCTTCCTGTTGCAGGACATATGAACAAACTTCACAGCTCACAGCCACTATCATGAGATTCATTGCCAAACTGTTGTGTGCTCTCTGAAACCATGAGACAAAGTAAGTCCTTCCTCAGTCATTTCTGTCAGGCATTTTGTCACATAATTGAGAAATTTCTTAACATAATAGGCATATGCAACATGTGGCACAGCCCCTGAAAGCCTTTACAAGGGCTTCATAACCTCATAAGTAAGATTTCCCTCATTCTATAATGAGAACAGAGCTCTGCATATAGTGAAATAGAAGTGCCTCCTCTTGTGACACTATCAACTGCCCTGTATAAAGTATCTTCTGAAATAGTCTTAAAGACAAGCAAGTCTCCAGAGCTATTCAACAGAGTGGAGCTCTGATAGCCTGGAAAAGTGTAGCTTACTAATTTTCTATTAATATCGAAAAATTGAGAGGTATAATATTTTTATACCAGCATTGCGGTTCACTTATGTTTCAATCCTGAAATATAAACAAAGTTAGGAAATTCACCTTTAGTAAAAAGTGGGCATAAATACACTTATTCTAAAGGCAGCATAGCTGCTATTGGCTCTGTGCTATTTTGAAGCAATTGGTCTAAACTGATAGAAAGATTTTTAAAAATAAAAAAAGTGAGTTTTTTACCATGATTGAAGTCAAGCTTTCAGGAGAAGACATAAGTGGTTTTTTTTTTTAAATAATTGAATGCAGTCTTCAAATTTCTTGGGTTAATCTTTGAACACAGAAAAAGAATCTCTAATGCAAAAGACACCGCTTCTGTCCCATTCTGATCTTCCTACTAGAGGTCAAGTTCAGGTAGGTGTATAGAATTCCCCAGCAACTTATGAAGGACCACACCTTGTACCTATTGCTTCACTGTTGCATGGCTTTGAGTAATTTCAAGTTATAAAAGTGAAGCATTGGACTCTGAACTTGCCACACAAATAAGATTTTTGAGTTTACAGATCACAGGGATTTCCATAGGAAATACCACTGATTGTATCGTGTATGGTGATGCTATATTAATCACTATGTTCTGATATTCCATTTCCAAATGACCAGTGGCAGTCAGAATGAGAACATACTTCCTTATAAGGAATAGAAATATGATTCTCTCTTGTAAGAGGCAGGAAGAATGTCTCTTGTTGCTATACTATCTATGAATTACTTTATTCTAGTACCAAAGTATCAAGCATATCTAGAAAGAATAGTACCCATCTTGGTTAGACCATTTGTATAGCACTGCTTCAAGTTCTGAAGACTATGGCCTCATAGACAATGTTAACTGTATCCAAAGAGTAATATTAAGAATTGGAAAGTAATACAGTGACAAATGATTCACAAAGAATTGGATATGATTGTTCTGGGGCTTGTAAGGGGAGCATGATACTCTTTCCTATGCAATTTTGGAGGGGAAATTTTTCATTTTGCATAGAAAATATAGGAAATATTTGTCACTTATTAATTACAAGAAAGAATCATATTTCTATTCCTTATAATTAAGTATGTTCTCATGGCTAACATGTTTGAGTTAGAATCCTTGCTTGAAGGATTTTTTTAATTCTTTTTAAAGCAATATATTCTTTATTTACATTTCAAATGATTTCCCCTTTCTAGGATCCCCCCTTGCCAAAAGTCCCATAAGCCCTTTTCCCTCCCACTGTTCCCCAATCAACGCCTTCCTGCTTCCCTGTCCTAGTATTCCCCTACACTGCTGCACTGAGCTTTCTAGGACCAGGGGCCTCTCCTTCTTCTTGGGCATCATTTGATATGTGAATTGTTTCTTGGGTATTCCAAGTTTCTGGGCTAATATCCGCTTATCAGTGAGTGCATACTATGTATGTTATTTTGTCATTAGGTAACATCACTCAGAATAACATTCTCCAGTTCCACTCACTTGTCTAAGAATTTCATGAATTCATTGTTTTTAATAGCTGAGTAGTATTCCATAGTGAAAAAATACCACATTTTCTGCTTCCATTCCTCAATTGAGGTACATCTATGTTCTTTTCAGCTTCTGGCTATTATCAACAGGGCTGCTAGGAACATAGTGGAGCATGTATCCTTATTACATGCTGGGGAATTCTCTGGGTATATGCCCAGGAGTGGTATAACAGGGTCCTCCGGAAGTATTATGCCCACTTTTCTGAGGAACTGCCAGACTGATTTCCAGACTGGTAGTACCAGCTTGCAACCCCACCAGCAATGGAGGAGTGTTCCTCTTTCTCCACAGCCTCACCAGAACCTGCTTTCTCCTGTGTTTTTTTATCTTAGCCATTCTGACTGGTGTGAAATCCCAGAGTTGTTTTGATTTGCATTTCCCTGATGACTAAGGATGTTGAACATTTCTTTAGGTGTTTCTCTGCCATTCTATATTCCTCAGAGAAAAAAATCTTTGTTGAGCACTACACCCCAATTTTAATAGGGTTTTTGGCTCTCTGGAATCTAACTTCTTGAGTTCTTTGTATATCTGTACCCCTCTGTCGGATATAGGGTTGGTAAAGATCTTTTCCCAATTTGTTGGTTGATGTTTTGTCCTTTTGACAATGTCAAACCTTTTGACAGTTTGCCTTACAGAAACTTTGTAATTTTATGAGATCCAATTTGTCAATTCTTGATCTTAGAGCATAAGTTATTGGTGTTCTGTTCAGGAACTTTTTCCCTGTGCCCATATCCTCAAGGGTCTTCCCCAATTTCTTTTATATTAGTTTCAGTGTGTCTGGTTTAATGTGGAGGTCCTTGATCTACTTGGACCTGAGCTTAGTACAAGGAGATAAGAATGGATCGATTTGCATTCTTCTGCATGCTGACCTCCGGTTGAACCAGCACCACTTGTTGAAAAGGCTATCTTTTTTCCACTGGATGGTTGAGGCTCTTTGTCAAAGATTAAGTGACCATAGGTTTGTGGGTTCATTTATGGGTCTTCAATTCTATTAAATTGATCTACCTGTCTGTCACTGTACCAATACCATGCAGTTTATAACACTATTGCTCTGTAGTATTGCTTGAGGTCAGGGATACTGATTCCCCCAGAAGTTCTTTTACTGTTAAGAATAGTTTTAGCTATCGTGGGTTTTCACTTATTCCAGATGAATTTGAGAATTGCTCTTTCTAACTCCGTGAAGAGTTGAGTTGGAATTTTGATGGGGATTGCACTGAATCTGTATAATGCTTTTGGCAAGATGGCCATTTTTACTATATTAATCCTGCCAATCCATGAGCATGGAAGATTTTTTCATCTTCTGAGATCTTGGATTTCATTCTTCAAAGACCTGAAGTTCCTGTCATACAGATCTTTCACTTGTTTGGTTAGAGTCACACCAAGATACATTATGTTGTTTGTGGCTATTGTGAAGGGTGTCATTTCCCTAATTTCTTTCTCAACTTGTTTATCCTTTGGTTATAGAAAGGCTACTGATTTGCTTGAGGTTTTTTTGTTTGTTTGTTTTTTGTTTTTGTTTTTGTTTTTTACTGAGTCCGTGCTTTATTTTTCTTTTTTTTTTTGTTCTTTTTTTTCTTTTTTTTTTCTTTTTTTAAATATTTTTATTTTCTATATTCTTTGTTTACATTCCAAATGATTTCCTCTTTCCTGGATCCTCCCTCCCCATATGCCCATAAACCTTCTTCTCTCCATCCATTCTCCAATCACCTCCCTCCTTTTTCTCTGTCTTTATATTCCCCTCCAATGCTAGATCAATCCTTTCCAGGATCAGGACCCTCTCCATACTTCTTCATGAGAGTCATTTGTTATGCAATTTGTGCCTTGGGTATTCAGGGCTTCTGGGCCAATTAATTTCCACTTATCAGAGATTGCATTCCATGTGTATTCTTTTGTGGTTGGGTTACCTCACTTAGGATGATATTTTCCAGATCAAACCATTTGCCTAAAAATTTTGAGTTAATTTTATATCCAGCAACTTTGCTAAAATTGTTTATCAGCTGTAGGAGTTCTCTGGTGGAGTTTTATGGGTCGCTTAAGTATACTATCATATCATCTGCAAATAGTGATAATTTGACTTCTTCCTTTCCAGTTTGTATCCTTGGACCTCCTTTTGTTGTCTAATTGCTATAGCTAAAAGTTCAAGTACTATATTGAATAAATATGGAGAGAGAGGGCAGCCTTGTCTAGTCCCTGATTTTAGTGGGATTGCTTCAAGTTTCTCTCCATTTAGTTTGACGTTGGCTACTAGTTTGCTGTATATTGCTTTTATTATCTTTAGGTATGGGCCTTGAATTCCTGTTCTTTCCAAGATCTTTAACATGAAAGGATGCTGAATTTTATCAAATGCTTTTTCATCTAATAAAATGACCATGTGGTTTTTTCTTTGAGTTTGTTTATGTAGTGGATTACACTGATGGATTTCCATATATTGAACCATTCCTGCATCCCTGGGATGAAGCCTACTTGATCATGGTGAATGAATGTTTTGATGTGTTCTTGGATTCAGTTGGCAAGAATATTATTGAGTATTTTTGCATCAATATTCATAAGGGAAGTTGGTCTGAATTTCTCTTTCTTTGTTGTATCTTTGTGTGGTTTTGGTATCAGTGAAATTGTGGCTTCATAGAATGAATTGAGTAGGGTTTCTTCTGTTTCTATTTTGTGGACTGGTTTGAAGAGTAGTGGTATTAGGTCATCTTTGAAGGTTTGATAGTATTCTGCACTAAAACCATCTGGTCCTGTGCTTTTTTTTTTTTTTTTTTTTTTTTTTTTTTGGTTGAGAGACTGTCAATGACCACTTCTATTTCTTTAGGAGTTATGGGACCATTTAGATGGTCTATCTGATCCTGATTTAACTTTGGTAGTTGGTATCTGCCTAGGAAATTGTCCATTTCATTCAGATTTTCCAGTTGTGTTAAGTATAGGCTTTTGTAGTAGGGTCTGATGATATTTTGAATTTCCTCAGTTTTTGTTGTTATTTCTCCCTTTTCATTTCTGATTTTGTTAATTTATATACTGTCTCTGTGCCCTCTTGTTAGTCTGGCTAAAGGCTCATCTATCTTATTGATTTTCTCAAAGAACCAGCTCCTGATTTTGTTGGGTTTTTGTACAGTTCTTTTTGTTTCAACTTGGTGGATTTCAGCCCTGAATTTGATGATTTCCTGTCTTCTAGTCCTCTTGGGTGCATTAGCTTCTTTCTGTTCTAAATCTTTGAGGTGTGCTGTTAAGCTGCTAATGTATGCTCCTTCCAGCTTCTTTTTGGAGACATTCAGAGATATGAGTTTTCCTCTTAGCACTGCTTTCATTGTGTCCCATAAATTTGGGTATGTTGTACCTTCATTTTCATTAAATTCTAAAAAGGTTTTGATTTCTCTTTATTTCTTCCTTTAATGATATTTTATTTATTTTTATTTTATATGCATTAGTGTTTTGCCTGCATGTATGCATATAAATTGAATTTCTGAAACTAGACATAATAGACAGTTGTGACCTGCCATGTGGATGCTAGGAATTGAACTCAGATCCTCTGGAAGAGCAGCCAGTGCTTTTTTTAAGGATTTATTTATTTATTATATGTAGCTGTCTTCAGACACCAGAAGAGGGTGTCAGATCTCTTTACTGGTTTGTGAGCCACTATGTAGTTGCTGGGACTTGAACTCATGACCTTCAGAAGAGCAATCAGTGCTCTTACCCACTGAGCCATCTCTCCAACTCCTTATTTCTTCCTTGACCAAGGTATCATTGAGTAGAGCATTGTTCAGTTTCCATGTGTATGTGGTCTTTCTGTTGTTTTTGTTGCTATTGAAGACCACAGTGATCTGATAGGAGGCATGGAATTAGTTTGATCTTCTTATATCTGTTGAGTTCTGTTTTGTGACCAATTATATGGCCTATTTTGGAGAAGGTACCTTTAAATTCTGAGAAGAAGGTATATTCTTTTGATTTA
This sequence comes from Apodemus sylvaticus, assembly GCF_947179515.1. Taxonomy (NCBI): domain Eukaryota; kingdom Metazoa; phylum Chordata; class Mammalia; order Rodentia; family Muridae; genus Apodemus; species Apodemus sylvaticus. The sequence continues at coordinate 128,899 of NC_067489.1, read as the reverse complement.
GGATGAAATGTTCTATAGATATCTATTAAATCCATTTAGTCCAAAACGTCTGTTAGTTTCATTGGGTCTCTGTTTAGTTTGTGTTTCCCTGATCTGTCCATTGAGGAGAGTGGGGTGTTGAAGTCATCCACCATTATTGTGTGGGGGGTGATGAGTGCTTTAAGCTTTAGTACAATTTCCTTTATGAATGAGGGTGCCCTTGTATTTGGAGCATAGATGTTCAGAATTGAGAGTTCTTCCTGGTAGATTTTTCCTTTGATGAATATAAAGTGTCCTTCTGTGTCTTTTTTGATGACTTTTGGTTGAAAGTCTATTTTATTGGATATTAGAGTGGCTACTCCAGCTTGTTTCCTGGGACCATAGCTTGGAAAACTGTTTTCCAGCTCTTTACTCTGAGTTTGTCTTTGACACTGAGATGTGTTTCCGGTATGCAGCAAAATGTTGGGCCTTGTTTATGTATCCAGTCTGTTAGGTGTCTTTTTATTGGGGTATTGAGTCCACTGATGTTGAGATATTAAGGAAATATACCACATTTTCTGTATCCATTCCTCCATTGAGGGACATCTGTGTTCTTTCCAGCTTCTGGCTATTATAAATAAGGCTGCTATGAACATAGTGCAGCATGTATCCTTATTGCATGCCAGGGAATCCTCTGGGTATATGCCCAGGAGTGGTATAACAGGGTTCTCCAGAAGTGTCATGCCCAGTTTTCTGAGGAACTGCCAGAGTGATTTCCAGAATGGTTTTACAAGCTTACAATCCCACCAGCAGTGGAGGAGTGTTCCTCTTTCTGCACATCCTTGCCAATACCTGCTGTCTCCTGAGTTTTTAATCTTAGCCATTCTGACTGGTGTGAGGTGAAATCTCAAGGTTGTTTTGATTTGCATTTCCCTAATGATTAATGATGTTGAACATTTCTTAAGGTGCTTCTCAGCCATTCGAAATTCTTCAGGTGAAAATTCTTTGTTTAGCTCTGTACCCCATTCTTAATAGGGTTATTTGGCTCTCTGGGGTCTACCTTCTTGAGTTCTTTGTATATACTGGATATTAGCCCTCTGTCAGATGAAGGATTGGTGAAGAATGTTTTCCCAATTTGTTGGTTAACATTTTGTCCAATTGACAGTGTCCTTTGCCTTATAGAAACTTTGTAATTTTATGAGGTTCCATTTGTCAATTCTTGATCTTAGAGCATAAGCTATTGGTGTTCTGTCCAGGAACTTTTCCCCTGTGCCCATGTCCTCAAGGGTCTTCCCCAGTTTCTTTTCTATTAGTTTCAGTGTATCTGGTTTTATGTGGAGGTCCTTGATCCACTTGGAGTTGAGCTTAGTACAAGGGGATAAGAATGGATCAATTTGTTGGATATAGCAGTCTGTGTTGGCATTTGTGTTCCCTTGGGGTCTGTATAACATCTTCCCAGGCTCTTCTGGGTTTCATAGTCTCTGGTGAGAAGTCCAGTGTAATTCTGATAGGTCTACCATTATATGTTGCTTGACCTTTTTCCCTTACTGCTTTTAATATTCTTTCTATGTTTAGTATATTTGGCATTTTCACTATTATGTGCATGGAGGAATTTCTTTTCTGGTCAAATCTATTTGGAGTTCTGTAGGCTTCTTGTATGTTCATGGGCATCTCTTTCTTTAGGTTAGGAAAGTTTTCTTCTACAATTTTGTTGAAGACATTTACTGGCCCTTTCCGTTGGAAATCTTCACTCTCTTCTATACCTATAATCCTTAGGTTTGGTCTTCTCATTTTGTCCTGGATTTCCTGGATGTTTTGGGTCAGGAACTTTTTGCATTTTTCATTTTCTTTGACTGTTGTATCAATGTTTTCTATGGTATCTTCTGCATCTGAAAGTCTCTCTTCTATCTCTTGTATTCTGTTGGTGATTGTATTCTTGGATCCACGGCTCCTGACTTCTTTCCTAGGTTTTCTATGTCCCGAGTTGTTTCCCTTTGTGAATTCATTATTGTTTCTACCACATCTTTAAATCGTGGATGGCTTTGTTCAATTCCTTCACTTGTTTTGTTGTGTTTCCCCTTAGTTCTTCAAGGGCTTCTCCCTGTTTACTTGTGTTCTCCTGTATTTCTTTAAGGGAGTTATTTCCGTCCTTCTTGGAGCCCTCCATCAGCATCATGACCTGTGATTTTAAATATAAATCTTGCTTTCCTGGTGTGTTGGGATATCCAGGACTTGCTGTTGTGGGAGAATTGGGTTCAGATTGTGCCATATTGCCTTGATTTCTGTTAGCAACGTTTCTATGTTTGCCTTTTGCCATCTGGTTATCTCTGGTGTTAGTTGGTCCTGCTGTCACTGGCTGGTGCTTGTCCCTCCTGCATGCCTGCAAGCCTATCTCAGCAACCCCTGGGTGACCTTCCCCTGCTACAGATTGCTGTGGTGCTGCCGAGTTCCTGGGTGCAGGTGTTGTCCTGGCGGGGTGTGTCCCAAGTGATCCTCTTCTCTGGTGATCCCTACTTACCAGTCTGCTACACAGCCACAGGTGCAAAGATGACAGTGTCTCACCTCTGACCACGGAACTTTCTCCAACCACCTCCCTGCAGGGTATCCTGGCAAGGTAGGTGCCCAGCTGGCTACCTTCAATTAATTTAGAAAGGTTTTTATATGTACCATTTTATCTGTATAATTTTCCATGAAATAGTCAATTTTAATGTTTTTGTATATATTTCTTGAATTTTATCAGAAATATTTTCCTTGTAAATCTTCAATTTAACCTGAAAATGTTTACAACTCCACTTTTAATCAACTTAGAATTATTTTATGTCCATCATTTTATCTGTATAAGTTCTATGATAATCTTCAAGTTTAACATGTTTTTCTGTATATTTCTTCAATTTTACCAGAAATATTTTCCATGTAAATCTTAAACTTTATCAGAAAATGTTTATAATTCCACTTTCAATCAACTTAGGAATACTTTTATGCCTACCATTATTATATCTATGTAAAATTTTCCATGATAATCTTCAATTTTAACATGTTTTTCTACATTTTTCTGCAATTTTATCAGAAAGATTTTCCATGTAAATCTTCAGTTCTATTATAAAATGTTTGTATTTCATCTTTCAATTAATTTAGCAATGTTTTTATGTCTCTTTACTCTTTAGTTTTCCATGAAAATTGCCAATTTTAACGTGGTTTTCTATATATCTCTTCTATTTTATCAGAAATAGTCTACATGTAAATCTTCAATTTTATCATACAATGTTTTTACTTCCTTTTTCAATAAAAGAACATGGTTTTCAAAAAACACTATGGTGCATACACATAAATAGGGGCAAATACATAAAAAATTTTCAAAAGAAAAAAGAATATTGTCAGAAATTTCTAGTTCCTCCTATTCTGTCTTGGAAGTGCTAAGTATCCAACATAGACATTTCACACCAGCAGTTTAAAAAAAATTTTCTCCTGGAGGAATCACTTAATCCTATGGAAACTGGATGCCCCAGAGAAGAGGTATGCTGGTAGAAGTGAGGTAGGGGTAGGTGGGCAGTTGGGAGAGCACCTTCTCAGAGATGGAAGGGGGTTGGGGGATGGGATAATGAACTCAGGGAGGAGGACCAGGAAGGGTGCCAACTTGTGGAATGTAAATAAATAAAATAATTTAAAAATATTTTTAAAAGGGAGACCTGTGCCACACCTGGCAAGGAGAGGACACCACTTCCTGATGCTCTCTAGAGAACCGACAGGAGCAGGGTATTAGTTTGCCTATCCTTTTCCGCCCCTTCTACTCCTCCCTCCTCCTCCGTCGCTGCCCCTTGCCTTAGGATGTGGGAGACCTGCACCACACCTGGCACAGAGAGGACACCACTTCCTGATGCTCTCTAGAGAACCGACAGGAGCTGGGTATTGGAGAACCTACAGGAGCAGGGCATTTGAGAATTGGCAGGAGCAGATCATTCGACCCTTGCCAAGTCTAGCACAGGGGAGATCCCATCGCCTGATACTTCCTGGAGAATCAGCAAAGCATTGGACAGAAAGAGAATCCCAGGAATACAGAAACACAGGCCATCAGAATAGAGAAGATAGTGTCAGCAAGACCAGCTAACACCAGAAATAACGAGATTACCAAAGGCAAACACAAGATCATTACCATTAGAAACCAAGGCAACAAGGCACCCAGCTCTCCCACAACAGCAAATCCTGCATACTCCATCACATCAGAAAAGCAAGAACCAGATTTGAAATCACATCTCATATCACTGATGGAGGACTTCAAGAAGGGCATAAGTAACTCCCTTAAATAAATACAAGAGAACATGGGCCAACAGGTAGAAGCTCAAAAATCCTTTAAAGAAAGACAAGAGAATATAGATCAAAAGGTAGAAGCCCTTAAAGAGGAAACACAAAAATCTCTTAAAGAAATACGGGAGAATATGGGTCAACAGGTTGAAGCCCTTAAAGAGGCAATACAAAAATCCCATAGGGAATTACGGGGAACATGGGTCAACATGCAGAAACCCATAAAGAAGAATCACAAAAATCCCTAAAAGAAACACAGGAGAACATGGATCAACAGGTCAAAGCCCTTAAAGAGGTAACACAAAAATTCCTTAAAGAATTTCAGGAAAAAACAAAGTGAAGAAACTGAACAAAACTATCCAGGATCAAAACCTGGAAATAGAATCAACAAAGAAATCACAAAGTGAGACATCTCTGAAAGTAGAAAACCTTGGAAAGAATTCAGGAGTCATAAATGCAAGCATCAACAACAGAATACAAGAGATAGAAGAAAGAATCTCGGATGCTGAAGATTCCATAGAAATCATTAACTCAACAGTCAAAGAAAATGCAAAATGCAAAAAGCTTGTAACCCAAACATCCAAGAACTCCAGGACACAATGAGAAGACCAAACCTAAGGATTATAGGAATAGAAGAAAGCGAGGATTTACATCTTAAAGGCCCAATAAATATCTTCAACAAAATTATATAAGAAAACATCCCTAACCTAAAGAAAGAGATGCCCATGAACATACAGGAAGCCTACAGAACTCCAAACAGATTGGACCAGAGCAGAAACTCCTCCTGTCACATAATAATCAAAACACCAAAAGCACTCAACAGATATTGAAATATTGAATATTGAAAGCAGTGAGAGAAAAAGATCAAGTAACATATAAAGGCGGACCTATCAGAATTACACCAAATGTCTCACCAGAGACTATGAAAGTCAGAAGAGCCTGGGAAGATATCATACAGACCCTAAGAGAACATAAATGTCAGCCCAGACTACTATACCCAACAAAACTTTCAATTACCATAGATGGTGAAAACAAGATATTCCATGACAAAATCAAATTTACACAGTATCTTTCTACAAATCCAGCTCTGCAAAGGATAATGGGTAGAAAATACCAACACAAGACAGTGAACCACACTGTAGAAAAATCAATAAGGTAATCTTTCATCAAGCCCAATAGAAGATAGCTACACAACCAGAATGTCAACTTTAGCTAAGAAGATAACAGTAAGCAACAATCACTTTTCCTTAATATCTCTTAATATCGATGGTCTCAATTCCCCTATAAAAAGACATAGACTAATGGACTGGATACATAAACAGGACCCAAAGTCTTGCTGCATACAAGAAACCCACCTCAGTGACAAAGACAGGCACTAGTTAAGAGTCAAAGGATGGAAAAAAATTTTCCAAGGAAATGTCCCCAAGAAACAAGCTGGAGTAGCCATTCTTATAGCAGATAAAATTGACTTTCAACCAAAAGCTGTCAAAAAAGATAAGGAGGGACACTTCATACTGGTCAAAGGAAAAGTCTACCAAGATGAACTCTCAATTCTAAACATCTATGCTCCAAACACAAGGGCACCCACATTCATAAAAGAAACTTTACTAAAGCTCAAAGCACACATTGCATCCCACACAATAATAGTGGGAGACTTCAGCACCCCACTGTCAAAAATGGACAAGTCATGGAACCAGAAACTAAACAGAGATACAGTGAAACTAACTGAAATTATGGAGCAACTGGATCTAACAGATATTTATAGAACATTCCACCCTAAATCAAGAGAATATACCTTCTTCTCAGCACCTCATGGTACCTTCTCCAAAATTGACCATATAATTGGTCACAAAACAGGCCTCAACGGATATAGAAATATTGAAATTATTCCATGTATCTTATCAGATCACCATGGCCTAAGGCTGGTCTTAAGCTCAAACAAAAGCAATGGAAAACACACATTCACATGGACTTTGAACAATGCTCTTCTCAATGGTAGCTTGGTCAAGGAAGAAAGAAAGAAATTAAAAACTTTTTAGAATTCAATGAAAATGAAGACACATCATACCAAAATTTATGGGACACAATGAAAGCATTGCTAAGAGGAAAACTCATAGCTCTGTGTGCCTCCAAAAAGAGAATGGAGAGAGCTTACACTAACCAGCTTGACAGTGCACTTGAATGTTCTAGAACAAAAGGAAGCAAATACCCCCAAGAGGAGTAGACAGCAGGAAATAATCAAACTTAGAGACGAAATCAACCAAAGAGAAACAAAAAGAGCTATACAAAGAATCAGCAAAACAAGGAGCTGGTTCTTTGAAAAAATCAACAAGATAGATAAACCCTTAGCCAGACTAACCAGGGGGCACAGAGACAGTATCCAAATTAATAAAATCAAAAATGAAAAGGGAGACATAACAGCAGAAACTGGAAATTCAAAAAAATCATCAGATCTGACTACAAGAGTTTATACTCAACAAAGTTTGAAAACCTGGATGAAATGGACAACTTTCTAGATACACACCAGGTGCCAATGTTAAAACAGGATCAGATAAACCATCTAAATAGCCCCATAAGCCATGAGGAAATAGACGCAGTCATTAATAGTCTCCCTTCAAAAAAAATAAGCCCAGACCAGATGGGTTTAGCGGGGAATTCTATCAGAGCTTCAAAGAAGAGTTAATACCAATACTCTTCAAACTTTTCCATGAAATAGAAACTCAAGGAACACTACCCAACTTATTCTATGAAGCCACAATCACACTTATACCTAAACCAAACAAAGACCAAACAAGGAAGGAGAACTTCAGACCAATCTCCCTCATGAACATTGATGCAAAAATACTGAACAAAATCTGGCCAACAGAATCCAAGAATCCATCAGAACTATAATTCACCACGATCAGGTAGGCTTCATCCCAGGGATGCAGGAATGGTTCAACATACAGAAATCCATCAATGTAATTCACTACATAAACAAACTAAAGGGAAAAAAAACACATGGTCATTTCATTAGATGCTGAAAAGGCTTTTGACAAAATTCAGCATCCCTTCATGATAAAAGTCTTGGAGAGATCGGGAATCCAAGGCCCATACCTAAAAATAGTGAAAGCAATATACTGCAAACTGGTAGCCAACATCAAACTAAATGGAGAGAAACTTGAGGCAATCCCACTAAAACTGGGGACCAGACAAGGCTGCCCATTTTCTCCCTATCTATTCAATATAGTACTTGAAGTCCTAGCCAGAGCAATCAGGCAGCAAAAAGAGGTCAAAGGAATACAAATTGGAAAGGAAGAAGTCAAACTATCACTATTTGCCGATGATATGATCGTATACTTAAGCGACCCCAAGACTTCCACCAAAGAAATCCTAAAGCTGATAAACAACTTCAGCAAAGTGGCTGGAGATAAAATTAACTCAATCAAATCAGTAGCCTTCCTCTACTCAAAGGATAAACAAGATGAGAAAGAAATTAGGGAAATGTCACCCTTCACAATAGTCCCAAATAATATTTCATACCTACGTGTGACCCCGACAAAGCAAGTGAAGGATCTATATGATAAGAACTCTAAGCGCTGAAGAAAGAAATCAAAGAAAGTCTCAGAAGATAGAAAGATCTCTCATGTTCATGGATTGGCAGGATCAATATAGTAAAAATGGCCATCTTGCCGAAAGCAATCTACATATTCAATGCAATCCCCATCAAAATTCAAAATCAATTCTTCATAGATCTAGAAAGAGCAATTCTCAAATTCATCTGGAATAACAAAAAACCCAGGATAGCAAAAACTATTCTCCACCATAAAAGATATTCTGGGGGAAATCACCATCCCTGGCCTCAAGCTCTACTACAGAGCAATGGTGATAAAAACTGTTTGGTATTGGTATGCAGACAGGCAGGAAGATCAATGAAATAGAATTGAAAACCCAGAAAAAAACTTATACATGTACAGTCACTTGATATTTGACAAAGGAGCTTAAAAGAAAAACCAGTGGAAAAAAGACAGCATTTTTAACAAATGGTGCTGGATCAACTGGAGGTCTGCATGCAGAAAAATGCAAATCGACCCATTCTTATCTCCTTGTACAAAGATCAAGTCCAAGTGGATCAAAGATCTACACATAAAATCAGACACACTGAAGCTTATAGAGGAGAAAGTGGGGACAAACCTTGAACACATGGGCACAGGGGAAAAGTTTCTGAACAGAACACCAATGGCTTATACTCTAAGAACAAGAATCGACAAATGGGACCTCATAAAACTGCAAAGCTTCTGTAAGGCAAAGGACATAGTCAATAGGACAAAACAGCAACGAACAAATTGGGAAAAGATCTTTACTAACCCTACATTCAATAGAGGGCTAATATCCAACATATACAAAGAACTCAAGAAGTTAGTCTCCAGAGAATTAAATAACCCTATTAAAAAATGGGGTACAGAGCTAAACAGGGAATTCTCAACTGAGGAAACTCAAATGGCTCTAAAGCACCTAAAGAAATGTTCAGCATCCTTAGTTATCAGGGAAGTGCAAATCAAAACAACACTGTGATTCCACCTTACACCAGTTAGAATGGCTAAGATGAAAAACTCAGGGAACAGCAGATACTGGAGAGGATGTGGGGAAAGAGGAACACTTCTCCATTGTTGGTGGAATTGCAAGCTGATAAAAGCACTCTGAAAATCAGTTTGGTGATTCCTCAGTACTAAACATAGTACTACCTGTGGACCCAGCTATACCACTCCTGGGCATATACCCAGAAAGTGCTTCTACATGTAATAAGGACAAATGCTCCACTATGTTCATAGCTGCCTTATTTATAATAGACAGAAGCTGGAAAGAACCGAGATGTCCCTCAACAGAAGAATGGATACAGAAACTGTGGTATATATACACAATGGAGTACTATTCAGCTTTTAAAAACAATGAATTCATGAAATGGATAGAACTAGAAAGTGTCATCCTGAGCGACGTAACCCAGTCACAAAAGAGTGGACATGGTATGCAGTCACTAATAAGCGGATGCTAGTTCAAAAGCTCAAAATAAACAAGTTACAATTCACCCAGCATAGGAAGCTCACAAAGAATGAGGACTTAAGTGAGGGTGCTTTGGTTCTTCTGAGAAAGGGAACAAAATGTTCACAGGAGCAACAAGGAAGGCAATGTGTGGAGCAGAGTCTGAAGTAAAGGCCACCCAGCGACTGCCCTACCTGGAGATTCATCCTATAAATAGTCAGCAAACCCTGACACTACAATGAGAAGCATGTACCAAAAGGAGCATGCCATGGTTGTCTCCAGAGGGTCCCTGCCAGAACCTTACAAATTCAGAGGCAGAAACTAGCAACCAAATATTGGACTGAGCTTGGGGTCCCCAACAGAGGATCAGGAGGGTGGTCCAGAGGAGCTGAAGGGGTATGTAGCCCCATGGGAAAAACAATGACTTCAGACACCCAGACACCCCAAGACTCCCAGGGACTAAACAGTCAACCAAGTGGTATACATGGTTCCAGCCAAAAATGTGGCAGAGGAATGCCTTTTTGGGCATCAGTGCGAGGAGTGGTCTTTGGTCAGGTAAAGGCTCAATAGAGGCCACAACAAAGGGAAACAGATGGGGGGAAGTTGGGGGGGGGAGTTGGGACTGTGTCGAGCAGAGGGGCATATACATGAAGGTAGGGGGTGGGAGGAGGGGTAGGGAATCATTGGGGAGGGGGCTTTTGGGAGAGGGGAAATTGGGAAAGGTTTTACCATTGGCAATGTAAATGAAGAAAATACTCAATAAAAAATGGAAAAAAGCATAAATACTAACAATGGATATATTTGCATGTATATCTATGTGGCATACTTGATGTCCCTTCCATTTAAAAAAGTTAGACATGTCTATATATGGAATCTTCTTGAGATAGTTTTTGAATCACCCAGCATCTCTGAGCTCTCTAGATAACTAACTGTACAGGTGACTCCTTCCTGCCATCATGTTTCATTGTGGAGGCTAAATGTGTTAGATCATGCTCTCTATGATCTGTAGTGGAGTGCTCTTTTGCAAAGGACCTCAGGTCACTGTTTCTTGGATCATCTGTAGACTGTCTTGGAATGTGAGTATCTCAGCTGACAAACTGGAATCCTGGTGCCAATGCAACCTTTTGTGTGTGTGTGTGTGTGTGTGTGTGTCACTGCCTTGTAGTGGGGCATTCCATTTGTTGCTCTTTATTTGATTCAGGAGGGAATGACTCCAAAAGCTCACATATAAACACTGTTTCCCTTGGAGCCCCATTTTTTATTTAGGAAGAGGAAGTAGCATCTTCCACTTTGTTTTCCTGGAAGCAGAATGCCATTCTGCCCTCTCTAGATACTGTCTCCAGCTGCCAACCTTTGTACACATCCAATTTGAGCAAGAGTTCAACAGTTATTGATGGTTCTTAGGCAGATCTGTCAAAATCAATGTGTTTGTGTGTGTGTGTGTGTGTGTGTGTGTGTGTGTGTGTGTGTGTGTATACATATATGCATACACACAAACATTGTGTTCTCAATGTATGTACCTGCTTAACAGCTCCATGGCTGGCCATCACTGGCCTGTGATAGTTTTCTGAATATATTTATTGAATTAACCTACCAGTTGGAAACATAGTTAATACTGAGTCAGGCTTAGAAGGTCCCCATAGTGAGGTAAGATCTTTTAAGAATATGTAAGGGGAGCCAGGCGGTGGTGGTGTATGCCTTTAATCCCAGCACTTTGGAGGCAGAGGCAGGCAGATTTTTGAGTTCGAGGCCAGCCTGGTCTACAGAGTGAGTTCCAGGACAGCTGGAGCTACACAGAGAAACCCTGTCTCAAAAAACCAAAAAAAAAAAAAAAGTAAGGGAAAAAGATCAAATGGAACTTGGAGGTTGTCACAATGGAATAGTCCTCAAATACCTATATTTGTTTAAACACTTTATAATTTACAAATCCCCCAGAATATGTGAGATAGCTTATTTGATTTTCATAGTAACTTTCCAGGAAGACATTATTGCTGCCATTAAAATGAACTTGATTAGTCTGTGAGAAGTAATGTCCACTAGTTCTTTAATCAAATGAGCCTTTCTGAGCTAATGTTGGATTTTGCCAAGTTAGTTAAGGAGATGCAAATTAAATTCCCTGAACAGAACTAGATTTGTTGTTGCTCTCTGGATAAGCCATAAAATAAAGTCCACACCCTTTAAACCCAATGGGACAGATATTCTAATTGTGTTCCTTCTGTTCAGACTACTCTTGTGCAGAACCTAGTTCATGGTAAAATGGATAGTTCTTCAGGCAAAACATAATATTCCCATTGGGAAAATGTTTCTGTGGAAGGTGCCTAACCACCCAGATTTGTCCACTTGAAAAGCTTTGTGTAGGCAAACAAGGGTAGAAAAAATTCATATGATGCCAGCATATGACTAACAGGTTGACACCTTTCTGAAATTCTGTTTCCTGGGTGTTACCTGTTCCTCGTGTTTGAAATCAGAGTCGTACGTACATCAGACTGATTCAGATGAACCCCAAGATTAGGCCATGTAGAGAGGTTGACCTAATGAGGGCTAGAGTCAGACCTCCCGCCAAGAGAGAAAGGATCTGTGGAGAGGAGCCTGGGACAATAGGAACACAAGGCAAGACATGATGTGATGCATGAGGAGACTTCCTCAGCAATGCACAGGTAAATGAGAAGATTTAAACGTTACTACAACATTTCTTGGATATAAGGCACCAGCCAGTTATAAAATATAGTATGCTTTTGTTTCCTCTTTTATCAGGGAGAAATTGTGTTGCGTACATAGTAAGAATTTTTCATTTTTTTTCCAGTCCCAGATGGATTTTCCAAGTAGTTCCTCTCCACTGGCGAAGGACCACTAATGGATGCTCTGTGCGGATGTAACCTGGGTAGTTAAAGACCAAAGGAAATTGCCTATTTTAATGTCTGTACATTTTCAATCCAGAGCTTCGTCATGTCCAGTAGTTAAAAGGACAAGGTCATAATGGTATGCATGATTACCTGTCTTAGCTTCTCCTCTAGAGCTATAAGGCAGCAAGAAGCTGAAAGTCCTCCATTATATGATGCCATCAGTTGAGTGACTTATCTTATTTTTAGATATGTTAAATGGGGAGAATTAATAATTTGGAGTTAGTCCTCTAAGGTCTTCCCGAATAACACTGAATTAGAAAATAATTTCGAGGATGCAGCTTTCATGTATCTACACAGTATTAACTGTCTAGAAAAATGTTGTTCAGATCTACTTTAAGAGGAAGAAGGATTTGGCCATTTTATTTTTATATATGGAAACAAGTGTTGGAAACAGTAGCCAATCAATTTTCCAATCCAATGGTTTGTTACATCATCTTTTCATCATCGTCTTCCCATTAGCTATGTCATTGACCTCCTGTCTTTAACTCTTCAGTACCATCTTTTCTACACATCTTAAGTATATATAAGTTGAAAATTTTAGATATTGCCATTAAATTTGTTTACTCTATTACTGGAACTCAAGTATGTAAACCAAGTATGAAAAGCCATAACATTGTAAGACATATTTGTGGCCTGGTAAGGTGCTTCGGCACGTAAAAGTACACATGGTACAACATTGACCACCTGAGTTTGTTTCCTGGAATTGACTCCCAGAAGTTGTCCTCTGACTTCTATTTAAATAACATTGCATATGCATTGCTGCAGTCACACCACAACACCCCCCCTCCATCAACAAAAAGATGGTTAGCAAGATCCCTTAGATCAGTGACTCTCAGTCTTCCTAAGGCTGGGGCCCTTTTAATATAACTGCTTATATTATGGTGAACCCCAACCATAAAATTATTATGTTGTTGCTTCATAACTGTAACTTTACTACTATTATGAATTGCAATGTAAATATCTGATATGCTGAATCTCTGATATGTGACCTCACAAAGGGGTCATGACCACATGTTAAGAACCATTGCCTTAGAGGGTAAAGGCATTTGCTTGAGTTTGGCCTTTGGAAGCCACATAAAGATGGAAACAAAGAGCCTACTTGAAGTGGAAATTTCTGGTTTCTTTGAAGGCTCAGTTGTGTCATGTGATATTTTTATGGAAGCTGTCTTATGAGAGAATGTTTTGTTGAAGCAGTCATGTGAGAAGTTGTTTTGCTGAGGCAGACACTTGAGAGGACACATAATATTTGGAAAGAGTACAAGTAGAGTCCAACAGTCAGTGAATGATTCTCTTGTATTGATTAGCCTTTTAATATTTTACTGGTCTTTGATGAAGACATTCTTGCATTGGTACACCTTGCAACACTTTGCTGCTCTTCACTGACCTTCACTTGTCATGTCTTCTTAGAGAGAAACATGGCCATGGTATTCTCATGGTATTCTGGCTGCTTCTTGCCCTTTCTGAGGACTTGTGCCAATTAGGTGGAGACTCATTGTTTCTTCTGGATCAAGACACTGCAACTGATTCATGTTTTGTGTTTGACAATTGGACTAGACTGCTTCTACTGATTCATGTTTGATATTTTGTGCTGGACTGATGATATCCTGACAACAAAGATTGGAAACGCCCCCCAAAAAACTGCTTCTAAACAGGTCTACATTCCACTGTCCTATTAACCATTTTTCCTACTTTTGGTTGGTGGGCTAGAAGGGAGGTTGGAGTATTTAAGAACCCTTATTAAAATAGGATTTTTAAAAAATCTAAGCTCACACCTACTTCATAAAAAGTTGTCTTCAGATTTTGATAAGCACACCAAGGCATGAGCACAGCCTTACACACAGAGATCTCTTTCTCTCTCCCTCTCTCTCTCCCCCCTTTCTCTTTCTCTCATGCATTAATAATAACAACAAAGTTAGATCATTATTTTAATACGGAGAAAAACTGACTGTACAGTGCCCAACCACAATGGACACATTTACAACACAATCCAAACACCAAAGGCTCTAAGAACAACACAGGAGAGGAGATGGAAAAAAATCTTAAGACTCTGAGGACCAGATAGCACTGTGAGATTGACAGGGAAGTTTGTATAGCAGTTTCCCCAGTGTTAAAACTCTCCTCTTAAGGGGAAACTTGTTAAAATATATAACATTTAAGTGGAGTTGAGACAAAAAGATATTTTAAGGAAGGTGAAACGACAGGATTTTGTTTTAAAGGGAGATGAAACTTTCCATCCTACAGAAAAGGACACAATTCAAAATAGCTTCGGGAAGTATCTAAAACTGACCACATTCGCTAGGCGCCTTCATCCCCAGGTGTGTATAAGCACCAAGGATTACTGAGAAAAACTCCCAAACCAGCTGAACTTCCTAGAAGAAGCTCAGACCAACTGCACCACCTAACGAAGACACCTCTCAACCTGTTGAGCTGCCTGCAGACTGTGCAGTGAGCTCCAGATTTCCAGCTTTCATGATCTGACAACCATGCTGGTGTGGGCTGTGCTGAGTCATTTCTGTTCCTGTAAGTTAGCAATCTCCCATATCCCTGTAAGTAACCACAATAAAGTTTGGTTCACAAAGCTAGAGAGATGGCTCAGTGCTTAAGAAGCCTGCTCTTCCAGAGGTCCTGAGGTCAATTCCTAGAAACAACATGGTGGCTTGCAACCATCTGTAATGAGATCCAATGCCCTCTTCTGGTGTGTCTGAAGACAGCAACAGTGTGTGTATTCACATATACGAAATAAGTAAATCTTTTAATAAAATCTTTCCTCTCAAGACTATAATATTTTATTGCTACTTGGCCTGGCCACACTGCATAAATATTAACACCATCCCCTAAACCTGCTTCTCTAATATCATGGAAACAAAGAAAGCCATCCACTGCTGCACTAGGTAGTGGCTATCACATGTCAGAGGGTTTCAGGCAGTAACTGAGGTTGACTTAGCAATATTCAGCTTCAATGAAAAAAAAAAAAAAAAAAAAAGGTGCCTGGCATTAGATGGCTCTCAGGCTGACAGACACGGGTTGTCATTTCTATTTAAACCATTTTACTGCAACAGTTTCTTGTCTTCTCTTTAGGGCACCTCTGTCCTTATCCTTGACTAGAAGGTGGTTTCCAAGAACTACTGTTCTCACCTCACCCTACAGCTCTATTTTGCTCTGCTGTTATAGTGAGTATCCCCACCCAGTAACCAAGCAACAAACACTAGCAACACTCACTAACATAACAGATGATGTTTTAAAGTTCAACTCCACTTCACTGGCCTTCTCTGATAAAATGCCATCTAAGGTTACTCTATCCTGCATTCACATCACTCTTTTCCAGTCATTTTTCACTTCAGTTCATTCTTAGAACCTCCTTTATACAAACATATTATTTCTTTCAATGGCTGTGTTATTACCATGTGTCTTTAAATTGATTATTCCAACATGTATCCAATATTTCTTAAAACAAGAAGTATATTTTCCATTTGGAAACTTTGGTAGTGTCCAAATTTTATATGCCTGCTATAATCATACCTTTATGAATAGGGGCTCATCCTTCCATGTATGTTTCAGAAGTATCTAATTTAAGCTAGTTTGTGCTCAGGAGGCAAACACAATACCCACAAAACTGATAGCCTATTAATAGGAAGGCAATTCAAATCTGTATTTTCTTACCTGAAAGAATGCAGACTCCCTGACTGCAGAGGCCAAAGTTCCTGTCCCAGTGATCACATCTGTGTAATCTTAGGAATGATGGCCACATCCACTGGGTCTCAATGCCTTTTCATGTAAATTGAATAAATGCCTTTAAGGATACTAGAAAAAATCTGTAAGATACTATGTGGGTAATCTCTAACTAAGATCCTAAAGCAGTGGGTATTCCACTGATAACAGTTATTATTCAGCATGAGTTAGCAGAAGCGACAATTTTTCCAGTGAGTGATTTAAGCAGGGTACTCTCCTCTGCTTCTACAACACAGCGCATACTATTCCTGTGCTGGAATCTGTCCTTTCTCCTTTCTATCCCTGTCTTTCACCTCCTTTGACCAGCTATGGGTTGCTGCTCAGTCATTTTTACTCTTCCCTGTCTATGGAGTACATTGTATTTTGCTGTTAAGGTCCACCTCCTTGCTTCCACTTCCCCCCTTCCTCTGCCACTGGCATCTCTGTCTCAGCGAGTTTCTAATAATCTAAAAGTCTTCAAGAGAATGAGCCCTGTCTACTTTTTCCCCTTTTGTGTCTGGAGCCTTCAGGTGAAACATTGTGAGGTTTTTTGTTTGTTTGTTTGTTGGTTGGTTGGTTTTTGGTTTTTTGGATTTGGTTTTTTTTGAAACAGGGTTTCTCGGTATAGCCGTGGCTGTCCTGGAACTCACTCTGTAGACCAGGTTGGCCTCGAACTCAGAAATCTGCCTGCCTCTGCCTCCCAGAGTACTGGGATTACAGGCGTGCACCACCACCGCCCGGCCATTGTGAGTTTTTAATAAGTAATAAATGAACAAATTAGTAGTAAATGGATAGATGAGTGAATGAATGAATGACAATAATATTCTTTAGAGACAGCCCTCTAAAGAATAAAAGCCAAATAACAAGATAAGTGAGAGTTAGTTGAATTTCTTATTTGGCATTCTCATAATCACTTTTATGTCTCCTTCACTTACTTCTCTTTAAAAATGGAATGAAGCCTCTTCTATGAAGCCTTTTGTCTTTGCTCCCTTACCCCAAAGATATCTCATGGAATGTTTTCTCAAATACTCTCTCCAGTGTATAACTGTAATATCCTGTTTGACATTCCTCTAATTATTAAATTACCTATTAGTCACAGAGATACTAAGGGAATATTGCTCTGAAAAAAATGTTAATAATTTACTAGTAGCAAACTGTACTTTTCCCTTTAACAGCAGATGGACAGAAGCATTACTAGTGTTTTTGACTTTTTTGTTTCTTTTTGGTTCTTTTATTGATAATAGATTCTTTCTTCACATAATGTATACCTGTACTTCCTGTAGTTCATCCCCACTTCTCCTCCCATCCAGATCCATCCTCTTTCTGTCTCTCATTAGAAAACAAGCAAGTTTATAAGGAATAATAATAAAATATGTTACTTGCCCTTTTTCTCTTACTCCCGTAAGTATTCTTTCTTTGTTTAGTACATTTGGGGTTTTGATTATTATGTGACGGGAGGTATTTCTGTTCTGGTCCAGTCTGTTTGGAGTTCTGTAGGCTTCTTGTATATTCATGCGCATCTCTCTCTTTAGGTTAGGAAAGTTTTCTTCCATAATTTTGTTGAAGATATTTGCTGGCCCTTTAAGTTGTAAATCTTCACTCTCATCAATACCTATAATCCTTAGATTTGGCTTTCTCATTGTGTCCTGGATTTCCTGGATATTTGGGTTATAAGCTTTTTGCATTTTGCATTTTCTTTAACTGTTGAGTCCATGGTTTCTATGGCATCTTCGGCATCTGAGATTCTTTCTTCTATCTCTTGTATTCTGTTGTTGATATTTGCATCTATGGTCCCTGATTTCTTCCCAAGGTTTTCTATCTCCAAAGTTGTCTCCCTTTGTGCTTTCTTAGTTGTTTCTACTTCTGTTTTTAGATCCTGGAAATTTTTGCTCAGTTCTGTCATTTGCTTGTTTGTGTTTTCCTCTAATTCTTTAAGCAATTTTTGTGTTTCCTCTTTCATGACTTCTGCCTGTTGATCAAGGTTCTCCTGTATTTCTTTAAGTGACTTTTGCGTTTCCTCCTTATTGGCTTTTGTATTCTCCTGAATTTCTTTCAATGATTTTTGTGTTTCCCTTGTAAGGGCTTCTATTTTTTGATCCATTTTCTCCTAAATTTCTTTAAGTATGTCCTTCATGTGTTCCTGTACTAGAATCATGACCAGAGACTTTAAATCCAAATCTTGTTTTTCTGGTGTGTTGGGGTATCCAGGACTTGCTAATGTTGGAGAATTGGGTTCAGATGCTGCCATAATGCCTTGGTTTCTGTTAACAATGTTCCTACGGTTGCCTTTAGCCATCTGGTTCTCCCAGGAGTTAGATGGTCTTATTGTCACTGTCTGGTGCTTTAACCTACTGTGGATCTTTAGGATTATCTCTGCAACACTGGATGACTGGGTTTCTTATGGCACAGATTATTGATATTCTGGCTTCCTCTTTTGTGCCTTTGTTTGCAATGTAAATAAAAAAATAAAATAAAAATAAAAAAATTAAAAAAAAATCTGTTCTGTTTATATTTTCTAATTGTAACTAAACTTGTAACCTTGGACATGTAATAAGAAATCAAGCACATATCTGTACCATTTGGGTAAGCATTAGTCTGCCTTTGTTCCATGAAATGTGTATAAATAAAGAAGAACCTGGGTGCTAAAAAAAAAAAAAAATTAGCACTGGTCTGCCAGCCCACCGGGCTCGGGAAGTTGTGGAAGGAGAGAAGCCCCGCAGCCATATTTGCTGTCTGCAGAGACACAAAAGGATCACTAGGTACTGTAACACCCTGAGCCTTAGATTTCTGGTGGTGCAAACCGCCAGGGGTCTGCCTGCACTCAGGAACTGAGCACCTGGGTGGCTTTTGTCTACCAGCCAGCCAGGCTCTGGAAGCTGTGGAAGGAGAGAAGCCCCGCAGCCATATTTGCTGTCTGCAGGGACACAAAAGGATCACTAGGTACTGTAACACCCTGAGCCTTAGATTTCTGGTGGTGCAAACCGCCAGGGGTCTGCCTGCACTCAGGAACTGAGCACCTAGGCAGCTTTTGTCTGCCAGCCCGCCGGGCTCGGGAAGCTGTGGAAGGAGAGAAGCCCCGCAGCCATATTTGCTGTCTGCAGGGACACAGAGGGATCGCTAGGTACTGTGGCACCCTGAGTCTTAGATTTCTGGTGGTGCAAACCGCCAGGGGTCTGCCTGCACTCAGGAACTGAGCACATAGGCGGTTCATCTGCAAGCCAGTCCTATGTGAGAATCAACAGAGGGAGTGACCCCCACCACAACTTCTTCCCTTCATAATAGAGCAGATAGAGAACACCTGGTTGACCTTGACAACCTAAGTATAGCATTGCTTGAGGCAAGATTGAGAAGGACTCCAAAGGCACAAAAGAGGAAGCCAGAATATCAATAATCTGTGCCAGAAGAAACCCAGTCATCCAGTGTTGCAGAAATAACCTTAAAGATCCACAGTAGGTTGAAGCTCCAGCCAGTGACAATAAGACCATCTAACTCCTGGGAGAACCAGATGGCTAAAAGCAAACGTAGGAACATTACTAACAGAAACCAAGGCATTATGGCAGCATCTGAACCCAATTCTCCAACATTAGCAAGTCCTGGATACCCCAACACACCAGAAAAACAAGATTTGGATTTAAAATCACTGGTCATGATGCTAGTACAGGAACACATGAAGGACATACTTAAGGATATTCAGGAGAAAATGGATCAAAAATTAGAAGCCCTTACAAGGGAAACACAAAAATCATTGAAAGAAATTCAGGATAATACAAAAGCCAATAAGGAGGAAACGCAAAAATCACTTAAAGAAATACAGGAGAACCTTGATCAAGAGGCAGAAGTCATGAAAGAGGAAACACAAAAATTGCTTAAAGAATTAGAGGAAAACACAAACAAGCAAATAACAGAACTGAGCAAAAATTTCCAGGATCTAAAAACAGAAGTAGAAACAACTAAGAAAGCACAAAGGGAGACAACTTTGGAGATAGAAAACCTTGGGAAGAAATCAGGGACCATAGATGCAAATATCAACAACAGAATACAAGAGATAGAAGAAAGAATCTCAGATGCTGAAGATACCATAGAAACCATGGACTCAACAGTTAAAGAAAATGCAAAATGCAAAAAGCTTGTAACCCAAAATATCCAGGAAATCCAGGACACAATGAGAAAGCCAAATCTAAGGATCATAGGTATTGATGAGAGTGAAGATTTACAACTTAAAGGGCCAGCAAATATCTTCAACAAAATTATGGAAGAAAACTTTCCTAACCTAAAGAGAGAGATGCCCATGAATATACAAGAAGCCTACAGAACTCCAAACAGACTGGACCAGAACAGAAATACCTCCCGTCACATAATAATCAAAACCCAAAATGTACTAAACAAAGAAAGAATACTTAGGGCAGTAAGAGAAAAAGGGCAAGTAACATATAAAGGAAGACCTATCAGAATTACACCAGATTTCTCACCAGAGACCATGAAAGCTAGAAGATCCTGGGCGGAGCTCATGCAGACTCTAAGAGAACACAAATGCCAGCCGAGACTACTATACCCAGCGAAACTCTCAATTACTATAGATGGAGAAACCAAGATATTCCACAACAAAACCAAATTTACACAATATCTTTCTACAAACCCAGCCCTAAAATGGTTAATAGGGGGAAAGCACCAGTACAATGAGGGAAACTATACCCTGGCAAGAGCAGGATATTAAGCTTCTTTCATCAAACCCAAAGAGGATAACCACACACATATAAAATTAAAATAAAAAATGTTAGGAAGCAATAACCACTACTCATTGATATCTCTTAACATCAATGGACTCAATTCCCCAATAAAAAGACATAGACTAACAGACTGGTTACGTAAACAGGACCCTACATTTTGCTGCTTACAGGAAACACACCTCAATGTCAAAGACAAAAACTACCTTAGAGTAAAAGGCTGGAAGAAAATTCTACAAGCAAATGGTCCCAGGAAACAAGCCGGAGTTGCCATTCTAATTTCAGATAAAATTGACTTTCAACCTAAAGTCATCAAAAGAGACATGGAAGGTCACTACTTGCTGGTCAAAGGAAAAATCCAACAAGAAGAACTCTCAATCCTGAACATCTATGCCCCAAATACAAGGGTGCCCTCATTCATAAAAGAAATTTTACTAAAGCTCAAAGTACACATTGCACCTAACACAATAATTGTGGGTGACTTCAACACTCCACTTTCACCAATGGACCCATCAGGAAAACAGAAACTAAACAGGGAGACAATGAAACTAATTGAAGCTTTGAACCAATTGGAGTAAACAGATATATATAGAGCTTTTTATCCCAAAGCAAAAGAATATACCTTTTTCTCAGCACCTCATGGTACCGTCTCCAAAATAGATCATATAGTTGGTCACAAGACAGATCTCAACAAATATAAGAAGATTGAAATAATTCCATGCCTCCTATCAGATCACTATGGAGTAAAAGTGGTCTTTAGTAACAGGAAAAACAACAGAAGGCCCACATACACATGGAAACTGAATAATACTCTACTCAATGATACCTTGGTCAAGGAAGAAATAAAGAAAGAAATCAAAGATTTCTTAGAATTTAATGAAAATGAAGGCACAACATACACAAATCTATGGGAGACATTGAAAGCAGTGCTAAGAGGAAAACTCATAGCTTTGAGTGCCTTCAAAAAGAAATTCGAGAGAGCTTACACTAGAAGATTAAAGGAACAACTGAAAACCCTGGAACAAGAAGAAGCTAATTCACCCAGGAGGAGGAGAAGACAGGAAATCATCAAACTCGGGGCTGAAATCAATCAAGCAGAAACCAAGAGAACCATACAAAGAATCAACAAGACCAAAAGCTGGTTCTTTGAAAAAAATCAACAAGATAGATAAACCCTTAGCCAGACTAACCAAAGGGCACAGAGAAAGTATCCAAATTAACAAAATTAGGAATGAAAATGGAGATATCACAACAGAAACCGAGGAAATTCAAAAAATCATCAGATCCTACTACAAAAACCTGTACTCAACACAACTGGAGAATCTGGAGGAAATGGACATTTTCTTAGACAGATACCAATTACCAAAATTAAACCAGGACCAAATAGACCATCTAAACAGACCCATAACCCCTAAAGAAATAGAAGGGGTCATAGATAGGCTTCCGATCAAAAAAAGCACAGGACCAGATGGTTTCAGTGCAGAATTCTATCAGACCTTCAAAGAAGACTTAACACCAATACTCTTCTAACTCTTCCACCAAATAGGAACAGAAGGAATGCTATCCAACTCCTTCTTCGAAGCCACTATTACGCTGAAACCAAAACCACACAAAGATCCAACTAAGAGAGAATTTCAGGCCAATTTCCCTTATGAATATCGATGCAAAAATACTAAATAAAATTCTTGCCCACAGAATCCAAGAACACATCAAAACGATCATCCACCATGATCAAGTAGGCTTCATTCCAGGGATGCAGGGATGGTTCAATATACGGAAATCCATAAATGCTATCCACTACATAAACAAACTCAAAGAAAAAAACCACATGATCATTTCATTAGATGCTGAAAAAGCATTTGACAAAATTCAGCGTCCTTTCATGCTAAAAGTCTTGGAAAGGACAGGAATTCAAGGCCCATATCTAAACATTTTGCCTAAAGCACTATACAGATTCAATGCAATACCCATCAAAATCCCAACTCAATTCTTCACAGAGTTAGAAAGAGCAATTATCAAATTCATCTGGAACAACAAAAAACCCAGGATAGCTAAAACTATTCTCAGCAACAAAAGAAAATCTGGGGGAATCAGGATCCCTGACCTCAAGCAATACTACAGAGCAATAGTGTTAAAAACTGCATGGTATTGGTACAGTGACAGGCAGGAGGATCAGTGGAACAGGATTGAAGATCCAGAAATGAACCCACAAACCTATGGCCACTTGATCCTGGACAAAGAGGCTGAAAATATCCAATGGAAAAAAGATAGCCTTTTCAACAAATGGTGCTGGTTCAACTGGAGGCCAGCATGCAGAAGAATGCGAATTGATCCATCCTTGTCTCCTTGTACTAAGCTCAATTCCAAATGGATCAAGGACCTCCACATAAAGCCAGACACTCTGAAGCTAATAGAAAAGAAACTGGGGAAGACCCTTGAGGACATCGGTACAGGGAGAAAGTTTCTGAACAGAACACCAATAGCGTATGCACTAAGAGCAAGAATTGACAAATGGGACCTCCTAAAATTACAAAGTTTCTGTAAGGCAAAGGACACCATCAAGAGGACAAATCGGCAACCAACAAATTGGGAAAAGATCTTCACCAATCCTACATCAGACAGAGGGCTAATATCCAATATATATAAAGAACTCAAGAAGTTAGACTCCAGAAAACCAAACAACCCTATTAAAAAATGGGGTACAGAGTTAAACAAAGAATTCTCACCTGAAGAACTTCGGATGGCGGAGAAGCATCTTAAAAAATGCTCAACTTCATTAGTCATTAGGGAAATGCAAATCAAAACAACCCTAAGATTTCATCTTACACCAGTCAGAATGGCTAAGATTAAAAATTCAGGAGACAGCAGGTGTTGGAGAGGGTGTGGAGAAAGAGGAACACTCCTCCACTGCTGGTGGGGTTGCAAATTGGTACAACCACTCTGGAAATCAGTCTGGCGGTTCCTCCGAAAACTGGGCACCTCACTTCCAGAAGATCCTGCTATACCACTCCTGGGCATATACCCAGAAGACTCCCCACCATGTAATAAGGATACATGTTCTACTATGTTCATAGCAGCCCTATTTGTAATTGCCAGATGCTGGAAAGAACCCAGGTATCCCTCAACAGAAGAGTGGATGCAAAAAATGTGGTATATCTACACAATGGAGTACTATTCAGCCATTAGAAACAATGAATTCATGAAATTCTTAGGCAAATGGATGGAGCTAGAGAATATCATACTAAGTGAGGTAACCCAGACTCAAAAGGTGAATCATGGTATGCACTCACTAATAAGTGGATATTAACCTAGAAAACTGGAATACCCAAAACATAATCCACACATCAAATGAGGTACAAGAAGAAAGGAGGAGTGGCCCCTGGTTCTGGAAAGACTCAGTGAAACAGTATTCAGCAAAACCAGAACGGGGAAGTGGGAAGGGGTGGGTGGGAGGACAGGGGAAGAGAAGGGGGCTTGCGGGACTTTCGGGGAGTGGGGGGGCTAGAAAAGGGGAAATCATTTGAAATGTAAATAAATTATATCGAATAATAAAAAAAAAAAAAGATGAAAAAAAAAAATTCAGGAGACAGCAGGTGTTGAAGAGGGTGTGGAGAAAGAGGAACACTCCTCCACTGCTGGTGGGGTTGCAAAATGGTACAACCACTCTGGAAAGCAGTCTGGCGGTTCCTCCGAAAACTGGGCACCTCACTTCCAGAAGATCCTGCTATACCACTCCTGGGCATATACCCAGAAGACTCCCCACCATGTAATAAGGATACATGTTCTACTATGTTCATAGCAGCCCTATTTATAATTGCCAGATGCTGGAAAGAACCCAGGTATCCCTCAACAGAAGAGTGGATGCAAAAAATGTGGTATATCTACACAATGGAGTACTATTCAGCCATTAGAAACAATGAATTCATGAAATTCTTAGGCAAATGGATGGAGCTAGAGAATATCATACTAAGTGAGGTAACCCAGACTCAAAAGGTGAATCATGGTATGCACTCACTAATAAGTGGATATTAACCTAGAAAACTGGAATACCCAAAACATAATCCACACATCAAATGAGGTACAAGAAGAAAGGAGGAGTGGCCCCTGGTTCTGGAAAGACTCAGTGAAACAGTATTCAGCAAAACCAGAACGGGGAAGTGGGAAGGGGTGGGTGGGAGGACAGGGGAAGAGAAGGGGGCTTACGGGACTTTCGGGGAGTGGGGGGGCTAGAAAAGGGGAAATCATTTGAAATGTAAATAAATTATATCGAACATTGAAGTGAGATTTCAGTGCAGTGTTGACTTCATCTATAAGTGACAAGAACTGACAAAAGATCATTGAATTGATCACTAACATGCTCATGTGTGATATTTAATAACTACCTCTGACAGTAGTAGCTAAAGGGCAAGACCAGAAGCTAATTAGTAGCTTGTTGGAATGATCAACATGGAAGGTGACAAAGGTTTAGATGAGGCCATCAACCATAGCCATGAAGTTATATGATTTTAAAGTGGTGTTATGCATCTCCTTGGATGGCATTGAATTGTTACATCCAAACCTGAGTTTTGGAGATATCTGAGGCAGATTGGTAAATTTAAGTTCTTCTTATTAGACATGTGGAAATGAGTCTTATTTAGCATATATTTCTCCAGTTTACTTTTTAAACCTTTAATGTATTCATGAGTCTCACTTTATCATTGTGTGCTCTATAGGAGGACTCCAGTTCATATACAAATATGTAACCTCAGACTACAACTTGATAGGTTTTACAAACAAAATTAGAATTATTCAAATTTTTGTATATTAAGGCAATGTAATTAATGAAATCTGTATTACCTATTAATCCAACTCATTAAAGATTTATGAAGCTTCCTGAGGAAGTTCTCATGTGATGTTCCATACAGAACATTATTCTATGTCCTGAAAGGAGTCAAAGGCATCATAGTCAGAAATGCAAATGCATTACTGAAGAGCAGTCACTGGGCCTAAGCTAGAGCTATCTAATGCATTTATTCCCTTGTTTATTGAGCATTTATTGTACACTGTAATTATGATTATATTTCAACTTGTAAGTCCTATCATAGAAGTTTAGCTAGATGACTGTAAACTAGAGAGATATACATATCATAGGGCTCAGCAAAAGATATTTTAAATTTAATGTTTATTCATCACCAATTAAATAAGAAGGGATGGTATATATAGAGCCCTGTGCATAAGCCTACTGGCCAGGTGTCTGGGCCAGTACCCTGAGACTTTAGGTACAAACTCTGCAGCCAGTCCCACAACACCCAGAGGAAGCTCCACTCTCAGGCTCTTTTACATACCCAGGATCACAGGATCACAGAACCCCAGGAGCTTGGTCACACCAGGATCTCAGGGTCCCAGAGGCAGCTTGACTTCCAGGAGCTCAGACACACCCAAGATCTCAGGATCACAGGATCCTAGAATCACAGTTAGATATAGTGAGGGCAGGTAGCACTAGAGATGACTAGAGATGGTGGGAGGCAAGTGTAAAAACATAAGCAACAGAAACCAAGGTTACTTGGCATCATCAGAACCCAATTTTTTATTTTTATTTGCATTATTTGCATTTTGAATGTTAATCCCTTTCCACGTTACCCCACTGAAAACCCCCTATCCCATTCCTCCTCCCCCTGCTCACCACCCCCCAATTTCCTGACTTGCATTCCCCTATTGTGGGGAATCTAGCCTTCACAAGACCAATGACCTCTCCTCTCATTGATGTCTGAAATGGTCATCTTCTGCTACATATGTAACTGGAGCCATGGGATCCTCCATGTGTGCTCTTTGATCAGAACCCAATTCTTCTACCATAGCAAGTCCTGGATAAACCATCACACTGGAAAAGCAAGATTTGGATCTAAAATCACTTCTCATTGTGATGATAGAGGATTTTTAAGGACATAAATAACTCCCTTAAAGAAATACAGGAGAACATAGGTAAACAGCTAGAAGCCCTTAAAGAGGAAACACAAAAATCCCTTAAAGAATTACAGGAAAACACAAACATGCAAAGGAAATGAACAAACCATCCAGGATCTAAAAATGGAACTAAAAAAATAAATAATTACAAAGTGAGACAATCCTAGAGCTAGAATACCTAGGAAAGAGAATGGGAATCATAGATGCAACCATCACCAACAGAATACAAGAGATAGAAGAATCTCAGGTACAGAAGATACCATAGAAAACATTGACACAACAGTCAAAGAAAATGCAAAAAGTAAAAAGCTCATAACCCAAAACATCCAAGAAATTCAGGACATAATGAGAAGATCAGAGCTAAGGATAATAGGTAGAGAAGAGAGTGGAGATTCTCAACATAAAGGTCCAGTAAATATCTTTAACAAAATTATATAAGAAAATTCCCTAACCTAAAGAAATGCCCATGAACAAACAAGAAACCTACATAACTCCAAAAAGCCTGGACCAGAACAGAAATTCCTCCTGTCACATAATATCAAAACACCAAATGCACTAAACAAAGAAAGAATATTAAAAGCAGTAAGGGGAAAAGGTCAACTAACATATAAAGGCAGGCCTATCAGAATTATATCAGACTTCTCACCAGAGATTATGAAAGCTAGAAGATCCTGGGCAAATCTTCCTTCCTTCCTTCTTTCATTTATCCCCACCACAACCATTTATCCCAAGTAAATCCCTTGCATAACTAATCCTATTTTGGCATAACTTCCAGAAGGACCCAAACTAACACAGGCAATAACTACAATGCCAAGAAAACAGATAAAACAACAGGTCTGAGATTTTTCTGTGCACTGGGAAGATAGAACCTTGAATAGAAATGAGTCTGCTCCACAGCTGAAAATTCTTGGGAGCTGCCATTTTATAACACTGCTGTATGTACAAGCAGCTAGGGGAATTGATTGTGGCATAGAACAGACAATATGATGTATTTAGAATAATTAAGGTATATGAGGTTTTTAAGAAGTTAGATTACATGGTAACACTAACATACAAATACACAAGAAAAAAATTAGCTTTCACCCTGGTCTTAGTTTTAATCCATGGATCTTAAAATTCTCAGATTTTCCTGCCAGTATTGAAATTTGAGGACCAAGCTATTGCTTTACTTCATTTCCCCAAACCCACCCAAGATTTGAGTATGAAAGGAAAGTCAGATGAACATTCTTCAGTATTTACAAACCCAAATCTCTCTATTTGGTCTACAAAATGTCATCTGGTATGGCTGTAGTGGCACACATTTAATCCCCCTTAGTACTCTGCATATGAACATATTTTTAAATTTATCATTGGCTATATAAATGATTATGGTATGAGTTTGCTCAGGTAAAATATTTTAACACTTTGTCTCAACCTCATCTTGAACTTCTACTTCCTTTGTAACAGCAGGCACAAACAAGAAACATAGTCCAAGAATTGTTACTAATTGTTACTAATGGTAATGATATAGTGACATAATTCTATTCATGAACTATACAGAAATTGCATCTGTATTCAAAAGGGCTTGGTTCTCTATGAGATTAAAATTTACATCTTTAGCTTTGCAAGAATTGGTATAGTCATAGTACTGGCATTTAACTTGCACCTAACTCTGCCTAACAGGAAACAGGCTTACCTAGGTAGAAGCTACCTTGTGTAACCCAAAGAAAGACACAGATCTATGGTTCTTCAAAAACATTTGTACTGTGAATAGATAAAAGAGACAGAAAGAGAGTGGAAGAAAATTAAATCTGTTTTAAAACTGTTCCATTAAATTACGGCAATTCTTCTAGTCTATGTAAGAGGAACTGACACTTTTTTCTCAGTGAATGTCATTATATTTCATAATATGCAAAGCCATAATTCATAACTAGACTGTAAATGTGATGGGTCATTTTCAAATACACAAATTTAAATTCTTACATCTAGAACCAAATTATATTATTTTTGCCTTGAATCAACAATCACAGAGATGATTAAAACATGTGAGAGATATTGTGTAGCCTAAATACTTCTTTTATCAAGGATCACTAAAAATATTTAGTTTGGGGCTGGAGAGATGGCTTAGAGGGTAAGAGCACTGACTACTCTTCCAGAGATCCAGACTTTAATTCCTAGCAACCACATGGTGGCTCACAGACATCCATAAAGGGATCCAATGCCTTCTTCTGGTGTGTCTGAAAACAGTTACAATGTAGTTATAATGAATAAATAAATAAATAAATAAATAAATAAATAAATAAATAAGAAAAGAAGTAGGTTTTATCCAGTGTAAGTCATTATATTAACTGAAAATAAATTTTCCTAATGATGGGTTCAGAATTCACTTAGTCACACCAAAATAACATTTGCAAATTGGGACATCAACTGACTGAACCAGGAGGTGTTTTGGGTAACTTCTACCTTTATGAATCCACATCATCACAGGAAAGGTTTAAAACAAGATCAGTATGTATGCCTTTCTCTTAAAACAGGTAATTAGAATCATTAAATGAGCCACTAGTCTCTGAAAAACAATTAGATGTTTCTACTCAGTTTCACCTCACTTGATAAATAACCCCAGTATTCCCATAAGTTAATAGAACACTTCTTTCTTCCAAAAATCCCACACACTTTTCCAGCTACCATTTTTTTTTTTGCAGCATAGCTCTGGAGGTTAGAAGCCAAATTATTTCTTAACCATTCATACAAAATTAAAACTGATGTTGTTCTTCCGATGGGGTTGCAATCCCCCTTCGCTCTTCTAGTCCTTTTACCAGCTCCCCCACCAGGATTCCCAAGCTCAGTCTGATGTTTGGCTCCAACATCCACATCTTCATTGGTCAGTTGCTAGCAGAACCTCCCAAGGAACAGCCACAATAGGTTCCTGTCAGCAAATGCCTCTTGGCAACAGCAACAGGGTCAGGGTTTGGTGTCTGCAGACAAGATGGATTCCCCGGTGGGGCAGTCCCTGGATAACCCTTCCTTCAGTCTTTGCTCCACTTTTTGTCCCTGTCTTTCCTTTGGATAGGAACATTTCTGGGTTAAAAACTTTGAGATGGGTAGGTATTATGGATGGGCCTGGTGCTGTTCTTGAGACCTAATGCCCTAATGAATAAAGGAGTCAATCACTGGGCCACTGGGGCAGAGGCACAAGCATGGGAATGTGCCAACTCTACTTTTTTATACTTCCTGTAACATGTGGGTGACCCCCATCCCCAACTGGGGGCCATGCCTATCTACTGGAGGTGGTCACTACATGTTCTATCTCCCCTTCACTGCTCACATTTCAACAAAAGTCAACCCCGTTGGATCCTGGGAACCTCTCACTTCCCTGGTATCAGAGACCCTTCAGTGGCTATCTCCAGTTCTTTATCCTCCACTGCTGCATATTTTTATTTAATTTCCTGACCCTCTATACCTCTCTTCTGTCCCCTCTGGTACCCAATAATGCCCCCTTATTTCTTCTCTCTCCTCTCTCCTCTCTCCTTCCCAGGTCCCCCCTCCCTCCATCTCCCAAGATCATCCCATCCTATTCTCCCCTCAATGCAGGACTGAAGCATCCACACCTTGATCTTCCTTCCTCCTAATCTCCCTATGGTCTGTGGGTTGTATTGTGGGCATTGTGAGCTTTTGGGCTAATATCCTCTTATCACTGACTACAAACCGTATTTGTTCTTCTGAATCGGGGTTACCTCACTCAGGATGATATTTCTCTTTATAAACTTTACTCTTTTTTTAATTTATTTATTTGTTATTTATATGAGTACACCGTAGCTGTCTTCAGACACACCAGAAGAGGGTATCAGATCTCATTTACAGATGGTTGTGAGCCACCAAGTGGTTGCTGGGATTTGAACTCAGGACCTCTGGAAGAACAGTCAGTGCTCTTAACCACTCTTAACCATCTCTCCAGCCCGTTGTTTTCTAGTTCCATCCATTTGCCTTTGAATTTCATGAAGTCATTGTTTTTAATAGCTGAGTAGTATTCCATTGTGCAAATGTACCACATTTTCTATATCCATTCTTCTTTTGAGAGACATCTGGCTTGTTTCCATCTTCTGGCTAATATAAATAAGGCTGCTATAAACATAGTGAAATATGTGTCCTTATTATATGTTGGAGCATCTTTTGGGTATATTCCCAGTAGTTCCTAATGAGAATCCCAATCTCTTTACAGTGAATGACTTCAAGAATTGTCTATTTTGTTGATAAGGGAATGAACAATAAGACAATAAAAGTAAACAAAATTAAAAAAAAGAGAATTATAATTGTTCCTCAAAGTTTCAAGCTTCCCCTATTCCCAGGCATATGGCCAAAATAATAATTGCAAACTCATCATTGTTTAAACTTTAACTTTTAACTTATTATACTTCAGAGCTCAGAGCTACGTTTATTTTCCTGTGAAACTCTAATAATAAATGGCATGGGCAGTGGCCAGAAAGAGTCAAGTTAACCCTTAACTCAGCAGTTCTGCTGGCTCTTTGCTTCTACACATTGTATACATTTCAAAAGGAGACCAGGAGCCACTCTCAAATGTGCAAAACGGTTTTCATTTCAATAACTTTTTCCTTTCTCCAGGTCCCAGTGTTGGTACTGCTCCATTTTCTTATAATTGCTTCAAACTTTCTTTGCAAGTCAAACATTTAATCCAAAACTACCAGAGAGATGTTCTCTTTGTGCTTTGACTGGAACAGAAGAATGCAGTAAGTCAGTTGTGAG
Source organism: Apodemus sylvaticus (assembly GCF_947179515.1). NCBI lineage: Eukaryota > Metazoa > Chordata > Mammalia > Rodentia > Muridae > Apodemus > Apodemus sylvaticus. The sequence continues at coordinate 97,605 of NC_067489.1, read as the reverse complement.
AGGTCACTGCAAATGGCATCTTAAAGAGAGTAATGATTCATATGAGACAAGAAAGAAACCAATCAGATTAAACATGGCTAGTATCCAATGTTGATCCAAATTTCAATAGTTTAACACTAGGCAGCTTATTGTAGACATATTTAAATCCAGTATAATTTTCAGGAAAAAAGGTGGACTTTCTGGTGTAACACAATCCCATGTGCACAGGAAGGCATAATTGTGTCAAAACTCTTTTCAAAGTACATCTCACTTGTTCCCATGAAGTTGAGTTCCAAAGACAGGCTACATGTTATCTTAAGGGCCTATGATGAGCTCAAAAGTCCACAGCAAATTAAAAATCATTACATCAATTAATAAAGGGATGCTTCATATTTGCTTTTTGCCTCAGTGTTTGAAGAGAACTTCTAGAAACAGCAGGTGTTGGCAACTAGAAGGTAAATGGAACTCATACTTCAGAAACTAAAGACAAGTCTGAATGGGGACATGAATTAAGTAATCAAAAGCCAGAACATATTCAACAACACACAACTATATATACTGCACCAGCTCCAGCTTCCTATAACTTTGAAGTCACCATTGGGAGTTCCACACTCAGATTAACCTGCTCCCACAATTCACATAGAAGGAGATGAACACACACAATCCCATATCTGGAATTGCAAGTCAGAAGTATTTTCCGTGAATGATTACTTTTTGTAGACATCGTATGTTGAGGTTTAAAGTAAGGTATGTGAACTAGCCAAGAACCATATCATGCTGGGAACTTACTATGTCAAATACTGATATACCTGCTAAGAGTGTAGTCATGATCAGGAAGTTCTGCACTGAAAACTAGAATACCATGTTACAAGGTGCTGAGAACACACAGAAGAAAAGACCTAGTCTTGGAAGGAAAGTATATAAGACTTATTTGAGTGATTATGAGTTGTAATGAATAAATAAACACATTATGCTTCATGAGACATGAGATGAAGACATTACTTTTTGCCTCAGTGTTTGAAGAGAACTTCTGGAAATAGCAGGAAATGCGCATGCTATGTTCTTGTAACTGTAATACTGTATAAAGTGAAGACTTAGACTCTACCACCTACCTATTTTCTCTTCCTTAACTTTCACTGAAGTTCTTAACTCTAGGCATTGCTGTGTTATTGTGCACTGCTGGGTACTTTGCTTCTGGCATTTCTTCAAACAATGTTCATCTTTTCTTGGTAAACTCCTTCATGCCAGCTGTGATCTCATGTTTTATTTCAGGAGGAAAGATGCTGAAGTCCTCAGAGTCAACACCTATGGCATGAGAATTATGAAAAAAAATACTTTCTGTAGGAAGTAAATGTTAACACCATTAAATTTATATTTACTCACTTTGAGCCTATTAACTGTTACAAACACCCATTGTGTTTATATCATAAGTAAAACTCTATATAATCTACAAACAAAGCCTTCATTCTGCAAAAAGCATCAGAGTGAACAAGCAAAGGAGGGGTAAATCTCTTCATTGTTCATCCATTCCAAAGCAAACTATTTGCCATGCAACCATACCATCCAAGCCATATTCTAAGACTCTAGGTACTGTAATTATTATGTTCATAAATGACCTAATCTTAGGAGTAGATCAAGGAATATAAGCAAGTAAATAAATGAGCAAGATTTCTGTTAGAACATCTAACAGGTAATTAGAAATACAAAAAGGGAAAAAATATTATGTGATAGATGGAGAAAACCCTACTAGATAGGGACTTAAAAAAAAATATCAAAAATCTGGAGTTGTGACTAAAGAAAAACAAGTACAAAGGTCCTAAAATGAAGACAAGACTAATGTATGTGAGCAATGTTTATACTTACACTAGTTTTGTTATTAAAAGAAAACAATGACTTAAAAGTAATTTGTCAGGATGGAGAGATGACTCAGTGATTAAGAGTACTAATTGCTCTTCCAAGAGGTCCTAAGTTCAAATGCCAGCAATCACATGGAGGCTCACAACCATCTGTAATGAGATCTGGTGCCCTCTTCTGGTGTGTCTGAAGAAGCTACAGTGTACTTATACAAAATAGTGAAATCAATTTTTAAAAAAGTAATTTGTCTAAACCACAACCTATGAACAGTGAAGTCTTGACCACAGGTATTCTGTACTGGCTGGTTTTGTGTGTCAACTTGGCACAGGTTGGAGTTATCACAGAGAAAGGAGTTTCAGTTGGGGAAGTGCCCCCATGTGATCCATCTGTGAGGCATTTTCTCAATTAGTGATCAAGCAGGGAGGGCCCCTTGTGGCTGGTACCATCTCTGGGCTGGTATTCTTGGGTTCTATAAGAGAGCAGGCTGAGCAAGCCAGGGGAAGCAAGCCAGTAAGGAACATCCCTCCATGGCTTCTGCATCAGCTCCTGCTTCCTGACCTGCTTGAGTTCCAGTCCTGACTTCCTTTTGTGATGAACAGCAATGCAGAACTGTAAGCTGAATAAGCCCTTTCCTCCCCAACTTGCTCCTTGGTCATGATGTTTGTGCAGGAATAGAAACCCTGACTAAGACATATGCAGTCTTAAACTTCAAAGCTAATGCATGCAGATAACCTTCCTGATTCATGGATAATGGAAAGACTTAGGTTTTTGCTGAAAAGTCTTCTACCAGACTTATAAAAACAACAAACATGAATATGAGAGAAATATACTACTACTTTAATAAGCTTGAGACAAATGGAAAGACTCAGTGAAGCAGTATTCGGCAAAACCAGAACGGGGAAGTGGGAAGGGGTGGGTGGGAGGACAGGGGAAGAGAAGGGGGCTTACGGGACTTTTGGGGAGTGGGGGGCTAGAAAAGGGGAAATCATTTGAAATGTAAATAAATTATATCGAATAAAAAAAATTTTAAAAAATGGCCATTTTGCAAAAAAAAAAAGAAAGTTCAGTTGTAAGAATGAAATATAAAAACAAAAAAAAATGAAAGCTTGTATAATATGTAATATAGAGATAGATTAGTGATTAAGAGCATTGACTGCTCTTCCTAAGGACACATTTCAATTCCCAGAACACATGTGATAGTTTACAAACATCATTAAAGGATTTGACACCCTTTCTGACATAAGCTCTGTATGCATGTGGTGCGCAAATATACATGCAAGGGAAAGTACCCATATACATAAAAGTAAATAAATATAAAATAAAAGGCAAAGCCTATACAGGAGTCAGGAGTGGAAGTGCTTTATATTGTAATCCCAACACTTTGGAACATGAGGCTAGAGGATTGCAAATTCTAGGCCAGCTTAGGGTACTAACAAGATTGTCTCAAAACAAACAAAAATAACAACAGTCTTTACAACTTCAATATGTAAAGTCAGCATTCATTGACATGTGTGGTTGATAGCCTTAACATGTGGGCAGTCTTTGGCTCACTTCTTGACATTTTCTCCATATAGGCACTGCCCTGAAAATGTGCAGTCAATAATGTGATGGAATGCAAGCTACACAACTTCCAAAGCAAGGCAGCACAGTTCCTACCTTGGATTTTCTTTTGGGAACTTTGGAACAGTGTCCATGTTAGGAAACACCCCAGGTCACATGGTAGTGATATGAAGTTTAGCAATAAGCCCCACTGCAGTCTATCTGATAGCCAGAGCCAACCACCTGGCATGCAAATGAGGGAGCCTGTGAAGTGATTTCAGACCCAGCTAAGTTCTGACATCTACATAAAAGACCCCAAGAGACAAGGACCTCTCTGAGCTGATCAACTTCAAGCAGCATGATAGAAGAGTATAAAAATGTCCATTTTATACCACTAAACTATTCTGAAAAAGATAATTAGGACATATTCACATGCATGCATATATACACAAATATATGCACACATAATAAATATATACATAAGAATATATAGGATAAATTTAATATATATATCAAAATATGAACACATATATATCTTGTACAGATGTACATACCAAATGCCTGTATTCAACTATATTGAGAGGATGATCAAAAATATACCAAAAATTTGCAAGTTATTTAAAATATAGTTTGTTGTTTTTGTACTTGTGGCACTTCGGATTGAATCTAGGGTCTCAAGTATATAATGCAAACACTCTACCACCAAGTTTTATTTTCAGACCAGAGATAGTACTCTTTTTAAACATTTCTATTAATTCTTTCAGAATTTTTTAAGATTTATTAATTTATTTTATGTACATAAGTACATTGTAGCTGTCTTCAGACACACCAGAAGAGGGCATCAGATTCCACTATAGATGGTTGTGAGCCAGCCACCATGTGGTTGCTGAGAATTGAACTCAGGGCTCTCTGGAAGAACTGTCAGTCCTCTTAACCACTAAGCCATCTCTCCAGCCTGAGTTAGTACTGTTATATTCTCCAAATGTATTACTATTACTTCTTGAATGGTCAGCTGTTTCTGAAATAAAATAACTAATTTGGCTATACAGAAATTCATAATTCAAATTCCAATATACAAGTGCATGGAACCTATATGTAAGTGTAGATTTTATATATACACATACATACATGGACTCAGATATACCCACAGTAAAAGAAACATTTATCTTTACCTCTTATTGTGGAACCAACCCAAGAGAAGGCAGTCTGTTGTAATGAACAAAGATGAAAGGAGTTGGAAATCTAAGGAGTAGAACACTTTGACACTATATATGGAGATGCAGAATTTTGAGTTTTTCTTGCTGGGTTTCAGTCTTCCTTTGGTCCAGTATTTCCTCACTATGTCCCCTTTGCTCTCTTTTTGAATGGCAATGTATAGTCTCTGTCACTGTATGTTGAATATATGTGATCTGCTTTTATATTTTTATTTTACAGGGGATTACAGTTAAGAGATTGCCATGAGTCTCAGAAGAGAATTTGTATTTTGGACTTTTAAATTTAATTGAGACTTGATAAACTTTAGGGACTTTTGAAGTTGAACCAGATGCATTTTGCAATATAATATTGCTATAAGCCTATGGAGGCCAGGGAGTACAATGTGGCGGTTTGAATACAGATGACCCCCATAGGCTCATATATTTGAGGTTTTGAGACTTCAAAAGCCTCCCAAAATCCCCAGAGCACTCTCTGACTTACACATAAGGTGAGCTCCCAGTTGTTCTTATTGCCATGCCTTTACTCATCCATAAAAGACTCTAGTCCTCTTGAACCATAAACAAGGTTAGAAAAATCTGCCTATGGAAAGTATGAAAAGATCAGGGGATAAAGTTAGAGAAGAGTGATTAAAGGGTTAAAAGTTTATTCTGAAGATAAGACAAACTAGCCTAAGTGTGGTAATGTAGACCTGTAATTCCAGGAGGAAGATTATGAGTTCAAGGTCAGCCTATACTACACAGAAAATTCCAGACCAGCCTAGGACACCTAGTGAAGAAGTTTTCATTTAAAATTTTCAGAAAAAAAGTACTGTGAGGTCTTATAAGAAATAAAATAATAAAATCAGAATTTGGCTTTAAACAGATTATACAGTACAAAGTAGACTATGTTGGGAGGTAGTATGTTGAAGCAAAGGGATGATACTGATGCTTCCATTCTCCCAGACTGAGCTCTACCGGACATGGAGGATGAGAAAGAACTAAGTTTAGGTGCTACTGAGATACCTGTGGCAAGATGGTGAAGATGGCAATGCAGAGAGAATATGAGCTGATACAAAGGAAACTTTGTCTCTTGGGAGCCACTGGGAAGGGGCCAGGAGACTAGGAGAAAAAGAACAACTCTCTAGAATCTGGTTCACCCCAGGCCTCAATCAGTCACTCTAAACACAGGCATCTTGATGACTAACAGCCAGCCACCAGAGCAAGAGACCATGGAAAAGGTATTGAATTAGCTTGGAGAAGTTACTTCTTCATGACTTTTGCATCTCATTGTGAAATGAGTAGACTGTATTGCTACTTCTTATCTCATAGGAATTTTTTTTTAGAAAACAGGCTTATTGAGTACATATCAAGGGGCAGATTACTGAGGGATAGTAAGACTAATTCCTGAAGACTTATAAAATATTTATGTATTAATTTACATATATTTATATGTCTGTGGTACATGCATGATCATGTGAGTATGTGGACATGTGTGTAAATAACAGAGGTTTAGATCTGGTGTCTTCTTCTATGGCTACCCACTTTATTTTTTGAGATAAGGTCTCTCACTGAACCTGAATTTTGCCAATTTGGATAGACTTGCTGGCCAGTAAGATCCAGAGTGGTCCTGTCTCCAAACCATCCCTCTTCCAGCACTGGGATTACAAATGGTTACTACCATGTCTAGTTTTTTATGTGGGTTTGGGGACCAAACATTTCCTCATGCTTGCCCAGCAAATATCACATCAGTTGAAACATTTTTCCAACTTCATAGAATGATTTTTGAAGTTTAAATAAGATATTCTAGGTAAAACTTGCTGGCAGTATTTTGAATAGTAAATACTAGCTATTGCTATTAGCTACAGTTTAAAGTGTTAACGTTAATCAATTAACATATTAAATATAACTTTTTGAGACAATGTTTTACCATGTCACCCTAACTGGACTGGAATTTGATTTGTAGACTAATCTGGCCTGGAACTCCTAGCAATCTACCTCCTGTCTCTGTCTCTGCTTCTGACTCTAGAGTAGTAGAATTAAAGGCATATGCCACCACAGCCCATTTAAATATAATTTAACATTACTTGAAACTACCCAGTGTCTTGTTCCTGTTGGTGACAGTGACAGAACTGCTTATGCCAACATTATAATATTGCTTCATTCTATAGCCAGCTCCTGAGTCATGAAGGGATCTTTTTCATGGTAATAGCACTGACTAGCAGTGGCTGAAACACGTACATCTTTTTTGTTTGTTTTTGTGATTTTTTTTTTACTTTTTGAAATGATTCACTGTAATTGACAACCACACTGAATAAGCAAATTAAAAATTTTAAGTCCTTTTTACTGAAGATCAGACTTGAGCCTCTAAAAAGTCACTTGATGACAAAGTTCAGGGATATATAGTTTTAAAGGCAAAACCCACTAAAGTACACCAATGTAAAGTGGGTGTTAGAGTAATCTTGAAGTATTTATTATTAGCAGAAAATAGCAGTTATTTTAGACATAACTTGTCGTTTATTTCAGTTAATACCTCTGGACCATGGCCAAGGCCTTGGAATCTTAAAACTGGCCTAAGAACTCTTTAAGCAAACATAAAATAGAGTCATTACAGATGGCATATCTTAATCATTTCACTTTCATTATCTTTTCTACTATGCTCAACATCCAAATTCGCCTTGTTGATTTTTGAGAAATCAATCCAAATTATATTAATATTCAACATCCTTTTGTTTGGCTAAACCAGAGTGGGAAAAACTTGGTCCAGAGCAGTCATCCAATCCCATAGGTGGCGCTGAAACACTTGTCAGCGCAGTTACTGAAAGTTGAAGAAGCTCCTCTATCCGAGTACTGACGTTAGAGATGTCGTCATCGCGTTCTGGTTTGTGACAGCCGCCCGCCCGCGTAAATTTGAAATGGCTGACGATTTGCCGGCTGGTGTAGTTCTGGAATCTAAAGCTATGGTTCCAGCGAGACCTGACTTGGCGGCGGAGGTGGAACCGGCGTCCTGGAAGGAAGGTGAGCACCTCAACCCGCGTCGGAGGGCTGTTTTCGTGGTTGCCGGCCGGGCCTGGCCAGCCTTAGGACGCAATTACCTGCGTGGGGAGTGCTGGGCCGGGCCTGGCCCCACTCTCATGATTTCGGAGTCGGGAGATTCTATGACAATTTAGGCTCCACATCCCCTTGACTCAGCTTCCGGAGAAGACAAGGGGTTGGATCCGGGTGGACATTCCCCAGATGGAAAGGGACAACAGGAAGCTTTGTATTCACTTATTTGCTGAGCCAAGTTTTTTGTTTGTTTGTTTTGTTTTTTTAACTTATATCTAAGGGACCATGTGCCACACTTCTTTTGTAAAAGCAGCCTTGAACTCTGATCATAACCGCTGAGGACACATGACAGCAGAGCTGAGTTTGAATAGAATCCAGAAATAGAATTAACCCAAATATTTAACTCTCAAGTTCTTTGTACCTTGTCATGGGGATTCCATTTTAATTTTTGCTTGCCAAACTGTGTCCTTACATATGCCAGGAAAGAGCTCTACCATGCCCAGTTCCTTTTTTACTTTGAGGCAGGGCCTCTACATAGCTCTCGCTGACCTGAAACTCACTATGTAAACCAGGCCAGGCTCTAACTCAGAGTTCCACCTGTACTGGGGTTCAAGGCATGAACCACCATGCCTGGCCCTGATGATTTTTTAAAGCTAGTTTATATTAACACATTCAGTTATGTGTAATGGGAAGAGTCCGCTTGAAGTGAGAAATCATAGGTGTGACTTAATTCTGCAACCAATGCACTTTTTGAATAGCCAAAAGTTTCATATGTGCAGTTTACTGTCTTAGAAAACAGCCAGTATTTCCAATGTGAAAATGTTAAAATATAAAGAATCAACTTTAAATTTGTATGCTGTCGTATATGAAATATTAAAAGTTGCATTTACAAGTCAGGAGTGATAGTGCATAACTGTAATCATAGCACTAGAGTGATAGGAGCAGGAGCAGTGGAAATAAAGGGCCATCCTTGGCTACCTAATAAGTTGGAGACCAGCCTGGGCTACATGAAACTCTGTCTCCATAAAACAAAAACAAAACAACAGTCACAATAAAACACTTGACTTAGATAAATAGAGTTTACTTGATGGTTTCCCAAAGGGAAACTGGGGCCATGTTTGTCAAAAGGAGACTTAATGATCAGAATGAAGAGTAGAGTAGATCATGTATTCTCACCATTTAAGAAAGCTATGTGAGGTAATGGAAATCTTAACTTTCTTGTGTAATCATTTCTTAATATGTAAATAAAACATGAATGTCTCCCTTAGATGAGTTTATTTTCTACTTTGTTTCTTGGAAAATTGTTTTACTTTAATCTAATTTTAATATAAAAGACAAATCCACTAAAAAGCATTTGGAATGCATCAATTTAATAAACCCCAGTTTCTACTAATCAAAGGGCTAAGAATGCTATCAGCTCTGAGGTTTATAGCTGAGAGTTATCTATTTGGCTGTCACTCGCCTTTTATGTTTCCCCCAATGTATTTGAAAAATGCCTGGATTTATGATTTATTTTATTCTATTACTATTTTAAAAAAAAAAAAAAACTTAATGAAACTGCTTCTATGTTGAAACACAGAGTTTGGGTGTGATGTTTTATATAATCGGTCCAGGGAGTGGTACTATTAGGTATGGCCTTGTTGGAGTAGGTGTGTCACTGTGGGTGTGGACTTTAAGACGATCATCCTAGTAGCCTAGAAGTCAGTATTCTGTTAACAGCCTTCAGATTAAGATGTAGACCTCTCAGTTCCTCCTGCATCATGCCTTCCTGGATGCTGCCGTGTTCCTGCCTTGATGATAATGGACTGAACTTCTGAACATGTAAGCCAGCCACAGTGTTGTTTTTATAAGACTTGCCTTGGTCATGGTCTGTTTACAGCAGTAAACCCTAACTAAGACAGAAGTTGGTATCAGGGACTGGGTTATTGCTGTGATAGGCCTCACCATGCTTTCATTTGGAGGAATGTGGATTTGGGGACTTTGGAAAGCAGTGTAATGCTTAATGGGCTATCCTAGTAGGAATATGGAAGACTTTGTTGCTGAGTATGATTTGAACAATGCAGACCTGGCCCAAGAGGTTTCGGTGGAGAAGAATTTCAGAATGTGGCCTAGAGATTATTTTTGTGGCATTTTGGTGAAGAATGTGGCTGCTTTTTGCCCTTGTCTGAATAGTCTACCTGAGTGTAAGGTAAAGAGATTTATATTAAAAGGAAGTCTCAAAAAAGCCCAGTAGAGACTTTGTTCTCTGGTTAAGTCATCATGAAGAAGAACATTTTGAACAAGTGTAGTAAGCTTAGAAAGGAAAAATATATAATATATGGTTCAAGTATTAGAGCAGCACCAGGAAGTAAAGTGAAACTCTGTTCTAGTCGATAACAGATTAAGGGATTTGGGAACAAGATCCTACCAGCCAAGTTTAGATGCAGGCATGTTGGTACACACCTTTAATTCTAGGAGACAAAGCCAAACAGATCTCTAAATTCAAGGCCTGCCTGGGACAAAGCAGGTTCTAGGTGAAGAAAATCTTAAATCCAGTCATGATGGGTATATGCCTTTAATCACAGCATTATAGGAGATAGAGCTATGCAGATCTCTGAGTTCAAAGTCAATAGAGAACACGTTGAGAAGGAGAGAGGGAGTCAGAAAACAGAAAGCTGGTAATGGAATAACGAGGTCCATATTCCAGCCCCAGAAAGCAGCAGAACTCAGCAGCTTTGGCCATGTGTCTCTAGCTTTATATTTAAGAGAAGGAGACTACTGGGACAATTGATGCTGTTTAGCTGGAGCTAAGAAATTAGCAGTGACTAAGAAGAGACCAGCATCACTAAGGTGAAATCTACTGGGAAGTATTTTCTGAAAGCTTAAAGAAGCTGTGTTCCAGATATAGCCAAGGTTATACCTCATGCTGCAGCTGTCCTTGATAATGTGTAAGAGTCATCCAGGTGGTACCGGTTTTGAAGGCATGAATAGGTCATGAAGTGCAGCTGAGGCTTGACACTGTGAGAAGCCATGGAAGGACATTGGTGAAGGTACAGTCTCAGTTGCAGGTGGTGGCCGGCAACTGAAGGGTCATCGAGGCTTGGCACCATGAAGAGAACCTATGAGAGGCTATTGGTGAGCCTCCCCATCTCAGGTCTCTGGTACATCCTAGAGATACCCTGCTCCCCCTACACCTGATTCGTCCTCACATACATATATGTGTGCACGTGCGCGCGCACGCGCACACACACACTTCCCCTCCCCACTTCCTCTTCCACCCAGTTTTCTCCCTCCATGACCACCAATGATTATTTTATTTCCCATTCTGAATGAAATTCAAGCATCCTCCCTTGGGCCCTCCTTGTTATTTAGGTTCTTTGGGTCTGGATTGTATTGTGGTTGTGCTGTACTTTATGGCTAATATCCACTTATAAGTGAATATATACCATGCATGTCTGTTTGGGTATGGGTTACTTTGCTCAGGATAATATTATTTAGTTCTATCTATTTGCCTGCAAATTGCATGATATTCTTTTTAATAACTGAATAGTAATCCATTTGTGTAAATGAACCACATTTTCTGTATCCATTTTTCGGTTGAAGGGCATCTGGGTTGTTTCCAGTTACTGGCTATAAAGCTGCTGCTATAGTTGAGCAATCATCCTTGTGATATGATAGAGCATCTTTTGGGTCTATGCCCAGGAGTTGTGTAGCTGGGTCTTGAAGTAGAACTATTTCCAATTTTCTGAGAAATAACCAAACTTTCTTCCAGAATGATTGTACAAGTTTGTACTCCTATCAACAATAGAGGAGTGTTCCCCTTGCTCTATATCCTTGCCAGTATTTTGTGTCACTTGAGTTTTTGATTTTAGCCATTATGATAGCTGTAAAAGGAAATCTCAGAGTCTGTTTTGATTTGCATTTTTCTGATGACTAAGGACATTGAACATTTCTAAAAGTGCTTCTTGGCCATTAGCGATTCCTCTGTTGATATTTCTGTTTAGCTCCATTTTTAATTGAATTATTTGGTTTTTTGATGTCTAACTTCCTAAGTTCTTTATATATTTTGGATATTAACCCACTGTCAGGTTGGAAAAGATATTTTCCCATTCCATAGGCTGCCATTTTGTCCTAATGACAGTGTTGTGAGAGAGAATGAGAGTTTACAAACCTCTAAGTCTCTAAGCCTAGTGACATACCTCACAATGACATACCTCCTAGTCTTTCCTAAAAGGATCACCAACTGAGACGAAAACTTTCAGATGTATGAATCTCATTCAAACCAATCACAGCAATCAATGACCTTTGGGTATACTTTGGTCAATAATACCAGTGGCCTGACAGTCAGGGAAATGAAAAGAAGGAAGAAACAAAAGGAGAAAATAAGACAAGGGAAGAAAACCTAGTAAAAGTTTCATAAACCTTCCCTGAGGCTTCAAGAAAGCACTCTGCCAGTCCTAAGAACCACCATTTGCATTGTTTATTTAGTAATTCCTTTGCCTACTTAACAAAAAAAAAAAACTTTTTTCATCACATAGAATTAGATATGCTAGTATCCAATTGTAGCTTATGAGGCTTAATTACATACAGCTCATACCTAAAATGGCTTACATTTTCTATTCCTTGCCTTACACAGAATTAAAAATCTACCTAGTTGTCTTAATGAGGTAAACCTTACACAACATTTAAGAATTTCATTCTATTTTTTGAGAGGCCACAGACAGACTTGTGTAGAAAATAGAGATCTCCACACTCCTTTTAAGAAGGAGTATAGCAATGCAGTTCCTTTTTTATTATTGGTTTTCAGAAATTGACGTATTAATTGTTATGTGAATGTGTGTGTGTGTGTTTGTTTAAGTTCGTGTGCACTACGTCTAGTCAGTCCCTAAGCAGTGCCCAAAATCTTTCAAAGCAGTGGCCAGACCCTCCTTCCCACTCCAGCCCACAGCACTGCTGTAAGAAGCCAAAATCTGTCAAAATGGTACCTGTCAGAACAGTGTGAGGTGCTGTCCTCAGTTCATCTTCTTTCTTGTCTCAGCCTACAGCCTGTGTGAAATACCACCACAGGACCTGTCCCACATCTGCAGCACCTCCTTTCTAGCTTCCCTAAGCTCCACAGAGATGGAGCCTCAGCCAAAGCTGGCTGTGGCTGGGAAGGACTTCCTACCCTAACCCATGAACCCAGTGTATGGAAAGGGGAATTTTTAAAAAGCTATCAATTCCAGAGCAGGAAAAAACCAATCTCTGATCTTCCAAAAACAACAACAAAAACAAAAAGCACGGAATCCTAAATCTAGAAATCTCTGCCCTGGAAAGCTCTGCCCCCTAAGAATTTCTATAGAAGCCCTGCCCTTTTTCCTGTTCCCTACTTTCTACTTCTAGGAGCAGAGGCAGCCATCCCTGGATTTGTCCCTCCACACCTTGCATCGTCCAATAAATCTCTTTTATGAAATTTGCTGCCTGGTGTGATTCTCTCTAATTGGAAGAAGCCGAGAAGCAATGAAGAGAAGAACTGAAGAAGTGGAGTGAGGCTGAAGCTCTTGAGCTCCTCAGCTCAGCTAGTGATCCCCTCGGTTGGGAGCTGTGTGGTTTCCGGGCCCCTGTGTCTCAGGATACCCTTTCACTAGGATACCTTTTCCCTTCAGAGCTGTATGATTCCTGGACTTCCAAGCCCCAGATACCCTTCTATCCAAGCAGAAACACTTATACCATGTACCTGAAACAGCTTGCCTAGGCCAGAAGAGGGCATTGGATTTCCTGGAATTGGAGATCCACGTGGATGCTAGAAATTAAACTCTGGTCTTCTGCAAGATCAGTATATGTCTTTTGGGTTTTTTTTTATATATATATTTTCTTTATTTATATTCCAAATATTTTCCCCTTTACAGGTCCCCCCTTCGGAAACCCTCTATTCCCTCACCTCTCCCCTGGCCTCGAGGGTGCTCCTCCACCTACCCACCCACTCGTCTACCCACCCTGGCATTCCCCTACACTGGAGCATCAGACACCTTCAGGCCCAAGGGTTGTTCCTCCCACTGACTTCCAACAAGGCCATCCTCTGCCACATATGTGGTTGAAGCCATGGACCCCTCCATGTGTACTGTTTGGTCAGTGTTCCAGTCTTCAGGAGCTCTGGGGGTTCTGACTAGTTGACACTGTTGTTCCCTGCATGGGGCTGCAAACCGCCTCAGCTCTTTCAGTTCCTTCTCCAACTCCTCGATGGGGGACCCCAGACCAATGGTTGGCTGTGATCATCCATCTCTGTATTTGTCTGGCTCTGGCAGAGCCTCTCAGGAGACAGCTATATCAGACTCCAGTCAGCAAGCACTTCCTGGCATCCACAATAGCATTCAGGTTTGGGGGCTGTATATGGGATGGATCCCCAGGAGGGGCAGTCTATGGATGGCCTTTCTTTCAGTCTCTGCTCCACACTTTGTCTCCATATTTCCTCCTGTGAGTATTTTGTTCCCCCTTCTAAGAAGCACTGAAACTTCCACACTTTAGTCTCCCTCCTTCTTGGACTTCATATGGTCTGTGAATTGAATCTTGGGAATTCCGAATTTTTGGGCTAATATCCACTTATCAGTGAGTGCATACCATGTGTGTTCTTTTGTGACTGATTTACCTCACTCAGGATATTTTCAAGTTCCATCCATTTGCCTGCAGATTTGTTGAAGTCATTGTTTTTAATAGCTGAGTAAATGTACCACATTTTTTATATCCATTCCTCTGTTGAGGGACATCTGAGTTGTTTCCAGCTTCTGGCTATTATAATAAATATAGCTGCTATGAACATAGTGTAGCATGTGTTCTTATTACATGTTGGAGCATCTTCTGGATATATGCCCAGGAGTGGTATAGCTGGTTCCTTAGGTAGTGTTATGTCCAATTTTCTGAGGAACCACCAGACTGATTTCCTGAGTGGTTGTACCAGCTTGCAATCCTACCAGCAATGGAGAAGTATTCCTCTTTCTTCACATCCTTGCCTGTATCTGCTCTCACCTGAGTTTTTGATCTTAGCCATTCTGACTGGTGTGAGGCAGAATCTCAGGGTTGTTTTGATTTGCATTTCCCTGATGACAAAGGATATTAAACATTTCTTTAGGTGCTTCTTGGCCATTCTGTATTTCTCAGTTGAGAATTCTCTGTTTAGTTCTGTTCCCCATTTTTTAATACAGTTATTTGGTTTTCAGGAGTCTAACTTCTTGAGTTCTTTGTATATATTGGATATTAGCCTTCTATCAGATGTAAGATTGGTAAAGATCTTTTCCCAATCTGTTGCAGTTTTGTTCTATTGATAGTGTCCTTTGCTTTACAGAAGCTTTGCAATTTTATGAGGTCCCATTTGTCAATTCTTGATCTTAGAGCATAAGCCATTGGTGTTCTGTTCAGGAACTTTTCCCCTGTGCCCATGTGCTCCAGGTTTTTCCCCACTTTCTCTTCTATTAGATTCAATATATCTGGTTTTATGTGGAGGTCCTTGATCCATTTGAACTTAAGCTTTGTACAGAAGGATAAGAATGGATTAATATTCATTCTTCTACTGTTGGCTGCCAGTTGAACCAGTACCAATTGTTGAAAAGGCTATCTTTTTTCCACTGGATGGTTTTAGCTCCTTTGTCAAAGATCAAGTGACCATAGGTATGTGGATTTATTTCTGGGTCTTCAGTTCTATTCCATTGATCTACCTGCCAGTCACTCTGCCAATACCATGTAGTTTTTATCACTATTGCTCTGTAGTACAGCTTGAGGTTAGAGATGGTGATTCCCCCAGAAGTTCTTTTATTGTTGAGAATAGTTTTTACTTTCCTGGGTTTTTTGTTATTCCAAATGAATTTGATAATTGCTCTTTCTAACTCTATGAAGAATTGAGCTGGAAGTTTGTTGGGGATTGCATTAAATCTGTAGATTGCTTTTGGCAAGATTTTTTTTACTATATTAATTAATATATAATTAATTAAAAAATTAACATTTTTACTATATTAATCCTGCCAATACATGAGTATGGGAGATATTTCCATCTTCTGAGGTCTTTGGTTTCTTTCTTCAGAGACTTAAAGTTCTTGTCATACAGATCTTTCACTTGTTTGGTTAGAGTCACACCAAGATATTTTATATTATTTGCGACTATTGTCAAGAGTGTCATTTCCCTAATTTCTTTCTCAGCTCATTTATCCTTTGAGTATAGGAATGCTACTGATTTGTTTGAGTTAATTTTATATCTAGCCACTTTGCTGAAGTTGTTTATCAGTTGTCGGAATTCTCTGTGGAGAACTGTGGAATTTTTGGGTCACTTAAGTATACTATCATATTATCTGCAAATAGTGATATTTTGACTCCTTTGACCTGTGTCCCTTTGACCTCCTTTTGTTGTCTAATTGCTCTGGCTAGAACTTGAAGTGCTATATTGAGTACATACAGAGAGAGTCGACAGTCTTGTCTAGTCTCTGATTTTAGTGGAATTGCTTCAAGTTTCTCCCCATTTAGCTGCTCCTCAGTTCCTGTGTCCTAAAAGTTCTGGACAGGTCCCTCTGACCAGAAGTGATGGTCTTACCTTTGCTCACAGGCTTGTCAGCACTCCTGGGAGACCAGTTCTCTCCTGACGGTATTTGGGTATGAAGTGCTGTGGCACAGGATCAGCTCCAAGAGCAGACAGAAACCACGGTTTATGTTTTGAACTGCTAAGCCATCTCCCCAGCCCTTTGTAGTTCCTTTTTAAAATATATATTGATGGAATTGTTTTAGAGGAAGAATTAGCTATAGGATACTTGGTCTAACCCTACTAATTATAGTGAAAAAATCCTGGGATCTGGAGAGATGGCTCAGTAGTTAATAGTACTACTTTTGTAGTAGATCACTCACATTCAAATTCCTGCATCCATGTGGGGCAGATTAGTAGGCACAGGGAGTTCCAGTGCTTCTGGCCTTTGGCACCTATTCATACTCACACCGGGTTGAACACATACAAATAATTAAAAACAAAAATCCTTTAAAATCATAACTATTAGCCATTTGAAAGTGAACTAGTGTTGCTTCCAAAATTGTCAAAAATATCTGAAAATTTCTAAGTTGAAGTATAATTTAGATTTTGAGATTTTTTTTAAAGCTTTAAAAACTAGTGATATTACTGCTCATGAGAAGTTAAGTAGGGCTTTCATCCTTAAATCTTACTTGTATTTTGTTTGGATTATCAAAATAGACTTGCAATTAGGAACACTGATAAATAGATATTGGGGATTGTTTCTAATGCTTTGAATCAGCAATCTGCTTTCCCAGATGCTGAAGGTCCTTGTCCCCAACTGGTTTCTGATCAACCAATAAAGAACCAATGACCAATTGCTGGACAGAGAGAGGGGGGTGCAGGCTAGGAACTGGGAGAAAGAAAGGAAAGAATTGCTATGATTCAGAGGAAGATGGATCAAATTTAGAGCTGCAGAAGGAAAATCCGAAATGTAGATGAGAAGGAATGTGGGCCCCAGAAAGGACTGCCCAGAGATGTCTTGGGCAGCAAAGACTAGGGAGCTGGCCAGAAGGAGCCAGGGCAACAAAGATAAAATACAGAATTAGAAAGTGTTAAGCCATGTTACAGGAGGGGAGTGTGTGCTAGATGTGGGAAGAATTAAAACTGCCCAGCCTTTGAGCTAGCCAAGGCATTTTAAAATTAACTGGTGTGTGTGTATGTCTGTCCGTTTGTCTGTCTGCCATTCATGAATCCAGATAGCTCCTGGGCAGGTGCGTGAGTGTGACTTGCTGGGAGCCAAAATGGTGTAGCTCATTACCACTAAGCTAAATAGTTTAGTCTTTGTGTTATATTGTTTTAGGTTTGTTCCAGGATGTAGATCCATGCAATGATGTGAATCCAGGTGCTACTGTAAAAACTCTCTTGCCAGAAGGAAAAATTCTTTTTCCACAAATTATCCAAACAAATGAACTTCTGTTTTATGAGCGATTCAGAGCCTATCAAGATTACATTTTAGGTGAGTAATTTCTTTTCTTATACTTTTTTTTGCAAGTAGCTTATCCACAACAGATTGTCAGTTGTTCTGAGAATGGATTTATTAACTTCTCATCTATACATTTCCAATTCTTATTTAATTTGTAGCTGACTGTAAGGCCTCTGAGGTAAAGGAATTCACAGTCAGCTTCTTGGAAAAGGTCCTTGAACCATCTGGATGGTGGGCAGTCTGGCACACTAATGTGTTTAAGGTGTTGGTTGAGGTAAGTTGAATTATCTTATGAATATATTTTGCCAACCTGTCATCTGTGTTTCTGACTTTGTTTCCTAGGTCCTGGATTGAATTAATTCTTTTTAATCCTCCTTAGAGTCATTGATTTTTTTTTTTTTTTTTTTTTTTTTTTGGTGTTTTTTGGGTTTTTTGTTGTTGTTTTGGGTTTTTTTTTTTTTTTTTTTTTTTTTTTTTTTTTTTTTGGTGTTTTGTTGTTGTTGTTTTCAAGACAGGGTTTCTCTGTGTAGCCCTGGCTGTCTTGTAACTCACTCTGTAGACCAGGCTGGCCCTCGAACTCAGAAATCCACCTGCCTTTGCCTCTCAAGTAGTGCTGGGATTAAAAGCATATGCCACCACCGACTCATTGATCATTTTTAATAGTAAAGTTTTAAACTAATTTTTAAGGGTTAAACGTGATAGTTTTAATAGTACATGGCATTCTCATACATGTGTGACATACTTTGTTCTTATTTGTTGTCTTCCCCAGAAACCCCCTCCCGGTTAGTTCTGACTTCTACTTTCTTATCACATGTATTTCTTTACGCTTTCTATTTTATGCCTCCATTAAAATATTTTCTTCCATTTCATGTTTCTTTTTAAAATTTTTATATATTTTTATGTTTATTAATTGTGTATGTGTGTCTGCACGCCCCTGTATATTCATGTAGAAATCAGTACAACTTATGGAAGTAAGTTCTTTTCTTCCACTTAGAATCAGGGGACTGACCCCAGGAACTCAGGTTTGGCAGGAAGCACCTTTATCTGCTGAGCCTTGCCAAACTCTTTCTAGACTCTTGACCACAAATGTATAGCAGAGAATTTTTGGTATCTTCTTTTGGTATTGTATTTCATCATCTGAATTCAGCAGTTGAAAAGTTGTATTATTTTGGAGGCATCCTGTTACTTTACTTTTTCCTGTTGCTTGTATAGTTTGTGATGGAATTTACACATTTGTTGGTTTAGATAACCTTTCTGGTTTTACTTGGAGATCTTACATGGAGAACTTCCTGGTTTTAATTCCCAATTAAATTAAATCCTTTCTTTGGGTTTTAATTCCCAGTAAGATTCAGTGAGGAGACACTAAAGTGTAGAAGATATAGAAATACACTTAAAATCGATTAAAGCCCACTAATACATCACTGATGACCATAAGGCAAACAATGGGAAAATTCGTATAGAATGTGTTATAAAGTTAAAAATTATTTAGGATAAATGTGTCTTTAATGCATTAATGAGGTAAAAGAAAGAGGCTGGTAAAAGAAATAGAAGAGAAGCAAGGTTAAATAAATGAAAAGAAGATGAAAGTTGAAAAGTATTAAGATGAGGAAAGAGAAAGGAGCAAGGAATTAAACACAAAAAGGAGGGGGAAACCCCTCAGGAATGAAATAGTTCAAAATTACCTAAATATATGGAGAGGAATAAAAATTAAAATATTATTTAAACAAAAGCAATTAAATATTACTAAAACTATAGGACAGAATTCAAAGTAGGGATGAGACAAAAGAAGGGGGAAAAAAGATTACCCACTGATGAAAAAAGTTCACAAACTAGGTGAATATAGGAAGAGAAGTAGTAAATTTTTTTAAAGATTTTTTTTAACCATTTTTAAAAAATAAATGAAATAAAAATACATATGATATTATATTAAAGACAAAAAGCTGTCAGAATCTAGCCTCAACACAGGATCAAAGTTCTAAACTGGAATCAGGAATATCTGGAAGGCACATAATAAATATACACAGACTACTTTTTGGGTATAAGCTGACAGGCAGTTTTTCAAGGTTTAAAATATCTCTCTCTTCTCTCTCGCTCATTTGCTCTTAGCTTGAGGCTGCACATACTCTGCTTTTCTCCTGTGCGCTTTTCTTTTCTTGGACTCTCATGCTCATATACACCTCTGTGCTCCCCTTTCACTCTCATACACACTCTTCACACACATCTCACACACACACCACATGCCCTCCCCTTTTACTCACACATACACTCTCCATACATACCTCACATTCTCTCTCCACTCACTCTTCACATGCTCTTATGCTCACCCGCCTTTTTCTTGCCCCAGTCTTTTATTGATACTCCAAAAGCAGATAAAGACATTGTATAACCATTGTCAAATCATTTTAAACTTTAACTTATACTTCAGAGCTCAGAGCTCTGAGGCCACCTACTTGCATGTTCTTGAGAAGTTCTAATGATAACACGGGCAAAGCTGCCGGCCAGTGGCTAAGAAGAATCAAGTTAACCCTTAACTCATTCTCTAGCTTTCTGTTTCTGCACATTGCATGCAATGGCTCTCCTAAGAGTTCCAGTGTTTTGCCTTAGTTTTACTAATATGAGATTTTACACATTCTATACTTGCATATCCAGGAACCACTCTCAAATGTTGTGTAATTTTTTTTTCATAACTTCAATAGTTTCTTTTCTTTCATGGGGGTCCCAATGTTGGCTCTATTTCATTTTTTAATAATTTCTTCAAACTTTCTTTGCAAGTCAAGCATTAATCTGGAACTACCATTGTGTAGTTATTACATTGCTTCCAAGATGAGAACAAACAGCATGCACCTGGGCCATTAAGACTGTGCTGTGCTGTGTTCCCAAGCCTCAATTTTTAATTGTTTAAGAATCATTACATCAGAGAGAACATCTAGTTTCACAGAATTCGCCAGAGCAGAAGGAGAAATAAGTAAGAAAGTCAGATATAATAGAATAATTATGCACACCAAGGCCAACTGAAAAGCAGTCACGCACAAATGAAACCTATACAGGTGTTGTTCAGGGCTAAGGTTAGGAGAAATGAGAACAACTGTTTTTTACAAAGTTCTGCCGTGGGCTACTGAGAAATCTCCATTTCGGCCTACTGCAAGCAGTCCCTTATTTCAGATGACAGATCCCCTAAAGGGATGTGTCTCCTGCTTCTCAGGGTCCCAGACGCCATCCTTTTCTACAAGGAGCTGTTGTGGACATTGTGGACATCTGAGATTTCTCCTTCCTGGCCTACTGCAGGCAGTCCCTGTCATTGTATGCTGTCCCCAGCAGACAGCAAAATATAATGGGTATAATAATAATAGTAATAATAATAATGTTGGAGCAGCTTCTTTCTAGGTCATTGAAAACTGCAAAATGTCCTATGCATAGAATGGGAGAGGTAGAAGGTTACTGGGTTTGTTTACCTTTGTCTTTCTTTTGTCGTATGCTGGTGTTTTTGTATTTGTCTAAAGTCCACCAGATCTGTCTTCACTTTTAGTAGTTTATCTTTGGTGGGGTTTTTTTTTGTTTTTTTTTTAATATTTTTATTTTCTATATTCTTTGTTTACATTCCAAATGATTTCCCCTTTCCCAGATCCCCCCTCCCTATATGTCTCTTAAACCTTCTTTTCTCCATCCCTTCTCCAATCACCTCCCTCCTTTTTCTCCGTCCTTATATTCCCTTCCAATGCTAGATCAATCCTTTCCAGGATCAGGACCCTCTCCATACTTCTTCATGGGAGTCATTTGTTATGTAATTTGTGCCTTGGGTATTCAGGGCTTCTGGGCTAATTAATATCCACTTATCAGAGATTGCATTCTGTGTGTATTCTTTTCTGATTGGGTTACCTCGCTTAGGATGATATTTTCCAGATCAAACCATTTGCCTAAAAATTTTGTGAATTCATTGTTTCTAATTGCTGAGTAGTATTCCATTGTGTAAATATACCACATTTTCTGTATCAATTCCTCCTTTGAGGGGCATCTGGGTTCTTTCCAGCTTCTGGCTATTATAAATAAGGCTGCTATGAGCATAATGTAGCATGTGTCTTTATTGCATGCCGGGGAATCCTTTGGGTATATGCCCAGGAGAGGTATAGCAGGGTCCTCTGGAAGTCTCATGTCCAGTTTTCTGAGGAACCTCCAGACTGATTTCCACAGTGGTTGTACCATCTTGCAGCCCCACCAGCAGTGGAGGAGTGGTCCTCTTTCTCCACATCCTCACCAACACCTGCTGTCTCCTAAGTTTTTGACCTTAGCCATTCTGACTGGTGTAAGGTGAAATCTCAGGGTTGGTTTTTTTTTTTGTTTGTTTTGTTTTTTTATTCGATATAATTTATTTACATTTCAAATGATTTCCCTTTTCTAGCCACCCCACTCCCCGAAAGTCCCGTAAGCCCCCTTCTCTTCCCCTGTCCTCCCACCCACCCCTTCCCACTTCCCCGTTCTGGTTTTGCCGAATACTGTTTCACTGAGTCTTTCCAGAACCAGGGGCCACTCCTCCTTTCTTCTTGTACCTCATTTGATGTGTGGATTATGTTTTGGGTATTCCAGTTTTCTAGGTTAATATCCACTTATTAGTGAGTGCATACCGTGATTCACCTTTTGAGTCTGGGTTACCTCACTTAGTATGATATGCTCTAGCTCCATCCATTTGCCTAAGAATTTCATGAATTCATTGTTTCTAATGGCTGAATAGTACTCCATTGTGTAGATATACCACATTTTTTGCATCCACTCTTCTGTTGAGGGATACCTGGGTTCTTTCCAGCATCTGGCAATTATAACTAGGGCTGCTATGAACATAGTAGAACATGTATCCTTATTACATGGTGGGGAGTCTTCTGGGTATATGCCCAGGAGTGGTATAGCAGGATCTTCTGGAAGTGAGGTGCCCAGTTTTCGGAGGAACCGCCAGACTGCTTTCCAGAGTGGTTGTACCAATTTGCAACCCCACCAGCAGTGGAGGAGTGTTCCTCTTTCTCCACACCCTCTCCAACACCTGCTGTCTCCTGAAATTTTAATCTTAGCCATTCTGACTGGTGTAAGATGAAATCTTAGGGTTGTTTTGATCTGCATTTCCCTAATGACTAATGATGTTGAGCACTTCTTAAGGTGCCTCTCGGCCATCCGAATTTCTTCAGGTGAAAATTCTTTGTTTAGATCTGTACCCCATTTTTAATAGGGTTATTTGGTTCCCTGGGGTCTAACTTCTTGAGTTCTTTGTATATATTGGATATTAGCCCTCTATCAGATGTGGGGTTGGTGAATATCCTTTCCCAATTTGATGGTTGCCGTTTTGTCCTTTTAACAGTGTCCTTTGCCTTACAGAAACTTTGTAATTTTATGAGGTCCCATTTGTCAATTCTTGATCTTAAAGCATAAGCTATTGGTGATCTGTACAGGAACTTTTCCCCTGTGCCCATGTCCTCAAGGGTCTTCCCCAGTTTCTTTTCTTTTAGTTTCAGTGTGTCTGGTTTTACATGGAGGTCCTTGATCCACTTGGAGTGAAGTTTAGTACATGGAGATAAGAATGGATCAATTCGCATTCTTCTGCATGCTGACCTCCAATTGAACCAGCACCATTTGTTGAAAAGGCTATCTTTTTTCCACTGGATGTTTTTGGCTCCTTTGTCGAAGATCAAGTGACCATAAGTGTGTGGATTCATTTCTGGATCTTCAATTCTATTCCATTGGTCCACTTGTCTGTCACTGTGCCAATACCATGCAGTTTTTAACACTATTGCTCTGTAGTATTGCTTGAAGTCAGGGATACTGATTCCCCCAGAATTTCTTTTGTTGATGAGAATAGTTTTAGCTATCCTGGGTTTCTTGTTATTCCATATGAATTTGAGAATTGCTTTTTCTAACTCTGTGAAGAACTGAGTTGGGATTTTGATGGGGATTGCATTGAATCTGTACATTGCTTTTGGCAAGATGGCCATTTTAACTATATTAATCCTGCCAATCCATGAGCATAGAAGATTTTTCCATTTTCTGAGGTCTTCTTCGATTTTCTTCTTCAGAGACCTGAAGTTCTTGTCATATAGATCTTTCACTTGTTTGGTTAGAGTCACACCAAGATACTTTATATTGTTTGTGGCTATTTTGAAGAATGTCATTTCCCTAACTTCTTTCTCAACCTGCTTATTCTTTGAGTATAGGAAAGCAACTGATTTGCTTGAGTTGATTTTATAACCAGCCACTCTGCTGAAGTTGTTTATCAGCTGTAGGAGTTCTCTCGTGGAGGTTTTCGGGTCACTTAAGTAGACTATCATGTCATCTGCAAATAGTGATAATTTGACTTCTTCCTTTCCAATTTGTATCCCCTTGACCTCCTTATGTTGTCTAATTGCTCTAGCTATAACTTCAAGTAATATATTGAAAAGATATGGAGAGAGAGGACAGCCTTGTCTAGTCCCTGATTTTAGTGGGATTGCTTCAAGTTTCTCTCCATTTAGTTTGATGTTGGCAACCGGTTTGCTGTATATTGCCTTAATGATGTTTAGGTATGGGCCTTGAATTCCTGTTCTTTCCAATACTTTTAGCATGAAAGGATGCTGGATTTTGTCAAATGCTTTTTCTGCATCTAATGAGATGATCATATGGTTTTTTTTCTTTGAGTTTGTTTATGTAGTGGATAGCATTGATGGATTTCCTTATATTGAACCATCCCTGCATCCCTGGGATGAAGCCTACTTGATCATGGTGGATGATCGTTTTGATGTGTTCTTGGATTCGGTTGGCAAGAATTTTATTAGGTATTTTTGCATCAATATTCATAAGAGAAATTGGCCTGAAGTTCTCTTTCTTTGTTGGATCTTTGTGTGGTTTTGGTATCAGTGTAATTGTGGCTTCATAGAATGAGTTGGGTAGAGTTCCTTCTGTTTCTATTTTGTGGAATAGTTTGAAGAGTATTGGTGTTAGGTCTTCTATGAAGGTCTGATAGAACTCTGCACTGAAGCCATCTGGTCCCATGCTTTTTTTTGGTTGGGAGACTTTCTATGACCCTTTTTATTTCTTCAGGTGTTATGGGCCTGTTTAGTTGATGTATTTGATCCTGATTTAGTTTTGGTGTTGGATATCTGTCTAGGAAACTGTCCATTTCCTCCAGATTCTCCAGTTGTGTTGAGTATAGGCTTTTGTAGTAGGATCTAATGATTTTTTTTAATTTCCTCAGTTTCTGTTGTTAAATCTCCCTTTTCATTTCTAAGTTTGTTAATCTGGATACTGTCTCTGTGTCCTTTGGTTAGTCTGGCTAAGGGTTTATCTATCTTGTTGATTTTCTCAAAGAACCAGCTCCTGGTTTTGTTGATTCTTTGTATGGTT
Organism: Apodemus sylvaticus; assembly: GCF_947179515.1. Lineage (NCBI taxonomy): Eukaryota > Metazoa > Chordata > Mammalia > Rodentia > Muridae > Apodemus > Apodemus sylvaticus. Next base: position 72,716 of record NC_067489.1, on the reverse strand, counting down.
CTCTTTTTTCTACTTGATTGATTTCGGCCCTGAGTTTGATGATTTCCTACCTTCTACTCCTCCTGGGTGAAATTGCTTCTTTTTGTTCCAGGGCTTTCAGGTGTGTCATTAAGCTGTTAATGTATGCTCTCTCCATTTTCTTTTTGGAGGCACTCAGGGCTATGAGTTTTCCTCTTAGCACTGCTTTCATTGTGTCCCATAGATTTGGGTATGTTGTGTCTTCATTTTCATTGTGTTCTAAAAAGTCTTTCATTTCTTTCTTTATTTCTTCCTTAACCAAGGTATCATTGAGTAGAATATTGTTCAGTTTCCACGTGTATGTGGGTTTTCTGTTGTTTTTGTTGCTATTGAAGACCACTTTTACTCCGTTGTGATCTGACAGGAGGCATGGGATTATTTCGATCTTTTTATATTTGTTGAGGTCTGTTTTGTGACCAATAATATGATCGATTTTGGAGAAGGTACCATGAGGTGCTGAGAAAAAGGTATATTCTTTTACTTTAGGATAAAATGTTTTCTATATATCTGCTAAATCTAATTGGTCTAAAGCTTCAATTAGTTTCATTGTGTCCCTGTTCAGTTTCTGTTTTCCTGATCAGTCCATTGAGAAAAGTGCAGTGTTGAAGACACCCACAATTATTGTGTTAGGTGCAATGTGTACTTTGAGCTTTGGTAAAGTTTCTTTTGTGAATTAGCATGCCCTTGCATTTGGAGCATAGATGTTCAGGATTGAGAGTTCTTCTTGTTGTATTTTTCCTTTGACCAGCAAGAAGTGTCCCTCAGAGTCTCTTTTGATGACTTTGGGTTGAAAGTCACTTTTATCTGATATTAAAATGGCTATTCCAGCTTGTTTCCTGAGACCATTTGCTTGTAAAATTGTCTTCCAGCCTTTTACTCTAAGGTAGTGTTTGTCTTTGACCCTGAGGTGTGTTTCCTGTATGCAGCAAAATGTAGGGTCCTGTTTACATATCCAGTCAGTTAGTCTATGTCTTTTTATTGGGGCATTGAGTCCATTGATGTTAAGAGATATTAAGGAATAGTGATTGTTACTTCCTGTCATTTTTGACGTTATTTTTAAAATTTGATTGGTTAACTTCTTTTGGGTTTGATGAAAGGTTACTATCTTGCTTTTTGCAGGGTGAAGTTTCCCTCCTTGTATTGCTGTTTTCCTCCTATTATCCTTTGTAGGGCTGGGTTTGTGGATAGATATTGGGTAAACTTGGTTTTGTCATGGAATATCTTAGTTTCTCCATCTATGGTGATTTTGAGTTTTGCTGGATATAGTAGTTTTGGCTGGCATTTGTGTTCTCTTAGAGTCTGCATGCGATCTGCCCAGGATCTTCTAGCCTTCATAGTCTCAGGTGAAAAGTCTGCTGTAATTCTGATAGGTCTTCCTTTATATGTTACTTGGCCTTTTTCTCTTACTGCCTTTAATATTCTTTCTTTGTTTAGTACATTTGGTGTTTTGATTATTATGTGACGGGAAGTATTTCTGTTCTGGTCCAGTCTGTTTGGAGTTCTGTAGGCTTCTTGTATATTCATGGGCATCTCTCTCTTTAGGTTAGGGAAGTTTTCTTCCATAATTTTATTGAAGATATTTGCTGGCCCTTTAAGTTGTAAATCTTCACTCTTATCTATGCCTATTCCTTAGGTTTGGTCTTCTCATTGTGTCCTGGATTTCCTGAATATTTTGGGTTACAAGCTTTTTGCTTTTTGCATTTTTTTTTTAACTGTTGAGTCCATGGTTTCTATGGTATCTTCAGCATCTGAGATTCTTTCTTCTATCTCTTGTATTCTGTTGTTGATATTTGCATCTATGTCCCCTGATTTCTTCCCAAGGCTTTCTATCTCCAAAGTTGTCTCCCTTTGAGTTTTCTTAATTGTTTCTACTTCTGATTTTAGATCCTGGATGGTTTGGCTTAGCTCCTTCACTTGCTTGTTTGTGCTTTCCTGTAATTCTTTAAGAGATTTTTGCGTTTCCTCTTTCATGACCTCACCCTGTTGACCAAAGTTCTCCTGTAAATCTTTAAGGGATTTTTGCGTTTCCTCATTATTGGCTTTTGTATTCTCCTGGATTTCTTTCAATGATTTTTGTGTTTCCCTTGCAAGGGCTTCTAACTTTTGATCCATTTTCTCCTGAATTTCTTTAAGTATGTTCTTCATGTGTTCCTGTACCAGCATCATGACCAGTGATTTTAAATCCAAGTCTTGTTTTACTGGTGTGATGGGGTATCCAGGACATGCTGGTAAAGGAGAATTGGGTTCAGATGTTGCCATATTGCCTTGATTTCTGTTAGTGACGTTCCTGCGTTTGCCTTTTGCCATCTAGTTCTCACTGGTGTTAGTTGGTCTTGTCAATGCTGGACTCACCAGTGCAAGCTGCCTCTTCCCAGGTGGCCTCTGGTGCACAGCTTGCCTCCTGCACTGCCTGGAGACAGGGTGCTGTTGCCCAGGCTGTTCAGATCCCGAAGCAGACACCTGAAGGCTCCTGCTAGGGCCCGCTGGATTCACCAAAGCACACTGACTTCTCCCAGCTGGCCTCCCGGAAGCCCCTCTTGCCTCTTGCAGGACCTGGAGATGTGGCGTTGCCACCCAGGCTGATCTGGATCCGGAAGCGGAGCGATCTGAGGGCTCCCACCAGAGGCCTCAGGACTGGATCCTAAGCTCCGTGCCACCGGAGCAAGCTGTGTGCTCCCAGACTGCCTCTGGGTGCACACCAGGTCTCCCGCACTTCCTGGAGACCGAGTGCTGTGGCCCAGGCTGTTCAGATCCCAAAGCAGACACCTGAAGGCTCCTGTCGGGGCCTGCTGGGTTCACCAGAGCACACTGACTTCTCCCAACCGGCCTCTCTCCAGTTTATCTTTGTTTTATCCGTGGGCTGTGCAGATTTTTGTCAGCCTCTTGATGTTTTCCAGGTTATACCAATGAGATAACTAATGTTGTACTCTTATATAGATCTAGCTTGTTTGTACATTGGAAGTCTTTTAAATATTAATCAGATTACTGTAGAGATGCAAGTAAAGTAGACTTGAAACTCACAGCAGTGAATGACAGGTGACTAGAAGTTGACGGCCCTCTTGAGTTTAGGCTTAGGGCAATGGTGCTCTAGGGTTACTTTCAGTTGATTACTTCTGCTCTAGGCAGCTGAGGATGGAGCTGCTTTTCTCTAGTGCACTTTACTATTTGATCAGAGCTTCCTGTTGCTGGCACTCTTCTGCTTTTCAACATTGGGCCTTTCTGTTCTCTATAGCTGGGAACCAGAGCTGTCTGTCTGTCATCTGGAGTTGTGGCAGGTTAAATTCAGACTTTTTTAATTATGGTTGTTCCTCATAATGAGGCCCCGGTTTTAGCTCAGTTCTAAATAAGTAACATTTTGCTGGGCCTCTGCCCTCCCAGTCATAATAGAGTAACAGTAAAATTCCTGAGAATCACTGCTTCACCGAAACGCAAAACTGGTTTTGAAACTTGTAAAAATTGTGGTCTTGTTCTGAAAGTCAGACTCACTTTCTTTACCGGTACCACCTGGCTTACCTTTTGAAGGAGGCTCCTGTTTTCCCTCTCACTGCTAAGGAACTTAAGTTACCTATCTTTTTCTCAGTACATTTCAGTTTTTCTATCACTGACTTTTAAATTTCTAGTGTTGTTCCTCTTTTTTTTTTTAATATTATCATTTTAAAAATTCGAAGTCTTCCATTGTGTAGATATACCACAAATGGAGTACTATTCAGCCATTAGAAACAATGAATTCATGAAATTCTTAGGCAAATGGATGGACCTAGAGAACATCATACTAAGTGAGGTAACCCAGACTCAAAAGATGAATCATGGTATGCACTCACTAATAAGGGGATATTAACCTAGAAACCTGGATTACCCAAAACATAATCTACACATCAAATGAGGTACAAGAAGAAAGGAAGAGTGGCCCCTTGTTCTGGAAAGACTCAATGAAGCAGTATTCAGCAAAACCAGAACAGGGAAGTGGGAAGGGGTGGGTGGGAGGACAGGGGGAGAGAAGGGGGCTTACGGGACTTTTTGGGAGTGGGGGGGCTAGGAAAGGGGAAATCATTTGAAATGTAAATAAAAAATATACCGAATAAAAAAAATTAAAAAAAAAAATTCGAAGTCTTTTGCTTTGACTGTCTCACCAAGGCAATTTCCTTTCTGCAATCTGACCCATAAATCCTGTTTATTTTTCTCCTTCATTTATATTCTGAGGATAAGAGTCATTTCTGTTTTGTTTGTCCTTTAGAAGGCACTCTGACACATTACATACTTTTAAAAAGTAGATTATAAATAGTATTTTAAACTGTGTGTTTCCACTTTGATTTCTGGGTATTAAAATGAGTCACATTATTTTGAATTTCAGGTTACAAATGTGGACTTTTCATCATTGAAGGCAGTAGTGAGGCTTGCAGAACCATGTGTCTACGAATCTAAATTGAGCACTTTTACCTTGGCCAATGTGAAGGAGCTTTTGGACCTGAAGGAATTTCATCTGCCTCTACAGGAGTTGTGGGTGGTATCAGATGACTCACGTGAATTTCACCAGATGGCACTTGCAATTGAACATGTCAGGTAGAAAGGAATGTTGATAGAAGTAACCTTGTGATCAAAACTGCAATTTAATTAAAATAAATCCTTTTCTTTTTTCTTTTCTTTTCTTTTCTTTCCTTTCCTTTTATTTTATCCTGTCATGACGCTTGAACCTAGGCCATAATACACACTAGGAAATATCTTTACCACTGAGTCACATATCCATGCCCTAGGAAAATAAAAACAAAAATCTTAATGTCTTAAATGTTCATCTTGTTATCACTTCCAATCCATTAAAAAATGTTGAAAAAATAGTATATTTTTTATCATTAAAATTCTTCAAATTTTTACAAAAGATAGATCTTAATTTGGTTCTTATTGATTTAGAAACTGTCTTAAAATCATGGTTTGTGATTGGTACATTTTGAATGTAATAGGACAGAAAAAAAGATGAAAGGTAAGAAAATAAAGTCATATACTACTAGTTGAAATAGTATACATCATTTTCAAGACTATGTCTAACCAAAGAGACTATTTTTCTCATGCTACTCTGAAGGTTCTTAGAGGATGTGTTCATGTGTCTTTTTTTGTAGGTGGTGGTGGTGTCCCTTTAAATGAAATAATGTGTCTGTAATATCTGGACTACTAAATATACTTTATTTTTCAAAAAGATTTTATTTTATGTATATTAGTATTTTGCCTACATTTATAAATGTGCACCACTTATATAAATGTGCACCTGGTAAACATGGAAGCATTAGATCTCCTGGAACTAGAGTTATAGGGTCATTGTGATGTTGGTGCTGGGAACTGAAACATGGGTCCTCTGCAAGATCAGTTAGTGTTCTTGACTGATGAACCATCTCTTGGTATGCTTTTAAAATTACTTCAGATAAATTTTCTATCATAGTTCATGTTATAGTCTCAGTCTCTCTCTCTCTCTCTCTCTCTCTCTCTCTCTCTCTCTGTGTGTGTGTGTGTGTGTGTGTGTGTGTGAGTGAGTGAGTGAGTGAGTGAGTGAGTGTAAGGAATTTTGCTTAAAATGGATATATATCATGACTATCTTTAATTGAACCCTAAAATCTGAATCTGACTTGCTGAGTAAAAGAAGAAAATTATATTATTACTTAATAATAAAGATATTTTGGGTTTTGGGGGATGTTATTGTTTTAAGATTCATTTGTTTTATGTCTGTGAGTGTACTGTTGCTGTCTTCAGACATACCAGAAGAGGGCATTGGATCCTATTACAGATGGATGTGAGTCACATTGTGGTTACTGGGAATTGAACTCAGCACTTCTGGAAGAGTAGTTGGTGCTCTTAACCACTGAGCCATCTCTCCAGCTCCAACATTTTGTTTTCAAGTTCTATATAATCTATGTACATGCTAGTATATTTGTTCTTTGTTTTGTATTTGCCTCTTTAAGGTGGAGAATATAAATACAACTATTTGATATAATAGGCACTGATTTACTCATTCTTTATTATTAAGCTTTATTTGTCTGAACAAATGTGTCTTTCACAAATAAAATTTCTAAGAAACATTTGAAAAGATACTAAAAATAATAAAATTAGATTTTATTTAGATTTATATTTTAGGAATTGGAAGATTAGGCAATATCAGTAATATTGTTTGGTGTTTTGTAATCTAAAAGCTACTTTCTAATTTCCTACCTTTAGTGGCTTAAACTGGTTTTCCTGAGTCCTCCCTAACTCCCAGACTAACTATGCTTTGGAACTGGGATTTTTATTTCTACGCCTCTTGAGTACTCATTATTAAAACAAAACAAAACCAAAAAAAAAGAAAAAGTGATTATCACCCACACTTACATGACTGGAAATGGCAATGAGTGCTAAATTAGAATTAATATATCGAAATTGCTATCCTATGGTTGTTTCTTAGGGAAGTAACATATAAACTTGGGTCTGGAAGGTTACCTAGGCAAGGAGGATAGGTCCAGGATATCTGTGATTTCTTTCCCCCCCCCCCCCATTTGGTTTTTTCGAGACAGGGTTTCTCTGTGTAGCCCTGGCTGTCCTGGAACTCACTCTGTAGACCAGGCTGGCCTCGGACTCAGAAATCCACCTGCCTCTGCCTCCCAGAGTGCTTGGGATTACAGATGTGCGCCACCACCGCCCAGCTGATATCTGTGATATTAAGATATTGAAAGGCCTGCACAATAAGAACACAGTCCAGAAGGTCAGAAGGTGCATAGCTTTGTCAGCCAATTAATCAGTTCTATAATAGAATATTGGAAAAGCACTGCAAAGTTTTCATTCTTTGGAAAGTATGATCAGCTTTGTGTTTTAAAAAGTTCACTTAGGCTTCTTTTTATAAATCAAAAGGAGGGGGATAGGAAGTTCAGTTAAGAGGTGTGGGCACACCTGTAATCCCAGCACTCTGGGAGGCAGAGGCAGGTGGATTTCTGAGTCCAAGGCCAGCCTGGTTTACAGAGTGAGTTCCAGGACAGCCAGGGCTATACAGAGAAACCCTGTCTCGAAAAACCAAATCCAAAAAAACAACAACAACAACAAAAAAAAAGAGGTGTGGGCAGTTGACCCAAGCGTGCTTGCACTGGAGTGGGGACATTGATAGGACAGAATCTGAGTAGAGCAGCTGGGACTTGAGCATCTAAACAGGCTGATATATAACTTGTATGGGAAGCTGAGGCTCATTCAAGGTTTCTGCTTTGAGAAAGCAAACTCTGAAGGAGATGATACATAAGTATCTGGTTCTGTATTGGTATGGGTAATAATTTAGGCTAGGTATGAAGCTTAAATATATTTACCAGGTGGAAAAAATAAGAAGCATTTGACCAACATGCTACAAGGAAAATTTGAAGAAATATTAAATTGGAAGTTTGCATGTAAGAGCTCTGAAGCAGAAGTGTTTTAAAGATACATTCTAAAAATGAATGACTAACATGCCTGAAATTTGTTATGAAATAATATAGTATCAAGATGATATGGGAGAGAAGTGGAATATGTGAGTTGGGTATTATGGAAAAAGATTACCTGTGAACTGATTTTTTGAAGCTGCTATTAATAATATTATGTATATTTTCTTTTGAAATCTTTCAAAAATATATTAAGCATCTAGGGATTTTTTTGTTGTTGTTGTTGTTTGGTTGTTTGGTTGAGGTGGAACCCAGGAACTAGACTCAGTATGTAGACCAGGCTAGCCTCAAATTCATAGATATTTACTTACTTCTGCCTCCAAAGTACTGAGATTAAAGGTATGAACCACCATCCAGTTAGGAAATTTAATTCTTAAAAGTATATACCAGGAGGAGACATTAATGTGTAGCTGTGGTTGGGAGCTAATGCTTTTTATTAGGTTCCTTCATCATCTCTTTTACTGCTTTAATAAAAAGCAATAAATTTTATCAGTAAGTCCCAGATTTATATCTCTATTTTTTATCCCTTGTCTCTGGAAGGGGGAAAAGGCGATATTGATCTGTCCACTGGACATTACTCATTTGTAAGTCAAATCAGCATCTCATCTGAAATACACAACTTTTATTTAAATCCTAATTTCTTTCTTTACTACCTGAATAAATGGCACTGCCATCTGTTAAGTTATTGATGGTTAATAGATAGTTGTGATCCAATGGAAATCTTGCCAGTACTGGTAACCCATACCTATAACCCCAGTACTCCTAAGGCAGGATGATTAGGAATTCAAAGCCAGCTTAGTCTACAGAACACTAACCCCACTTAAAAAATCAACAACAAAAAAGCGGATCACCCTAATAGGAGTATTACAATATTGTAGAGAAACTAACTTATTTGAAGGTTTTATTTTGTATGACTCATGAGTATCAACTATAGCAAATACTCAAAATTGATATGTCTTATACTGTGTACTTGATGTGTTGGTAGGAAGGAAATTCCAGCTGTTAACACCGAAACTGTTAGGACATAAAACTAAAGTTTTATATCCTGTTGTTAAGACAAAATACCCAAACAAAAGCAACTTAGTGAAAAAAAGGATTTCTTTTAGCTTACTGCCCCTAAGGAAGGTAGTATGATGCCATCCTTAAACCTTGTACAGGCAGTATAGGTGCAGAGAAATAATAACAGGTATAGTCAAGTTAAAACCTTGTACTCAGTTTTTCTTTTTGCAAGACTTTACCAAAACATTTCCTCATCTTTCCAAACATTGCCACCCGCTAGGGACCAAGTGTTCACCCACATGAGCCTATGATAGCCATATTTAAACCACAACAACATCCACCTTTTTGAGCCAGTGGTCGAATTTTATTGATATTAAGCTCCTTTTCAGATTTTTCTACAAAAACATCTGGAGGAGTTGGGATGAAGAAGAGGAGGATGAATATGATTATTTTGTCAGATGTGTTGAACCTCGATTGAGATTGTAAGTATTTATTACTGATGTGGTAGACACACACCTAGGAGCTTCATGGGCCAGAATTAAATTGGTGTACAAATAGTGCATTCATGACAAGTTATTAAATAAACCTTGTGGGAGAAAACAGACACCTGCATTGTGTGTGTGTGTGTGTGTGTGTGTGTGTGTGTGTGTGTGTGTGTGTGTTTTGAAATAGAATCTTTCTATAGTCTAACCTGGGTTTGAACTTGTGATTGTCTTGTCTAAGTCTCCCAAGTATTCTGATAATAGGGGTACCCCCATGCCGTGCTACATTTATAAACTAAATTTAAAAGAGTTTTAAGAGTATCTAGGTTAGAAGCATGTAAATTTGAATTGTTAGGAGCTAGATCAATCCAAAGCTTCCTCAGCATCCCACAATGAAAAAAAAAGAAGGGTGGGGCAGGCAACTCTAGTTCTGTATCTTTGTCCAGGGACAGATGTGGCAAAATCCAGAGTAGGACTGGGGCCAGAGCCAAAAATATGAGTTTAGCTCCTGGGAACTCGGCTTTCCCCTCTAAAGGGATGTAGTTATCAGTACCAAGGCAGCTGTATCTGAAGAATCCTACGTTTTCTTTGCCAGCATTATCTCTGTTGACCTTAGCTATTTCCCCTCTACAAACAGTATATGAGATGCTCTGCTTTTCAATAAACTTTCGCGGAATAAGTCATTAGCTTATACAAGACCTCCTGGTTCCAACGATGCCTTCTGTATTTTTCATTCCATATCTTCCTCATTGACAGCCATTTGAGACCCTTATTCTTGAATGTTCAGTTCACTGAATAATATTCAACTGAAATAGTACATTAAGACTCCTGAATATTGTTAAGAGACTGAATATTTTCTGTTTGTTCTGGTTCCTCTTAAGCTGCAATGATTGATTTTTATAGATGTGAAGTTGATATCTTATGTGTCTGGCACATTCAATCTTTACCTGGAAAAAATTTTGTTCTGATTTGACAGTCTTGCATGTGTTAGCAAGGATTAATTAATATAGTATCTTATACTGGCAAATGGGAAAACCTAAGGGAATTTTGTTGTTGTTGTTGTTGTTATGGAGAAGAAAATATGACATTTAATTGAAATAATGGAATGATAGAAATGTTGACAGATGGGAAAAAACCCCTGTGCTGATAGAAGTGCTGTCAACAGGCAATATTTAAATGGAATCAAACCATATAGTCTTTGTTTTCTTTTCTTTTTTGGGTTTTTGTTCTTTGTTTTTTGGTGTTTTGTTGTTGTTGTTGTTGTTGTTGTTGTTGTTGTTGTTGTTGTTTTGGATTTGGTTTTTTTGAAACAAGGTTTCTCTGTATAGCCCTGGCTGTCCTGGAACTCACTCTGTAGACCAGGCTGGCCTCGAACTCAGAAACCCGCCTGCCTCTGCCTCTGCCTCCCAGAGTGCTGTGATTACAGGCATGCGTCACCACCACCCAGCTAGTCTCTATTTTCTATTGTGTATATTTTACTTTCTGTAGACCGCCAGTGGCCACATACTAACTGGGTTACCTGGAAGAAAATCCTGAGGTTAACGGGAAGGGGGCGAAAGAGAAATGAGTCAAGAGGACAGTTGCCCATAGAGACCGACTTTACTATCAATAAGCCAATATTTATAATCTTAGGAAAAACCACCCTGCCCCCCAAATGGCCGAGAGTTCATGGATCTTCTTCTCAGCGGGTTGTCTGCTTAGTCATGCAGTTTTCTGTTGGTCTCCGGGTGGAGCTGCGCTGAGGTGAAAACTGCTGTATTGTTATCTTGAATAGGCCGAGATAACGCCAGGGGAAGGGTGGAGGCTGTAGGCCAGGAATGCCCAGCTTGAATAGGCCGGAGATAACCCATTGGAAGAGTGGGGGTTGCCAGCCAGCTTAATGTTGTGGGGGAAGAGACAACTTTCTAATTCAAAATACACATTACCAAAACATAGGGATCTGAAATATGAATTTGTTATATTATTTCCAAACTATGGAGTATCAATATAATTTAAAAAAAATAAGCTAATTAACATGGTTGCAAAAATGCTAAGAGACTTTTTTTTTTTAATTTGAGGCTGGTCTTCATAGCTTTGTTGATGTGATGTGTCAGTCAGTTATGGTTTAGTTTTTTTGTTTGAAAAGTGGATTTGCAGATTATCTTTAGATAATTTTTTAGATTTTTGGGTTAACTAAAGAACACCAAGTCCATTCTTTTCTAGTGTCTCCTAATATTTGAAAAGCCAAGAAAGTTATTTTCTTTAAAATATTATTTGAGGGGCTAGAGAGATGGCTCAGTGATTAGGAGCACTGAGTGCTCTTCCAGAAGTCTTGAGTTTAATCCCCAGTAATACATAATTACATGGTGGCTCATAACCATCTGTAGTAGTATCCAGTGCCCTGTTCAGTCACTATAATTTGATATGTATGGTTTTCTTCTCCCATCTTCAGAATATTACTAATTTAAACCAACAAAACTCTTTTCCAAAACATCTAAGGCAATAAATAGTTCTTAACATTTAGTATGTATTAGTTTCTGTAGAGAAATTTAGAAAGTACATTTATGTTCTAGAGACCACTTAATTGTTCTGATTAGGAGCCAGGGCATTTACATTTTTAGATGCTCCACAGGTGAGTATGATATTAAATTATGGTTTAAAACCTTGGGTCTGGGGCTACTTAGTATGCTTTTAAATGAGAAACAAAACAGTTATTTCAAAAATATATCTATTGGTCAGGCTCTGGGTGAGCCTCTCAGAGAACAGCTATTCCAGGCTCCTGTCAGCAAGCGCTACTTGGCATCAGCAATAGTGTCTGGGTTTGGTGTCTGCAGATGGGATGGATCCCCTGGTGGGGCAGTGTCTAATGGCCTTTCCTTCAGTCTCTATTCCACTCTTTGTCCCTGAATTTCCTTTAGACAGGAACAATTCTGGGTTAAAATTTGGATGTGGATGCTCACAGCCAACCATTAGACTGAGCTCAGGCACCCCAATGGAAGGAATGAAGAAGCTGAAGGGAATTGCAACCCCATAGGAAGAACAACAATATCAACTAATCAGACAGCCTAGAGCTCCCAGGGACTAAATCATCAACCAAAGAGTACACATGGAGGGACCCATGATTTCAGCTGCATATATAGCAGAAGATTACCTAATATGGCATCGATGGGAGGGGAGGCCCTTGGTCCTGTGGAGGCTTAATGCCCCAGTGTGTATGGGCGGGAGGGATGCTAGGGTGGTGAGACAGAAGTGGGTGGATGAGTAAGAGAGCACCCTCATAGAGGTAGTGGGGAGAGGCTTAGGATGGGGGTTTGTGAAAGGGAAACTGGGAAGGAACAACATTTGGAATGTAAATAAATAAAATAACCAAGAAAAAATTATATGTAATGACAGTAATATTGTACTTAACTTTTATATTTCTTTTCTTTTTTTTCTTTTTTTTTTTTTCTCGAGACAGGGTTTCTCTGTGTAGCCCAGCTGTCCTGGAAATCACTCTGTACACCAGGCTGGCCTGGAACTCAGAAATCCGCCTACTCTGCCTTCCAAGTGCTGGGCTATTTTCTTTCTTTCTTTTTTTTTTTTTTATTAGCTTTTACCCATTAATTTACCCAATGTCTGTCATTTTACTGCATACTTTTTAAATTTTTTTATCTAACTCTTTTCTTTGTTGAATTGGGATAGAGGTCTGTTTATATTATCAAAGAACTAACTCTTGATTCATTAATGCTTTGTATTCTTTTTTCTCTATCTTATTGATACTTTAATTTTTGCTATTTTTATACATTCTTGAATCATTAAGTAATTATTATTTTTATTATTTCATAATTGTTAATCATTAATCAAATGATCATTAAGACTTGTATCATTAAGTCATTTATTTGTGCTCTTTCTGATTTTCTAATATAGGTCCTTGGGGCCATAAACTTCTCTCCTAGAACTGCTTCTAATGTGTCTCAGAGGTTTTATGGTGTTGTTCTTTTGTTCTTATTTAGTTTCGGGAATATTTTTATTTCTTTGACCAGTTTGCCATTCAGTAATGAGTTGTTTAGTGTCTATGAGTTTATACATTTACCAGAGTTTTATTTGTATCAATTTCATATTTAAATATTTAGATAGGCTAATGGGATTATTTTAAGTTTCTGTATTAAAGTTTTTTATTATTGTTGTATATGAATTCTTTTATGCCATTTTGAATCATGGAGTTTTTGTTTTATTTTGTTTTAATCATTCAACTATAGCAGATAATTTTTTTCTGGGTACAATCTGAGTTGACAGTTGTGGTCTTTTAGAATTTAAGCGTATACTGCTTTTGCCTCTTTCTTCAGGACTTTCATTAAGAAATCAGATGTTATTCTGGAGTACTTTTCTTTATATGTCATTTGTGTCTCATCTCTTCTAGCTTATTATATTTTTTCTTTCTCCTGTATAGTGTTTTAACTATAATATGCTGTAGACTGTTTAGTTTTCTGGTTTTGAGTACTTGGAGTTCTTCCTATCTATATGATTGCGTCCTTTCTTAGTTGGGAAAACTTTTCTTCAATGATGTTGAAGATCTGGTCCATGCCATTGCCTTCAGATTCTTCTTCTATGCCTATAATTTCAAATTTTGATGGTATCCCACATTCTGGTTTTTTTTTTTTTTTTTACTCTTTGATTAAAAATAATAATCATTTCTTAGCTTATTTTTTTCCTATCCCTGCACTGTATCTTAGAGTCTTTCTATCCAGTCTTCTGCTTGAGTCATATAATTGTAAGGCTTTCTGCTAAGTTCTCTAATTAGAATACTGAGTTTTTTTATTCCATCGTCACTTTGACTTATATCTCTGAAATGTTTCTCTTTATTGAATTGTTTTCAAATCTCAAATTATCTTCATTCAGCTGTATACTTAAATATATTTTCTTGTACATTACTCAAGTATTTATTATTATCCTCTTAGAGATCAATTAAATGTTTGTGCCTTTACATTTTTTTATAACGTTTATGAATGTTTTTCTAAATTCTGTGACCTGAAGTTCATCTAGGAAGTTCTCATTAGAGAGCACTTCTGTAAGACCAGTGGTTTGATAGGAGACATGCTATTTTGGCCTTCATTGTTTTTGTTTTTATAGTTTGACCTGGCATGTAGACTTCTTTCTTTGGTTCTATGTCTGATGTGTGAATCTGACCTTCTTTAGACCAGGAGATGTGCCCCTAGAGCAAGGCCAGGTATAGCAGGTAGATGAGCTATTTAATTGGATTAGGGAAAGATGGCTCCTAAACTACAGGTCTATATCTAGTACAAGAAAGGAGGTTTACAAATGAAGATGGTCATGAGCACAGGACTAGAATTAGGATTGTGAATTTGCAGCTGGTGAGAAGGAGTGAAGTAAAAGCCAAGGAGAGGAAATAAGCAGCTTACCCAAGAAAGATGACTGACTCACAGGCCAATGGATCAAGGATGAGAATTGTAAGTTTACAGATGTCAGATGGGTAGGGAAAGATATAGAAAGGTCAGAAATGACCTGGGGAAAATGGCTTGTGAACAAAGAGAGTGTTAAAAGCAATAATAAAATAGGATGGATCTTTGAAAACTAAATCCAGTCTTAATGATAGGAAAATATACTAGAAAAGGGAATGGATCTCAATTTGCTTTTAAACTTTCAGGTATTATGATATACTTGAAGATCGAGTTCCTTCAGGACTTATTGTTGACTACCACAATCTGTTGTCTCAATGTGAAGAGAGTTACAGGAAATTTTTAAATCTGAGAAGCAGTTTGTCAAATTGTAATTCTGACTCTGAGCAGGAAAATATCTCCATGGTTGAAGGGTTAAATTTGTATTCAGAAATTGAACAGTTGAAACAAAAGCTAAAACTCATTGAGAATCCTTTGCTGAGGTATGTGTATTTTTGTTGCTCTGAATTATTTAGCATGTCATCTTTCTAGCTATCTTAGTGAGAACTGATGGGTCTTCTTGGTTTTTTAAAGATATGTTTTTGGTTATCAGAAGAACTCTAATATCCAAGCAAAGGGTACTCGTCAAAATGGCCAGAAGGTCATCCATGTGGTTTCCTCCACCATGAAGACAGGTCTACTTCGGTCTCTATTCAGGGACAGGTTTTGTGAGGAGTCTTGCAAAGAAGAAACAGAAATTCAGGTAAAAGATACTTTTGATTCACTCCAAATTTTTATCAATTCTCCAGATAGTTATAGGAACTTTCTGGAGCTAGTTTTCTGAGAGATCCAAATTGTAAGAGCGCTGATCTTTAATAACACACATTGTTATCTGCCTGTTACTTCAGTGACAAGCACACAACTGGGCTAAGAGCACTATAAAAAAGATAAAGACAAAGTTTCAATTAATTTTCACGTGATGCATAAAGGCACTTGAAGTACTATCTAAGTTGCTTTTGAGGATGTATTTTTACAATATGCTGTTGTTTTCTAGTTCCATAGTGATCTGTTGTCTGCTATAAATGCCTGCTATAATGGTGACACTGTCATTATTTGTCCTGGCCATTATGTAGTTCATGGCACCTGCTCCATAGCTGACTCCATAGAGTTGGAAGGTGAGTATGGGAGATCATAACCAAACTTTCATTTGTAAGAAATAAACAGTAAGTTAGTGTTCATGATTAACGCCAAGAATGAATCAACCCATCTGATTTCATTTTTCATTTTAGTTTTTATTTTGGTTAACCTTCTCCTTTACCATCTCCTTCTTCCCTTGAACCCTTTGATCCCAAATTTTCCTTCTACTTTCATATCACATGTGTGCTATTATTTCTCACACTACTCTTCCTTAAAATTTTTTCCTCCTCTCATTAGGCCTTTTCTAGTTTCATGACAAATACATACATTTCCTCTCATATAAATACAAATACATAAAAATTAGAAACTAAGATACACATATAAGAGAAAGCAAGGGATTTGTCTTTCTCAATCTGGATTACCTCACTTAATATTTTCCATGTCCATTGACCTGTGAACTTTATAATTTCATCTTTTTTATAATTGAATTATATATATGTACAACAATTTTATTATCCATCATCAGTTGGTACATATCTATTCTGATTTCTTTTTTTTTTCAATTATGAATGGAACAGAAATAAATACAAACGAACAAGTATCTTTTTAGTAGATTTGGAGAGCTCTTTGCGTATATGTCCAAGAGTGGTATAGCAGGGTCATGTTCTATTTTTAGCATATTGAGAAAATCTTCTACACTGATTTCCATAGTCCATATTACATTCCTACTAATAGTGCATAAGAATTCTCCACATCTTTCACCAGCATTTATTTTCTTAAGAATGGCCATTTTGACCATGGCAAGAAGAAATCTAGTGGTAGTTTTAATTTGCATTTCCCTAAAGTCTAAGAATGTTAAAGACTAAAGATATTTATTGGCCATTTGTACTACTTCTTTGAATACTCTCTATTCAGTTCTATGGCCTTTTTCCTTGGATTCCTTGTTTTCTTTTAGTACTTTGAGTCCTTTTTATATGCTATATATTAACCATCTGTTGAATGTATAGCTGGAAAATATTTTCTCTCATTCTTAAGGGTATATTTCACTCAATTAACATGGTCCTTTGCTGTACAGATGATTTTTAGTTTCATTAGATCAAACTTTTTGTTTGTTGGTCTTATCTCCTAAATACATGGAGTTCTTATTTATGTATAGATCTTGAAGTCTTCCCTGTTTATTTCTCTTAAAAGTTTCAGAGTTTGGGGGCTTATGTTCGAATATTTGATCAATTTAGAATTAGTTCTCTCTCTCTCTCTCTTTCTCTCCCCCCCCTCTCTCTCTCTGTGTGTGTGAGTGAGAGAGAGAGAGAGAGAGAGAGAGAGATGAGGGGTCATTTAATTTCATTCTCCTACATGCATATATCTTTCTCCAGACACACTTTGTTAGAGAGACTGTCTTTTTCTCCAATGAGTATTTTTGTCAAAATAAAGTCTTTGTCAAAAATAAAATGACTGTAGCTGCATGGGTTTACATCTATATTTTTTTTATTCAATGTATTCTTTATTTACATTTCAAATGGCATCCCCTTTCCTGGATCCCCCCTCCCCAAAAGTCCCAAAAGCCCTCTTCCTTACTCCTGTTCCCCAATTACCACCTTCCCGGTTCCCTATCTTGTTATTCCCCTACACTGCTGCACTGAGCCTTTCCAGGACCAGGGGCCTTTCCTTCCTTCTTCTTAGGCATCATTTGATATGTGAATTGTTTCTTGGGTATTCCAAGCTTCTGGACTAATATTCGCTTATCTGTGAGTGCATACCATGTGTGTTCTTTTGTGACTGAGTCGCCTCACTCAGGATGACATTCAGATCTTATGGTCCATTCATCTACTTGCCCTACATGTGTTCATGCATGCACACAAACCAACACCATATTGTTTTTGGTAAATGCTGATGCTTCTTTTCTTTAAAGTCAGTGTTGCTTTGGCTTTATTAGTACTCTTTTAAAAACTAAAAGGGATATTTATTTACTTTTTTCCTTGACAGTTTCATAAAGATGCTATTCATTATAATTTTACTCATCCTCATTACCTTCTATTATTTTTCTTTTTTATCTGAACCACTTTTGTATATATAGTACCCTAATGAAACCCACCCTTATCCTCTCCAGCATCCATTAGCAGTCCTTAGCTTCTCATGAAGGACTAAAGTCTCATGGACACCTCATCTATCCATAATAAAAAACTGAAAGGCTTAGTCTTATATAGGCATCTATAAATGCTGTTTTTTCATGGCTGCAATGGCCATGTCATATCTGCAACATTTCATGATACTCTTTACAATGTTGTGATTGTTAAATTTTGTTGTGCCCTGACTTCTATGATGTCTCCTGGGCATTGGATAGTGGTTATTCCACAGAGGTTGATACAGTTAGCAGGCACTCAGCCCTTTGACCAGATATGTCTCCCTCTGTAAAGGCTAAAAACAAGTTTAGAAGGTAGTTGGACAACATGTTCATTTTTGTTGACAGAGGTAGTATGCTCTTCCCTTGGGACCATAAGCTACTCAGCCATAAAATTTTGACCAGGCTTAGAGTACAAGGTATGTAATCTATCCAGAGGAGCAGACTTCGTGGTCACTTACAAAGCAGTTAGTTATTTCCAAAATAGTCATACTACCATTGTATCAGTGAGCATATCCTGTTTGGCAGATGGGTTTTATCACATGTGTGATCTACAGTTAGGTGAGACTGTTGATAAGGTTCTTTCTTAGCAGCCTAGATAGTACTTTCTGGTACTGTGAATCTCAGCCAGCATAGAGGGCATTTTCTGAAGAGTTCTTATCTCTTTCTTTGTGTCCTTCACCAAAAGTATGTTACTCTCATACTTGTTATCAAGTGCAATGACAATAGCCTTTTTTTTTTTTGTTAACTTCTAAAACCTTTCTGACCCACAAGTCATAGGACAGTATGCCATATCTGGTATTGGACTCTTATTTAAAACATTCTTTTTTTCTTATTTAAATTCCTAAAAGCAGTAGTAGTAGTAAGTAGTAGTAAGTAGTAGTAGTAGTAGTAGTAGTAGTAGTAGTAGTAGTAGTAGGTTTCCATGTAGCTTTTTTATGCTTCCTCAGTTTTCTTTCCCTTTTCCCTATCTTCCCAGTACTTCTATAACCCTGTCCAAACCCTTTCATGTCCCTGTGTTTAACTACCTCCTCCTTTAGTGCTTCCTTTGACCATGGAATCTTTCTTGCCTCTATAAAGAATTAAATTTGAATTTTAAAAAAAATTGAATTTTAAAGCTATGTATTCAAGAAAGAAAATTTGGGTTTCCTTTTGTGGGCCTAAGCTACTCTATTCAGTGTAATACTTTCTAGTTCTATTCATTTTTATGCAAATTTACTATCTTTCTTATGGTCGTATACAATTCCATTGTGTATATGTGCTTCATTTTCATTGTTCATTCATCAGTTGTTAAACATTTACATTGTTTTAATATTTTTGTATGTAGATGTTTCTCCTCATCCTGTGTGATTTTACTCTCTTCCTTAGGATATGGTCTACCAGATGATATTGTCATAGAAAAGAGGGGCAAAGGAGATACTTTTGTGGATTGCATGGGTATGGATGTTAAAATTTCAGGCATAAAATTTATTCAGCATGATTCTGTAGAAGGAATCTTAAGTAAGTATCTGGATATTTGATATATTTTTTGTTTTGAGCTTTGAGAGAAAAGTGCTTGAAAGTTAAAATTTAGTGTAATTGAATATATGGGAGGCAGATTAAGAATAGCATGAAAATTTAGGAAGCATCAAAGTGGAGAATAATTTGTATTCTTGGAAACTTCTTAATTTCTTTAAGAAGTTTCTGTTACTTTTTTTTGCTATTGTTTTTGTTTGTTTTTTGTTCTTTTTGAGATAAGGTCTCACTCTGAACTAGCGGTCCTAGAATTTATAAGAAATGGCAATCGTACCTCAGCCTCCTGAGCCCTGGATTTATAGGCATATTTCACCATATCTTATACAAGTATAACAGTGTTAAAGTGGTGGAACCCTTTAGAAGTTGGCACTGGTAGTAGGTAATTAGATTACAGGGGCTCTATTCTCAGGAATGGATTAATATAGGTTTCATAGGAGCAAATTAGTTTCTAGGGAGTAAGTTCTTATAAGAATGAACATGATACTTCTATACTCTTTCTTCCTTGCTAGTACATGTGCACCTTCTGCATGTGATTCCTTTTCCTTTTGCCTCTCCACATTTTAACATATCTGGGGAGATCTTATCAGATACCATGCTATTCCTAGTTTATAGATCCTAAAATTATGTATCAGGTGTCTTGTTATAGACACGCAAAAAGTAACCAAGATATTGCTCTGGTATTTGCTTTATAGGATATATAATCCACCTGTTAACTGCAGTTAATATCAGAGTAGCTGGCCTGGAATCTTCTGGTGCTTTCTCCTGTGTCCACCTCTCATCTCACTATAGGATCACTGGGATTACATGTGTACACTACTGTACCTGGCTTTATCAGGGCATTTAAACTTAGGTCCTCAGGTTTTGGCAAATGCTTTACCCATTAAGCCATTCATTCAGTATTAAAAATATAGTCTTTAGTTTTTTTAACAAAAAAAAGTTAAAAATAGATACTGCTATATATTTTTATGAATTTGTAATATATGTAACAAAATTCAAATGATAACTCTGAAAAATATCTTATTGTCTAATTATGATCAATACCATCACAGTTTGTACAAACTTTCTACTTTTCCATTCGATTTTGGAAATATCAGCCATTTTAACTTTCTTTTTAACTTTGATAAACTTGCTAGTTTTCCCTTCTGTGAAAATCATTTTGTCCTTTATATATAAATTATTGAATAAAAAAGTCATTGATCTTTTACTTACTGGTTTTCTTTTTTAATAACATGAGGACCATATGTGCTTGATTATTGAGAGTAAGTACTGAAAAAGCAAATCTTAATCAATAGGCAAAGGATAGTAAAAATTAATCTAAATCAATAACAATGACATACAGATTTTGAGTTTACTCCTCTCAGCAGGAAACCTGTCAGATCTAGGAAAAGGTATGACCTAATTGTTTATATTTGGAATTCCCAAGAGATCATAAAAGCTTTGTGTTTTTATTACCATAGCATGTTTTTACCCACATGTTGCTTTAAAATTTTATGGTGGATTTTATTTTTAAGGTTGTTGTCAGCCTGTTGGCTGCTTTCAGCAAATTATTACCAAATCACATACATAAACATATACATTATATGGTCAGAGACATGAAATAGTATATAACTAAAAATTAAAGCTATGCATTCACTTAAGTTTTAAAAGCGGATTACATAATAAGTTCAAAACAAGTTGGTTACACTGTTCTGAAAAGCTGGTGTGGTGGTTTGAATGAGAATGGTCCCAAATTGGCCCATATATTTGAGTACTTGATTCCCAGTTGGTAGACTATTGGGAAGGATTAAGAGTCTTGTTGGAGAAGGTTTGGTTTCAGAGCTAAGCTTATAGATTTCAAAATTCCACACCAGGCTGAGTCTCACTCACTGCCTGCTGGCTGCTGATCAGGATGTAAAATTCTCTGGTGCTTTTCCAGCACCATGTCTCCCTTTCCGCCACCATGCTCCCCACTGTGATGATAATGAATTAACCCTCTAAAAATGTTAATCCCACACATACCCTTTAAATGTTTTACCTTATAAAAGTTGTCTTGGTCATGATGTCTTTTCACAGCAATAGGCTGGTGACCAAGGCAGCAGATAAAATATAAACAGCTGAATACACAACAGGATAGGTTAAGTGCCCAATCTTAAACAATCTCAACATATATTATTAGCTTGGCTGCAAAGTGCATCAAAAGTTAAGTCTTTTTTGGGTCAAGAGACATTTTTATAAAGAGTTATCACAACATCTAATGCTTTCTGATATTGATATATTACTTAAAATACTTGAATATTTTTGTTACAGTCATTCACCATGGCAAGACCACACTGGAAAACTGTGTACTGCAATGTGAAACTACAGGAGTCACAGTTCGCACATCAGCAGAACTTTTCATGAAAAACTCAGATGTATATGGTGCCAAGGTATTGCCTTATCTTTGGAAAAAAGTAGTTATGGTCTTTAAGTTTGAAATAAATCAATCAAATATGATACCAAGATGTAAATCTATTATTTCTTCAATGAAAATCAGACACTAATATCTCCTAGTCTTCTAAAATGTAGGTAGTCATTAAACATACAACCGTTATAGCATATTATAAACAGGGCACTGAGAATAAAATTGATTATCTAACATTCTCAATGGCAAACCTTAAAAAGTATAGACCCTTAAGATTATACTTTGTGGAACTGGAGAGGTTGTTCAGTAGTTAAAAGCATATACTGCACTTTGAGAGGACCCAGATTCAGTTCCCAATACCCATGTCAGTATACTAACATCTTCTTGTAACTTTAGCTCCAGAGGTCCTGACATCCTTTTTTTGAACTCTGGGCACCTGTATTCAAATTCAACATTCCTACACATGGGCCTATACATGTACACAAAATTTTCCAAAAAAAAAAAAAAAGCTTATAACTTTGTACATAAATTTCTAACAATTTGAAGCTATTACTGTAAGTGCTTAAGAATTTTGCACATGAATATACATATCCACCTCATTTTCCCTCTCCAATTCTTCCCTTACCTCTCTACTACTTTTCCCTCCCAACTTCTTGTGTTTCCTTTTTTAAACCCTCTGTATCCATGTATTGCTGCTTATATGCACATGTGGTTTAGGGCATGAGCTGTCTTAGGCTTGTATATTTAAATGCTTGTGTCCAACTAATTATTGAGACAATGGTTATTTTGAATAACTACATCTTTCAACAAAATTGTTAAGTAATTTATTAATATAATCAAAAAGTTGATTTGTCTAGAATGAAAATGTATAATCATTAAGTATGGCACTCTTTACTCCTTATATATGTAATGTATGTCTTTTTAAGTGTGTGTTATTGTGTGTCTCTGTGCAGTGTAATGTGTGTGTGTGTGTTTGTGTGTTTGTGTACATGTATGCTGAGGTACACATGCATATTTAAGATAGTAGTTGACATTGAGTGTCTTCCTCAATCACTTTTGCAATATTTTTTTTTGAAGTAGAGTTTCACTGGATGTGGAACTCAGTTAATCTGGTTGATCAGTGAGATACAGTGATCCTCCCGTCTCTCTCCTCTTAGGACTGGAGTTACATGTTCACACTGTTGTGTTTGAGATCCAAATATTTCATGCTTGTATTGTAGGCATTTTAGTAAACAAATAATTTCTTCAGTCCCATGATGCAATTTTTGGAAATGATTAACTATCAATAGTTGCTCATCATTGTAGTATTGCTTGGTGCCCCAATATTGCTTGGTGGCAATATGGATTAGAACTGTCTAATAAAAACCAGCAAAATGACACTGGGTTGCTGCTAAACCTAAAAACCCAAGTTTGATCCTTGGGAACCAAAATGATGGAAGAGGGGTATTGATTAATGTTGTAGGTGCCATAGTAGAAAGAGAAACTCACCAAGATGATTTGCAGAAGAAGCAGAAAGGTTCAGCCTTCCATGACTAGCCCACTCCAATTACTTTTATTCGATCGGTACACAAAATTAATTGGGACTGAGAAAAGGTCTACTTAGCAAAGTTATCTTGAGCTTGCTGCCCTAGAGAGCAGACAACCCACACAAATCTTGGTTCTTTTTTATCTAGCCATAGTCAAAAGTAAGAACAAAAGTTTGCTAGGAATGTTCTAGGACTAGGGTTTGTGCAGGTGCAAGCTTTCATGTAGTACCAAGTGCAGACCTTTCAGAGAGATGACATTTCTTCAAGGTTAAAACAGTCTCAAAATGATTTCTCAACCTCTACCAATTAACCTAAATATAGCAAAAGCTTTGCTGAATCATTTCATTTAAAGCCAGACACAAAGATTTTACTGTATATTTCATTTAAAGCCAGACATAAAGGCTTTACTATGCATATCACTACAGGAGAGAGCCAACTCCTACAAATTGTCTCTGGCTTCTACAGACATTCCATGGCATATATACACATGTTTGTACATTCACAGACACCCCCAATATAAATAAATGTGAAGGAAGGAAGGAAGGAAGGAAGGAAGGAAGGAAGGAAGGAAGGAAGGAAGGAAGGAAGGAAGGAAGGAAGGAAGGAAAAGAAATAAAATGTTATCTTTAAAACAGTATATTTTACATTTATCCTATCTGAAAGGGTAAGAAGTTATATTAATAAACCTTTATATATTTTCTTTTTAAAATATTTGTTTATATGTGAGTATTTCACCTACTTCTGTGTCTATGTACCACATATGTTCCTGGTGTTCATGGATGGAGACCAGAAGAAGGTGTCAGATCTCCTGGAACTAGGCTCATGATTGTGAGCCACCATATGGGTGCTAGGAATTGAACCCTGGGTCCTCTAGAAGAGTAGCCAGTAGTCTTAACTGATGAGTCATCTCTCTAGGCCCTGGTCTTTAAAGCTTTTAAAGCTTTACCTATATTTTATAGGGTGCTGGTATAGAAATATATCCTGGAAGTAAATGTACCCTGACTGACAATGGGATCCATCACTGCAAGGAAGGAATCCTCATTAAGGTGGGTGTTGACTGAATTTTTTTTCTAAAGGTTAGAATGATTTCCCCTCTAAAAAGTTATGTTTATTTTGTTCTTATGTTGTACTCTGTTTGTTTTGTAAAATATAAAGTGTTTACATTTTAATAACACTAATAGTGATTAAAAGTCTGCTAATGATTTTTTGTTATCTTCAAATCTACAGAAAGAACAACACTTAGTGTGCACTTACTGCTACAACTTACTAATGAGCATAGCTTTTTTACTTTTATTTTTAGAAATTGTGTGGGAAAGGGTAGAGAATTTATGAAACATATGTTTAATATGACAATTCCCTAAGACATTTGTTTTCAATGTCACAGGACTTCCTTGATGAACATTATGATATTCCAAAAATATCTATGATAAATAACATCATACATAATAATGAAGGTTATGGTGTTGTTTTGGTGAAGCCCACGATTTTCTGTGAACTACAAGAAAATGCCGAAGATGAAATTAATGGTATGCTACATTTAGTAATTTAATTTTAAAGGATGTAAATGTATTTATTAATTGAATATAAAACTAGATCTAGTTTACTGTATTTCAGCACCAAATTCTGATGAGGACCTGGTTTTCTCCCTCAAAAGTATTTCTGGAAGTCTGGGGATATAGTTCAGCTTGTAGAGTGCTGGCCTAACATGCACAAAACTGTAGGTTCAGTCCCAACATTTGGGAGTTAGAAGCAGAAGAATTGAAGTTCAGAGTTATACTCAACTACAGAGAGTCAGAGATCACTTTTCAAAAAAACAGAGAGAAAGAAATTTGAATATGCTTGGTCATAGAGATAGAACAAGGTCATAGAGAATAGTGAAGCCATTATTGAATCTAAGTATGGAAGATACTTTCAAATTTGGCTTGTTGATTTATTCTTTCAGCACTTCAGTGTGGTTCAGTAAGTCTTCTTGGCTTCTTGTGTGTAAAACAAAATGACTTCTGTAGATATTTGTGGAGGATGGAGTAAGAAATGAATTTTCTAGTTGTGTTGAGTATAGGCTTTTGTAGTGGGATCTGATAATTTTTTGAATTTCCTGATTTTGTTAATTTGGATGCTGTCTCTGTGCCCTCTGGTTAGTCTGGCTAAAGGTTTATCTATCTTGTTGATTTTCTCAAAGAACCAGCTCCTGGTTTTTTGATTCTTTGTATAGTTCTTTTTGTTTCAACTTGGTTGATTTCAGCCCTGAGTTTGATTGATTTCCTGCCTTCTATTCCTCTTGGGTGTATTAGCTTCTTTTTGTTCTAAAGCTTTCAGGTGTGCCATAATCCACATATCAAATGATGCCCAAGAAGAAGGAAGGAGTGGCCCCTGGTCCTGGAAATGCTTAGTACAGCAGTGTAGGGAATACCAGGACAGGGAAGTGGGAAGGGATGGATTAGGGAACAGGGGAAGGGAAGAGGGCTTATGGGACTTTCGAGGAGGGGAGATCCAGGAAAGGGGAAATCATTTGAAATGTAAATAAAGAATATATTGAAGCATGGTGGCACATGCCTTTAATCCCAGCACTTGGGAGGCAGAGGCAGGCGGATTTCAGAGTTCAATGCCAGCCTGATCTACAGAGTGAGTTCCAGGACAGCCAGAGCTACACAGAGAAACCCTGTCTCGAAAAACAAAACAAAAGCAAAAAACAAAAACAAACAAAAAAACAATATATAGAATAAAAGAAATATATTTGGAAAAAAAAAGAAATGAATTTTCTAAGTTTGAGGTTTCTTTTGCCTTTACTTTTCATTGGTAAATGTTTCTCCCTGTCGCCACTTTTCCTGACAGAAAAGGTAAGCACACACAGTGGAAATTTGTAAATCTCAAACCACTGATGTAAATCACTTTTAAATATTAGACATAAAGAAGTAAAAAGTATTAGTATGGCTGTGGAAATTTTGAAATGGTTTAAAGAATAGACCTTATCATCCTTTAGGAGCCATTCCACTCAGGACAGAACAAAGTAAAATTGAGATTTATGTCTTGGCTGGAATCATTCTATATCCCCATTGATTCAAGCTAATTTCTCATTCTTTGAATCTTCAGCAACCAACTAGAAAAATAGTTTTTTAAATAGCCTTAATCACATTGCAAGATAATAATACAAAATATTTTTGGCATTTAACAATCATAAAAGTGTCAGGAGCCATCTAGGAAAGGCTAAGGCTAGCAGGTGACCTTTCTGGATGTGGCCCACCATTTTTGCATGGTCTGTGATGTGTGAGCTATGAGAGGCAAGGTCCCTAGAGATTTCATCTCAGGCTTGCTTCTTGCAGCTGATAGGCCCTTCCTGTCACTTTTACATAGCCTAAGGATTCCTGGGCATTAGCCTCCCTGCTCTATTGAGCAGATTTCCTGCAGAGCAACATAAGTGTAAACTTTCATTAATGCTGTTTAGATGAATTAATGATTTCATAATGAATTCCTAATTCAATTCAAATAATTTTAGGAAGAAGGTTTTAAGATGGTTTTATTTGTTTTACTAGGAATATCTAATAAAATTAGAATCAAGAATAAAATGTACCCACTCATAAATACCAAGTAAAAGCTGCATAATAAGCAATACAATGAGCTTTCATAATTACAGTAAAAAGACATAGATGCTTGGGAAATATTTGTGTTAATGGAAAAACATTCAGGTACAAGGATGAAGCCACAGGTATGCATTATGATAAGGCAAAGCCATGTAAAAACTTTTGCTTTGAATTTATAATGAGTTTACAATATAAAACAGTGCTTTTTATTTGTTATTAATACTTTTCTGTAACTCCCCTTTTACTTCATGTAACATTTTATCTGTGAGGTAATTCTTACATAGAGGAATTTTTGTCTAAAAAGCTTTAAAAAAGCTGAAAGCAATAAACACAGATAGTGTAGCTAGTTTCTACTTCACCCAGTGTGTTGTCTGAGTGAGTGACTTTTTTCCTTTCCTTTCTTTTCTCTCTGGTTCAAAAAGAGTTAATGAGCTTTCTGGCCAGTGAGAGAGGCTTCTAACCCCCAGTAGTTAGAGTTACAAAGGTGGAGATCAACAGTTTTGGCTTTCATCCAACTCTGTGTACCACCTCAACTCAGAAATCCAGAAGGCCAGGGCAGGCCACCAACATGAGAGTACACCTTTGAGGACAGGAACCAGCTGGTAGATTATGAGTTTATTTAACAAAAGTAGCAGTATTATATTATTCTTTGCATCCTAGCTCCCAATGCATAGCTTAGCACCTGTCTAGGAAAATATCTGTCCAGTGACTGAGATTTTAGGATGAAGAAGGTAAACAAAGTTTAAAATTGATGACCCTATTAATGCTATGAAACTATGCAAGAAATCTAAGTAGCTACTCATTGAGATTCTTATAGTAAAAAAATCCTATAATAAACTCTTGGCAGAAAATACTTGAGTCTAAAAGACTGTATTAGAAATATCTCCTTGTTTGTTTAGACTATGTATTTAACTTCATTATAATTTGTTTCCTCAGACAATATGGTTCAGAAAAATAAAGAGGCAGATGTCACTGAAGGATTAGATCTGGAAGAAATGCTTCAGTGTGTGACTAGCAAAATGGAGCCTTATACCACAGCTGACTTCAATGAACAAGCTAAAGGAAATTGTGAAATTATAAATGAGCTACTTGCTATTTCCATGCAAAAAGGCCGAATGAAGAAAAGACTGAGTGAACTTGGGATTATACAAGCTGATGACAACATAATGTCACAGGAGATGTTTATTGAAATTATGGGGAACCAGTTTAAGTGGAATGGCAAAGGGAGTTTTGGCACATTTCTTTACTAGCTACAATGATATTGGTAGTTCACAAAATATTGTATTTTGAACACGTCTTAACATGCTGCTTATATACTTTAATTCATTTGCTTCATGGCTGTATATTATATAAAGTGTACTTGATTAAGCTTGTGTGAAATGTGAATTTATTTTTATCTATATTACATACAAAGCACACCTTTGTAAGAAAGCCACAAAAAACATAAAATATGACTGTAGATGTAACTCAGTAGTAGAGCTTTTATCTAACATATCCAAGGCACAATGCCCAAGGTTCAATACCCAGCTCTCCTCCTTACTTCCTTCCCAAAAAGGGAAAGAAAACTAATTGGAGATTTCTTATCTAGAAATCTTCTTCTTCTTCTTCTTCTTCTTCTTCTTCTTCTTCTTCTTCTTCTTCTTCTTCTTCTTCTTCTTCTTCTTCTTCTTCTTCTTCTTCTTCACAGTTTCTATTTTTTTTTAATTTTCTATATTCTTTGTTTACATTCCAAATGCTTTCCCTTTTCCCGGCTCCCCCCACCCCATATGTCCTATAAGCCCTCTTCTCTCCACCCATTCCCCAATCACCACCCATTCCTCTGTCCTGGTACTCCCCTATAATACTGGATCAAGCCTTTCCAGGACCAGGGCCCTCTCCTTCCTTCTTGGGAATCATTTGATATGCTAATTCTGTCTTGAGTATTCAAAGGTTCTGGGCTAATTAATATCCACTTATCAGTGATTGCATTCCATGTGTATTCTTTTGTGATTGGGTTACCTCACTTAGGATGATATTTTCCAGTTTCAAACATTTGCCTAAAATTTTCGTGAATTTGTTGTTTTTAATTGCTGAGTAGTATTCCATTGTGTAAATATACCACATTTTCTGTATCCATTCCTCCATTGAGGAACATCTGGGTTTTTTCCAGTTTCTGGCTATTATAAATAAGGCTGCTGCTCTAAGATCAAGAATTGACAAATGGGACCTCATAAAATTACAAAGTTTCTGTAAGGCAAAGGACACCGACAAAAGGACAAAACGTCAGCCAACAGATTGGGAAAGGATCTTCACCAACCCTAAATCTGACAGAGGGCTAATATCCAATATATACAAAGAACTCAAGAAGTTAGACCCCAGAGAACCAAATAACCCTATTAAAAAATGGGATACAGAGCTAAACAAAGAATTTTCACCTGAAGAAATTCGTATAGCTGAGAAGCACCTTAAGAAATGTTCAACATCATTAGTCATTAGGGAAATGCAAATCAAAACAATCCTGAGATTTCACCTCACATCAGGCAAAATGGCTAAGGTTAAAAACTCAGGAGACAGCAGGTGTTGGCAACAATGCAGAGAAAGAGGAACACTCCTCCACTGCTGGTGGGATTGCAAGATGGTACAACCACTCTGGAAATCAGTCTGGCCGTTCCTCAGAAAACTGGGCATGACACTTCCGGAGGACCCTACTATCCCACTCCTGGGCATATACCCAGAGGATTCCCTGGCATGCAATAAGGACACATGCTCCACTATGTTCATAGCAGCCTTATTTATAATAGCCAGAAGCTAGAAAAATCTCTTCTTAACTGCATAGCTCTGCCATATTGAGCCTGCTAGCACTTTTTTTTTCTTGTAAATACCCTTTAGCATTGAAGGTGAAAGAGAAAAGGGATGCAAGATGTGAGAATAAGCATCCATTAGGTGCCATGCATTCCTTTGTTTGTTTGTGATAGTGTATTAGCACTGTGAGTTTTTGTTGTCCAAAAACTCAGTGGTAAACCATACTGGCCTCAGACTCATTTTGAGTCTGCCTACTTCTGCCTCACATGTGCTGATATTAAAAATGCATGCCACATACCTAGTTTGAATGGGATATATTTTTATATTAAAATATATTGTCATCAAAAAAGAAAAATAGGTTACAGGTATGAAACAAATGTGTTCAGAGCCACTGTTGAATATAAATGTTTAATAAGAATTGTCTAATTTTATTCTAATCATTCTTTTTCACTCTCCACGCCTCCTGTTTTTCTCCCTTTCTTCCCCAACTTTTCTATTTAAGACAATAATTTTATACCCTCAGGCTAGTTTAAAACTAGTAATTAATGTCCTTAGGGTTAAGGTTAAGGTTGTTTTAGGGTTAGGATTAGAGTGTTAGAGTTGTTAGGGTTAGGGGTTAGGGTTCTGGCAGCAGGTTAAGGACTTTTCTTTATGTCATTTAAATGCATGTAAAACTTTTAAAGTACGCAAAATACAGTTTGTCCCTGACTCCATTTTAGGTATATGGAAATTTCATAA
The DNA here is from genome assembly GCF_947179515.1 of Apodemus sylvaticus. Classification (NCBI taxonomy): domain Eukaryota; kingdom Metazoa; phylum Chordata; class Mammalia; order Rodentia; family Muridae; genus Apodemus; species Apodemus sylvaticus. Next base: position 42,674 of record NC_067489.1, on the reverse strand, counting down.
AACGGTTGTTTGAAATTTTCCTTATTTCATCAGCTAAAACCTCTCAAAGCCTCTTCCCACAGGTAAAGCTTCACGAACTAGAATCACAACAATGTTCTAATTCAGGTAGTCCAAAAGCAGTAAGATATTGTGAGATATTGGGATTTAGACATCACAGGGTGAAAGCTCAGAGTAACCTGATTTGATGAGTTTGAATTGAGGGATAAATATAGAGCAAGACAGTTTAAGCATACTTTTATATGGTAAATTGTCTTGAAAACAGAAAAATAAGTAATTCTCGCCATGTAATGTTAATAAGCTCTTTTATTTTTTAAAGTCTTCACGAGAGCTAGTGAACTAAAACATAATTTCCAACCTAAATTGTACCTTATCTCCTCTAATGTTTTTAATGTGTTCACAATAAAAAGATGCCACCAATTTTATGTTTTACTGTCATGAGTAAAGATAATAGCCTAAGAAAAATAAGAATTATACACAAATATACATACCTATACACATAGACATACTCACAGTGACATATATATATTTCATACAAAATCTCCTTAGCCAAGAAAATGTTTAATGCTTTCTTTTCAACATAATCTTAATTGATAAAGCAATGTACATTTTTCTTTCGATTGATTATAAAAATTGCTACTAAAGTACTCCCACACTCACTTCCAGATCATTAGATACTACTAAACTGCGGTTTACTGCGAATGAAGCATCTTTATTAGAGACAAAAACTTACTAAGAACAACAACAAAAAAATTATCCTAGTGGGACATAGAAATTTTTCAAAACAAATTTCTAAGTATACTCATTAATTTCCTCTCCAAACTCATAAACAGAAATACAAGTCTCTGAATTTTGTTGACAATGACTAACTTATGGAAAGACAGTGACATATTTAATATCCTTTTCCAGAACACATTCAACCCCCAAAATGGGGAATTTTCCTGAGAACCATAAACTAGTTTTATGGTTTATTCATTAGAGATCAGAACATCCTTTTAAAGTCTTTTGTTGTGTCATTATATCATTTAATAAATGCTGAAATTCAATATGTTCTATTACTATTACTTAGAACAGTGGTTCTCAAATTTCTTAATGTTGTGACCCTTTATTACAGTTATCATCACATTGTGGTGACCTGAAACCATAAAATTATTTTCATTACTACTTCATAATTGTAATTTTGCTACTGTTATGGATCTTAATGGAAATATCTATGTTTTCAATGGTCTTAGGTAACCCCTATGAAAGGGTCATTCAACCCCTCAAAAGTATTGCAACTCACAGGGTGAGAAAGGGTGGCATAGAAGGATACCCAGCATGGGAACTTAGCCCGGTTGTAGAATATTTAACTATTTAGCATGTATAAACACGTTTATTTGATCTTAAGCTCATAAAATACTATCCCATTTAAACACTAAAATATTGGTATTTTAGGCAATATAAATGTCCAGCAAATATCACAAAAGTATTTTTAAATTGAAAATAGATTCTTCTCTCATACAATATATCCCTAAAAGACTTTCCTTTCCTCCTCCCAGCTCCTCACCACCTCTCTTCTTCCCCAATCAATTCCCCTTCATCTCCCATCAGAAGAGCAGGACTCCAGGAGATAACAACCAAACATGACAAGACAAAATATAGTACAAGACAATAGCCCTCTCAACGAAACTGGACAAGGCAACATGAGAAAACATGAGGAAAAGTGTCCCAAGAACAAAATCGAAACACACCCACTCCCACAGGTGTCAAAAAAAAAAAAAAAAAAAAAAAGCTAACAGCCACAACATATATGCAGTGGACCTGGTGGTAAAGAACACTACAGACCTCATGCTTGCCATTTCAGTCTCTATGAGCCCTGCATAGTTGATTCAGTGACTCTATCCCTTCTAACCCCAAGAATTCTTTAGACCCCACTTCTGTACAATTCCCAGAGCTCTGAGATAAAAGTCTCAATGGACATGCTCAATGTAGACTCTCTCCTCATAATGTCTGACTGTGGTTCTCTGTGTCTGCTCAATCTGCTAGAGAACCTTTGTACCCCCAACGACCTGTTGCTCATTTAAGAGTGGATCTCTCCTGCAAGTGGAAGAATTAGCATCAGGCAAAGATAAGCTCCCTATTTGGATAACTTAATGCAAAGTTATCAGTCCTGAAACCATATACACACAACTAACAGAAATGGACTCAGCAAGTTTTATCCATATATTGTAGCATACTTATTCATACATATTTAATGAGGAAGAAATTGTCTGGGAATAATTTGTAGAAACATAGGACTGAAAGGGAGAAATGATGTAATATATTTTAATTAAATTGTATATAAATACATTTTAAATAAAAAGTGTCTGGAGAGAGAGCTTTGCAGTTAAGAGCAATTGGTTGTTGTTACTGAGGTCCCAAGCTCCATCACCAGAAACCACACAGTAGCTAACCATTTGCTGGGACTCCAGTCCCAGACATCTCCTGCCTTCTTCTGGCCTCTGTTGGTACTGCATACAGACACATGCAAGCAAACATGCCCATATATACATGTGTGTGTGTATACATACATATATATATATATATATATATATATATATATATATATATATATATATATATAATGAAAATAAAGCTTAAAAACAGAATTCTATATAGTGTGTATACATATATATATAATGAAAACAATGCTTAAAAAATAGAATTCTATATAATGATGTCATAGCCCTGAGACAGAAAGCAGTCAGAGCTAGTTAAAATGAACTTTCTGCTCCTGTATGGAACAATTGTGGGTTCCTCTGAGCCAGGCTGCTCAGAGGCTAAAGTAGTCTTATTGTGAGGTTAGAATAGCTCAGCAAAGCTGTTCCTCTAAGAAAAGTATACACAGTTCTGATAGGTGACTTTTCTTTGATGTTTTCTGAATTTGTGCTCTCTGTCCTTTGTGATAATTGTGGCATTGATACCTCTGTTAGATCATACATAGATCATAATCAACAGCAAGTATTGGCTCCTGAGCAATCTACTTTCTCAGTTGCTGGATTTTCAGCTAATACTTTTTAGTATAAGGTGAACATTCCAGAGCCATTTTTGTCTATCATTTTTATAGTTTACATCTTTCTGCTGACTTTGAGCTAAGACTACCCTTAAATCTCTCTGCTTAAACATTGTGAGCACATTCAGGAGATTTAACTTATCATTTGTAGAAGTAGGATAACCTATATGTCAATGTATCCAGACTCCCACAGTCAAACCCTAGTGCTTCCATAGTTGAAGAAAAGCATTGCTTTGGAATTGATTCCCATGCTCTTCTTGCTTGCCAACAAGGGAGGAGGACTTTCAATTCTTCTGTCTTGTCTGATGACCATTCTTAGTAGTCAAACTGACTTCATATGGAATAAACTAAAACTAAAAGAGTTTGAGTACTATGCAGAATTTTTCTCAAAAAGCTAAAATTAATTTGGAGTGAGAAAACCTTTCTTAAATCTAGATCTTTTGAGGTGATAAGATCCACCTTTAATCTATGTCACAGCTTCTGGTGGCAGTATATATATACATATATATATTTGAAGATTGTAGCTCTTTCTCTTACCTTACCTCTGACTAGCAAGTTTTTTTGGTGGTGGTGGTGGTGGTTTTAGGGGGTTTGGGGGGGGGGGTATCCTGGTATTAAAGCTACCTTCTCTGGAATTCTGGTATATATTGTAGACCAACTGAGGCATCTAGCCACATGGTCTGAACCACTACTGGATTCTTCAACTTTCCATTGGTTGACTACCATTGTTAGACTAGTTGGACCACAGCTTGTGAGCCATTCTAATAAATCTGCCTTCTATATACATTTCTTCTACCAGTTCTGTTCATCTTGAGAATCTTTACTAATACTGTTATGGTTTTTTTGTTGTTGTTTGGTTTTGTTTGGGTTTTTTATTTTTTTACCTTCCCACTGAGGAAGATGTGCCAGCTAAGAATAGTGCTCCACAGTGTTTGTCATCTGTTTCCTGCTTTTTTTCTCCCAGGCTTGTCTCATACCTACCAGGTGAGAAGTAACTGCAGTTTACCTGAACCCACATGAAGCCTCAAAGCTCTTGTTTCCTAAAATCTCTTTAATTAATATTCTGCGCACCCTCCCACTTGTGGGACAAATTAATAACTCCATTGCAAGTTGAGTAATGGGCTATGCAAGCTATCTACCTTGATTCCTGGAGGAAGAAGGGGAAATCCCTACTGAGTGTTGTGAGGGGAGTGTTGTGCCCAGATTGTAAAAACCTCAAAGAGACCACCAAGGATCACAACCTGATGCAATCGCACTAGGATCTTTATTCAAGCTCGAGCTTGGGTCACCAACCTTCCTGATGGAATAGGAAAGAGAGTGAACCTCCAGGTCTAAGTGAAGGGGGTTTATAAAGGAAAAGACCGCAAGCGGGGTTTCCAAGCTTTGGCATTATATGAGAGGGTAAAGGAATGCCGTCCTTCAAACCTGATGCCGTTTGTTCAGGCAGCAGGGCAGAACCGTGCAACTGGAAAGGAACCGGTCAGAAGCTGGTGTGTTTTTACAATTGGCCACAGCTCTCTGGGAACACTTACTTGCCCTTCTCTCGTGGCCAAAAAAATGGGGCACTTTTTTTTTTCAAGGATTTTTGGTTCGCTTTTCTCAAGGACCGGAGCCTAGCTATCTATCAGGGAGAATTGCGCCTCCACCCCCGTCTCTTCAGGAGCTCAAGCAATCGCTGTAGACCTGGTGACCTGGTCACTGCCCACAAAGGGGAGGAGCAGATTAGGGGAGCTGGAATGGTGGGTACTTCCTGGGGATGGGTAGCGAACGAATGGGTAGGCTATTGGAGGATAGGCACAAAATCTACCGAAATGCAAATCTCTGCAGAGCTGGAAAAGGTCTGACTCTGGACTGAAAGTTTGGGCCAGGAATCATACATAATGCTGTGCCCCTTCAGCACACTCTAACCCTAAGGGAGGTGCTCATGTCACTCAAGACTCACTGGCCAATCCGAGTCTTAGGCAGACCAGCCAGTCAGAAGGGGAGGAGGGTTCTTTTGGAGGCCATGCGGCTGGTTCCGCTTATCAGCTAGACAGACTTGAATAGTTCAGTGTGAGGTGTTCTGAGCTCTGCTTCCGAATGTTGTGAGGTGCGTTCAGTCAAGCTCCAAAGTTGCAACATGGTAAGCGCAGGGTCATTGCCAACAACCGGGAAGAGCAGGGGGCTGAGCAGCGGGAGCTGGTGTGCTGGGTGTTTCCCGGGGCCGGGTGGGAACCTGCAGCAACCTGTGAGGTACCTTGTGGTCCTAGCCACTCGCTGGACCCAGCAGTAGCCTCTGAATAACTTCACTGTGGTGGCTGCATCTGCGCAGTGCGTTTGGAACAGTGACTTCTGTGTAGAAACATCCTTGACAGGATGAGAAACTCAGAGAGCTATAGTTTCTACAAGTCTGCCCTTAGCATTTAATATTAAGGTGTACGATCCATTTGGAATTAACTTTGTGGAGGTTGTAAAAGACATCTCATGTGTTGTGTCGCAATCCAATATTAAGCTGTGATATAAAAGAGTAGAGTTGATGATGTGAAGGATTTACTAATGCTTAATGTCGGAGGCCAGCTCCAATGATCTCTTGAAAGTATTTGATAGGAAATTGCGGCGGCGGGGCGAAGACTTGGTTTTGCGAGATATTTAGGGTTGCTTTTTAATAAGACGTTTACCTTTCTTAAGTTTAAGTTACTTTGTCTTAGTAACTGTCCCACCTGACTTTTTTTTTCTGGCCTGAGGCCAGAAACTGCAGTCTCAGACATTTAGCACCTCATAGTAAAACAGGAGGATTAAGTAGAGCAGCCTTTGTCCTTATCTCCACCTGCTAGTTGCAGAAAGAAAAAGGGACACTTTGAAAAGTGATTTTAATCTTTATTTCTTAGTACTTCTCCAAAGAAATTCTAAAAAGTTCTCTTAATTTCTAAGCTTCCTTTCAATTTCTAAGTTATTCTTTTCTGCAGTCTTTTTTTTTATTGTATATATTCTTCATTTACATTTCAAATGCTAAAACCTTTTCGTTTCCCCCTCCCCCAAAACCCCCAACCCGTCCTCCCACCCCCTGCCTCCAAGAATATGCCCCTCCACCCCACCCACTCTCACCTCCCCCCAACCTTGATTTCCCTTTGCTGGGGCATCTATTGAGCCTTCACAGGACCAAGGACCTCTCCTCCCATTGATGCCTGACAAGGCATTCCTCTGCCACACTTGGCTGGAACCACGTGTACCCAATGGTTTAGTCCCTGGGAGTCCTGGGGCATCTGGGTGGCCGACTTTGTTGTTCTTCCCATGGGGCCGTAAACCCCTTCAGCTCCTCCAGACTGCCCTCCAACTCCTCCATTGGGGACCCCACGCTCAGTCCAATGGTTGGCTGGTAGCATCTGCCTCTGTATCTGTAAGGTTCTGTCAGGACCCCTCCAGAGACAACCATGACATGCTCCTTTCGGTATGCACTTCTTGTCGTCCATAATCGTGTGGGGGTTTGGTGACTGCTTATAGGATGAATCTCCAGGTAGGGCAGTCTCTGGATGGCCTTTCCTTCAGTCTCTGCTCCACACTTTGTTTCCATAATTGTTCCGTATTTTGTTCCCTTTCTCAGAGGAACCAAAGCACCCCCACTTCAGTCCTCCTTCTTCTTGAGCTTCCTGTGTGGTCTGAGAATTGTAAATTGTTTATTTTGAGCTTTTGGGCTAACATCCACTTATCAGTGAGTGCATACCATGTGTGTTCTTTTGTGATTGGATTACCTCACTCAGGATGACACTTTTTAGTTCCATCCATTTGCCTAAGAATTTCATGAATTCATTGTGTTTAATACCTGAATAGTAAGCAGTCCATTGTATATATATACCAGTTTCTGTATCCATTCCTCTGTTGAAAGACATCTGGGTTCTTTCCAGCTTCTGACTATTATAAATAAGGCTGCTATGAACATAGTGGAGCATTTGTCCTTATTACATGTTGGAGCATCTTCTGGGTGTAGGTCCAGGAGTGGTATAGCTGGGTCCTCAGGTAGTACTATGTCTAATTTTCTGAGAGACCGCCAAACTGATTTCCAGAGTGGTTTTACCAGCTTGCAATCTCACCAACAATGGAGAGCTGTTCCTCTTTCCCCACATCTTAGCCATTCTGACCAGTGTGAGGTGGAATCTCAGTGTTGTTTTGATTTGCATTTCCCTGATAACTAATGAATGATGCTGAACATTTCTTTAGGTGCTTCAGAGCCATTCGAATTTCCTCACTTGAGAATTCCCTGTTTAGCTCTGTACCCCATTTTTAATAGGGTTATTTGACTCTCTGGAGTCTAACTTCTTGAGTTCTTTGTATACAATGAATATTAGCTCTCTATCAGATGTAGAATTGGTAAAGATCTTTTCCCAATCTGTTGGTTGCTGTTTTGTCCTATTGACAATGTCCTTTGCCTTATAGAAGCTTTGCAGTTTTATGAGGTCCCATTTGTCGATTCTTGTTCTTAGAGCATAAGCCATTGGTGTTCTATTAAGGAAATTTTCCCCTGTGCCCATGTGTTCAAGGTTCTTCCCCACTTTCTCCTTTATGAGCTTCAGCGTGTCTGGTTTTATGTATAGGTCCTTGATCCACTTAGACTTGAGCTTTGTGCAAGGAGATAAGAATGCATTGATTTGCATTTTTCTGCATGCTGACCTTCCAGTTGATCCAGCACCATTTCTTAAAAATACTGTCTTGTTTCCACTGGATGTTTTTAGCTCCTTTATCAAATATCAAGTGACTGTAAGTATGTGAGTTCTTTTCTGGGTCTTCAATTCTATTCCATTGATCTTTCTGCCTGTCTCTGTACCAATACCAAACAGTTTTTATCACTATTGCTCTGTAGAACAGCTTGAGGTAAGGGATGGTGACCTAACCCTAACCCAGGAGATCTTTTGTTGCAGAGAATAGTTTTTGCTATCCTGAGTTTTTTGTTATTCCAGATGAATTTGAGAATTTCTCGTTCTAGCTCTATGAAGAATTGATTTGGAATTTTGATGGGGATTGTATTGAATCTGCAGATTGCTTTCGGCAAGATGGCCATTTTAACTATATTAATCCTGCCAATTCATGACCATGGGAGAGCTTTCCATCTTCTGAGATCTTCGGTTTCTTTCTTCAGAGGCTTGAAGTTCTTGTCATATAGCTCTTTCACTTACTTGGTTAGAGTCACACCAAGGTAATATTATTTGTGACTATTGTGAAGGGTGTCATTTCCCTAATATCTTTCTCAGCTTATTTATGCTTTGAGTAGTGGAAGGCTACTGATTTGCTTGAGTTAATTTTATATCCAGTCACTTTGCTGAAGTTGTTTATCAGCTGTAGAAGTTCTCTAGTGGAAGTTTTGGGGTTGTTTAAGTATATGATCATATCATCTGCAAATAGTGATATTTTGATTTCTTCCTTTCTAATTTATATACCTTTGACCTGCTGTTGTTGTGTGATTGCTCTGACTAGAATTTCAAGTACTCTATTGAATAGAGAGGGAGAGAGTGGGCAGCCTTGTTTGGGCCCTAATTTTAGTGGGATTGCTTCAAGTTTCTCTCCATTTAGTTTCATATTGGCTACCAGTTTGCAGTATATTGTTTTCACTGTGTTTAGGTATGGGTCTTGAATTCCCAATCTTTCCAAGACTTTTAACATGAAGGGATGCTGAATTTTGTCAAAAGCCTTTTCAGCATCTAATGAAATGACCATGTCGTTTTTTTTCTTGAGTTTGTTTATGTAGTGGATTACATTGATGGGTTGGTTTCCCTATATTGAACCATCCCTGCATCCCAGAGATGAAGCCTACCTGATTATGGTGAATTATCATTTGATGCATTCTTATATTCGGTTGGCCAGAATTTTGATGAGTATTTTAACATCGATGTTCATAAGAAAGATTGGTCTGAAGTTCTCTTTCTTTGTTTGGTCTTTGGTTTAGGTATAAGAGTTATTGTGGTTTCACACAATGAGTTGGGTAGTGTTCCTTGTGTTTGTATTTTGTGGAATAGTTTGAAGAGTATTGGTATTAGCTCTTCTTTGAAGATCTGATAGAATTCCCCACTAAACCCATCTGGTGCTGGTCTTTTTTTTTTTTATGGGAGACTATTAATCACTAATTCTATTTCCTCAGGACTTATGGGACTAATTAGATGGCTTATCTGATTCTGTTTTAATGTTGGCACCTGGTATGTATCTAGAAAGTTGTCCCTTTCCTCCAGATTTTCAAATTTTGTTGAGTGTATGCTCTTGTAGTAGGATCTAATGATTTTTTTTCAATTTCCACAGTTTCCTTTGTTATGTCTCCCTTTTCATTTCTGATTTTATTAATATGGGTAGTGCCTCTGTGCCCTCTGGTTAGTCTGGCCAATGGTTTATCTGTCTTGTTGATTTTCTCAAAGAAGCAGCTCCTGAGTTTGATTATTTCCTGCCATCTACTCCTCTTTGTATTTGCATCTTTTTGTTCTAGAGCTTTCAGGTGCACTGTCAAGCTACTAGTGTAAGCTCTCTCCACTTTCTTTTTGGAGGCACTTAGAGCCATCAGTTTTCCTCTTAGCACTGCTTTCATTGTGTCCCATAAGTTTTGGTATGATGTGTCTTCATTTTCATTAAATTCTAAAATGTCTTTAATTTCTTCTTTATTTCTTCCTTGACCAAGCTATCATTAAGAAGAGCACTGATCGAAGTCCACGTGTATGTATGTTTTCCATTGTTTTTGTTTGAACTTAAGACCAGCCTTAGGCCGTGGTGATCTGATAAGGTGCATAGAATAATTTCAATATTTCTGTATCTGTTGAGGCCTGCTTTCTGACCAATTATATGGCCAATTTTGGAGAAGGTATCATGAGGTGCTGAGAAGGTATATTCTTTTGCTTTAGGATAGAATGTTTTATAAATATCTGTTAGATCCATTTGGTCCATAACTTCAGTTAGTTTCACCTGTGTCTCTGTTTAGTTTCTGTTTCCATGATTTGTCCGTTGTTGAGAGTGTGGTGCTGAAGTCTCCCACTATTATTGTGTGGGGCACAATGTGTGCTTTGAGCTTTAGTAAAGTTTCTTTTATGAATTTGGGTGCCCTTGCATTCAGAGCATAGATATTCAGAATTGAGAGTTCATCTTGGTAAACTTTTCCTTTGACCAGTATTTTTCCTTATCCTTTTTGACAACTTTTGGTTGAAAGTCAATTTATTTAGAATGGCCACTCTAGCTTGTTTCTTGGGACCATTTGCTTGGAAAATTGTTTTCCAACCTTTGACTCTGAAGTAGTAACTGCCTTTGTCATTGAGGCGGGTTTGTTGTATGCAGCAAAATGTTGGGTCCTGTTTATGTATCCAGTCTGATAGTCTATGTCTTTTATTGGGGAACTGCGGCCATTGATGTTAAGAGATATTAAGGAAAAGTGATTGTTGCTTACTGCTATCTTCTTTGTTAAAGGTGAAATTCTGTTTGTGTGGCTATCTTCTTTTGGGTTTGTTGAAAGATTACTTTATTGCTTTTTTTTAGGGTGTGGTTTCCCACCTTATATTGGTATTTTCCACCCATTATCCTTTGTAGAGCTGGATTTGTGGAAAGATATTGTGTAAATTTGCTTTTGTCATAGAATGTCTTGTTTTCTCCGTCTGTAGTAGTTGAGCGTTTTGCTGAGTAGAGGGGAGAAACTTGGAATGGGGGTTTGTGAAAGGGAAACTGGGAAAGGGAACAACATTTGAAATGTAAATGATAAAATAACCAAGAAAAAATTATATGTAATGACAATAATATTGTACTGAACTTTTATATTTATTTTCTTTTTTTATTAGCTTTTACCCAATAATTTATCCAATGACTGTCATTTTACTGCATACTTTTTAAATTTTTTTATCTAACTCTTTTCTTTGTTGAATTGGGATAGAGGTCTGTTTATATTATCAAAGAACTAACTCTTGATTCATTAATGCTTTGTATTGTTTTTTTCTCTATCTTATTGATACTTTAAATTTTGCTATTTTTATACATTCTTGAATCATTAAGTAATTATTATTTTATTATTTCGTAATTATTAATCATTAATCAAATGATCATTAAGACTTGTATCATTAAGTCATTTATTTGTGCTCTTTCTGATTTTCTAATGTAGGTCCTTGGGGCCATAAACTTCTCTCCTAGAACTGCTTCTAATGTGTCTCAGAGGTTTTTTTTGTTTTTTTTTTTTAGATGATTTATTATATTTATATGAGTGCACTGTAGCTCCCTCCAGAAGAGGGAGTCAGATCTCATTACGGATGGTTGTGAGCCACCATGTGGTTTCTGGGATTTGAACTCAGGACCTTTGGAAGAACATTCAGTGCTCTTAACCGCTGAGCCATCTCTCCAGCCCAATCTCAGAGGTTTTATGGTATTGTTCTTTTGTTCTTATTTAGTTTCAGGAATATTTTTATTTCTTTGACCAGTTTGCCATTCAGTAATGAGTTGTTTAGTGTCTATGAGTTTATACATTTACCAGAGTTTTATTTGAATCAATTTCATATTTCAATATTTAGATAGGCTAATGGGATTATTTTAAGTTTCTGTATTAAAGTTTTTTATTATTGTTGTATATGAATTCTTTTGTGCCATTTTGAATCATGGAGTTTTTTGTTTTATTTTGTTTTAATCATTGAACTATAGCAGATAATTTTTTTCTGGGTACAATCTGAGTTGACAGTTGTGGTCTTTTAGAATTTAAGCGTATACTGCTTTTGCCTCTTCCTTCAGGACTTTCATTAAGAAATCAGATGTTATTCTGGAGTACTTTTCTTTATATGTCATTTGTGTCTCATCTCTTCTAGCTTATTATCTTTTTTTCTTTCTCCTGTATAGTGTTTTGACTATAATATGCTGTAGACTGTTTAATTTTCTGGTTTTGAGTACTTGGAGTTCTTCCTATCTATATGATTGTGTCCTTTCTTAGTTGGGAAAACTTTTCTTCAATGATGTTGAAGATCTGGTCCATGCCATTGCCTTCAGATTCTTCTTCTATGCCTATAATTTCAAATTTTGAGGGTATCCCACATTCTGGGTTTTTTTTTTAACTCTTTGATTAAAAATAATAATCATTTCTTAGCTTATTTTTTTTCTATCCCTGCGCTGTATCTTAGAGTCTTTCTATCCAGTCTTCTGCTTGATTCATATAATTGTAAGGCTTTCTGCTAAGTTCTGTAATTAGAATACTGAGTTTTTTGGGGGTTTTTTTTTTTGTTTTTTTTTTTTTGTTTTTTTTTAATTTTTTTTATTCGATATAATTTATTTACATTTCAAATGATTTCCCCTTTTCTAGCCCCCCACTCCCCGAAAGTCCCGTAAGTCCCCTTCTCTTCCCCTGTCCTCCCACCCACCCCTTCCCACTTCCCCGTTCTGGTTTTGCCGAATACTGCTTCACTGAGTCTTTCCAGAACCAGGGGCCACTCCTCCTTTCTTCTTGTACCTCATTTGATGTGTGGATTATGTTTTGGGTATTCCAGTTTTCCAGGTTAATATCCACTTATTAGTGAGTACATACCATGATTCACCTTTTGAGTCTGGGTTACCTCACTTAGTATGATGTTCTCTAGCTCCATCCATTTGCCTAAGAATTTCATGAATTCATTGTTTCTAATGGCTGAATAGTACTCCATTGTGTAGATATACCACATTTTTTGCATCCACTCTTCTGTTGAGGGATACCTGGGTTCTTTCCAGCATCTGGCAATTATAAATAGGGCTGCTATGAACATAGTAGAGCATGTATCCTTATTACATGGTGGGGAATCCTCTGGGTATATGCCCAGGAGTGTTATAGCAGGATCTTCTGGAAGTGAGGTGCCCAATACTGAGTTTTTTTATTCCACTGTCTTTGTAAGATTTTCTATCTCCAGAGATGTCTCACTTTGTGATTTTTTTATTGTTTCTATTTCCATTTTTAGATCCTGGATGGTTTTGTTCACTTCCTTCACTTGTTTGTTTGTGTTTTCCTGAAATTCTTTAAGGGTTTTTTTGTGTTTCCTCTTTAAGGGCTTCTACCTGTTGACCCATATTCTCCTGTGTTTCTTTAAGGGATTTTTGTGTTTCCTCTTAAACGGCTTCTGCCTGTTGACCCATGTTCTCCCAATTCCCTATGGGATTTTTGTGTTGCCTCTTTATGGTCTTCTACCTGTTGACTCATGTTCTCCGTATTTTTTTAAGGGATTTTTGTATTTCCTCTTTAAGGGCTTCTGCTTTAAGGATCCTGCTATACCACTCCTGGGCATATACCCAGAGGATTCCCCAGCATGTAATAAGGATACATGTTCCACTATGTTCATAGCAGCCCTATTTATAATTGCCAGAAGCTGGAAAGAACCCAGGTATTCCTCAACAGAAGAATGGATGCAAAAAATATGGTGTATCTACACAATGGAGTACTATTCAGCCATTAGAAACAATGAATTCATGAAATTCTTAGGCAAATGCATGGAGCTGGAGAACATCATACTAAGTGAGGTAACCCAGTCTCAAAAGATCAATCATGGTATGCACTCACTAATAAGTGAATATTAACCTAGAAAATTGGAATACCCAAAACATAATCCACACATCAAATGAGGTACAAGAAGAACGGAGGAGTGGCCCCTTGTTCTGGAAAGACTCAGTGTAGCAGTATAGGGCAAAACCAGAACAGGGAAGTGGGAAGGGGTGGGTGGGAGAACAGGGGGAGGGAAGGGGGCTTATGGGACTTATGGGAGTGGGGGGCCAGAAAAGGGGAAATCATTTGAAATGTAAATAAAAAATATATCGAATAAAAAAAAAGAAACATCAAAAAAAAAAAAAAGAAATGAAGAGGGACCTGTGTAAGAATTGAGTTTGCTGACCACCTTTGAAGCTGGTGTATTCACAGCAAAGAAAGGGATGTGGAGGAAGGAAGGTGAGAGCTTTCCTGCTTTGACAGTAGTTGGCATTAGCATTGGGTAGTCAGGTCATCAATTTTAGATGATCAATAAAAGTCCAAAATGGCCATTTTTGTAGGTTCACAAACCATGGAAATCAAGAATCTAAATAAGAATCTGAAATTATTTCTATAAACCAAATTACTGTAGTAACACTAGTTCAACCAACACAGTAGATCTTGACAACCTGTTGTGGCTGTGCCTGGCAGGCATGTGAAATTTTTTCTGGTTGAAAGTGCACAGCTTGAGAGACAAGCTGTGAATAATACTTACTGTGCTCTAGTACAACTATCTAATCCCTAGAGAATACTTACTGTACCATAAAGCCAGTTTCAATTTTTTAAAATAATTTTTGAGATTATAATTAGATCATTTCAGCCTCCTCATTTATCTCCACTGTTAAGTCTCAAACCCTGGAACAAATGGCTTAGGTGCCTGTCTAACAGAGTGTACCTGCTGTAAGGTTCCCCTAGCATTCCTCAGTCTCTACTTGTGACACGGTATGGCTGGTATATCCACCCTCTAGTTTAGGGATTGGGCTGCCTTTCCTTATGTAATACAACCATTTTGGTTACCTGACAGTACCTGAGGGTCTCTGGATTGTCTAACTCTCTAACTATATGGAATTGTTGATGATAACTTCTAAAACTTCCTAAAAACATCCTTGCTCTTTCTGAGGGTAAAAAGTGGCAAGCTTAGGCGATTGACACCTGTAGCCTAACAGTAATTTGACTTTTGTTCTATCTTAGCAGGAACTGCCTCTCTTTCAGCCTGCTAGTTGGACACTTTGAAAAGTGATTATAGCCTGGCAGTAGTGGTGCATGCCTTTAATCCCAGCACTTGGGAAGCAGAGGCAGGTGGATTCCTGGGTTCCAGGACAGCCTGGGCTACACAGAGAAACCCTGTCTCGGGGGGGGGGGGGTGATTATAGCGTTTATTACTAAGTTGTAAAAACTTTCCTATGAAAGCTCTCTAACAAAAAATGGGAAAATGGAATGAATGAAAAAGGGGAATAAGGAAAAATTTTTTGCCTCTTTGTTTAAGAAGTGTTCTGTCCAAAAAAAAGTTCTCCTCAGCTCTGTTCTTTTTTCTCTTTGTCCTCAGCACAAATACATCTTTCAGAATACATGATCACATGGTTAAAAAGTTCATCACAAGTTTATACAGATTCAAATCATAAATTGAATAAGTTTACAACAGTCAATGTTTACATGAATATCTTTTAGGACTAATTATCTGGCTAAACATCCATCACCTGTCACAGTTTCATGGGTTCACTGAGAGTTAAAAAAATACCTAAGTTATTAGTGAAGTTTTGTATAGATAAACTGAGTCAATATTTTATCTTCTGTCCTAGCACCTATAATAAATTGTTAGTTCCCTTTTTATGACCTTTGGTTAATTGTTTTGCTACCTCTTGGAATTTGCCCTGAGTAGTAGTAAGTCTAGTTACTATCTAGAAGCAATTATCTGGTGTCACATGGGAGAATAACAGAGTTCTCACTGCAGTTTTCACTATCAGAAAAGGACCTAATAGCAGACCCACTATAAAAGAGCTTTATATATATATATGAATATGATATAATTTTAGGAATTCTTATAGGATCATCATTAAGAATTAAGAAGTCATCCATTTGTCTATATAGCATCACTAAAAGATAGTACACCTTCATAGATTTGCAGGGATCTGCTCAAAAGGGGTGGGCTAATACCTAGTTTAATAATAACAGGAAAACATATTAATAGCAGGAATCTTTCCTAAAATTATTTTCTCCTGGGCCTTGCCTATAGAAGTTCTGTTGTACAGGTTAATCTCAGGAAGATCACCTTCTAATTATTGGCTTGTCCTATGATGGCTCCTGATGGTTACCTGATCTTTGCCATCTATCATTTACCCTTCTGACCTTTTAATCTGGTTCTCCCCTCTCCCTTTCACCTTCTTCTCACATGACTCAGGGTCAAGTCCACTCTGGACTCTCCCTAATGTCCCCTGGGTCTGGCTATGCTCTCCCTTTTATTTATAATAAACTTTCTACTCCACCATACCTGGGAATAGCCACGTCCTTTTCTTTTTTTATTTCTCTCTTTGTTCACCTCCCATTTACTGTTCCTTCATTTCAAACTCATAGCCACCTTTTGCTTATGTTGTTGTTACTGTTTGAGTTTGATTGAAGTTTGGGTGCAGAACTTCCCAGCTGTGAAGCAAAGAGATAGCAGTCCTGGATCTTGAGTGTGTAATTGAATGTGTACACAACGGACCCTGTGTCTTGGAAGATGAACAGGTACCCTGGGAGAATAGGGAAGATTCTACTAAAATAGAAATTTATCAGACCAGTGCTGTCTGTCCATGGGGTGGAAGAGCAGAGCTGGGAAGACCTGTCCTGTCTAAGTCATTTAATCTCTAATTCTCCAGTAGAGGAGCTGCTACTGTCCTGAGTCCCAGCTAGGTGGTCAAAGCTAATGAGTACTCTAGGCAGGCTAGCAATCAGGAGGATCACCAATGGGAGGTAGCTTGCAGATTCTTTCCATATTCTACTCTGATGTATTTCATCAGAGAGCTATAAGGTAGACCACAAGCCATGCCATGATAATTGTGGCAGCCACCAGCAAGAACAAGTTTGCTAAGCTACCATGGTCCAGTCAGATTGGACTTGGATATACTGTGAACCAGACTCTGGTTCTGTTGGTATATGTGGTGACCTGGACAGAGGGCATTGGCCTCTGAGTCTGCCTGAGTGTGAATTTCCTGGGTGGAGGAGGGGAGATCTCTGTAGTTCTGGACATAGTAAGCTGTGTTACTTATAATATCACTGCCCAGTATTCACACATAAGCATTGCTTTTGGTGTGCAGTGGGAAGACAGACTTCAGAACTGAAGGTCTCATTTCTAGAAGTTCTGACCATTGTATTGCACACTCAGTTTGTGTGATAAATTTTACAAATCATTTTGAAACTGGTAGGGAGGAGGTGATGGGAATCATCCTTTAGCAATATTTGATTAAAATGGTTTTACCTTTCCACTACCACCAACCATAGTGGTATGATTCAAGGAAATTCAGTTCAAGGTTACAAAGGAATTTCTTAGATGAAGAGGTTTCTAAGGTATGTGTGGTGCTGTGTAGGTGGGTAGGACAGATTCTACATCATGTGTCATAATCCACGTGTCAGGAAGCAGACATTAAGTTATTCTTCAACCTTAGTTTGTGTGTTGGCTCAGTGTAGCTGGGTTTGCTTGAGGTGGAGGGATGAGGGGCTGCTGAGCATAGCCCACCTTTCTGATCACCTCCATTCAGAGAGAGCTCTAGAGCATGGGGCCCCTCTGTTTGGAAGTGAGATCAGTAGTAGCTAGAGAGTCAGAAATAAAACAGTTCACTTTTAGTTATTTTTGTGGGAGTGAATTCTGTGTTTATTTAATTTGTATACATATACAATCATAGGTAACATTGGTCAAGTTCACATTTTTCCTGGCTAAGTTTCCATCAGTCTTTTGATTAAAACTTGACTATAATTGAGGATTTTTGATCTTGGCTTTTTCTCTGCATCCCCTTATTCTTTTGCAAATATTGTAAATATTTTGATTGTTGTAGCTCCATGGTAAGTAAGTATGGATGGAATTCACATTGTGCCAAAATGTGTATGTTGTCTTAATAATCCTATTTACAGTTCTGAGTTTTTTACATAGCTTTGTAATTATCTTTCTTGTTATAAATTGTTAGGAATTTTCTTTGGATTGTTTTGACTTTATGCTGCAAATTGAACATAACCAACATCCTTTTTTCTTTTTGAAAATATATCACTTTAATGGTGTGGTTTACAGGTGTATAAATGGCTAAAATGTATTCTAAATAATCATTCATTTAGCAAATTTCAGTGTGTGAAACCGAAACTGATGTGAAATAATGTACAAAGCCTCCGAAAGAGAACTTTAGTATAGACCTTAGTGACAGAGAATACATTGTTAGTGTCACATAACAATATCTCACTATGTATGACTAAATTGAAAAAAACAAAACAGTGAAAATAAAACATGGTCCAGAATTAAACAATGAATCTGGTTGTGAAACAGGATTGTATATTGGCTTGCAAAATAAAGTCTTATAACAGTAAGTTGGGGTTTTCCATAATTATCAACTAAAATTAGTTAAAACTGTGTTGTGTTGTTATAGTTGATGGAAATTGCACATATTCAATGTATGTATTCTGATACATTTGGACATAGTACCTACACCCAAGCACAGAGTTCTCATGAAAATATCAGAATTGCTGTCTATCCCAACAATCTTCTTAGTATATTTTCCATGCACTTGAAATTAGTTTTAAGAATTATCAGAATTTTCATGCTTTGGTTTCCTGCATGATATGCATTTCACATTGTTGAGAGCAAAACTTCTGATTTCACAGATACAGACTGGGCCCAAGCTTGTCATGACCTCCTGTATTGCAGGGTATTTTATCATGTTGTAAACCCCAAGACTGTCTAATTTACAGGGGGGGAGCGATTTCTAATTGTGGTGTGACTCAGCCCTTAGTACACACTTTTAATCCCACACAATGAAGGTAAAGTTAGTTTTAGAAGGAAGCACCTGTGTTTGAAAATTATGTCTAACTGAGTACCCGACAAATGATGAATCAGAGAAAGATCTGACAGAATAAGATATACCCAACTCTCAGGAGAAGAGTAGGTAAAGAGAAAAGAGAGGCAACATAAGAGGAAGCAGCTCAGAGGGTGAGATAAGGAGGCAATTTTATCAAGATAGTTTTACAGAGACAGGTGAGAGAACAAGCTAGATAGAAGTGAAGATAGAATGAGCCAGAGAATGAGGAGGAGCCAGAAAATTGAATCAGTTAGCATGAAGAAGTGTTTGAAGAAGAACAGCTGAGTTGACCAGCCGGCCAGAGTTCAGAAAGAAAAAGAAAGGATGACTTCGCTCTGCAGTTAAGTCTCAGATGCCTAAAATATTCTAGACCTGGATAAGATTATACAGAGGCTAGAAGCTTCTAGAAGTAGGTCTAGGTTATCAGAAGGAGGAAGTAAGCCTCCAAGAGGATATCTTTACACTCCTATGTGATGGTCACCGTTTATGACAGCCAAATGCTGAAACAGGGGCATGAATTTTCAAAGAGATTATCACCATTAAAGAGAAGGTCCTTCCTGAGGATTGAAAACCTAAGAAGGTGCCCTAATGGACTGTTAAGGCTTCAATTAATTGAAAGAGTAGGCAAAGTGATTCCTAGACCCAAGAAGGAACTTCATATAAAGCTAAATCTGTGGTCGATCCCAATTTGGAATCCAAACTTGGCAGATTACCCAAGTTCTGGAAATAATGATGCAAAATTTAAGGTCATGGATTCTTCCTCTGTGGTTTCAGTTCAGCACTGTTCAACCATCCATGTTTGGCAGATTCAGAGCCCCAGTAAGGGAGGATACTGTGAGAGTTTATTGCATGAACCTGTGAGGATGAAGCCTGAGGTGCATTTTGAGACCACAAGATGTTGAGATATCTAAGCTATGAGACACCTGCCATGGAGAGCTGCATAAAGGAAGTGCAAGTAACTAAACTGAGAGATGTATGAGAAGTTGCAAGGATAGGGCTATCATCTAAGCCTTTTGAAACTGAGGCCCCTGTGTCTGAGAGAGCTACAGGATTTGGTGTTTGTCCTTCTGGGTTTCTTTCTTCAGTCCAGTCTTTCCTCTCTATGTACACAATCCTCTCTATTAGAATGGGAAGGGATATTCTGTGCTTTTGTATGTTGGAAAGATATAACTTGCTTTCTGATTTTATAAGATGTGGCAATAAAGAGATTGTCTTGAGTGCCAGAAGAGACTTTGGACATGTGAAGAGTGTATGGACTACTGCAGACTATTAGGATCACTAAAGTTAAACTAAATGCATTTTCATCATGGATGACCATGAACTTATAGTGACCCGGGTCAGAATGTAGTTGATTGTGTAAAAAATCTCTCAGATAGGGTGATGTCTTTTGAAACTTGTCTCTCCTTTGTGGCTTTCTTTGAGGGAGCTTGTAGTGTTAGGGTCCAAGAATCACTGAAGGAAGACTCCAGACTCAAATAGTATGCAAAAGCAAAGAGCATTTTATTCTGCAGAATTCTAGCATGCAGTGGTCTATCATTCACTAGGATGGAGATGGATATGTGAGCTTTGCAAGCTCAATTTAAAGCTAATTAGGGGAATTCCAAAGAAGACTAGGTGACTTTTATCCTGATTTGTTGGCTAAATTTCCAGGGTTAGGGGTGTTTTGGGATTGGTCACGGTTCTAAGGAATTTGGGATCTTTCTGGAACCATTGCTGATTAACTATTCTTGGCTCAGGCTTGGCTCAGGTCTGGTGGAAGGGGCAGCTCCTAGCAGGTCCTGATTGGCTCCCTGTGAGGAGTGGTTTTCCTGGAATTGACTTTGAAGTGGAAACTTCTGGTTCTTTGGAGGGTTAGTAATGCCAAATGATGTTTTGTTGGGATACACAGGTGAAAGGATGTTTGGATATAGCAGACACAAGAAAGGACCCTTGATGAAGGAGTATAAATATGACACCACAGACAGTGGGAGAAGAGCACTGAGCTTTGGTTTGATTTGCTTTACCTTGCTATCCTTTGCTAAAGACATACATGGTTCACCTTATATAGCATTGTTAAACTCAACTTGTGATAACACAGCCAGTGAGAGAAACTTACCCAAGAACTGCTCATGAGGTTCCTACAGCAGCTTGCCACTTCAGTGGCCTCGCCTCAGGTTGGATGAACTGCAGTTGCCTGGTGTCTGCTTGCTGAAAGGACTGGACTGTAGCTGTCAGTTTGTGCCTGGTGTCTGCTTGCTGAAAGCATTGGACTGTAGCTGCTGGTTTGTGCTGGTTCTACCTGACTAGAGGACTGATAAGCAGCTGCTAAGTTGTATTTGGTGTTTGCTACAGGACTGACCTGCTTCCCAAGAATATCGAACTTACCCCCAAAGAACTATTGTTAAACTGGTCCACTTCCCCCATATTCTAATAACTTTTCTCTTCCATTATCTATGCTAGGTGGTGGGCTAAAGGAGAGGTTGAACCCTTATTAAAAGTAGGTTGCAAAGTATTATTGCCAGCATGACTTGTTTTGGGCTTTTTCAGTTCTGGGAAAGAGAAACTTAGACCTAGTCTTCAAACTGCCAGTTTGCGGCCTGTCATGGAGTCAGTCTGACTCTGGCCAACTCAATCCTCTCAATAGAAGCTTTTGTAGGAGGAACCTTTTTAAATTCCTTATTGGGAATAAGATTTGAGTGTCTATAGACTCAACCCATTTCCTTTGTGTCTGTGTCTGTGTGTGTGTGTGTGTGTGTACTGTGTTGTGGTTGAACCTGATCAGTCAGCTTCCTTCTCGTGTTGTCTTGCCTTCACCATTATAGACTCTGTCCCTAAATATGTAAGATACAATTGAAACAATTATTATTCAGTGCTAAGCTATTTTGTGAGCCTGGTGTTTTTTTTTGTTTGTTTGTTTGTTTTGTTTTGTTTTGTTTTTGCTTTGGTTTGGTTTAGTTTTTTTGAGTCTGGTGTTTTATATTTTTAATTTTGATATGTTTGTTTTTGCTTTTGAAGAGAAAGTTTCTCTGCGTAACCCTGTCTGTCCTGAAAGTAGTTAGGTGGAACATACAGGCCTCAAACTTAAAGGTCTACCCAACTCTGGCTCCAAAGTGCTAAAATTAAACATACCTGAACCAACATACCTGACTGTTTGTTTTTATATTATGGGCTGATGGGCCTGGAATGTAGGTTTTGGTACATGTCAGGCATATGCTGTTGTGTTGCTTTTGAAATTTGGCAGAGAGAATATTCTATTTCTCAGAACGGCATGTATTCATAACTTTAATACTGCATGAGTTTTACTGCCTGAGCTTTCTGAGTCATTGAATTTCAGGTGTGTGACATTCTTCCTATCTGTTGAGTTTGTTTTGTTCTGTTTTGTTGAATGAGTATTTTGAATGAGTATTTTACTCATTCAATTCATGAACATGCACATCATGTATAACTGGTCCCCATAGTAGTCAGAAGATGGCTTCAGAATTCCTAAACTTGGAGTAATGGATTATTGTGAAGTCCCCTTGTAAGTACTGGCAATTGAGCCCAATTATTTGCAAGACTAGCAAGAGCTCTTTACTGTTAGGCCATCTCTCCTATCCTATACTGCTTATTTTACAATCAACATTTGCATTCTGAATATTTTGATCTGTTCATTTGTAACAGTTTAAAGATGCATCCCATTTTAGTAAGATCTCATTACAGTTACAGTTTAAACTGAGGTATTTCAGAATTCTGGAAGATGAATACAGAACTGGAGAGAATGTGTAATTCTTGTAGGAACTTCAAAAAAAACCTCTGAGTTCTTTCTGTCTTTCCTGTTTGATTGACTTTTACAGGAAAACCAGGTCTTAATATGTACCTCTAGCTGTCTTGGATAGACCAGGGTGGCATCCAACTCAATGAGATACATCTCTGCCTGCTGAATGCTAGAATCAAAGGCATAAGCCAATACACTCAGTTTGCCCATCATTTTTTTGGACTTAGTAATTGTTCATACAATTTCTCTGCTATATGCTCAGGACAGTTTGCTTCTCTTTCTCTCTCTTTGTTTATATCTGTTAATTGGCATATCTCTTGTAAGGCTACATCATATTCGGAGAGTAAAGAAATGACATAGGTGAACTTTATTTATTCAGTTTCCTTCTAAGATAACTTGGTGATTACATTAGAACTTCTGGGTTGAGAAATAAGTGGGGGACGCACCAGAATTATATGAATATATTGTCAATGAAACATACGTTTACTTTACAAAGATGTCAGTATCATGCTTTGTGGTGTACACATGTATGGGTTATTTTAGGATGTAGTGACCTATGATGATGTGCATGTGAACTTCACTTGGGAAGAATGGGCTTTGCTGGATCCTTCACAGAAGAGTCTCTACAAAGATGTGATGCTGGAGACCTATGGGAACCTCGCTGCTATTGGTAAGACAGTGAATTTTCCTTTTTAAAATGAGGGAACGACTGTTTGTTACTGATGTTCTTCTGTACCTTCAGTTGGAAATAAGGAAGAATGAGGTGAATAAATCAGGTTCACTGAAGATAGTAACTTAACTTTGACTAATTTCCAGTAATTTATCATACATTTCTTGGTACTATATTTCAGGCTGCAGTTGGGAAGACCATAATACTGACAAACATTGTCAAACTTCTAGAGGACGTGGAAGGTAATATTTATGTGCAAATTTGTATGAATATGCCTCTGAAGAAATCTTAATGTCTCCTGGAAGTTGTAAAGAAAAGTAACAGTATAAAAAGGCACTACTTTTATCGTATCTATGACTATTAAATTCTCAAAAAAAAAAATCTATGTACCTCAATGTCAGGGATCTGATTTGTGTTGGCAAGGCATCACTCTAAACAACGTCTTAACAGATATTACCATTTGATAATAGCCACATTATAGTTAGTATGTAGAACTGCTAATCTATTTAGTCTCATACCACTCACCTATTGCAAAAGATGAGCATATGTTCCTAATAAACAAATATTCCATGGTAAAGCTGGTGTTGCTCATATGCTTGTAGTAACACTGCTAAGTTTAAGTTGGAGGGGCAGTCAAGAATACCACGCCTATGATGATCAAAAAGTCAAACTGTGTGAATGCAATGTGGAAATCTTTAATTTGTTATTCTTCTTTTAATAGGTATATTATGTGATATACCTATTAAACAGATACAAACCATGCGAACATAGAGATATTGAAAGAAGCAATGTATCCCTCTCCCATAACAATTAGAAGATATATAGTATTCCCCATTCAAGTAGACTTTCTCAATGTGTTACAAGTTTATAATTAGTTTTCCAGCTTCATTGGGAAGATATCCATAAACTCACACTGCAGAAAATCCCCATGAGTGCTAAAAATGTGAAAATTCTTCTGTTTGCCTTAGTTCACTTTGCACATGTAGTGTATTTCACAATATAAAAAAATTTATGAAAGCACTCAGTGTGGTAAAGCTCTGAGCTGTAAAAAAAAAAAAATAACTGTGAAAAACTGAAATTCAAAATCTGTAAAGGAGAAAAGGATGCTACAAATGTGAGCCATGTAATAAATGCTCTTACAATTACAGGTATCCTCAAAGATGCAAAACAAACCATAATGAAGGGAAACCATGAATGTAAACAAAGTGATAAAATCTTAAGAAGTGATTCTTCTTTAGAACTAGACCAAATAGTAGAATTAATTCCTACAGATAAAATAATTCATCAGTATAATGATTGTGGTAAAGCTTCACATGTGCCAATTATCTTTGCAGGCATGAAAGATGTCATACTGGAGAGAAATCCTCTGAATATATTCAATGTGGTAAAGCCTTTGCATGTCCCAGTTATCCCCAAAAGCATGAAACAATTCATTTTGGAGAGAAACCCTATGAAGGTATTCAATATGGTGAAGCCTTTGTACATCCCAGTATTCTCCAAATACATAAAAGAACATATGCAAGAGAGATATCCTATAAGTGCAATCGAAGTGACAAAGCCTTTGCACATTATGGTCAACTTCAAAAGCATGAAAGAATTCATACTAGAGAGAAATCTTACCAATATAATCAGTGCGGTGAAGCCTTTGCACAACAACGTTATCTCCAAGTACATAAAAGAACACATACTAGAGAGAAACCTTACAAATGTAATCAGTGTGGTGAAGCCTTTGCACAAAACAATCATCTCCAAGTACATAAAAGAACACATACTGGAGAGAAATCTTATAAATGTCATCAATGTGGTAAAGCCTTTTCACGACAAAGTCATCTCCAAATTCATAAAAGAACACATACTGGAGAGAAACCTTACAAATGTAATCAATGTGGTAAAGCCTATAAATGTGGTAGTAGTCTCAAAAATCATAAAATAATAACACATACTGGAGAGAAACCCTATGAATGTAACCAATGTGGTAAAGCATTTCCATATCTTCGTGAACTTAAAAGACATGAAAGAATTCATACTGGAGAGAAACCTTACAAATGTTATGAATGTGGTAAAGCCTTCGCATGTCACACTAGTCTCCAACTACATAAAGCAATGCATTCTAGAGAGAAAACTCACCAATGTAATCAGTGTGGTGAAGCCTTTGCACAAAACAGTCATCTCCAAGTACATAAAAGAACACATACTGGAGAGAAACCTTACAAATGTAATCAATGTGGTAAAGCCTTTTCACGACAAAGTCATCTCCAAATGCATAAAAGAACACATACTGAAGAGAAACCTTACAAATGTAATCTATGTAGTAAAGCCTATAAATATTGTAGTAGTCTCAAAAATCATAAAATAATAACACATACTGGAGAGAAACCCTATGAATGTAACCAATGTGGTAAAGCATTTCCATATCTTCGTGAACTTAAAAGACATGAAAGAATTCATACTGGAGAGAAGCCTTACAAATGTCATGAATGTGGTAAAGCCTTCGTGTGTCACACTAGTCTCCAACTACATAAAACAATGCATTCTGGAGAGAAAACTCACCAATGCAATCAGTGTGGTGAAGCCTTTGCACAAAATAGTCATCTCCAAATGCATAAAAGAACACATACTGGAGAGAAACCTTACAAATGTAATCAATGTGGTAAAGCCTATAAATATTGTAGTAGTCTCAAAAATCATAAGATAATAACACATACTGGAGAGAAACCCTATGAATGTAATCAATGTGGTAAAGTCTTTGCATATCACAGTATTCTCCGAAAACATAAAAGAACGCATACTGAAGAGAAACCGTTTAAATGTAACCAATGTGGTAAAGCCTTTCCATATCTTCGTGAACTTAAAAGACATGAAAGAATTCATACTGGAGAGAAACCTTACAAATGTCATGAATGTGGTAAAGACTTCGCATGTCACACTAGTCTCCAAATACATCAAGCAACACATTCTGAAGAGAAACCTTATGACTGTAAGCAATGTAATAAAGCCTTTGCACATCATAGTCAACTTCAAAGGCATGAAATACTTCACACTGGCGAGAAGCCTTACAAATGTAATCAATGTGGTAAAGCCTTTTCACAACAAAGTCGTCTCCAAGTGCATAAAAGAACACATACTGGAGAGAAACCTTACAAATGTAATCAATGTGGTAAAGCCTATAAGTGTTGTAGTAATCTCAAAAATCATAAGATAATAACACATACTGGAGAGAAACCCTATGAATGTAACCAATGTGGTAAAGCCTTTCCATATCTTCGTGAACTTGAAAGACATGAAAGAATTCATACTGGAGAGAAGCCTTACAAATGTCATGAATGTGGTAAAGCCTTTGCATGTCACACTAGTCTTCAGCTACATAAAGCAATGCATTCTGGAGAGAAACCTTACAAATGTAATCAGTGTGGTAAAACCTTTTCACAACAAAGTCATCTCCAAGTGCATAAAAGAACACATACTGGAGAGAAACCTTACAAATGTAATCAATGTAGCAAAGCCTATAAATATTGTAGTAATCTTAAAAATCATAAAATAATAACACATGCTGGAGAGAAACCCTATGATTGTAATCAATGTGGTAAAGTCTTTGCATATCACAGTATTCTCCAGAAACATAAAAGAACACATACTAGAGAGAAACCCTATGAATGTAGCCAATGTGGTAAAGCCTTTCCATATCTGCGTGAACTTAAAAGACATGAAAGAATTCATACTGGAGAGAAACCTTACAAATGCCATGAATGTGGTAAAGACTTCGCATGTCACACTAGTCTCCAAATACATCAAGCAACACAATCTGGAGACAATCCTTATGACTGTAAGCAATGTAATAAAGCCTTTGCACATCATAGTCAACTTCAAAGGCATGAAATACTTCACCCTGGAGAGAAGCCTTACAAATGTAATCAATGTGGTAAAGCCTTTCACGACAAAGTGATCTCCAAGTGCATAAAAGAACACATACTGGAGAGAAACCTTACAGATGTAATCAATGTGGTAAAACCTATAAATGTTGTAGTCTCAAAAATCATAAAATAATAACATATACTGGAGAGAAACTCTCTGAATGTACCCAATGTGGTAAAGCCTTTATAACACTAAACTCCAAATACATAAAGCAACACATACTGGAGTGAAACCTTATGAGTGTAAGCAATGTAGTAAATCCTTTGCCTCTCATGGTCAACTTCAAATGCATGAAAGAATTCATATTGGAGAAAAACTTTACAAATGTAGTCAATGTAGTAAAGCCTATTTACAATCAAGTCACCTCCAAGTACATAAAAGAACACATATTAGAGGGTAACCCTATGAATGTAATCAATGTGGTAAAGCCTTTACAGATCACAGTGATCTAAGGTGTGGTGGTTTGAATATGTTTGGTAAATGGCACTATGAGGAGATGTGGCCTTTGAGGAAATGTCACTGTGTGGGTGGGCTTTGAGATGCTATGCTTACGCTCCACCCAGGGCTGCTTTCTGATCAAGATGTAGAACTCTCAGATCCTCCAGTACCATGTCTGCTTGGACACTGCCATTCTTTCTGCCTTAATGATTATTTATTGAATCTCTGAATCTGTATACCACCTCCAATTAAATGTTCTCCTTTATAAGAGTCATTTTGGTCATGGTATCTTTTCACAGCAATATAACCCAAATTAAGACAAAAGGCATATAAGATATCACAGTGGAGAAAAACCCAATGAATGTATTGAATATGGTAAAGCCTTTGCACATTTCTATAGTTCTCATTATAACACACACACACACACACACACACACACACACACACACACACACTACCTGTGAATGGAAGCAATGTACAGCCTTTCCCCTTCATAGTTATCTCTGAATACAGAAAACAACACATACTGGATGAAAGCCTTATGAATGTGTACAGGGTGCTAAAGTCTTTTGTGTTTTGAAATCTCCAAACATCCTTTACAATTCAAATGTCTGGTCAAAGTAAATGCCAGAAGTTTATTGTAAACAAGCTGAGTTAGGAAGATAGTGGTGAGGGTTAGAGTGGTTGGATTTACAGTTAGTATTGAAAGTTAAGGGTTAGTGTTAAGGGGATGGGGTTAAATAGGGTAGGGTTAGATGATTAGGGATGGGGCTGGAGTTAGGGTTAGAGGGTTGGGGGATAATGTTTAAAGGGTAGAATTAGGCTGGAAATGGTTAGAAAGTATAGGGTTAGGAGTTAAGGTTTATGGTTAGAGGGTTGGGTTAGAGTTAGATACTACAGATACTACAGGGTTAGGGGTTAGGATTAGACAGTGTACTGGCTGCTTTTGTGTCAACTTGACATAAGCTGGAGTTATCACAG
Source organism: Apodemus sylvaticus (assembly GCF_947179515.1). Taxonomy (NCBI): domain Eukaryota; kingdom Metazoa; phylum Chordata; class Mammalia; order Rodentia; family Muridae; genus Apodemus; species Apodemus sylvaticus. Next base: position 14,426 of record NC_067489.1, on the reverse strand, counting down.
AGAACAGGGCCTCCCTTGAGGAAATGCCTCTGAGGTCCAGCTGTAAGGCATTTTCTCAATTAGTGATCAGGAGTGAGAGGACCCATTGTAAATGGTGCCATCTGGTAGTCCTGAGTACTATAAGAAAGCAAGCTGAGCAAGCCAGTAAGTAGCATCCCTCCTCAGTGTCTGCAACAGCTCCTGCTTCCTGATCTGCTTAAGTTCCAGTCCTGACTTCCTTTGGTGATGAACAGCTATGTGTAACTGTAAGCTGAATAAGGCCTTTCCTACCCAACTTGTTTCCTGGTAATGATGTTTGTGGAAGAATATAAACCCTGACAAACACAGGGCTAGGTTTATGGAGTTAGAAATTATCATTAAATTAGGGTCAGGGTATATTGAATAAAAAAATTAAAAAAAAAAAGTAGGGTCAGGGTGAGGGTTGGAGTGGGGGTAAGGGTTATGGGGTTAGGCTTAGGGTTGGAGGAGTTGTTAAGGTTAGAGTTATGGTTTTGGTTAGGGTGAGGGAGGTTAGGAGTTAAAGTTAGGGTTAGAAAGGAAAGAAAGAAAAAAGAAGGAAGGAAAGAAAGGAAGAAAGGGAGAGAGAATGAATGCATGAACTTGAGGTAGGAAATGAGAGGAGGTTAATTGAAAGGGAGGGATGAAAATAATATAAATATAGTATTCACATATATGATTTTCAAAACAAATGCAAAAAAATCAAGGTGAAAAGTCTCTAAATAAACTGGAGGGTAAGGGGAGCTATTGCCACACACATTAATGATATTCAGATAAATTGTTAGGTCTAACCTTAAAGGTCATTTATTCCAGGAAATGGTCCTGAGCAGTCTATACCTTGGTCATTATTTAATATTTAAAGCTTGCTTTAAATTTGGCTGAAAATGCTGGAGCTGGGTTTTCTGGCCAGTCTCAAGATTAACAGTTGATGTAGAATAGTTCTTCTACATCAATTGTTTACTTGATTACCAAAGACACCTAAGGTCATAGATAAGGAATTCTGTTATAAGGTGAAATGATATTATAGAAGAATACCCCCAATTAAATGACTGTAAAGAATAATGCATGTCAAAATCCCTAGAAGTCCTGAGAAAGGGCAAAGCTCAGTAGTAGCTACCTGATCTCTCTGATTTTATTAGGAGCCAGGAGTCTGTCTTCTCACTGTTCTTGGCTCTAGATAGGTTTTGTCCAGAGCTGTGTACCAAGAGGACAGCATCCAAGCTTGGCAGAGATGGCTTTAGACAAGATGTTTTCTGTCATGGACTTTTCAATGCACCTAAGTGAAGAAAAATATCCCTCAAGTATTCACTGCAGATATCCATCCCTTCCCAGCTAAATTGGCCAAGCTTAGTCCAGCTTTTGATAAGGGACTGTCAAGTTTAGTGGGAACCAGTCATCATTTTCTTGACTCTCAGAGCACTCCTGGGATTTTGGCAACAGGAGAGTGGCCATCTAGACAATACATGTAGGCTGCCACAAGAGGTGTGTTACAAAATAGCACGTAAGGCAGATGTGTATTTTGAATAAAAATAGCAATGCTTCTCCTTGCGTGTGAATTACTGTGTCAGGCACTTAACCATCCTCTCTCTGCATATAATAGACTGCAGCTTTAGTAATTCATTTTAACACATTCCCACCAACTTCTTTGAATCAATTTCTGTTTCAAAAAATAAAAGATAAAAATAGATTGTAACTGACAGCAACCATGGTCATATTTTCAGTAATTGTGCTAGAAACATTTTATAGTAAGTGGATTTTTAATATGGAAGACTCCATGAACTGTGGCTAAGTAGGGGTGAGATGATTTAATGGATGATGCTATGCACTCACATCTGAATCAACTCAAGGTCTGTCCCATTTTGTCCAAACTATGCCTGAATTGCTTCTGTTCCAGTTGGAATCTCCCATTTTTCTGCTTGGGTTAGACTT